>NC_047108.1:110120660-110720660 GCF_902500255.1 Thalassophryne amazonica | reverse complement strand
TTGTTTAGGAATGGCTCAGAGACTGCTGCTTTGTTTGATCAAAAATTTTTCAAAACTGTAAGGCACAACTGAGTGGACACCATTCGATAAATTCAGCTGGTTTTCGGTAAAAATTTTAACGGCTGATGAGAGATTTTGGTCTGGTAGTGTTGCCGTAAGGACGGCCCACGGCGCCTGACGGCGATCTGCGCTTCGAGGCGGCAGCGTCTCGCCGTTTCAAGTTGAAAACTTCCATATTTCAGGCTCTGTTGATCCAGGAAGTCGTCAGAGAACAGAGATGTTTCAGAAGAAGTCGGCATGAGGAGTTTATTCGGACATTCCATTGTTAACGGACATTTTGTAATGAAAGAACATGCGGACAGAGTCGCATGTCGGGCCGGACCCGACCACGGGGGGTCGCGACAGGATAAACACCTCCGTTGGAAACCTTAATGGACAAGTTGGAACATGCCCAAGCTGTTAAACAATTTCTCAGTTACTCACTTGTTGAAAGCCATCAAAAGCCGCCTGAATTTTACAAATGGTTTTCAACACGGAGGTGTTTTTCCTGTCGCGGTGCACACAGATTCGCCGAGTCGTCACGGAAACGACTCAGCGAATTTGCGCGCACGTCTTTCATTAAAAAATGTCCTTAAACAGTGGAATACCACAAGGATCGGTACTTGGACCCAAACTGTTTATTTTGTATATCAATGATTTTGTGAATGTATCCAATGTGCTTGGCAGCATTTTATTTGCTGATGATACAACACTGTTTTACTCTGGATCAGATATACAGGAAGTAGCACAAGTGATAAATACAGAGTTGGAAAAAGTTAAACATTGGTTTGATATAAACAGATTGTCACTAAATATTAATAAGACAAATTTCATATTGTTTAATGATAGAGCGAAAAAAAATAATGTGTCATTACAAATAGATGGAATGGATATACAAAGGGTAAAAGAAATGAAATTTTTAGGAGTCATGATTGATGAAGATCTTACATGGAAGTCACACATAAATTACATAAAAGGAAAAATAGCGAAAGCCATTGCTGTTTTGCATAAAGTAAAATATTCATTAAATAGTTATGGTTTATTAACATTGTACAATTCATTGATTGTCCCATATTTAACTTACTGTGTAGAAATCTGGGGATCAACATATACAACCTATATACAACCTTTATTTATTTTGCAGAAAAGAGCTTTAAAAGTGATTAGTAACAGTGGTTTTAGAGATCCATCTAATCCATTGTTTATTAAGTATAGGGTACTTAAATTTCATGATTTAGTCGATTTGAAAATATTACAAATGATGTACCAAGTTAATAAAAATACTTTACCAACAAACATTCAAAATATGTTTGAAAAAAGAGTAAGTAGTTATAAATTGAAAGGAATAGAAGTCTTTAAAAAACCAAGATTTAGAACCAAAGTAAAGGAAAGGAGTATTGCAGTAAATGGTGTCAAATTATGGAACAATCTTAATAAAGAAATTAAAGAATTAAGGTCGCTTAAATTATTTAACTATGAAGTAAGTCAGTGGGCTGCAAGAAAGTCAAAAAAAAAAAGTAAACTTAATAATGTTTGGAGTGTCTTAAGTTTAAATGTAACCTATCAGTGATGTAATCTATTAATTAATGGTCATAATTATGAAATGGGTCAGTGGAATGTGACAAGTTAAAGAAATGCAATCTGTTAAATAATGTTGACTATGATGCTATATATTGAAAGATTGTATTGTTAAAAGGGGCAGAAATCATAAGACTTGTTCTTCTTTCTGCTCCTTTTCATTCTGGTATTGTGGTGCTTTTGTTTTTTGCTTTTCTGTTTTTCTTTTAAATGAATGAAATAAATATAAAAAAAAAAAAAAAAAAAAAAAAAGAATGTCCGCATAAAGTCATCATGCCGGCCTCTTCTGAATCTTCTCTGTTCTCTCACGATGTCCTGGGTGAATTAAGCCTTAAATTAGGATGTTTTCAGCTCGAAACAGGCCGATGACGTCACCTGGAAGCGCTGCGCAACGTCCCGCTTCGTGGGAAGTCCTTACACCGACAGAAACACCCCATAATCTCTCATCAGCTGTTAAACTTTTCACCAAAAACCAGCTTAATTTCTCGAATAGTGTCCACTCGGATATTCCTCACAGGTCCAGAAAAAATTTTGATAAAGCAACGCGCGCCGTCTCGAGCAGCGTGTGAAACAAAGGAATTCAGCCGAGAGGGCGGGACCACATCTCACTCAAGGCCTGCCCACAGGGAAATGATGTCACCGACACGCGTGAAAAAACTCACGCATGCGCACGAGGGTTCAAGCATGATTGGTGGAATCACACGTCATTCAAATCCATATAGTTTTTTTTTTAAATAAAAAGGTAGGATAGTTTTCTAATAAACCTCGTATATTCTTCAGAAGTTTTGAATTTCCACCCATCCATGTTTTTGATGAAGAAATCATGTGTATGTTGCCCATTGGTTAGGAGGTCATCCGATGGTTGACCTTGAGTGTCCATGAGGAGTCTCATCATATCATAGTCACATTGGACAGGGTACAGATCAAACCCCAGGAATAAGTATGATGCCAGCAATCCTAAACTCCACATATCAATGGCTGGTGTCAATGGCAGTCCTAATATCACTTCTGAAGCCCTTCTCCCTTCAGTCTGACACATCATGCCAACTTGTGCAAGTGATGTTGGAAAGGCAGCACCAAATTCTGTTAACTTGACCCTGTATGGTTGAACTTGATGATTTACAATCCTCACATTGCTCATGTTTATGTTGGAGTGAATTATGCCAATGCTTTCAAGGGCCTGCAAGGCCACCAGCATTTGTTTGATGATTTGCCTGGCCTTTCAAGACATTCTATTTGAAATCTGTAGAACAGAAAAATCGTAAATCAGAAAAAAAAATTTTTTTAGAGACAATTCTCAGTGACATGCAGGGAGGAGAAGAGTTAAAATGGCCTGAAGTGAAAAATGCTCTCAGTACTTGAAAAAAAAAAAAAAAAAAAAAAATGCTGACTGCATTGGAAGCCATAGAGTAGATATGAGAAAAAAAAAAATTAGAAGCACAAAAATTGAAAGCAGAAAATAAGGACCTGTTTAAAATCAAGACCAAAACATTTGTGCAAAACAGCTGAGAAAAATCATATTCATTATCACAATGCTGTAATACAGCTTCGTGCCTGTAAATCCTGGGAAGAACCTGTGGCTCAGAGAAAAATGACCAACACAGAGAATTCTTAAAATGAGCATAAAGCATCTCCAGTCAATGAATCCTTGAAAGTAAATACACCATTATCATCATCATCAGAGTAAGACCTTTCACATGATACCAACAATGCATCATTTCTTAAACATCCATAAGTGCCACTTTTGTCCAAATACTTTTGGTCCCTTCATCAAAGCATCCCAAATCATATATCATCTTGTTCAGCATAATAAGCACATTCCAAAACTATCTTAATCATGTTAATAACTGTCATATAATTCATTTAAGCAAGCAATCAGTGTCTCATCCATGTTTACAGGTTGATCCTACTTCGAGTTACTTTCAATTATAATATGGCTAAATGCTGTTGCTAAATGGCTAAATCTGACACAACAAAATCTGAAAAAATACCACTACCACTAAAGGGTGAAGTGGCACTTGTGGTACAGAGAATTTATCCTACATTGACAGACATTGACTCACCACCTTATAATAATGTTATGGTGATTCAAAATGGCACACTGCCAATGACTCCACAGCCTGTCCAAGCTCCAATTCTAGTGATTAGGTCTGGACTGATGGACTGTGAGGAGACTCCAGGATTGGTCAGCAGTAAGGGTCCTCTGGGTCCTCCACCGTCTCCCCAGGGAGATACTGGTGGTGACCTGAGAGGCACCTCACGTTCTGTTAGAGGCTCAATAATATCCTCTACTCCACAGGGTCCATCAGCCCAAGGGGAAAAAAAAAAGAAGCAGGAAGGAGTATTCAGAAAGTGATGATGACAGATATGACTTGACAGGATGAGAAGGTGGAACTTATGGGGGAGACTTGCTTGACCCTGACTCACATCAATTTCTCAGACAAATAAGACAACACAATAAACATAAAATGTGAGGAGAAAGTACATGAAAAAATGTATCAGAAATTAGAAAAACAATGTCTCAAACACATGAAACAATACAAAATTGACTCAGACAGTGAGGACGTTGACCAATGTGGAAGTCCACCCCCTGTTTCTAGAGTGTTTAAAATAAAGGGTCCAAAGGTGTACAGATTATACAAACCACAAAGACAGTTACAAAAACTATCTAAAAGAGTCAATAAGTTGTCCCTGGAGGACAATAAACAGATACTCAGAGATACTGAAGAAGAAAAATACCTCCAGAAGAAAGCAAGAGACAGGGGGAGACAAGAAGAAAAGTTAAATCTCATACATCTAACAGATGAGGACAGTGAGGGGAAGGAAGCTGATCAAAATGGAGTCGCAAAACATTGATGCTAGATCTCAAGTGGCCGACTGCTGCTCCCTAGTGGTAAATAGTGATCAAATCAAATCAAATCAATTTTATTTATATAGCGCCAAATCACAACAAACAGTTGCCCCAAGGTGCTTTATATTGTAAGGCAAAAGCCATACAATAATTACAGAAAAACCCCAACGGTCAAAACGACCCCCTGTGAGCAAGCACTTGGCGACAGTCGGAAGGAAAACTCCCTTTTAACAGGAAGAAACCTCCAGCAGAACCAGGCTCAGGGAGGGGGAGTCTTCTGCTGGGACTGGTTGGGGCTGAGGGGAGAGAATCAGGAAAAAGACATGCTGTGGAAGAGAGCAGAGATCAATCACTAATGATTAAATGCAGAGTGGTGCATACAGAGCAAAAAGAGAAAGAAACACTCAGTGCATCATGGGAACCCCCCAGCAGTCTAAGTCTATAGCAGCATAACTAAGGGATGGTTCAGGGTCACCTGATCCAGCCCTAACTATAAGCTTTAGCAAAAAGGAAAGTTTTAAGCCTAATCTTAAAAGTAGAGAGGGTGTCTGTCTCCCTGATCTGAATTGGGAGCTGGTTCCACAGGAGAGGAGCCTGAAAGCTGAAGGCTCTGCCTCCCATTCTACTCTTACAAACCCTAGGAACTACAAGTAAGCCTGCAGTCTGAGAGCAAAGCGCTCTATTGGGGTGATATGGTACTTTGAGGTCCCTAAGATAAGATGGGACCTGATTATTCAAAACCTTATAAGTAAGAAGAAGAATTTTAAATTCTATTCTAGAATTAACAGGAAGCCAATGAAGAGAGGCCAATATGGGTGATAAATATAATATATATAATATAGTGATAAACACACCCATGAGACATTAGAGTCCAGTAAAAATTTTCATCACAACCTGACAGCTGTAAGCCATCCCATGGTGACTAGACAAAAGACTAAAAACACTGCATTAAGTGAATGTGATTTACAAACTCCTCTGAATGCACCATTGTTTGAAGGAGTAGGAGGACGCCAGGTCTATCAAGCCTGGAAAATATGTGACATGTTTGCAATCAAAGATAGGCTACCGCCCCTGTCTGGGGGTGCAGGCGCCTGGATCAGGCAATTGGAAGATCTCACAGGAGGTATGTATTTAGCATTGGGTGATGTGCGCGCTCTGGTGGCAGCCTGTGCATCCAGAAATGAAAGCGTGGTACTGGAAGAAGCAACTAAAATGACCACATGTCCTGATGATATGCCATTTGATAATGTAAGGTGCGAGTATTATGCTGCACTCAGAGATAAATACCCTTACAATATAACATCTGGCACAGCCTCTTACTAACCAAAAGAAGATGAGATCCCTGAAGGATTCATACAAAGAGCAGTAAATCACTGGATTGACTTAACTGGCCGACATCCAGGTACAGGTGACACTGGTGCACAGATCCTGTTTAAACAGGCTGTGTTTTCTGGTCTCCCTGCTCCTGTAAAGGCTAAATTGGATGACACACCTGAGATTTCTGTCATGCCGATGGATAGATGGAAGTTACATGTGATACACTTACTGAAAAATTTCAGTGTAAGGCAAGCAGAAGACCAGAGTGAGAAAAAAAAATGGAACTGAAGTTGTTCAAAATGCAACTTAAAGAAGCTGAAGCCAAAATCAGCAAAAAGGATAAAAATGGCTCAGATCAGCTCCAGATGGCTCAAGTGCCACAACCCGTGGCTGGGGCCTTTGGACAGAACTGGCCATATCCACATTATGTACCACCACCTCAATGGCCTGGCCAACAGCAATGGCCATCAGGCATGAATCAAAATAGGGGTGGAAAAGGTAGAGGCCGTTTCCGCCCACGAACAGGACGTGGGGGTCGAGGAGGTTCTATGAGGGGAAGAGGGACAGGTCAGGGTGGACCACAGCCAGGCGTGTGCTACAACTGTGGTCAACCAGGACATTGGACTAAGAACTGCTCACAAGCTGCCCAGGATTATGTACAGCAACCCCAACAGGACACTGTGCCATCAGCTGGCAATCCCTTCTGGTCACCACAAGGAGGCCAGTTTCCTCAATAGGGAGGCCTAGAGAACCCTACACAAGGAGCCTTACCCCTCCCATGCTGACCATGTCTGTGAACAACAGGCAAGTGGATTTCATGGTGGACACTGGTGCGACTTACTCCACGCTGACCAAGGCTGTCTCCAATATTCCACTATCCTCTACTGCTGTGAAGGTCAAGGGGTTCTCTGGGAAAATCTGCAGCTACACCAAGAACTGTGCCAGTTCAAGTGACTATGGGGAGCCAGAGATTCATGCATCAGTTTCTGGCATCAGCAGACTGTCCTGTCAATCTTTTGGGAAGAGACATCATGGTTAAGTGTGGTGTGGAAGTGTCCTGTTCAAAGGCTGGGACTATAGTGACTCTGAGAGATGGCAAAGTGTTGTCCTGCCACTCCCAGCTCAATTGAGGGATGATGTTGCTGTAACCTGACACTGCACCCACTACACCCAACGAACATGCTGAGATCTATTGCGGACTGCTTTGTTCAGAATCTGCCACAGCCACAGGCATATTGACTTTCTATCGTAAGTGGGAGCTCTGGATCAAGTCTCTCCAACCTTATGTTCCTCCACCAGACCCTTTTCATGTCACCCTAAATTACACCAGGCAAACTGACCTTGTGTATGATGAAGCATTTCAAGAGCGGCTTGACCAGTCACATTGGTTCATTGTCTCTGATGGGTTGTTTGTCGGTCCTGAAGGTGTTGTTACAGTAGTGGAATTAGTGCAGAACAAAATGAGTGGTTTGCACTCTCTGTTTCTTACCCTCATGTCTTGCTTGCATTGCATTCTGGACACCAAGCAAAAGAATTGGGTCCCATGACTAAGAGGCTAAAAGGAACTACGGACTGGCAGAACTCTCAGTTGCCCCAAGTCAAGTACTCACCGTCCCAGAAAGCCTACTACATTCCTTGGTCCTTACATGATAGTGTATTTTTGGAGAAACAGTTTTTGGAATCACATCATGGTGCCGAACAAACTGGCCATGAGAATACCATACCTGTGTTGGACAGCATGCCCCAGAAATTGTGGGCCACCTCTCCAACAGATGTTGGATGTAATGATGTGCCACCTGTTATGTTTGAGGTCAAACCTGGTCCACCTGTTTGGATTCCACAGTAACCCATTTCAGACGCGGCTGCACAAGGCATAAAGACCACCATTGAAGGGCTAATTGACTCCGGTGTTTTGATCGAGACCGAATCTAACTACAACACTCCTATTTTACCTGTTCCAAAACCAAACACAGACAAATACCGCATGGTGCATGATTTGAGACGTATTAATGACATCATTCAGACAAAGTGCCTCCCTGTTCCTAATCCGTACACAGCTTTGTCATTGCTGACACCAAAACATAAGTTCTTCACAGTAACTGATCTGGCAAATGCATTTTTTAGTGTTCCTTTGTCGGTTCAACTCCAAAGATTTTTTGCATTCACATATTTGGGAAAGCAATACACATACACTTCACTGCCACAGGGCTTTGTATTGTCTCCAGGTTTATTTAATCATGCTCTCAAACAGCTGATTAAAGATGTACAGCTGCCCTCTGGAGTGCTCCTTGTCCAGTATATGGATGACATCCTTATTGCAGCTGAATCAGACAGCTCCTGTTTGGAAGCTACATGCATCGTCCTGCAAATATTAGCAGACAAAGGTTTCAAGGTCAGTAAGGTCAAACTACAAGTGGCAAGACCTCAGGTTTCATTCCTGTTCAGAGTAATCTCCGCTGCTGGTAAATCAGTTTCCTCTGGACAGCTTGAAACTATTCTGCATCACAAACGACCTCAAACAGTGAAAGAAATGCTGTCATTTTTGGGACTGACTGGATACAGCAGAAATTATGTACCATCCTATGTGGACAACACTGCACTCCTGAGGGGACTGGTAAAAGAAAAAGGGCACAGAAACCTGAAAGCAGCTCTGAACTGGACTACAGAAGCAGAGCAACAGTTTATACAGGTGAAACAACATTTAGCAAAAGCAGCCTCCTTGGCTGTACTCAAATATGATGATCCCTTCTTCTTGAATGTTTCTGAAAAAGGGGGAGTTGTTAATGCTGCCCAATATCAGAAAAAAGGGGGTGAGAGAAAGGTACTAATGTACTACAGTTCAAAACTTGACTCAGTGGAACAAGGACAATCTCCATGCACAAAACATGCAGCAGCAATGGCTAAAGCAATCACAAAAACAGCACACATAGTGATGTCTCAGCCACTGACAATACTGACCTCACATACGGTCGCATCATTTGTCTCATCCAAGGCTTTCACCATGACTAGCCTAAGACAAACCAGACTGGAAGCCATTTTGTTGCAGCCACACATCACCTACAGCACTGAAGGTGTAAATATGGCCGACACTATGGTTCCTCTACCTGCACACAGATATGAAGAAAAAGTGGAAGCAGATGTCAAATTAAGGCAGGATTTACAAGCAGAACCACTGTTGGGAGCAACAAGGATTCTGTTTACAGATGGATGCTGCTGGAGAAGCCCAATGGAAGGGCTAAAAGCAGGATTCGCTGTAGTTGAACTCTACCCAAACTCAGGGACATTCAGGACAGTAGCATCAGGACAGATCCTCAACAAGCCATCCACGCAGAGAGCAGAATTACATGCATTAGCTGAAGCGCTAAAACATTCAAAAGGTGAAAATGTGACAATCTACACTGACTCTGCCTATGCTTATGGTGTAGTTCACTATGAGTTGGCAAGATGGTACAGGACTGACTTTCTGACAGCAGCAGGACAACCTGTAAAACATTATGACATAGTGACTCACCTGGCAGAAGCCATGATGGGACCCAACAAACTGGCTATAATAAAATGCAGAGGACATTCAAAAGACCAAGCAGTAAATGTCTATGAAGGAAACAATCGGGCAGACCTGGCAGCAAAGGCAGCTGCAGGGCACCAAGGAGATGATTACGTACTCAGAAGAGGAAGAAGCAGAGTTGCAAGGACATCATGCAGGCAGACTTCTTCCGCGTCCGATTCCTGGTGCAAGTAGTCTACGATGCCCTGCCAAACCCAGTGAACCTTCATGCCTGGGGGAAGAACAAAACACCTTCCTGCCCACTCTGCTCTGGAAGAGGATCATTAGAGCATATTCTCAGCAGCTGCCCCAAAGCCCTGGCGGATGGTCATTACCGGTGGCGCCATGACCAGGTGCTCAAATCAATTGCTGAGAGCCTAGCCTCAGCTATTGACACTTGTGGGCAGCACCACTGTAAGAGGAAGGAAGTCACCTTCATCAGAGCAGGAGAAAAACCCCAGGCACAGGCAAAAACAACAACAGGCCTCCTCCACACAGCTTCTAACTGGCAGCTGCAAGCTGATCTTGGGAAGCAGTTGAAGTTCCCACAGCACATTGCCATAACATCGCTACAACCAGACTTGATCATCACCTCCGAAGCTTCAAAACATCTTATCATGCTGGAACTCACAGTGCCTTGGGAGGACCGCATAGAGGAAGCAAACAAAAGGAAACGGGCCAAGTATCAAGAGCTGGTGGACCAGTGCAGGAACAAAGGCTGGAGGACCTACTACAAACCTGTAGAAGTTGTCTGTAGAGGGTTTGCAGGATGTTCGCTCTGCAAAGTTCTCAGTCGGCTGGGCATCACAGGAGCGGCCAAGAAGAAGGCCATTCCTGCCGCAAGCGAGGCTGCAGAGAAAGCCACTAGGTGGCTATGGTTGAAGAGGGCTGATCCGTGGGTTGCTGCTGGGACACTAGCTAGGGCCTGATCAACCCTGGCTAGGTCGCCTGGGCAAGGGTGTCTGATGTTGTGAGACCCGAAACACTCGATGACCCCAGGATACATCACTGATGAAGTGTCCCAGTGCATCCAGGAGATGTTTCTTGCTCATATATATACAGTGAGGAAAATAAGTATTTGAACACCCTGCGGTTTTGCAAGTTCTCCCACTTAGAAATCATGGAGGGGTCTGAAATTTTCATCTTAGGTGTATGTCCACTGTGAGAGACAATCTAAAAAAAAAAAAAAAAAACCCTGGAAATCACAATGTATGATTTTTTAAAATAATTTATTTGTATGTTACTGCTGCAAATAAGTATTTGAACACTTACAAACCAGCAAGAATTCTGGCTCACACAGACCTGTTAATTTTTCTTTAAGAAGCCCTCTAATTCTGCACTCTTTACCTGTATTAACTGCACCTGTTTGAACTTGTACCTGGATAAAAGACACCTGTTCACACACTCAATCAGTCACACTCCAACCTGTCCACCATAGCCAAGACCAAAGAGCTGTCTAAGGACACCAGGGACAAAACTGTAGTCCTGCACAAGGCTGGGATGGACTACAGGACAACAGGCAAGCAGCTTGGTAGAAGACAACAACTGTTATGATTATTTATTAGAAAGTGGAAGAAACACAAGATGACTGTCAATCTCCCTCGGTCTGGGATTCCATGCAAGATCTCACTTTGTGGGGTAAGGATGTTACTGAGAAAGCTCAGACACAGGAGGACCTGGTCAATGACCTGAAGAGAGCTGGGACCACAGTCACAAAGATTACATTAGTAACACATGATGCTGTCATGGTTTAAAATCCTGCAGGGCAGCAAGGGCCCCCCTGTCAAGCCAGCACATGAGCAGGCCCGTTTGAAGTTCACCAGTGACTGTGTGGATGATCCAGAGGAGGCATGGGAGAAGGTCATGTGGTCAGATGAGACCAGAATAGAGCTTTTTGGAATCAACTCCACTTACCATGTTTAGAGGATGAGAACAGCCCCAAGAAAACCATCCCAACCGTGAAGCATGGGGGTGGAAACATCATACTCTGGGGGTGCTCTTCTGCAAAGGGGACAGGACGACTGCACTGTATTGAAGGGAGGATGGATGGGGTCATGTATTGCGAGATTTTGGCAACAACCTCCTTCCCTCAGTAAGAGCATTCAAGATGGATCATGGCTGGGTCTTCCAGCATGACAATGACCCCAAACACACAGCCATGGCAACTAAGGATGGGCTCCATAAGAAGCATTTCAAGGTTCTGGAGTGGCCTGGCCAGTCTCCAGACCTGAACTCAATAGAAAATCTTTGGAGAGAGCTGAAACTCCAAACCTGAAAGATCTAGAGAAGATCTGTATGGAGGAGTGGACCAAAATCCCCGCTGCAATGTGTGAAAACCTGATGAAAAACTACAGGAAACGTTTGACCTCTGTAATTGCAAACAAAGGCTACTGTACCAAATATTAACATTGATTTTCACAGGTGTTCAAATACTTATTTGCAGCAGTAACATACAAATAAATTATTAAAAAATCATACATTGTGATTTCCAGATTTTTTTTTAGATTATGTCTCTCACAGTGGACATGCACCTAAGATGAAAATTTCAGACCCCTCCATGATTTCTAAGTGGGAGAACTTGCAAAATCACAGGGTGTTCAAATACTTATTTTCCTCACTGTATATATATATATATATACGAGGGCTGTCAATAAAGTAATTGTCCTTTTTATTTTTTTAAAAAACTATATGGATTTCATTTATATGTTTTTACGTCAGACATGCTTGAACCCTCGTGCGCATGCATGAGTTTTTCCACGCCTGTCAGTGACGTCATTCGCCTGTGAGCACTCCTTGTGGGAGGAGTCATCTAGCCCCTCGTCGGAATTCCTTTGTCTGAGAAGTTGCTGAGAGACTGGCGCTTTGTTTGATCAAAATTTTTTCTAAACCTGTGAGACACATCAAAGTGGACATGGTTCGAAAAATTAAGCTGGTTTTCAGTGAAAATTTTAACGTCTGATGAGAGATTTTGAGGTGATACTGTCGCTTTAAGGACTTCCCACGGTGCGAGACGTCGCGCTGCGCTCTCAGCCGCCGTCGTCAGCCTGTTCAAGCTGAAAACCTCCACATTTCAGGCTCTATTGATCCAGGACGTCGTGAGAGAACAGAAGTTTCAGAAGAAGTCGGTTTCAGCATTTTATCCGGATATTCCACTGTTAAAGGAGATTTTTTTAATGAAAGACGTGCGGACGGATCCGCGCGTCGGGACGCAGCCGAGGCGGTGCGGCGGCACAGGAAAAACACCTCCGTGTTGATAACCATTTGTAAAATCATGGCGGCTTTTGATGGCTTTCAGTGGAGTGAGTATATGAGAAATTGTTTAACAGGCAGGACATGTTCCAACTTGTCCTTAAGGCTTTCAACAGAGGTGTTTTTCCTGTGGCGGAGCATCGCGGCGGCTGCGTCCCGACGCGCGGATCCGTCCGCACGTCTTTCATTAAAAAAATCTCCTTTAACAGTGGAATATCCAGATAAAATGCTGAAACCGACTTCTTCTGAAACTTCTCTGTTCTCTCACGACGTCCTGGATCAATAGAGCCTGAAATGTGGAGGTTTTCAGCTTGAACAGGCTGATGACGGCGCCTGAGAGCGCTGAGCGACGTCTCGCACCGTGGGAAGTCCTTAAAGCGACAGAATCACCTCAAAATCTCTCATCAGACGTTAAAATTTTCACTGAAAACCAGCTTAATTTTTTGAACCGTGTCCACTTCGATGTGTCTCACAGGTCTAGAAAAAATTTTGATCAAACAAAGCGCCAGTCTCTCAGCAACTTCTCAGACAAAGGAATTCCGACGAGGGGCTGGACGACTCCTCCCACAAGGAGTGCTCACAGGCGAATGACGTCACCGACAGGCGTGGAAAAACTCACGCATGCGCACGAGGGTTCAAGCATGTCTGACGTAAAAACATATGAATGAAATCCATATAGTTTTTGAAAAAATAAAAAGGACCGTTACTTTATTGACAGCCCTCGTATATATATATATATATATACACACACACATTTCAGAAATGTATCCCCCTTAACTAAAGCACTCCCTCTGCTGAATCACCTCTAAATTATTTACACGTTATTCACTTTGCATGTTTTTAGGAATCCGCTAGCTTAGCGCAGCTACTAGCTCTTAGCCGATTTAGCATGGCGGCTTCTCCTGTCTCTCCCGCACTTTTCTGCTCTGGGTGTGAAATGTTTAGTTATTCCTCGGCCTCCTTTAGTAGTAATGGTACTTGTAATAAGTGTAGCTTATTCGTAGCTTTGGAGGCCAGGCTGGGCGAATTGGAGACTCGGCTCCGCACCGTGGAAAATTCTACAGCTAGCCAGGCCCCTGTAGTCGGTGCGGACCAAGGTAGCTTAGCCGCCGTTAGTTTCCCTCTGGCAGATCCCGAGCAGCCGGGAAAGCAGGCCGACTGGGTGACTGTGAGGAGGAAGCGTAGCCCTAAACAGAAGCCCCGTGTACACCGCCAACCCGTTCACATTTCTAACCGTTTTTCCCCACTCGACGACACACCTGCCGAGGAACAAACTCTGGTTATTGGCGACTCTGTTTTGAGAAATGTGAAGTTAGTGACACCAGCAACCATAGTCAATTGTCTTCCGGGGGCCAGAGCAGGCGACATTGAAGGAAATTTGAAACTGCTGGCTAAGGCTAAGCGTAAATTTGGTAAGATTGTAATTCACGTCGGCAGTAATGACACCCGGTTACGCCAATCGGAGGTCACTAAAATTAACATTGAATCGGTGTGTAACTTTGCAAAAACAATGTCGGACTCTGTAGTTTTCTCTGGGCCCCTCCCCAATCGGACCGGGAGTGACATGTTTAGCCGCATGTTCTCCTTGAATTGCTCGCTGTCTGAGTGGTGTCCAAAAAATGAGGTGGGCTTCATAGATAATTGGCAAAGCTTCTGGGGAAAACCTGGTCTTGTTAGGAGAGACGGCATCCATCCCACTTTGGATGGAGCAGCTCTCATTTCTAGAAATCTGGCCAATTTTCTTAAATCCTCCAAACCGTGACTATCCAGGGTTGGGACCAGGAAGCAGAGTTGTAGTCTTACACACCTCTCTGCAGCTTCTCTCCCCCTGCCATCCCCTCATCACCCCATTCCCGTAGAGACGGTGCCTGCTCCCAGACCACCAATAACCAGCAAAAATCTATTTAAGCATAAAAATTCAAAAAGAAAAAATAATATAGCACCTTCAACTGCACCACAGACTAAAACAGTTAAATGTGGTCTATTAAACATTAGGTCTCTCTCTTCTAAGTCCCTGTTGGTAAATGATATAATAATTGATCAACATATTGATTTATTCTGCCTTACAGAAACCTGGTTACAGCAGGATGAATATGTTAGTTTAAATGAGTCAACACCCCCGAGTCACACTAATTGCCAGAACGCTCGTAGCACGGGCCGAGGCGGAGGATTATCAGCAGTCTTCCATTCCAGCTTATTAATTAATCAAAAACCCAGACAGAGCTTTAATTCATTTGAAAGCTTGACTCTTAGTCTTGTCCATCCATATTGGAAGTCCCAAAAAACATTTTTATTTGTTGTTATCTATCGTCCTCCTGGTCGTTACTGTGAGTTTCTCTGTGAATTTTCAGAACTTTTGTCTGACTTAGTGCTTAGCTCAGATAAGATAATTATAGTGGGCGATTTTAACATCCACACAGATGCTGAGAATGACAGCCTCAACACTGCATTTAATCTATTATTAGACTCTATTGGCTTTGCTCAAAAAGTAAATGAGTCCACCCACCACTTTAATCATATCTTAGATCTTGTTCTGACTTATGGTATTGAAATTGAAGACTTAACAGTATTCCCTGAAAACTCCCTTCTGTCTGATCATTTCTTAATAACATTTACATTTACTCTGATGGACTACCCAGCAGTGGGGAATAAGTTTCATTACACTAGAAGTCTTTCAGAAAGCGCTGTAACTAGGTTTAAGGATATGATTCCTTCTTTATGTTCCCTAATGCCATATACCAACACAGTGCAGAGTAGCTACCTAAACTCTGTAAGTGAGATAGAGTATCTCGTCAATAGTTTTACATCCTCATTGAAGACAACTTTGGATGCTGTAGCTCCTCTGAAAAAGAGAGCTTTAAATCAGAGGGGGCGCCCCCAAACGCCCCCTCGTGGCGCTGGGTCCATGAGAGAGAAAAGGAAAATTTTCCAGAAGGCCTGCAAAGAGGAAAAAAGGAAGCATTAGAGAGCTACTACGAAGCACAAAGGAAACTAAGAAAGGCAACGGACGAGAAATATAAATGATAAGTTCAAGAGAACCTGAACAAAATTATTACCAGCAGAGACCCAAGAAATGAGATATGGAAAATGAGGAAAAAGTTAGCCAAGAAGGGTCAGGCAGAATACAACTACATCGCAGAGGACAACAGAGAAATCACTAATGAGGAAGAAACCAAATCCCACATAGCAAGCTACTACGAGGACCTATACAGAGCAAGAGAAGGTAAACAAGGTATGAGGCATGGACCAATAGAATATCGGCAGAGGTTGAAAGAATTACAAACCAACTAAGACCGCAAAACATACTAAAAATAGACCTCAAAGAAATGAAGCGGGTAAAGAGGAAATGAAAACGGAAAAGGGCAAGGGGACCAGACAACATACCAAATGAAATATTCATAAATACAACAAATGACACTATGAAAGTATACTGTACAATGTTTAATCAAACGGCACATACAAACAAAATCCCAGATGAATGGAGGAATTGCCACATTATAAGCATATACAAAGGCAAAGGAAAAAAAGGCAAATGTGCCAACGAAAGGGGAATTACCCTCAGAAGCAACATAGGAAAATTTTATGAAAGAATCCTACACCATAGAATAAAACCCCTGATACAAATCAGTGAACTACAGGGAGGTGGTAAGGAAAACATAGGAACTGCAGACCATATTTTACTATTAAACCACCTGATTGACAACAAAAAACCAAGATACATAACGTTCCTGGATGTGACCAAAGCATATGATAAAGCCTGGGCAGATGCTCTGATGTACATGCTCTACAAAAATGGACTAAGAGATAAAATATGGCTAAAAATAAAGGAGCTCAACGAAAACCTGAAAGCCTCAATAATGACCAGATATGGACTTACAAGACAAATTCAGATCAAAGACAGCATCAGACAAAGAGGAGTTTTGTCAGTCATAATGTACGCACTACTAATAGACGAAATAGGCAAAGAGATCCTGAATAACAACCTTGGAATAGAGACAGGTACAGGAGAAAAATAGGATGCCTACTATGGATGGACGACATAGCCCTCATATCAGAGACGGCCAAGGAAATGCAAACAATGCTAAACATAACAAACGATCTAGCAAATAGGTACCACATAGAATTTGGGGAAGAAAAAAGCAAAGTTATGACGATAGGGAAACCAAAAGATGATACAAATTTCTCCATAGGACCCAAGATACTGGAAAAATGTGTAAATTACAAATACCTAGGGAAAATAATCAACAATAACAACAACCAAACCGACCAAATAGAAGAAGCAAAAAAGAAAGCAGAAGGAGCCTTACAAACCATCCTACAAATAGCAGGAAGCCCGGATCAAAAAGGAATAGAAAGAGTTATCTAGCAACTTGTGGAATCATGCATAATCCCAATAATTGTGTATGCAGGAGAATCAGTGGCAACAACAAAAAAGGAGGGAAAAATGAGGAACCAAATCTTGGACAATATATTAAAACAGCTCCTAATACTACTAACAACACCACCGAGAGAAATCATGTATGCGGAAACAGGGCTCTGGGATATAGACCATATAATACAAAAAAACAAGATCAACTTCCAAAAAAGGATAAATACAGTAGGATCAGACCTAATGAAAAGCATTATCAACAACAACAGTAAACCATGGAAAAGGGAAGTCAACAGGATTAAGGAAAAACTGCAGATAACGGATCAAAAAAGCAAAGGAGGTATAAAAGGAAAATAGGTGAACAGCTAAAGAAGAATATCAAAGAACAAGGAGAGATCAAATCAAAGGTAAAACATTACATTGAAAACGTAAAAACGTTGGAAATAGGAAAAAGGAAACCCTACCTGGACAAAGTAAACAGGATGGAAGTACATAGCATCATGATGGCAAGAACAAGAATGCTGGCAGTAAAATGCAACTATAGGAACAAATATGCCAATGTATCCTGTAGGTTCTGCAATGCTGAGGAGGAAACCCAAAAACATATACTAGAAGAATGCCAGCAAATCAATAGGCAAGAATGCCCGAAAGTAACAACTGAGGATATCTTTGAAGAAGATACAACCAAATTACGAGAAACTGCAAAAGCTCTTACACGGATCGAGGAAAATCTAAAATACTAATGTACTAATGTGTGTCCCCCTCAAAATGGCAGGGTAGCACCCAGCAGACCTGGGAACGCACACGAGACGAGACGAGAGGCCCGAATTTTTCCATGTTCATTTCATACTTGCGGCTGTGTGTGTTCGCTTTATTAATGTGTGCACACAGTTGTGTGTACCTTGCCGCTATTTAAACCCAGTTTACTCTTGCCGGCTGTGCAGAACACATCACTGCACTTGGAAAACAGTGGACTGTATCATGAGGCTTTTACAGTTGCATTACTGCCATGATCATCATGTTTGATGAGCACACTGGCATGCAGCGAGTGCGCTTTTATTTTAAAGTTACAGGTTTGATCGGACCTGATCGATCAGGGCATTTGATGAGCGCACCGACATGCAGCTTGTTTACGCTGCCGGCCGGGGCTACTGTGCGGCGTAGCACCTCCAGAGTCCTTGGGTGTGTTTTCTACAGCGGCTGGAACCTGGATCAAAGACATAATCAGCCCCGAACCACCAGGTGACCGAACGCCTGAAAAGAAAACACATCATTTCCAGATGAAGTGGCTCAGACACCATGAGGCGACATACAGAGTGACCTTTCAGCGAGAAGATTCTGAGAATGCTTCAGAGGGGGAGGTCAAATTGGAGCATATTAATGGCGATCGCTCTACCTCTGTGACTGTGTCGGCAGAAGCCTGGTGTGAGCTGCTAATCACCTACACAGAAAAGATTCATCCCAGCGGTCTTAAAACTTCTGGTGCAGCGCTTCATCAATCCTTCACCGCAGAGAATACAGGGCGTGGCAGAGAACATTCTTACCGGGCTGAAATATTGTGATAATTTTGATGAAAAGCTCACTGAATTTTACACGTTTTAGTGAAGATGTCCAGTTGGATGTGCAGCAGTTGGGAGCTGTCTGGAATTCTGAGGACTGAAAACCTGCATTTTTTTTTAAATAACATCATTATATTGTTTTCTAACATGGGCAATTGTGTGATGAAATTGTTAAGTGTATGTTATTACATGGACTCTTGTATCTGCTGGAACAAATCATCATCTGCAAACTGGACAATCCTGACAGCCCGCCTTCAAGCGTAATGGACACGTTTTTGATGTCATCAGGCATTGCAGTGAGCCTGGAGTCTGGGGGGAACATGTCCGCACCACAGCTCAGCAATCCCCTGAAAAGTCTCTGTATGATGTATTACTCAGAATCACTGTTTTGACTACTTGCAATTTTACACGGTTTAAGCCGCAGCATGTCTTTACATTATACACTTTGTTTGTGGATGTGATGGCATGGCACATGAAACATCAGCAGCTAATGAGGAGCGACATTTTCCCGACACTGCTAAAGCAAAATCAATTTAATCAAGTTCAATTTAAAAAGAATGCAGATGGTCCAAATGAAGGCCTCATGGCCAGAGCGTGCTTTAGTGCTGGATCAGGAGAATTTCACATTCAGGGGCCGTTGCACACGGACATATTTTTTGTGAGAAACTTCTTTTGAGCAACGTGGATCTTAGAGTTAAATTAATTCGAGCCAGCGATGCTTTCTGCTTGATGGCATTGGAGGCCAGCGCTTTCAAGTTGAAAATTCTGGGCGCGCCCCTATTCAACAAGAAAGTGTCCGTATCCCCTGCCGTGAGACTGGGTCACTCTGCGGCTGTCATGAAAGGGAACACCTTGTATCTGTTTTCACGAATCAATGTCAAGACTTACATGATCCCCCACCATTCCAGGATATGCAATCAGGAGAACCTGTTTTTAGGAACCTAGCCCAAATATGTGGTTCTAGGTATGGTGAATCACAACGTGTTCAGCGGCAGTTGAGATCTGTCACCGTTTGAATTTGGACACTATGACGCGGAGTACCTCACACTCAGTCAAAATGGGAGACAGGTGCCGGCTAAAGCTTTCCAGCCTGAATTCAACGGACTCTCGGTAAGGGAGTTTTATAATCTGTACACAGCCACAGGGGAGACACCTCAAGGACCTACCTCTCCGCATCAACCAAGAGGATTTTGCACAGGATTATGCCCTGTACGTCTTCAATTTAAACCTGGAGGAGGACAGTGGTGCTCTGAGCCCTGTCTCCACAGGGACCCTACGACTTGAAATGAGCTTCAGAGTTGCGACTCCTCACACCATCCCACTGATCGTGTACGCGTGTTACATTTCTCTCCTGGAAATTAATTCAAAACAGCAGGTCCTCATGGATTATTACTGATGAACACCCTGGAATTGTAGGCTGTTATGAGGGGATTAAAAGGAGGCCTGTTCTGTGGTGTTTTGGCATCTGATGAGTTAATCCGGGTCAAACCGAAACCTCCCATCTATTTTATTGTAAACACCCACCAAAGACATTTACCCAGGGAACACTGGCTGGAGATCACCATTGAAAAAGATGGTCGAGCCACATTTTTTGACTCGTTCAGCCTTAACCTGGATTTTGAGTACGATCCTAAAAGCAACCTGAAATAACTGGATTATCAAGCCGGGATTAAAAACATTTTGTATCACAACAAACAGCTTCAACACAAACTGTCGGACGTATGTGGGCAACACTGCGTGTATTATCTGTATAACAGAGCTGCCGAGATGTCGTACCAAGATGTGTTGTCTTTATACAGCAAAAATGTTATTATGAATGATGATGTGGTTCTGATTTTATGAAAAGATATCACTATTGCTTTAAGAATAAATGCAACGCCTCCTGTAACCAGTTAGCCGGCCCTTTCTACACATTTAAAAATTGTCATGGTTTGTGCTGATTAAAAGAAATGCTGGTCTTTGAGCCGGATCACTGTCCATGGTCCTGATTTATTTATTTATTTTATGTTTTGTGAAAAAATGTTATGGATGTGTAGAGAGCGGTCTCCTTATGATATCATTGAAGTTTTATCGCATTTGTATGCTTTAAAACACTGTTATTAATTTAAGAAAAAGCATTGACCTTTGACCTCTGGCAGCGGTGCTGAAGGCTGGATTTTTTTGAACCAGCCACTGATTAAAACTGCTGAAGACCGTTTATCGAGTTTCACTCGATGTTTTATTCGTAATGAGGTGAAAAAAAATCTAACAGTAATGTAATAAAATGTATTAAAGTAAGTAATGTATTAAAAATGATGAACACAATATCCTGTCTGTTTTTTTTTTTATTTGATGCAAGCTGCTGCATCGACGCCCTCCTTTTATGGCGAGAAACCTTCCCAGTGCTGGAAGTCTTTTTTTCTTAAGTTTCTTCCTGGCAGGTGACTTGGTTGAAATGTGGTTTTCATCTGGTGAGCTGCTCCGCCCTTTTTTAAGCTTCTGAAACGGCTTGCGGGCTTGCAGATTTGATACGCATGTCACTGGAATGTTTTGCTCCTGTAAAGTATTGAGAAACTTTTCCTGGCCTGTAGGGAGGTTAGATTTCTTGAACGAAGATCTGAGATGTTTCATAAGATCTATGGCATGAGACCCCCTCACGGCTTTCCCTTTGTAAATAAATTCCCCCGACGGATTCCAGCGCGTATTACCCTTTGACAATTTTCTCATAATATATTCAGCATTTCTACGGTCTCTGGATGGAATGTTCTTCAGGACTTCCCTCAGAGTCTCTTCTCCCTCCTCCTCCTCGTCTTCCTCAGGTTGGTTCGCGGGGCGTGCCTCTCATGGGGCTGAAATACGTGACTCATGTTCCCCCTGTTTGATCAGTCTTAAATAGAGCTGCAGCAAAGCCTAATACGTTTTCATTTTTTCATAAGGGGAGTGAGTGCATTCGTCCAGCATGACCCACATTTGTGATTCTAGATCATTTTCAGCCATCTGCCTGATGTTATTACCGCTTGATGGCTGCAGGACAGAATGGCTGAGTTGCTGCAGCTGCTGAGGACTCAGTAAAAACATGAGACGTAAAACTCTTTTGTTTTTTTAAGGTGTGAGACTTTCTCAAAATGATATTCCCCTTTAAAATATTCAAAGGAATCTCAGATAAGGTTCTCAGGAGCTGTGACCTGCACGTTCTCAAGATGTGCTGACGCTGCTTCGCCCCGGCTTTGATTAGCGTTTTAAGAGCGGGGGTGCTCATATCCGTTTATCTTCCTGTAAATAAACCACAGGCCACTAATGTGGAAGTAAACCTGACCTCAGTCTGAACTGATCTGGACAACCCTGCGTACTATCCAGTAATAAATACTTGTAACTTGTCTCTGGGGTTTTTAAACAGCGCCATATAATTACAATTCAAGCTGATGGTTCGACTGTATTTCCCTTTATGAAATACATTCTGCGTGATCATTATAACACTCATATTCCGATGATGTCTGTACTGGGTAAAAATTCTTACAACTTCAGGATGATCCGTTGCTTGAAATATGAGATTGTCCAAAATAATCAGATGACTCTGACATTCAGGAAAAAGACTTTCATCTTCAAAGGAATCAGGCAGACCTTTTAATATTTTACATTTAACAGTTAATATTTTTATTCTTCACCCTCAGTTCAGAATACAGAGGCTGTTCGGATGTATAAACCCATACAATGTTGTCGGGCACATATCCAGGGGCGTCGGACTGGGGGGGTAAAGGGTACCATGTATCCAGGGCCCAGAGCATGGGGGTGGGGGGGTGGGGTGGGGTGACACAAAAAAACTGGCATTAAATACATTTTTGTGTTGCATGTTATTAATGTCCATACAATTCATGTTGTAAAAGAATATAATTAGAATGAATGCATAAATGTTGTGAAACATAATTCTGCTCTAACAATAATATTGAAAGATCTCTGAGGGCCCTTCCCACCCCTGCACAGTTGTACAATGGTTTAATCCAGGCACACAGGTGGCACTCTGCGCGCGCGCACACAAACACACACACACACACACACACACACACACACACACACACACACACACACACACACACACACACACACACACACACACACACACACACACACACACACACACACACACACACACACACACACACCCCAAATGGGATCTGACAGAAAGAGGTGTTTAGTAGAGCTGAAACAACTAATTGATTTAATTGATTATTAAAATAGTTGTCAATTAATTTAGTCATCAATTAGTTGTTAAATAACTTCCATATAAATCAACCGTTTCTGCAGCGCAGCTTTGCTTTGAACTTTGAACCAATTAAAGCAGTGATTCGCAGATCGAAGCAGTGCTTCGATCTGCTGCTTTGTTGATTCATTGTTTTATTTCGCTTTATCTTAATTTTTCTCCACTAAAACCCCAAAGAGCATATATCTGTGAGTAATATTTACCTTTTTATGTTAATCTGACCTGTTATGGTCTTCTGAAACAGTTGACAGATGTATTTTAAAACTTAAAGATGGGAGCGATGCTAACGTGTTAGCATGTCTACGGCATTTTCAGTGTTAAAGTTAGCATTAAGCTGTTGCAGCTGTCAGCACATTTGTGTGCATTTGTTTTCTGTATAATAATTCATGGCTCAGCGTTTGTTGTCCTAAGAGTCAAATGTATTACAAACTGTAATATTTTTTAAATGTATTTTTTATTTATATATTAGTGATAATAGCAACAAGAATAATAGTAATAATAACCAGTAATGCTACAATACAATTTTAGAGAAAGAAACAAAAGAACCTGATTAAACACAACAGAAAAGATAAATCCAACTAACAATGAACATAAATAAATAAATATTGAAATAAATAACTGTTTCCTGTGAACACCTCATGACTCTTAAACCTCCACTTCACCCCTGTTTTATTTCAATTTAATGACAATTTGTTTTGGTCAAACCACATCTAAGCTGTGTTTTTACACAAGAAAAAAATAAAATGCAGTTAACTGCACATTTGTGTCTTTTTTCATGAAAATATGTTTTTAAAGATCACATATTGCACTTTAGTCAGGCCTTTAAAATAGTTTTGTGGACTCTTGCTGAAATATGTCGTCAGTGGGTGAGATGCTGTAGGCATCTAAAAATGCTCATAATCGGGTGAAACCTGATAGAAATCTCTTTGTGGTGTGTTGGTGATGTATGTATGTGCAAAATAAAACAAAACACTACTCCAGGTATGTTTTTGACGAGAATATACATAACTTTGTTACAAGCTCAAAAGTTGATATTGTGTGATAAAGGCCTTTTCATATTCTCACTTAAAGAAATAATGGCAAAACTCACATGTAAGTAAAAAACAAAAAAACAAAAAACGATTAATCGAAAAAAATAATCGACTGATGAACTGATTACTAAAATAATCATTAGTTGCAGCCCTAGTGTTTAGGCTGAAATAAAATGTCTTTCCTAAAAAAATCAATGTCCGTATTTCAAAAAAGAAGAGGAAAAAAAAAGGACAGGGAAAGAAAACTAAATGAGGGAAAGCAGCTGCTAACCAAATTCTTTGAAAAGAGAGGTGAGCTTGAAAACTAGCTATATTGAGTTGGGGGGTCTGGGGGACCAAATTGCACCATTTTCTAGAAAAAAAAATGGTGCAATTTGGTGTATTCCTGTGCATCTTAACAGATGGGAATGCACCAAATTGCACCATTTTTCTAGAAAATGGTGCAATTTGGTACCCCCAACTCAATATTGCTCCCCCAACTTTAAAAGGGGTTCTGACTCCCAGGTGTGATCCAAGGTATACATGATTTAGACCTGGTTTGACTACGTATTAGAAATTTGGTGTTTGCTTTAATAAAAAAAGAACATAACAGTGTGTGTCGGGGGGGTCCTTCAATATGGCTAGTACCTAGGGCCCAGCATTTGGTGCTACGCCCCTGGTTCCACTTTAGATTTGGAATGTATAATAGAAGATATACCTTACTGAATTGTCATATCAGTATGATATATGATATGACTATGATATGACACAAAGTGCAGCAACAGTGAAAATTAAACATTCTTAAACAAAACAGTAATAATACCACACTCATTTTCCACTCATCATAAGGTTAGGGTACAGTGCCCTCCAAAAGTATTGGAACACTTGGAATTTCACACATTTTAATTTGTTTATGCCATTTTAAATACTAGAAATACAAAAAAAAAAAAAAAAAAAAAAAAAAATTAAAATTTCTAAAATTATCTTCCTCAAACTGAAAGCAAATCTCTAAGACTTGATAAAACCTGTAAATAATAATCAGTTTTATTGCCAGTTTTCTTTAGACAAGTCAGGGGATGGAAACATGAACAATATGTCTTGGACTTTATTTAAATCAATTATGAAGAAATACAAAAGTTTCTTTCACCAAAACATCAAATCTAGGCTTTCATCTCAAATGTACTTTCTGTCAAATTGTAGCTGAAGTTTCAGGTTTTCTTTTTAAGAAAATCCTCCTCTACACCACTTCATCAGGAAGCTGGATTTTAGATTTTTAATTAATTTATATCAAGTTGTAGAGATTTGCTTTCAGTTTGAGTTAAGGAAGATAATGTCAGATAAAATGTACAGTACAAACATGATTCATTTATTATCTTATTATTACATCTGCTCTTTTAAATTCTGCAAACTATTTATTTCAGATATTCCCAGATAGATAGCACAGCTGCAGGAGCCAAGTCAGCCTGTTTACAGTTTGACATTTAGCAAGCTTCAGCAAAACCACTCACTCTGTACCTAAGATTGGAATGATTCAGTTGATTGCAAACGTATCTGCACATGACTAATAGCACATGTTGTAACCGTGGACTCATGTAGCCACCCTTATCTTTGTTTTTTACATGCAATAAAAGAGCCTCGCGGAGGATGTCACAGTTGGAGAACTGCACAAGCTGCCAGCCTCTGCTGTGTCTCCCCTTTGCAAAGCTCACTAAAGACATCTCAACTCTCTGTCTGAGTTCTTTCTTGTATGTCTAGGCGAGGTGAAACCTGACATATTTCCTGGCGCCGTGACCCGGATGTCAACATATCCAGTCGCTGCGGAAAGGAGGGAGACACACCGAAGCCCCTCGACAGCCGGCTCCACAGGGAGGCCGAAAAGAAAGTCCTGGGGAGTGAATTCTCCGCCAGGCTGGTGATTTACAAGTCAACCTCCGACCGCAACACTGGATCGATGACATCCGAACAGGAAAAAATCAATGAACCGGACAGAGGAGTAAGTAAATTCTTTTATGGTCTGACAGGGTCAGGACTAAGGTCAAATTTGATGGGGTCAAATTAGTAAATTCTTTTATGGTCTGACAGGGTCAGGACTAAGGTCAAATTTGACGGGGTCAAATTAGAAAACAGTTACAGGGTGGCTGTTAAAGACATGACAGGGTCATGTCAAAACAAATTTGACGGGGTCAAATTAGAAAATAGTTACGGGGTGACTGTTAAAGACGTGACGGGGTCATGTCAGAACAAAAAGTCCACTATACGACCAAAGTAAGATCAAAGTAAGACCAAAGTAAGATCAAAGTACTATCAAAGTAACATCAAAGTAAAATCAGAAGACGTCTAACAGTGTGAAAAGTAATAGTGATCAAATTTACGCAGAATTTTACAACAGGATGCAACTAAATACAGCTGTCTAAATGAATGAATGTGATTTGTGTGAATGTGATTTGTATGAAAGGGATGATTTGCAATTAATGCACGGGTGCCCTACATCCTCCAGTCCAGGGGACAAAAACGAAGGCGCTGTCTGTGAAGTAAATTGTGAACCGATCCATACACACCACACCTGTTTGTGTTGAACGACGTGACTGAAAAGAGGCACTAGGCAAGGTCACCCACCTCTTTCGGGAAGTTGAAGTGGTTGACACTTTTCAGTCAGCCTGATAACCAAACAGTAAAAAGGGAAAAATAAATCGTCTGTTTAGGATTCCCTAAGAATCACCCCCCACAGACGACCAAAATGGGTAATACACAATCATGTAGCTGTTGTTGCGCAAAAAACAATTCACTTGAAGGTGATTTATGATAAAATACGATCCAGAAGGACAGAAATATGTGGAAAAATGGAAGAAAAAACATGACTTCAAGGGCAAGCTGATTGTATCGGAGTGTGAGACACTGGTAGACAAAATAACCGCGGAAGCAGCAAGAAAGAAGGAGGGAGTGAGAAGAGACCGAAAGCTGACAGAATTGAAAAGCGCAAAGAAGTGGTTAGAACAGGCTAATAAACAACAGGATGCAATTAAAAACAAAGGACTTAAAATACAAACACAAACATTATTTGTGAGATCAGAAAACAATGAGACTGTGGTGAAACCAAGACAACCACAACAACAATTACCTCAAGTCCTCCCACCGCCGCCAGACCTGCCTGATCAACAGGATCAGACTGCGGGAGGAGACTGCCAAGTGCCGTTGCCTCAGGGGGGCCCTTCAAAACACATGTGACTCCAGGTGAAAAAAGGGACAAAACTAGAAAGTGAAAATATGTATCATGGGCATGGTAGGGTCCCAGAACAAGGCCGACCAGGTTATACAAAATACATATCACCACCAGGCCTGAATTCAAATTTGTATCCATCACCAAAAGACATGTACCCCATGGTCCAAGTACCAAATCCCCATGGTTCAGCAGGAAATCCATTCACATATGTCTTTCGTCCTTGGACAAAAGACGAAGCCCATAAGGCTACCAGTTCCCTCATTGACCCAAGCGTCGATGTGGACGAATGGATCGCTCAATTCAACGATCTGGTTCGAAGCTACCGATTAAATGGACAAGAAATTGGGGAAGCCCTTCAATGTGCTCTTGGACGGAATTGAGTGCATGTCCGAGGTACATACACAGGCTGCGATGCTCAGGGCACTGTATGTCACTATACTGACGATGGCTGAGCCACTAAAGGCTCAATTTGATGCAGTCATGACCAACATGAAGACAAAATTCAAGCCCATTTCAAATGTTCAAATTGGGCTTCAGCTTCCAAGGTCCAAATGATAGTATCAGTCATTGCCATGGGGGTTGAGTAAATCAGATCTTGTAGGAGTTTGTTTTTTTCAGTGTTGCACGGAATCCATGAACGGCAATAATCACATAAACCCAAAAAATACATCATTTGTTTCTTCATTAATGGTTTGGGAGCCTGTTTTATGGCATGTTTGCGTGTGTCTTGCAACTGTTTTCCCTCTGCAGACAATGTGTGACCCAACTAGTTCACTTGTGGTGAGACAAGCTGCAGTTTTGATTGTTTGACCTTATTCCGTGTTTTGGCCAAATGTTGCAAAAGTTGAAAGAGTAGCTTGTTCACATGATATCTGTGTTTTCCCTGTGACCAGAATGTCATCAACGTAAACAAGGATCTGTGAGTCAGGCGGTGGATTAAAGGATGACAAACAACGAGTGATAGCCTGAGTGAAAATAGTGGGGCTATCAGCGTATCCCTGTGGAAGGCGTGTGAAGGTGTACTTATTTCCCTGGAAGGTGAATGCAAACCAAAATTGACTGTCTTTGTGTATTGGAACAGAGAAGAAAGCATTACTTATGTCAGTCACAGAAAATAATGTGTTATTAGGGCGGAGAGAATTTAGCAGTGTGTGTGGGGGTCCGGCACTAGAGGGGCTCGGTTTTCCACAGCTGCATTCACTGCCGTTAGATCCTGCACCATTTGCCAATTTTTCCCATCAGCCTTTTTGACTGGGAAAATCGGAGTGTTGCATCGAGAGTCGGGACACTCCACAATTACTCCAGCTTGCAACAATTCTTCAATAACAGGTTTAATTCCTGCTTATGCTTCTGGTTTCAGTGGATACTGTTTAATACAGGGTCTCCACTGAGATTTTGGTGTGATTTGAACAGGATCTGTACAATCAAGTCGCCCCACATCTGTGGGTGAGTGTACCCAAAGTTGTGGTGATACTTTGGAGAGCAATGCTTTTTCCTCAGTTTTTGAGAGGAAAAGAGGAGAAGGATTTAGTCAAGTCTTTTCAGAACAAGTTTCATGCACAACTGGATGGACTGATACTGCAGTGTTTAACAGCTGTCTGTAAAAGCCTGTAGATGGACTGAAATCCCATTGTGGACCTGCAGTTTCCCAATCTGTGGCCAATTGCAGATTCAGGACAATCAGTCCCAAGTCCTGCCACTCAGCCCCAGGTGGTTTGCACAATGAGATGTGTGGGGGATAATGACCCCTAAACATTTTAAAGGCAGTTGGTGACAAATCAACTGCACACACAGCAGTAGCAGACTGATCAGTGTAGAATCAGTGAATGTTCTGTGGTCCTGGTGTCATGTTTACAAAATCAGAATCATATCTGGGATCATCAGAGTCAGTGTAATTCATTGTGATATGCAAATCAGGTGCTAGCATGGAACCATGTGGTGTTTCTTCTGTCACATGGGCCTCCGACTTGTCAGTTAACCACTCCTGTTGTTCTGGATCAGCGAGATCCAGAGAATATCGCAAAGTAACAGGTGAGGTTGCTAGAACATGAGGAGGGGTCACATGGACCACCTTCATGCCATCTGTCGTGGGTAGGACTCCAATTTTCAAACTTTGCATCAAATCTCTTCCGAACAAATTGGTTGGGCATGTGGCAGCATAAACTACTGGTTTGAACAGCTCCTGATGTGTTATTGGGTCCACGATGTGCATGGGTTTTAGAATTTTTTTCTTCATTCACTAACCCATCGGCAGATTTTACCCAAATGGTTTTATCTGAATATGTGCCTTTGTGTGGCATTGAATTTACAACTGTGCGGCATGCACCTGTGTCACAAAGGAATTCCATGTATTTGCCATTTAAAGTCAGAGTAATCATTGGTTTAAATCTCACACCCAGGAGAGAGAAGGCACCACATATATTTACACAGTTAGTAGGATCATGCTGTGATTGTTTGTCATTTTGGTGATCCACTGAAGCCTCTACAGGACCTTCTAGTCATTGTGGATATGGAGATGCTGAAGGACGGACTGGACCACGTCTGTCTGCACGTAGTGGTTTGGGACAATCCCGTGCCCAGAGTCCTGGTTCTCCACAATTGTAACATACATCATTTGGTTTGTATGTCCTTGAAGTTTCCGGGGGTTTATTTGTTTGTTTATTTGTTTATTTATTTGGATCCCCATTAGCATCTGCAGTATAACTGCATCAGCTACTCTTCCTGGGGTCCATTCATGTTTAAATTACAGTTTCAGTACAATAACATAATAGATTTCCATTAAGGCCTGTAAATCATAATGAAAAATAATAATACATTCAGAATAAATTAATTCATAATCAATTCATAATACATCACAATACTTCAACCATTTGCCTCAGATAATACTTTTTAAGTTCCTTTTTAAAACCCAGTCCACTGCTCAATTCCCTTAACTTTAGTGGTAAATGATTCCATTCTCTCATGGCTCGAAACATCACTGTGCGTTGACTCTGGTTTGTTTTACATTTAGGCAAAATGAAACACAGTCCTTTGGCATGCCTGGTTGGATAAAAATGAGTATCCTTACTAAAAGGCAGTTGTTGGTAAAGGACAAACGGTATCTGAGTTGTAATAATATTTCTTAAAAAGTTTGCTTTTGCATATAGCCACCTGTCCCTCACCAAAAGCCAAGAGAGGCGCTTATGCATTGTATCCACACTCGTCCTAAAGCCACATTTTAACACCACACGTGCAGCTTTATTTTGCACAAGCTGTAATTTTTTTACATTATTTACTGAAGTATTTGACCAGACAACTGCACAATAATCCAACTGAGACTACATTATTTATTTGTTTGTCCCAGGACAGTTGGCTGTCAATACAGACTCCAAGGAGTTTGACTTCTTCCACTTGTTTAACAACTATTTTTCATTACAAGATTTAGTTGTGGTTCGGCTCTTAAGGATTGTTTAGTTCCAATAACAATGCTTACTGTTTTTCCTACATTCAGAATGAGTTTGTTGTCTTCAATCCAATTTTCAATCTTTTTAATTTCCTGCTCAAGTTTTGTTTTAACTTCCTCAATTGATTTCCCATATACAACCCCTGGCAATAATTATGGAATCACCGGCCTCGGAGGATGTTCATTCAGTTGTTTAATTTTGTAGAAAAAAAGCAGATCACAGACATGACACAAAACTAAAGTCATTTCAAATGGCAACTTTCTGGCTTTAAGAAACACTATAAGAAATCAGAAAAAATAATTGTGGCAGTCAGTAACGGTTACTTTGTTAGACCAAGCAGAGGGAAAAAAATATGGACTCACTCAATTCTGAGGGACATATCGTCCTTGCTGTAGAATACAGTAACTGTGGGAGTGTCTTTTTGTTTTTTGCTTTTCTGCAGTTTTTCAGCATATTGAGCCCAATCCATATCCCAATCCCAATCCTGAAACATTTTTTGAGTCCATTTCCACACAATGGTTAGTAATGTAGGAGCTGATGGCGGGACTAAAATTTTGTATCAGAACTTGCTTTAATTGATTCTGATATGGTCCGTCCACATCATCTGAATGTGGAATGCCGCTGTGGACTATGAACACTTTTTTTAAATCGGACTAGAAAATCATCTACATCCTCATTGGATTTCTGTTTTGCTGCAGTTATTTTTTCATAATTTGCTTTTGGCTTGAATTTTGTCTTCATGTTGGTCATGACTGCATCAAATTGAGCCTTTAGTGGCTCAGCCATGTCGTCACTATATTGACATACAGTGCCCCGAGCATCGCGGCCTGTGTATGTACCTCGGACATGCACCCAATTCCGTCCAAGAGCACATTGAAGGGCTTCCCCAATTTCTTGTCCATTTAATCGGTAGCTTCAAACCAGATCCTTGAATTGAGTGATCCATTCATCTACATCGACGCTTGGGTCAATGAGGGAACTGGTAGCCTTATGGGCTTCGTCTTTTGTCCAAGGACAAAAGACATATGTGAATGGATTTCCTGCTGAACCATGGGGATTTAGTACTTGGACCATGGGGTACATGTCTTTTGGTGATGGATACAAATTTGAATTCAGGCCTGGTGGTGATATGTATTTTGTATAACCTGGTCGGCCTTGTTCTGGGACCCTACCATGCCCATGATACATATTTTCACTTTCTAGTTTTGTCCCTTTTTTCACCTGGAGTCACATGTGTTTTGAAGGGCCCCCCTGAGGCAACGGCACTTGGCAGTCTCCTCCCGCAGCCTGATCCTGTTGATCAGGCAGGTCTGGCGGCGGTGGGAGGACTTGAGGTAATTGTTGTTGTGGTTGTCTTGGTTTCACCACAGTCTCATTGTCTTCTGGTCTCACAAATAATGTTTGTGTTTGTCTTTTAAGTCCTTTGTTTTTAATTGCATCCTGTCATTTATTAGCCTGTTCTAACCACTTCTTTGCACTTTTCAATTTTGTCAGCTTTCAGTCTCTTCTCACTCCCTCCTTCTTTCTTGCTGCTTCCGCGGTTATTTTGTCTACCAGTGTCTCACACTCCGATACAATCAGCTTGCCCTTGAAGTCATGTTTTTTCTTCCATTTTTCCACATATTTCTGTCCTTTTGGATCGTATTTTATCATAAATTTGACATCACCTTCAAGTGATTTGTTTTTGCACAACAACAGCAACACGATTGTGTATTCCCCATTTTGGTCGTCTGTGGGGGGTGATTCTTAGGGAATCCTAAACAGATGATTTATTTTTCCCTTTTTACTGTTTGGTTATCAGTCTGACTGAAAAGTGTCAACCACTTCAACCTCCGGAAGGAGGTGGGTGACCTTGCCTAGTGCCTCTTTTCAGTCACGTCGTTCAACACAAACAGTTGTGGTGTGTATGGATCGGTTCACAATTTACTTCACAGACAGCGCCTTTGTTTTTGTCCCCTGGACTGGAGGATGTTAGGGTGCCCGTGCTTTAATTGCAAATCGTCCCTTTCATATAAATCACATTCACACAAATCACATTCATTCGTTTAGACAGCTGTATTTTGTCACATCCTGTTGTAAAATCCTGCGTAAATTTGATCACTATTACTTTTCACACTGTTAGACGTCTTCTGATTTTACTTTGATGTTACTTTGATAGTACTTTGATCTTACTTGGTCTTACTTTGGTCTTACTTTGATCTTTCTTTGATCTTACTTTGGTCGTATAGTGACCCCGTCAAACATGACCCCGTCAAACCATAAAAGAATTTACTAATTTGACCTTAATCCTGACCCTGTCAGGCCATAAAAGAATTTACTTACTCCTCTGTCTGGTTTGTTGATTTTTTTCCTGTTCGGATGTCGTCAATCCAGCGTTGCGGTCGGAGGTTGACTTCTAAATCACCGGCCTGGCAGAGAATTCACTCCCCCGGACTTTCTTTTCAGCCTCCCTGTGGAGCCGGCCATCGATGGGCTTCGGTGTGTCTCCCTCCTTTCCGCAGCGACTGGGTATGTTGACATCCGGGTCACGGCTCCAGGAAATATGTCAGGTTTCACCTCGCCTAGACATACAAGAAAGAACTCAGAGAGTTGAGATGTCTTTAGTAAGCTTTGCAAAGGGGAGACACAGCAGAGGCTGGCAGCATATGCAGTTCTCCAACTGTGACATCCTCCGCGAGGCTCTTTTATTACGTGTAAAAAAACAAAGATAAGGGTGGCTACATGAGTCCACGGTTACAACATGTGCTATTAGTCGTGCAGATACGTTTACAATCAACTGAATCATTCCAATCTTAGGTACAGAGTGAGCGGTTTTGCTGAAGCTTGCTAAATGTCAAACTGTAAACAGGCTGACTTGACTCCTGCAGCTGTGCTATCTATCTGGGAATATCTGAGAGAAACAGTTTGCAGAATTTAAAAGAGCAGATAAGATAATAAATGAATCATGTTTGTACAGTACATTTTATCTAACATATTCAAACCTGACAGATAATTTTAGAAAAAAAATGTATTTGAAATGGAATAAACAAATTAAAATGTGTGAAATACCAAGTGTTCCAATACTTTTGAGGACAATTGAGAAACACTAAGGAGCAACATCTTACATCTCATATATAGTGCAGCAGATAAGAGAATATTTAGAGTGGAATCCTGCAAATGGTGATACAAACATTAAATTTGGTACAAATAATCCATAGACATTAACTCTTTTTAAAAAACTGATTGGCCACTTGAATTTTCAATCGGCAGCCAGGTAGGGGTCAACTGAAGAATTACACAGGGGCCAAAATCAGGGGTGGGCAACTTGTTCCAGAAAGGGCCAAGAGGGTGCAGGGTTTCTTTGCAGCCACTGACTCCACCAGGTGATTTCACTGATTAACTGATTCCATCTGCTCAAAGTGATATTAATCAGTGAAATCACTGGGTGGAGTCAGTGAAATGAACTACATTTATATAGCGCTTTTCCATCTGCATCAGACACTCAAAGCGCTTTACAATAATGCCTCACATTCACCCCGATGTCAGGGTGCTGATATACAAGGCGCTCACTACACACCGGGAGCAATAGGGGATTAAAGACCTTGCCCAAGTGTCATGCCTCACCCTGATCTAGGCTCTTTTAGTGCTTCTGCTTCTGCCCCAGCCTTGTTTTGTTAATAGTTATTTTCATGATGCGGTTATTCTATGTCACTTTGTTTCTTTGTTGCTTTTATACTTCTGCCATGTTTTAGTTCCATTCTTGTTTTATTCAGCCAGTCTGTGTTTTTTATTGTTTATCTTCCAGTTATCTTCTGCTTATTCTTGCTGTTCTCATATCAGTGTTGTGTGTTGGGGGGCTTGGCTGGACACTGTTTTGCGGTTTTTGTGTTTGTTTTCCTTCCCAGGTGGTTTGGGGCTGATCTCTGGGGAGAATGTGCTGCAGAAGAGTCTCTCACCTCTGTCATGGTGATCTGCTGCACCTGTTGCACTCACGTGTGATTCTCTAATCGGGACGATTTACAACACCTGTGACATTCGCATGCAGTTCTAAGGACTCTCAGCTGGTACCAATGAAGAGATGAAGAACTGCATTTAAGCCAGCAGTGATCTGGGCTTAGGGGCCGGAGAATACGACCGTGTGACGATCGTTTGAGGATGCTGAGGGCCGCTCCAGAAGCTGACATTGCGCCTGTGAAGGAGGACGAGGGTGAGAGGCAAGCGCTGTCAGCACACGTCAGAGGTGATTATCCTTAAAAGCTTATCTGCGAATATAATGTGGCGTGGTTGCGCAGCTAAATTTAAGTATTGAAGAGAATTGCTCGTTTGCTCCTTGCGGCTGTGGCATGCGGATTGATAATCCTCCACAAGCTGTGAGCAGCTGTTCTTTTGAATTAAGCCTGAAATCAGTCCTGAACGTGTTGCTGATAAGTGTGCCTCTAAATAGTGTTTCTTGATATAAGTACTGAATAACCTCACCTCTGTTCCTCCTTTGCAGAGTACAGTCTTGGGAAAAGCCACCTGGGGGGTGTCGGTGAAACTCCTGAGTCCAGAACGTTCGGGCTCCGATCCGTTGAGGCACTGGGAGAGCGCGTCGCCTCTTCACCCCACCAGACTCATTTATTTTGTATTTTGTGTACAGCACAGTGGGAAGAAAATAAATTTGTTTCTTTTGGAACTGCTTCTGGTTATTTAGTGCTGGGTTCAGTCAGACGCTGGACCGCTCCTCAACCTGCATGCAGACCATAACAGAATTCTCTGGCCAAACCAGTATGGACCCAGCGGCAGAAGCAGTTCCTTTTCAGGAAAACGTCCAGAAACACCTGGAGATGATTTGGGAGCAAGTACAGCACCTTTCGATCCAAATTAAGCAGACAGATGCCCGTGTTATGGAGCTTGTAGCGCAGGCTGTTCCGCTTCCTGCGGTTGCAGCTCCGGTTCCATCGAGCCCGGTGTGGATAAGTTCGCCGTCCAGAGATTCGGCTCCTGAACCGGTTATTTGTCATCCGGAGCCTTATTCGGGAGATGTGGAGGTTTGTGCTCCGTTTTTGATGCAGTGCTCCTTGGTTTTTGCTCAGCGACCGGTGTCTTTCTCCTCTGAGAGTAGCCGAGTTGCATATGTTACAAATCTGCTGCGAGGTGACGCCCTGGTGTGGGTCACTGCGTTGTGGAGCAACAAATCACCACTGTTAGAATCCTTTGATTAATTTTCCCGTGAGTTTCGTTTGGTTTTTGATCATCCGGTAAAAACAAATACCGTGGTTCAACGATTGCTGAACCTCCGACAGGGGCGACGAAGCGCAGCTGATTATTCTGTGGATTTTTGAATCTTTTCCGCACAGTCCGGTTGGAATGCTGCTGCTTTGAGGGGGGTGTTTGTAGACGGGTTGAATGATTCCCTGAAAGACGAGCTAGCAGTCCGTGATGAACCAAAGGATTTAGACGAATTGATATCCTTGGTTATTCGTCTAGATGATCGGATTAAGGAGCGTGGACGGGAGAGGGGGCGAGCGTCCGAGCGGGGTTTTGTGTCTCTGGGCTTTCCCCGACACAAGACACCGCCTCTTCTTCGTTCCACTGAGACTCCTCCGATGGGACCTCTAGCTCCTCTAGGGGATGAGCCAATGCAACTCGGAAGGGTCAAAACGGCCATATTGCCCCGGTCAAACGAGCGTCAGGAGACAGGATAGTAACATGGCTCCAGGTGTTTTTGGGAAATATGTGGGATATAAATGGGTGGTTTTTGTAAACTGTTTTTTTTTTTTGGTTTTTGCACAGCACTTGAGGTAGTTCTGGTGGAGTGAACGGGTTGGCTGATCGGAGTTCGCTTGGACTCAGGTAAGCATGAGTTCTTATTATTTATAGTTGTTTAAATTTAGTTAGTGGAGTGGGTCGTTTTGTTTTGTTTTTTTTGTTTTTATTTCCCTGTCCCCTAACCCCAACCTCACACACTTCTGACCATTCGTCTTTAGTGTTGTGGGGTGGTGCAGGTTGGTTGCTGGGCATTCCCATGAGGACCTCTGCACCTGGGGGGGGGGGGGGGGGTTCAGGGCTCTTTTCTTGGATTTAGTTAATTCCCAGTTCCACTCCAGCCTCAGTGAGCCTCTGACCGTTCGCCATTGGCGTCGCTGAGGTGTGGGGCGGTGGGGATATATTCCAGTCGGAGCGGTGGGGCCAATCAGTGCCGTACGCCTTTTCCGCTGCCCACCCCTCGTGGTAGGCTGGAGTATTATTGGGGGGTCGACACCGGCCATCTTGCCGGTTTTCCCCTGTCCTTGAGGGTGGAGCTGGGTTGCATTTTCCTGTTGTCTTCCCCGGCTTAGTAGTCCTGAGCCGATTGCCGCAACGTGTTTGCTGATAGACTCGGGGGGTGTTCCGGGGTCTTTCGGGGTACTGGGGAGGTCAACGGGGCTTCCCTTTGTTTTTGTTTGCTCCTGGGGTGGTTTTTGGAAATCCCTGGGGGTTTGGGGTTTTTGTTTCCTCCTATTTCCCCCCGGGGTTTGATGGGACAGTCCTCTGGGGGGGAGGTTGACTGTGGGGCCGACCAGCCGTGTTGGGCTGGGGTGGGGTTCCTGGGTTGTGGGGGTGTCTCCTGGGGTTTGATGGAACGGTCCTCTGGGGGACGTTAGGGCTCCCGTGTATGCCTGGGGATTCCTGGATGGCTCCTGCTGTGGTTGTTGCTCCTGGGGTTGACGACGATGTCCCCTGGGGGAAGTCCGGCTCCACATGTTGGGGGAGGGTGTTGTTGTTTTTTTCTTTGACCTGTGTTTTAATGTGTTGGGGGGTTTTTGTTGGGGTTTTTGGGGTTGTATGTTTTTCATTTTCCCCCGGGGTTTGATGAGACGGTCCCCTGGGGAGGGGTTGGGGTGGTATGTTATGTTTTTCTTTTGTGTTTTTCCCCGGTATGCTTCCCTGGGGTGTGTTGGTGGTATTCTCTGGGGGGGGGGGGGGGGGGGGATGCTTGGGCTTTTTCTGTGTTTTTGTTTTTCTGTATGGGTTGTGTTGGGACTCTTTTGGGGTTTTTGGGGGTGTTTTTGTTTTGTTGCCAGCCGGCCTTCCAGCCGCGTCCCCTGGCCCTGTTGCCTGCTGTGGACTCTGGGAGCGTCGTCACTGCCTGCCTCCTGTTTTGGACCCCGATGAGAGGGGCGGTTTTTGGGTCAGGTCTGTGCGGTCGCCGGGAGGCTTCCCGTTGACGGGGGGGGGGGGTACTGTTGTGTGTTGGGGGGCTTGGCTGGACACTGTTTTGCGGTTTTTGTGTTTGTTTTCCTTCCCAGGTGGTTTGGGGCTGATCTCTGGGGAGAATGTGCTGCAGAAGAGTCTCTCACCTCTGTCACGGTGATCTGCTGCACCTGTTGCACTCACGTGCGATTCTCTAATCGGGATGATTTACGACACCTGTGACATTCGCGTGCAGTTCTAAGGACTCTCAGCCGGTACCAATGAAGAGATGAAGAACTGCATTTAAGCCAGCAGTGATCTGGGCTTAGAGGCCGGAGAATACGACCGTGTGACAATCGTTTGAGGACGCTGAGGGCCGCTCCAGAAGCTGACATTGCACCTGTGAAGGAGGATGAGGGTGAGAGGCAAGCGCTGTCAGCACACGTCAGAGGTGATTATCCTTAAAAGCTTATCTGCGAATATAATGTGGCGTGGTTGCGCAGCTAAATTTAAGTATTGAAGAGAATTGCTCGTTTGCTCCTCGCGGCTGTGGCATGTGGATTGATAATCCTCCACAAGCTGTGAGCAGCTGTTCTTTTGAATTAAGCCTGAAATCAGTCCTGAATGTGTTGCTGATAAGTGTGCCTCTAAATAGTGTTTCTTGATATAAGTACTGAATAACCTCACCTCTGTTCCTCCTTTGCAGAGTACAGTCTTGGGAAAAGCCACCTGGGGGGTGTCGGCGGTACTCCTGAGTCCAGAATGTTCGGGCTCCGATTTGTTGAGGCGCTGGGAGAGTGCGCCGCCTCTTCACCCCACCAGACTCATTTATTTTGTATTTTGTGTACAGCACAGTGGGAAGAAAATAAATTTGTTTCTTTTGGAACTGCTTCTGGTTATTTAGTGCTGGGTTCAGTCAGACGCTGGACCGCTCCTCAACCTGCGTCCAGACCATAACAATCAGGTTTTGTTATTTCTCAGTCTGTTCCAGTTTAGTTTTGTCTTAGTGTTTTATTTCCTATAATTCTCTGATCAGTTTCATGTAGTTTATCTTTTGTGTTTATTATCCTCTGGTTTACTTTTCAGTCTTGTTCCAGTTTGTATTACCCGTCCCTGTTGTTGGGAAAGTGTAGTGACACGGACCCACAACAGCGGGCGCAAATGATCGGACAATGAAAGAGTCGAATATGAACACTTTACTGTTGTGAAAGAGCACAACAAAAACACAGAGGATTACAGAATTTGAGCAAACAGTCAATCCACAAAGGTGACGTGTGGGCAGGCTCGAGGATAGAAGACGTCCGTCCTGAGAAGAACCGGAACCACACGATTTCCTCCGCCACCGAACCTGGAGAATACTGGAGCCGCCAAGTTCCAAGTCCCCAGGTGGCCACCGTCTCCGAGTGTCGGATCTGGTACTGCTGGCGAGGAGCAAAAACAGTCATATGTGGGTGCGTGCACACCCAGTAACAACAATGATGGGAATTCCACCTCTACCTCTAACACACACTCGTGCAGCTCCTGTCTAACCACTTATCTGGTTGGGGTGTGAAGCAAAGCCGTCGCTGATCACACCAAACGCCAATCTCTCAGATAGGGAACACCACAGGAAAGCGGCTGCAAAAAGAGTTCAGACTAAGACACAGTTAAGGCTGAGAATATTACCTTCACAGGTAGATGATATCTCGGCAACGAGGTGGAGATGACGTCCAGTTTTTATGGAGTGGAATGATGAAGTGTAGATGGATCAATCAATCAATCAATCAATCAATTTTATTTATATAGCGCCAAATCACAACAAACGGTTGCCGACGTCATAGTTCCGTTCAGCCGGGGTCAACCTGCGAGAAAAGTAGGCACACGGGTGAAGAACCTTATCGGTCTCTCCGCTCTGGGATAGCACGGCTCCTATCCCTGAGTCAGAGGCGTCCACTTCAACCACAAACTGGCGGCCAGGGTCGGGCTGCACCAGAACCATTTCAACTCCCTGAACGCGGCTTCGCACCGATCCGACCAGGTGAAGGGGACTTTTGGAGAGGTCAGGGCTGTCAGGGGGCTAACTACCTGACTGTAGCCCTTAATGAACCTCCTGTAGAAATTTGCAAAACCGAGGAACTGTTGCAGCTTCCTACGGCTTGTTGGTTGGGGCCAATCTCTCACCGCCGCAACCTTGGCCCGGATCAGGGGCGACGGAGTTGGAGGAGATGATAAACCCCAGGAAGGACAAAGAGGTGCGGTGAAACTCACACTTCTTGCCCTTCACAAACAGCCGGTTCTCCAACAACCGCTGCAGGACCTGACGTACATGCTGGACATGAGTCTCAGGATCCGGAGAAAAGATGAGTATATCGTCTAGGTATACGAAGACGAATCGGTGCAGGAAGTCCCGCAAGACGTCATTAACCAAAGCTTGGAACGTCGCGGGGGCGTTAGTGTGGCCGAACGGCATGACCAGGTACTCAAAATGACCTAACGGGGTGTTAAATGCCGTCTTCCACTTGTCTCCCTTCCGGATCCGAACCAGTTGGTATGCATTTCTAAGATCCAACTTGGTGAAGATTTTGGCTCCATGCAGGGGCGTGAACACTGAATCTAACAGGGGCAACGGGTATCGATTGCGAACCGTAATCTCATTCAGCCCCCTGTAATCAATGCATGGACGGAGTCCACCATCTTTGTTGCCCACAAAAAAGAAATCTGCACCCATCGGGTTGGTGGAATTCCGGATCAGCCCGGCAGCTAATGAGTCCCGGATGTAGGTCTCCATTGATTCTCGCTCAGGTTGTGAGAGATTGTACAGCCTGCTGGACGGAAACTCAACGCCCGGAATCAAATCAATGGCACAATCATACGGACGGTGCGGGGGAAGGGTGAGCGCCAGATCCTTTCTGAAGACGTCAGCAAGATCGTGGTACTCAACTGGCACTGCCGTCAGGTTGGGAGGGACTTTGACCTCCTCCTTAGCCTGTAAACCGGGAGGAACCGAGGATCCTAAACACACCCGATGGCAGGTTTCGCTCCACTGAACCACCACCCCAGATGGCCAATCAATCCGGGGATTGTGTTTCAACATCCAAGGGAAGCCCAAAATCAAGTGGGAGGTAGCAGGAGTCACAAAAAACTCGATCTCCTCCCGATGATTTCCAGACACCACCAGAGTTACTGGTTGTGTCTTGTGTGTGATTAAAGGGAGAAGGGTGCCATCTAGTGCCCGCACCTGCAATGGCGAAGGGAGCGCCACCAGAGAGAGCCCTACCTCCCTAGCCCATCTGCTGTCTAGCAGATTCCCTTCTGACCCCGTGTCCACCAGTGCTGGGGCTTGAAGGGTTAAATCCCCGCTCAGGATTGTAACTGGGAGTCGTGTGGAAATATGTGTATGCCCCACGTGAATGTCTTGGCCCACCCTAAGCCCAGTTTCTAGGGGGCGGGCGTTGGTGTTTAACCGCTTGGGGCAGTCTCTCTGCAGATGCTCACTCGAGCTGCAGACAAAGCACTCCCTGCGGGCCAGCCTCCTCTGTCTGTTAGGTGGTCTAAGTGTGGCCCTGCTCGTGTCCATAGCTTCGTCAGCAGGGGGAGCTGTAGCCACACGGAGCGTTGAGGCTGTGGAGCGTGGGGAGGGCGGAACCTTTTCGGACCCGGAAGGGAGAGGGACGGCGCGTGCCCGGCCACGTCCTTCGTCTCGCTCCCGACGGCGTTCCTCTAACCGATTGTCTAACCGTATAACGAGATCAATAAGCCCATCTAGATCCCGCGGTTCTTCCTTGGCTACCAGGTGCTCCTTCAGGACCGACAACAGTCTGTTTATGAAGGCGGCGTGGAGCGCAACGTTATTCCAGCCGGACCTCGCTGGCTGCGCTCCGGCGCCCCTGTCTCATAGACAGCAGCACAGTTGAAGCAGTCTCTCCTCTATTAGGGTGATCAAAAACCATTTTGAACTCCCTCACAAACCCAGTATAAGTGTTAAGGAGCCATGAATTTTGCTCCCAAAGCGCTGTAGCCCAAGCGCGTGCCTCACCACGAAGCAAGTTAATAACATAAGCCACCTTACTGGCGTCAGACGCGTACATGACGGGACGTTGTGCAAAGACGAGCGAACACTGCATAAGAAAGTCCGCGCACGTCTCCAAACAACCTCCGTACGGCTCTGGGGGACTTATGTATGCTTCAGGGGATGGTGGGGGGGGGGGGTCGTTGAACGACCAGTGGAACGTCTATATTCTGCACCGGGTCAGCAGGAGGAGGAGCTGCAGCAGCCTCCATCCTGCGGTTAAGGATGACGTTTTGCACGGTCATCAAATCCAACCGAGCGGTAAAGGCGGTGAGGATTTGCTGCAACTCACCAATCACGCCTCCTGCAGACGCCTGTGCACCCTGCTCTTCCATTGGTTGTCCAACAGATGGTTGACGCCCCTCGGGATCCATCACAGTGGCCGAGATATCCTGTTGGGAAAGTGTAGTGACACGGACCCACAACAGGGGGCGCAAATGATCGGACAATGAAAGAGTCGAATATGAACACTTTACTGTTGTGAAAGAGCACAACAAAAACACAGAGGATTACAGAATTTGAGCAAACAGTCAATCCACAAAGGTGACGTGTGGGCAGGCTCGAGGATAGAAGACGTCCGTCCTGAGAAGAACCGGAACCACACGATTTCCTCCACCACCGAACCTGGAGAATACTGGAGCCGCCAAGTTCCGAGTCCCCAGGTGGCCACCGTCTCCGAGTGTCGGATCTGGTACTGCTGGCGAGGAGCAAAAACAGTCATATGTGGGTGCGTGCACACCCAGTAACAACAATGGAATTCCACCTCCACCTCTAACACACACTCGTGCAGCTCCTGTCTAACCACTTATCTGGTTGTGGTGTGAAGCGAAGCCGTCGCTGATCACACTAAACGCCAATCTCTCAGATAGGGAACACCACAGGAAAGCGGCTGCAAAAACAGTTCAGATTAAGACACAGTTAAGGCTGAGAATATTACCTTCACAGGTAGATGATATCTCAGCAATGAGGTGGAGATGACGTCCGGTTTTTATGGAGTGGAATGATGAAGTGTAGATGGATGACAGCTGTCATGAGATAATGAGTGATAGCTGTCACCCCCGGCTGTGTCCGTGGCGGCAGCGCCCTCTCGTGCCTGAAGCCTACACTTCAGGCAGGGCGCCCTCTGGTGGTGGGCCAGCAGTACCTCCTCTTCTGGCGGCCCACACAACACCTGTTGCCTTTATCATTAGTTGTCATGTCAGTAATACTCTTCACTGCACACCTGTCTGTCTCATCCTGTCTTTGTCTGCCCCGTGTCTGCGCTCCTCTCAGTTCTCATGTATTCACTTCCGCTCTTGCACCTGCTCACATGTCTTTGTCTAGTCCTTCACTCCACTTTGCTCACTCCTTTCCTCACACTCTTGCCCCTGTCATACTCTTTAGCCAGAAGCCACACCCCCTTCTAGATTGTTCCTCACGTGCACCTCATTTACACCACCTGTCCCTCGCTTCTCACTAATTAGTCCACATGTATTTAAACCCCACAGTCCTTCACTTCCCCGCCAGATTGTTGTCTTGTACACTTTCCAGCTCTCGTTCTCAGTCCTGTTTTTTGCCTTGCCGTCTATCGTATCTCTGCTCTGTTTTCCTCGACCATACCTCTTGCCTCATCGACGGATGTCTGTGTTTGCTCCTGCGTCTGAACCCTGCTCGTTTGTGACTGCATCTCAGCCTGACCCTGCTTGTACCTCTGCCTCTCTGACTGATTACATGTGTACCAAACCTGAGCCTGGAATAAAGACCATGATTTCCTCCACACCAAAGTCTAGTCTGGGAGTCTGTATTGCGGGTCCAGCCACTCCTGGTGACGGGCTCCCACCCTTCCTGAGACCAATGGCCCTTAGTGATTTTCCAGTTAGGCTGAGATTTTAACCGAGGATCTTCTGGTCTCAAGCCCAACTAGACCACTAGACCATCACCTCCCCCAAGTCAGTGGCTGCAAAGAAAACCTGCACCCTCTTGGCCCTTTCTGGAACAAGTTGCCCACCCCTGGTCTAAATTAAAAGATGTGCCATTCATATGGAAAACTACACCACATTATTTGCCTGATCATAAAGATTCCAAAAAAGGGATAAGACTTTGTTGATGTCACAGTGGAGAAATTCACGTTACGTCAGCTCTTAAAAAACACACAAGATGGGTGCGAGTGGAGGAAAATGTGCATCAAACAGCGTGTGCAAGGATAGAATATATATATATATATATATATATATATATATATAGTTTGGACAATCTGTGACTGAATGTTATGGAGTTATTAGGTAAAAGCAGCAAGAATGGTGACAAAGGTCAGTTTCAGTTTGTACAGGGGTCAAAAGTTAATGTTATTCCATTAATTTTGCTCCAGCTGTATTTGTGCTAAATTTGATGCTTGTATCACCATTTGATGGATTGTTTCAGTTATGTGCTGCACTAAAAAGCCAACATGAACAAGCTGCTGTCTAAAAACGTGTACATAAACCAACCTGAATTAAAGGAGAAATGCTGCTTTTAACAATCTGGACCTCATTTCTGGCATAAAATACGGCTGTTTACTCACCAATATAAGTTTGGTGTGATTAGAAGTCCATAGTTCAAATGACGTGTTCAGTTCAAATCTGGAGCAAACATTTTTCTTCTTCTACTAAGGTGAATTAGAACTTTTTGTGGTACACAGCACAAACTACTGGACAGGAGGAACCTAGCAGTCAATGTGACTCACTGATTAGAAAATGCAGGTCTTTCAACCAGATGTGTTGGTGCTGTGACGTGTCAATCATCTGTGTCCAATCAGATTAAGGGGAGTCCAGTGAAACCTCAGCCTCTGCTCAAGCTCCACCCATGCCAGGAAGTGTTTGACATTTGAACATTTCCTGTTTCACTGTGAGTGAGAATTCGGTACTTCCTGTTTGAGTGTGAGCTTGCCACTGAGTTCCTGCGAGATTCCATGAGATCTCGTCTGTTAATCCAGGAAGTGTTTGACATTTGAGCATTTCCTGTTTTACTGTGGATTTGAAAATTGGCACTTCCTGTTTAGGACGCCCCGTACCATGAGCGAGCTCGCTCATATTAGTAAACGATGCGTGCTGCGGCCTCAACTTTATCTAAATTCTGGGTCTTTTGATGAAGTTTAGGGCTAGTGGCTGGCGATCACCTTAGTATTACTTCTGTTTTTCTTGTTGCTTAATGCTGACAAATTAAACTATTTGTTATTTTTCTGATGTCTGATTCTGTTTTTTTTTTCTCTCTCTGTTTGAGGTGCGGCTCCATCCAGAGATGGGTGTGGTGTCTGCTTCTGTAACCCTCCTGTCCTGTGCACCGGCAACATTCCCTGTATATTAGTTTTGTGAATTTTGTAAATTGTGTCGATAGCATGGCCCAAGCAGAGGGTCACCCCTCTGAGTGTGGTCTGCTTGAGGTTTCTTCCTCAAATCATCAGAGGGAGTTTTTAATTACCACTGTCGCCTTTGTCCTTGCTCTGGGTTTTTGTAAAGTTTGACCTTTTGTGAAGCACCTTGAGGCAGCTTTGTTGCGATTTGGTGCTATATAATTAAAAATAATAACAAAAAAATAAATTAAATTAAAAATGTTTGTAATTCCACAAATTTTGAATTTCCTTTTTGCAATAAGTTGAGTGCCATCTTTTTAAATGTCTGTCTTTGACACTAGGGGGAGCCATCCTACTTAAACTAAAAGGGCCACACTGTCCTGACTCCCTGCAATACAGAAACTGAAATTTCCAGAGATGTTTTGTTTCCCCTCTTTGTTATATAGCAACTTGGTGAACTGTGCTCTCACTGAGCACAGTCTTGCTTTAAACCTTTAACGGCCTGAAGCCTTCAAAGCAAATAAATAGCAAACAGTTCAATGTCAACAGTTGATGTTGAACCAGCCAAGGTGCAGAGCAAAGAGAAAAACAGGTGTTACTTTGTCAACTGTGGGAATTGGAAGAGGATGCTTCTGTGTGCACAGATAGACTTGGTGATTTTTCTATCGCACAATACATTCATTTGTCTTTTGTGTGTCCTCACTCATGACCGTTGTCTCTGGGAGGCGGGGCTCCATTCAGCTTTTGTCTTGTGCAGCTCAGCGCTTCTGTGTGTTTGTGTGGTGACACCGTAAGGTGATGTTATTACTACAGAGACTAATGTCATCGCTGGAATTGATGAAATCTGAGTGTTTGGGTCAGGGGAAGCTGCCCCCTGCTTCTGCCCAAAAAGCCTTCAGAAAGAGGACTGTGTCTGTGCAGGGGGCACAGGATGTGGACGAGTGCTGTCACCTGTGTGGGTGAGCAAACATTGCTGAAATATGAACTCATTTAATGGAAAAGGAAATAATGTCTGATGTGAAATTGTATTGGCTTTTCTAAAAAATCCTCTTGAATGAGTTCCTTTTGTTAATTTAATTCTCTACCTTTAAAAATGGCACATGCTTTGACAGACTTACTGAGGTTTTGCAGAAACTGTTTCGATGTGCTGTGGATCTGTTTATTTGTTCGTCAATGTGCAGCCAGTAAATGAGGAACTCAAGAGTATTTTAAGTGTACTGGAAGTGGATTTCCACCCTGCCATATGGGCCTGGTCAGACTGGCATAATATCAGTTATCAAGTTGTTGATAATGTTTTTATCATATACCTATAAATGATAAACCCACAAAATGAATGTCGCCTTCATTTTGTGGGTTTTACTCGGGTGGTATGAAAAATATTACCGGTCCGCAAAAAATATCACAAGGGTGTATTGCTATTTATTTTTTAGTGTTTTATCCCATCGTATTGGCGTATCATTTATAGGTATATGATAATGTAAAATATAACCCCAAATTAGAAAAAGTTCAGATGGTATGGAAAATCCAATTTTACACTAATAAAATAAATAAATAAATAAAAACCCACAATGATTCTTACATTTCCTTTAACTTTTGTTTAATTGAAGACCGTATGAAAATAAAATATTTCATGAATCATCACTCAACTTCATTACATTTGTTATCATACAGTGAATCTGGAAAGTATTCAGTGCTTCACCTTTTCTACATTTTTATGTTACAGCTTTATTCCAAAATGGATAATTAATTTTTCCCCTCAAAATTCTACTCACACCACATAATGATAAAATGAAAAATCTTTGTTTATTTTTTATTTTTTTATTTTTGCAGATTTCATAGAAATAAAAAACTAAGAATTCGTGATCACAAGTACATAAGTATTGTGTTAGTTTTTTATTTGAAAACAGAACCCACTATACAGACTGACAAAACAGTACGTATGTAAGAACTCAGGTGATTTATTGTACAAGGCACAAGCAAACAGTTCCAAGAGAGCAGGTAGTGACAAGAGTACAAAAATGACCAAAACAGGAGGAGGCAAAAAACTAGGAGACTACTGGGAAAACAATCACTAAACCAGAACAAACTATAGGACTAGAGGGTAATCACAAAGAATCAATGCTCACACAGAGCACGGGGAGCAGACGAAGGAAAATGAACTGACAAAGGAACAGGTGTGAGCTTAAATACAAAAATGACTAATGATGACAAGTGCGCAAAACAACAAACAGAACAAAAGCCACACGTTACAAAAGGTAACAAAAAACTAATCATACATTAACCAGTGAAGAATCACACAACAGACATCAAAGGGTGAGTAGAAAATAAATCACAATAACCAAACATAACTGAAGAAGAAGAGAAATTATAATATAGAAACCAATGTAAAACTCGGAGATGAATGAAGTGTAACAATGCAGAAACCAATAAGAGAACTAAGAAAGAAATCAGGAGATGAACAAAACGACAAACACAAATAAACAATGACAAAAAAACAAATCCAGAGCAAAAGCAATGTGGAACTCAGAATGAACAGTGCGCACATAATACAAATGAAATGACACAGGGGTGCAGACTGGGGACTGAACACACGAGCAGAAACAGATGATTGACACAGGCAAGGGAATATCACAATACACACATAAGGCACAGAAATGGCACAAAAGGCACCCACGACAGGCAAGGGAGGACACACCGACACAAACACGAAGTCACAGCGAAAACAACAGATTATAATAGAAACATACAGTACCGAAAATCATAACAACCTGGACAGATGGGCGTACACACCACATATTCACACCCTTTGCACAATATTTTGTTGACGGTCCTTTGGTAGCAGTTCCAGCCTCAAGTCTTCTTGAATATGATGCCACTAGCTTGGTGCACCTATCTTTGGGCAGTTTGGTCCATTCCTCTTTGCAGCATCTCTCAAGCTCCATCAGGTTGGATGGGGAGCGTCGGTGCACAGCCATTTTCAGATCTTTCCAGAGATGTTCAGTTGGATTCAGGTCTGGGCTCTGGCTGGGCCACTCAAGGGCATTCACAGAGTTGTCCTGAAGCCACTCCTTTGATATCTTGGCTGTGTGTTTAGGGTCATTGTCCTGCTGAAAAATGAACCATCGCCCCAGAGGTCAAGAGCGCTCTGGAGCAGGTTTTCATCCAGTATGTCTCTACATTACTGCATTCATCTTTCCCTCAATCCTGACTAGTCTCCCAGTTCCTGCCATTGAAAAACATCCCCACAGCATGATGCTGCCACTACTGTGCTCCACTGTAGGAATGGTGCCTGGTTTCCTCCAGACATGACGACTGGCATTCATGTCAAAGAATTCAATCTTTGTCTCATAAGACCTGAGAATTTTGTTTCTCATGTACTAAGAGTCCTTCAGGTGGCAAACTCCAGGCAGGCTGCCATGTGCCTTTTACTCTGAGTGGCTTCCGTCAGGCCAGTGTGCCATACAGGCCAGCTTTGTGGATTGCTTGCTCACAGGGGGTCGTTTTGACCGTTGGGGTTTTTCCGTAATTATTGTATAGCTTTGCCTTACAATATAAAGCGCATTGGGGCACCTGTTTGTTGTGATTTGGCGCTATATAAATAAAATTGATTTGATTTGATTTGATTGCTGCAGAGATGTTGTCCTTCAGGAAGGTTCTCCTCTCTGAGGTTGAGGTTGCTTGAGGTTTATTTCTCCCTTGAGGCAACCTTGTTGTGATTTGGTGCTATATAAATGAAAATGAATTGAATTGAAATTCTCTCTCCAAAGATGAATTCTGGAGCTTTGACACAGTGACCACTGGGTTCTTAGACACCTCCATGACTAAGCCCCCTCTCACCTGATTCCTCAGTTTAGATGGCCAGCCAGCTCTAGGAAGAGTCCTGGTCGATCCAAACCTCTTACATTTATGGAAGGTGGAGGCCACAGTGCTCACTGGGACCTTCAAAGCAGCAGAAATGTGTCTGTACCCTTCACCAGATTTTTGCCTTGAGACAATACTGTCTCAGAGGTCTAAAGACAATTCCTTTCACTTCATGGTTTGTGCTCTGACATGCACTGTCAACTATGGGACCTTATATGTAGACAGGTATGTGCCTTTAACCCCCTCCCACCTGCCTCATTTTGGCTTGTCAGAATCTCACAAAGTGAAATTTCCCATTGATGGGATATACAGGCTTAGAAGGGGTTAAAAATCATATCCAATCAATTTAATTTACTCCTGGTGGACTCCAAGGATGATCAGTGGAAACAGGATGCACCTGAACTCAATTTTGATTTTCATGGCACAGGCTGTGAATACTTATGTACACGCCATTTCAAAATCTCAATTTTTTTCCCTTTGTCATTATGGAGCATTGTGTGTAGAATTGTGAGGGAAAAAAATGAATTTTATCCATTTTGTGTGTGTGTGTGTGTGTGTGTGTGTGTGTGTGTGTGTGTGTAGATACATCCATAACAGATGTGCTGCGACACATCATCAGTGATGTTACCTGAGCTCAGCAGGTGTGTCAGGTCTCACAACATCAGACACCATCCTTCGGGCAACCCAGCCAGCGTTGATCAGTCCCCGACTTGTTTCCCAGCAAAGTTGGCTCTCTGACCTTTTAATCCAAGTCCACCTCATGGCTCTCTCAGCAGCTTCTGAGGTGGACTTAATGGCTCTCCCATTGCTGCTCCTGTGATACCAAGCAAGGATAAGGTCTTGCAAACAGAGCAGGTGGCAAAGTCTCTACATCCCACCTTGACTGGCTCACAGTGAGCTTTCTAGCCCTTCCTCTGGGACTCCTTGATGAGCTCCTGCTATTTCAGCTGCTTGTGCTCATTGGCCTCTTCCATGTGATCCTCCCAATGTCAGCATCACTAAGAGGACCTGCTTGGAAGAAGCAGATGTCAGCACCATATCTGTTCTCAAGGAGGTTGATGTTATGAATGAATAGTTTATTCAGACATTATGCATACATTAACATTCCAGCAATGCTGATATCCAGTCCATCCAGTCCAGTCAGTCCGAATAGGAGTGGGGGTAAGTAAAACCTATGTATTCCCACTCCCCTTTTTCAGTCACATTACTCAATCAAACTCAAAGGACACAATCCAAACGTTATCAACTACAGAATCGCAGTCTATTGACCTATAAAACACAAAACTCAACTTACTTCATTTGATACATATCCAGAGAACACTATTTCTTTATATAGATATTTAAACTGGTAATTATTTGGGCATCATTTGAGTTCCTCAGTTAGATTATTCCATTTTTTGGGGCCACAAGTGGGAGACACAGAAGCCTTTCCTGGTTGTCCAAGCACCAGCAATTTTAAAATGATACAAGCCCCTTAAATTATATATTCCTTCTCTCACAGTAAAAAAAAAAAAAAAAAATTTGAATTCTAAAGGGCAGTTGCTTATTTTTCACTTTGTACATTAATTGAAGTCTTGAATAAAATCATATCATAGAGTTTTAATATTTTAGATTTAATGAACAATGGGTTGGTGTAGTCTCGATACCCTGCATTGTGGATTGTTCTTAATGCTCTTTTTTAAGAATTGTCAATGGTTGCAATGTAGTTTTATAGTTGTTGCCCCAGACTTCAGCACAGTAAGTCAGGCAGGGTTCAGCCAATGTGTAAGACAGAGTATGTAGTGCTTTACAAACAAGAATGTGCTTTGCCTTATTTAATAGTGCAATATTTTTCAATACTTTCTTTTGAATATGTTGAATATGAGCTTTCCAATTAATTATTTCATCAAGAATGACACCTAACAACTTATTCTCTTTCACAAGTTCTATGTTTACCCCGTGAATACTCAACTGAATTTGTATGTCATTTTTATAATTCCAAATAACATTATTTTAGTTTTAGACAAATTTAATGATAATTTATTAATATCAAACCATCTCTTTATTTATCTATTTATTTTTTGTAAGTAACTTTTAATCCAGTTCAGAGCCACCCCTCTAATCCCATACAGTTCCATCTTCTGAAATAAAATGTTGTGATCAATTGTGTCAAAAGTCTTTCTTTGATCAATAAATAAACCTATTACTATTTCCCTTTGGTCAACATGTTTACTGATTTTTTTCTATTGAATCAAGCAAAGCCAGTACAGTGGACCTTTTCACTCTAAAATCATACTGACTTTCATCAAGCAAGTTGTGTTGTTCTGTAAATTTATCCAGTCTGCTATTGTAAAGCTTTTCCAATATCTTTGAAAATTATGACAATAGAGACACGGGCCTGTAATTAGTAAAAAGATGTTTGCTACCAGATTTGAAAAAAAGGTATCACTTTTTCCACTTTCATACCATTTAGAACAATTTCAGTTTGAAATGATTCATTAAAAATATATGATAATGGTTTTGCAATTTTAGTAATTATTTGCTTTACTAAGGACATATGTACATCATTATGATCAGTTGACTTTTTACTTTTACATGGACTAACTACATTAATAATTTACTTTTCATCTACTGGGCCAAGAAACATTGTGTGTGGATTCCTGGTGATTAATTGCTGATGTTCCCATGGGCTGTGTGGAATTTTTCCTGCCAGATCTGGTCCAACATTAGCAAAAAATTTATTGAAGCTATTCACTACTTGTCTCATGTTATATTCATCTTTGTTGTTATAAGTAAAGTATGTTGGGTAGTTATTTGATTTGGGTTTATTTGCTATAATACGATTCAGTATTTTCCATGTTTCCTTTATGTTGTTTTTATTGTCATTTAGTATTTTTTAAAGTATGATTTTTTTATAGTTCCACATAATAGCTGTTAATTTATTTTTCTAGTCCTTATATTTAATATCTGCCTCTCTTGATTTACTTTTAATGAATTCTCTGTATAGCATATTTTTCTTCTTACAAGCCTTTTGAAGACCTTTTGCTATCCATGGGTTAGCTTTATATTTGTTATTTTTACTATACTGTATAATTGGACAATTTTTGTTGTGTATTCTATATTGAGAAATATGTTTTCAAATTCAGAATATACTAAATTTGCATCTTGCTTCTCGTAGATGGGATTCCAATCCTGTAAAAGTAAATAATTTTTTAAGACAGTGATATTGCAGGCACTTAGAATATTGTATTTTCTCATTACCTTTTTTAAAATTGAAATTTAGATCAGTTACTATACAAATTGATAAATGGTCACTAATAATAATAACAAGCCACTTAATGTTTTGGTATTGATATCATTAGTAAGTATATTATCAATAAGAGTAGCTGAATGTGAATTTATTTTTGAAGGCCTAGCAATTACCTCCGCCAAGGAGGTTATGTTTTCGGTCGCATCTGTTTGTTGGTTGCTTGGGTTGTTAGCAGGATTACTCAAAGAAATCCTCAACGGATTTCAATGAAATTTTTTACCAGGGGTGTATCTTGGCCTAACTTAGAAGTCATTAAATTTTGGTAATGATCCAGATCCAGTAATTTTTTTTAAGGATTCTTTATCACTGCAGGATAGGGCCAATTTCAACATTTTTGCATCTAACTTCATGAAGATGGGTCACAAAGGCTGAACAAAAATTAAGTTACGACACAACAATAATTTAGCATTTGTTAATGAATAAATAAACTTGAATAAACTTGTTATTAGAAAATAAAAAAAAACTTGTGTAGTTCATGCAATTTCTCTTTATAAATACATGTGCTGAAGATCTAAGGGTTTAACCCTCTGGGGCCGACGCCGTTGTAATAACTTTTTAATGATATGCGATAGAAACATACTTTTTTTGCTGAAAAGTTAACTCCGCGGACTTTCGAGCCACTGTCCACCATCTTTGTACTCCTCATAGAAGCTGTGTGATGACGTGAGCAATGTGAGTTTCCAATCGGAATTGGTTCACCGTCACATGGTTTTCCAAAATCCAATCGTAGGGCAGATTCACCTTACGTGACAGACCAAAGATTGTTTTTAGGAGTGATGTGTTACTTGTCGGCCCATTTGAATAGCCTCCTGGCTGCTCCAATGTGCCCTGTGCCATTACGCACAGCGAATGTGAAAGTGAGCAGACAGAGCAGATGGAGAGCCTCTCATACAAATTCACATGCTCAAACAGTGTGCCAGTATCAGGATTGCTGGACTAGTTTTCCTGTGAATGTTACAGGATAAGCAAACACAACGCATAGACCATTTTGTATATATTGTTCAAAATGTGCATTTGTGTTTATTGTTTGAACCTTTTTGTTGTACAGTCTTTCACACAAGAGCCCAAATTACCTTTATAAAGTGTCAAAATAAACAATGTTTATTATAGTTTGCTGTGTGCTTTGAATAAATGTGTGTGGAAAATTATTTTCCACTTTACTTTTCCTTTCTTATTTCTGATTTAAACCTTTATTATATGGAGCTAAATCCAGGCCAAAAGTTTTGTAATCTGAAAATAAAAAAGACTGAAAAAAAAATTTTTGAAACTGAAAATTCAATGTTTGTTCTTGAATTTTATAATCATTTAAAAAGTATTATTAAAATAAAAATAAGTGTAAGATATATATTTTTCAGTTTAAATATATTTTTGATTCAGCTCTGTAATTATTTTTGATCAAATAATTTATTTTCATTCATATTTCTTTTTTCACTTTCAGATTTTATTTTTTCAGTTTCAAACTTTTGGCCCCGTTCTGGCGTGGGAGGGTGTGGCTTCGATTGAGAGGGGCTTGGAATTGTGAATGACAGCAGAGCAATCAGTCCTCACATGATGTTGCTTTCAGGAAACGTGGGTCCTTTGATAGATAATGATTTTGCTCCCGTCTCCATCGTGGATTACTAAGCAGCTGGCGCATGAAAGAAAATAGAGAGAATGAAAGCTTATTACGAGGCTTTAAACCCTTTTACTGTGATCGATGTGTAGCAGTTGGTTCAGTGGATCCGTATGTTGTACCAGATAGTGAATTTAATGATGATGTAACAAAGTGGCCGGCAGTTTCACAGCGTAAACTTAATATGACCAGAACCAAGCAGACCGCCCATAAATCCAAAGCCAAAGGCAGAAGAGTGCTCCGGCTACCGGAGGTGTGAAGAAGCCTCTGTTGTGGGCTGGGGTGTTTGGCTGGCTTGGTTTTTGTTTTCTGTTTCTCCCACCAGGTGGTATGCATTCAGGACTGAGTGGCTGAACATCAGGACCTCACCCTGAACACCTGAGGCTTGTTTTCACGTGCAGGTCATCAGGACTCACAGCTGTGGTGTATTTTGTCTTGATCAGAGATTGCTGCATTTAAACCTTGAATGCACAGTGTGTGATTGCCGGAGACTCGACCTTGTGAGCAGACGTGTGAGATCAACGTCAGGATAACAATCTCACCATTACGGACGCAGAGACCGCTCCAGGTTTGACGCCACAGTCTGTGAAGGAGGATTGGGTGAGGTCTCACGCTCTTCAGCACACTTCCTGAGGTAATTTGGTTTTGGTGACTTTTATGAAGTAATGACAGTGGATTAGGTGTCCCTCACACCTTGTGTTAGTGAGCTGTCACGTTATGCTAATTGTCTAATCAGCTTCTGCTGCAGTGGAGATTTGAACTGAGTTGTTCCGTGCCTGCAGGGTGAGAAGCTGATGTATAGATTTAAGCCAGGAAGTGTTTGCTGATTGCGTGCACCTTTGAGTTGTGTCGCAGTGTGTGGAGTTGGACTCACCTCCATGTTTTCTTTCTTCACAGACTTGGTTTGTCGTGGCCACCTGGGGGGTGTCGGCGGGGTCCCTGGGACCGAACTGCTGTGGCTCCGGACCGTTTGTGCTGTTGAAAGCGCGCCGTGTTTCCACCTCACCAGACCGCGGACTTTTTAGTTGTTTAGCACTTCACCCACTGTTATGTTTATTAAATTCTGTTACCTTTTGAGCTGCTTATTTTATGCTGGGTCCTTTCAAACGCTGGGTCGGTGCTCCGACCGCATCCGAAACATAACAGCCTCACCGTTACAGGCCCGGCATTGAGGGGCTGAGAGAGATCCACCGCTACCAGAAATCCACCGAGCTGCTGATCCACAAGCTGCTGACCAGATCAGCCTCGCTGGCCTCCTGCAGAGCATCACAATGGAGCTCTGAAAGCGGAGGTTGGTCTTGAAGTCCTCAGCGATTTCTCTCACCAGGTGCTGGAGGGGCAGCTTGTGGATCAGCAGCTCGGTGGATGTCTGGTAGCAGCGGATCTCTCTCAGTGCCACGGTGCCGGGCCTGTAACGGTGAGGCTTCTTCACACCACCGGTAGCCGGAGTGCTCTTCCGGGCGTCTTTGGATTTACCGGCGGTCTGCTTTGTTCTGGCCATATTAAAGCTTCCTTCAGATCTGCTGAGCCAGGTCTCTGTGTGTCACTTAGAATGCTCGTAACACTCTGCTTGATGCACAATAACTGCTGGCAGCCTGTAAAATGAGTGACCTGCCTCATTTTTATGCAGCAATGCTGCACTGCGTTCACAGTCTTGTGTGGATTTGGGACACATCAGTTTTTTAGGTATAGGTGTTCAACTTTACAGTCTTGCATATTTTCTAGTTTTTAAACATCAGAAATGACCAAGAGTGGTCTAGAATTATTTGTAATAGACTTCTTTGTCCTCAGCATTACTTTATTTACAGGTACCAAGACAATACAGTGGAAAGAAAGTGTTAAGTCATTATCTATCAAAGTACCCATGTTTTCTGAAAGCAACATCATGTGAGGATCGATTGCTCTCCTGTCACTCACAATTCCACGCCTCTCTCAATCGAAGCCATGCCCTCCCACGCCAGAATGGGGCCAAAATTTTGAAACTGAAAAAATAAGATCTGACAGTGAAAAAAAGATCTGAAGGGGAAAAAAAGAAATATGAATGAGCTGAATCAAACATTTATTTAAACTGAAAAATATATATCTTACACTTATTTTTATTTTGATAATACTTTTTAAATGATTATAAAATTCAAGAACAAACATTGAATTTTCAGTTTCAAAATTTATTTTTTCAATCTTTTTTTATTTTCAGATTACAAAACTTTTGGCCTGAATTTAACTCCATATTGTTACACTTATAAAACACAACTATAGCATATATATTTTGAAAGTACAAGCTGTCCTGAAAAAAGAGACATAAATACAGGGAGAGGTGTTAACAGCAATAATAAAACATTTATGCCAGGCGAGTGAACTGTCCAAAAAATGCCTTTGGACCCCAGAGGGTTAACCACTGAATCTGAAACATGATGGTAGATGTGTGAAATGACGTGGAATAAGTCTCTTTGCCAAAGGGTATTCCATGCAACGTCAGTGACCCTATGGCCTTGGGGGAGGTTTGCGATCTCCGAGTGCTTCTAGGTTTTGCATATAAATTTAGACTGTACATAGTATTAATGAAATCCTGTCACTTTATGCTGGTTTACGAGATCAATGTTTATATGTCCACAGAGAAATACTGGTTTATTACACATCTGTGAAAAAAACTTCTATGTCCAATTTTGAAACTCTTCAATTTTAGAGCCAGGAACTCTATATATGCTGCTAATAATTATATTTTTACCTGTTTCCAAACATATTTCGATTGTCATGGATTCCAAACGATTTTCCACATCCATAGTCATTTGATCTTTACTTTTGTAGTTAAGCCTTTTGTCAACATACAATGTCACTCCTCCTCCTCTATTTTGTCTGTTCAGATGTTTAAATTCATAAGCCTCCAACTCATAGTTTGTATCATCACCCTCTGCAAGCCAAGTTTCCATTATGGCAATTATACTAAAAAGCTGACAAAATTGTTTTAAATAATCTTTGATACTCCCAAAATTTTTGTACAGACTCCTACTGTTAAAGTGGATTATTGATCATTTCCCATCACTTGTAATGCAGTTATTGTATTGTTCCTCTTTGTAATACTGACAGTTGCTATTTATGAAAGAATAGAAATGATTGTCCAGATCTATCTCATATTCCAGATCCTGTATATAATGCTCAGTATACTGAAAAGGTTGTAATTCCAAACTCTCATAACCCCGTATCATCTCAGTTATACTATTACTGTTCAGAAGCACTGATGAATGCTTTATATGTTTGTCAGTCATTGTGAAAGTTTGTTACCTTCACTGACCACCTTTTATTCATACTTTGCCAGTTCCTCCATGCTTCTGATCAGCAACACTTTGGCTTCTTCTGGGGACCCATTCAGTTTGATGAATACTTTACAGTTTTTTGTCCATGTGTTTTGATTTTTTTGTCAAGTATCTTGCCTTCTTTGCTATATTTTCACGTGACGCAATCACGTGTGATTGCGTCAGACAAGCTTGAACCCTCGTGCGCATGCGTGAGTTTTTCCACGCCTGTCGGTTGCGTCATTCGCCTGTGAGCAGGCTTTGAGTGAGGAGTGGTCCAGCCCTCTCGTCATTGTTTCATTGCCAGGAAATGGCGGAATGATTTGGGCTTTTTTCCATCAGAATTTTTTCAGAAACTGTTAGAGATGGGTAGCTGGAAACCATTAGAAAAATTTATCTGGCTTTTGGTGAAAATATTACGGGCTTGGTAGAGAATAAGGAGTGTTACTGTCGCTTTAAGGATGGCCCCCAGCGGCTGTGGGGCGCGCCGCGCTCCGAAGCCACCATCGACAGGCTGAACGACCATTTCATTTCTGAACGGATGGCTGTCTGGATCCGTGACCATCGTGTGGCATTTCTCTGGTTATCACAAGAGCTGGACATCAACCATTTTCCGGCAGATTTCACTTTTAACAAGAGATTTTGTCATGGAAAGCCGAGCGGAGGCTTCGCGCGTCACGATGGATTCGCTACTGGAGCGAGACAAAACCACCTCCGTTTTGGTCTCACAGGACGGCTTTGAGATGGCGTTCAGACAGCTGTCAGTGGTTTTTCCATCGAGTGATTATCCGAGAAATTGTGGATGACATGCCAGAACATGTCCCGTGAGGCTTCATCACGGCATTGCTTTGCACCATGCGGCACTGCCGCGACTCGCGGAATTCACAATTTCTGTGCTAGTCAGATGACGTCCTGGATAAAACACAGCGTCCAGTTTGGAAATGAATGGCATATTCCACTGTTACAGGAGTTTTTGTCACGGAAAGAGGAGCAGAGGCTTCACGCGTCGCGGCGGTGCCGCATGGCGCAAAGCAACGCCGTGATGAAGCCTCACGGGAAATGTTCTGGGCATGTCCAGGCACATCCACAATTTCTCGGATAATCACTCGATGGAAAAACCACCGACAGCTGTCTGAACGCCATCTCAAAGCCGTCCTGTGAGATCAAAATGGAGGTGGTTTTGTCTCGCTCCAGTAGCGAATCCATCATGACGCGCAAAGCCTCTGTTCGGCTTTCCATGACAAAATCTCTTGTTAAAAGTGAAATCTGCCGGAAAATGGTTGATGTCCAGCTCTTGTGATAACCAGAGAAATGGCACACGATGGTCACGGATCCATTTAGAAATGAAATGGTCGTTCAGACTGTCGATGGCGGCTTCGGAGCGCGGCGCACCACCAGTCGCTCTGGGCCGTCCTTAAAGCGATAGTAACACTCCGTAATCTCTTTGAAGCCCATAAAATTTATATATATATATATATATATATATATATATATATATATATATTCGATATTCAAACACCATGGACCTCCCCCCTCTCACCGCTGCCCTCCCCTCCCCCCTTTGCCCTCTCCGTCCAAGAGGAGGACGTGAGAAGACACTTCAAAAGGCTGAATCCACGTAAGGCCCCAGGCCCAGACTGTGTCTCTCCTGCCACCCTGAGACACTGTGCTGATGAGCTGGCCCCAGTCTTCACAGGGATCTTCAACACCTCCCTGGAGTCATGCCATGTTCCAGTCTGCTTCAAGTCCTCCATTATAGTTCCAGTCCCCAAGAAACCACGCATCACTGGACTTAATGACTACAGGCCTGTGGCTCTCAGGTCTGTAGTCATGAAGACCTTCGAACGCCTGGTTTTATACCACCTGAAGTCCATCACCGACCCCCTCCTGGACCCCCTGCAGTTTGCCTACAGAGCCAACAGGTCTGTAAACGACGCCATAAGCCTGGCCCTGCACTCCATCCTGCAGCACCTGGACTCCCCAGGAACCTACGCTAGGATCCTGTTTGTGGACTTCAGCTCTGCATTCAACACCATCCTTCCGGCTTTGCTCCAGGACAAGCTTTCTCTGCTCCACGTGCCCGACTCCACCTGCAGGTGGATCACAGACTTCCTGACGGACCGGAGTCAGCATATGAGGCTGGGAAAGAATGTCTCGAACACTCTGGCTCTCAGCACAGGATCTCCACAGGGCTGTGTCCTTTCCCCTCTGCTCTTCTCCCTGTACACTAACTGCTGCACCTCCAGCCACGACTCTGTAAAGCTCATCAAGTTTGCGGACGACACCACCCTCATCGGACTCATTTCTCATGGGGATGAGTCTGCCTACAGGAGGGAGGTGGACCGGCTGGTGACCTGGTGTAGCAGCAACAACTTGGAGCTCAACGCCCAGAAAACAGTGGAGATGATCGTGGACTTCAGGAAAGCCACAGTCCCCCCGCCCTCCCTCGCCCTCACCAACAGCCCCATCACCACTGTGGACTGTCACCGCTTCCTTGGCACCACCATCACCCAGGACCTCAAGTGGGAGTCAACCATCAGCTCCCTCATCAAGAAGGCCCAGCAGAGGATGTACTTCCTGCGGCAGCTGAAGAAGGCCAAGCTGCCTGTCCAGCTGATGGTGCAGTTCTACACGGCCATCATCGAGTCCATCCTCTGCTCCTCCATCACGGTGTGGTACGCCGGGGCAACAGCCAGGGACAGACACAGACTGCAGCGCATTGTGGCCTCTGCTGAGAAGGTGATTGGCTGTAGCCTTCCATCTCTCCACGACCTGCACGTCTCCAGGACTCTGGGCCGAGCAGGTCAGATCACAGCTGACCCTTCTCACCCTGCACACAGTCTATTCAAACCACTCCCCTCAGGCAGGAGACTACGGTCCATCCGGACCAGAACCTCCCGCCATAAGAACAGTTTCTTCCCCTCTGCCGTTAGACTCATGAACTCCTCATAAGTCAGTCACCTTAACCTTAACTCTGTCACTTTATCGTTTTATCACGGGTCACTTTAGACAATGTACTTTGGTTTTAATTGCACTCCTCTCACTGCACTGTTTTTTTCTGTTCCTCTTTCTTTCTGTTTTTCTGTTGCACACAGCCTTTCATATTTCATGTCATTTTTTTTTATCTTATACGAGGTCTGTCCATAAAGTATAGGTCCTTTTTATTTTTTTCAAAAAACTATATGGATTTCATTCATATGTTTTTACGTCAGACATGCTTGAACCCTCGTGCGCATGCATGAGTTTTTCCACGCCTGTCGGTGACGTCATTCACCTGTGAGCACTCCTTGTGGGAGGAGTCGTCCAGCCCCTCGTCGGAATTCCTTTGTCTGAGAAGTTGCTGAGAGACTGGCGCTTTGTTTGATCAAAATTTTTTCTAAACCTGTGAGACACATCGAAGTGGACACGGTTTGAAAAATTAAGCTGGTTTTCGGTAAAAATTTTAACAGCTGATGAGAGATTTTGAGGTGATACTGTCGCTTTAAGGACTTCCCACAGTGTGAGACATCGCGCAGCGCTCTCAGGCGCTGTCATCAGCCTGTTTCAAGCTTAAAACCTCCACATTTCAGGCTCTATTGATCCAGGACGTCGTGAGAGAACAGAGAAGTTTCAGAAGAAGTCGGTTTCAGCATTTTATCCGGATATTCCACTGTTAAAGGAGATTTTTTTAATGAAAGACGTGCGGACGGGTCCGCGCGTCGGGACGCAGCCGGCGGCACAGGAAAAACACCTCCGTGTTGATAACCATTTGTAAAATCCAGGCGGCTTTTGATGGCTTTCAGTGGAGTGAGTATATGAGAAATTGTTTAACAGCTGGACATGTTCCAAGTTGTCCTTAAGGCTTCCAACAGAGGTGTTTTTCCTGTGGCGGAGCGTCGCGGCGGCTGCGAGCCGACGCTGCAATCCGTTCACACGTCTTTCATTAAAAAAATCTCCTTTAACAGTGGAATATCCGGATAAAATGCTGAAACCGACTTCTTCTGAAACTTCTCTTTTCTTTCACGACGTCCTGGATCAATAGAGCCTGAAATGTGGAGGTTTTCAGCTTGAAACAGGCTGACGACGGCGCCTGAGAGCATTGCGCGACGTCTCACACCGTGGGAAGTCCTTAAAGCGACAGTATCACCTCAAAATCTCTCATCAGCCGTTAAAATGTTTACCGAAAACCAGCTTAATTTTTCGAACCATGTCCACTTCGATGTGTCTCACAGGTTTAGAAAAAATTTTGATCAAACAAAGCGCCAGTCTCTCAGCAACTTCTCAGACAAAGGAATTCCGACGAGGGGCTGGATGACTCCTCCCACAAGGAGTGCTCACAGGCGAATGACGTCACCGACAGGCGTGGAAAAACTCACGCATGCGCACGAGGGTTCAAGCATGTCTGACGTAAAAACATATGAATGAAATCCATATAGTTTTTGAAAAAAATAAAAAGGACCTATACTTTATGGACAGCCCTCGTATTTTGTCTTATTTTGGCACATATTGTATATTTTATCTTAGCATTTTATATTGCTCTCTGTTTAATGTTACACCATTATATTGAAGCAAATTCCTAGTCTGTGAATCCTGTTCATTGGCAATGGCAATAAACTTCTTCTGATTCTGATTCTCTGATTCTGATTCTGAAAATTTTCACCAAAAACCATCTGAATTTCTCGAATGGTGTCCACTTTGATGTCCCTCACAGTTTCTGAAAAAATTTTGATCAAGCAAAGCAGCAGTCTCTGAGCCATTCCTAAACAATGAAAAAAACGACGAGAAGGGTGGACCACTCCTCACTCAAAGCCTGCTCACAGGCGAATGACGCAACCGACAGGTGTGAAAAAACTCACGCATGCGCACGAAGGTTCTACCTTGGCTGACGCAATCACACGTGATTCAAATCCATATGGTTTTTAAAAAAAATAATAAGGTCGGATACTTTTCTAATAGACCTCGTACACTGTCGTTGAAGCCCTTAATAAATTTGCATGCATTAGATGATAACTAACAAATGCTTCATTCATCCATTCAATACAAATAAAAAAAAATTATATTAATTGATTTTTGTTTCATTCACATTGAGGGGTTTTAGTAGCACCTCATGAGGGTTTATCTTGTGTCAGTCAAAAACACAGGATGATCAAATTTCGGACTTGTCACATTGGTTGGTTTTACATTTCTGTAAGTTCATCCTCAGAAATGTTAATGCTTGCAACAGGAGCTCTATAACGCGTTATTATTGTAAACCCTTTTGTTCTGTCCTCAGTGTGTGCTAGCACCTATGACAGGCAGCTAAACACTTCACTCCAATTAAACTGTTATAGTTAGAGGTCTGGACCGGTACAAACTATGAACTCAAATGCTGGGAGCAAGGAACAGAACTGGTTGTGAACAAAAATATATGTATTTACAATAAATAAGAAAATAATAATGTTGCACTGTCACCTAAAGAGTGGAGTGTCAGCCCACTCATAGCGGTGGAAATTAGGGAGCTGCAGGTTCCCAAGCCAGTCTTGAAAGAGAACTGAAATCCTGGAGTATATGGAACTGGAGCCGAGGCCAGGTGGGATGCACAAAGCCGAGAACAGGAATGAAGAGAATGGAGGTGAGTGATTGCACTCGTAACACTGAAGCCTTTAACAACAGACATTCATGAACTGTGAGCATTCCTGTTCTAAGCCTTCAGTGAACTATCTTCAGAGGTCAGGTGCTATGTGTCTTGTGACAGTTCCAGTTAAGCAGGACTTGACTTTTAGAAATGACTTGGAAAGTTCTTAGTGGTTCAATATCAGAGTTCATACAGTTCTTGAAAAACAGTTCTTGGAAAAAGTTCTTGGTACTAGTTATTGGAAACAGTTCTTACTCATTGACAGTCACAAACAGGAGCAGCATGAAAACAGGATCTCACAGACATGCAGGAACTTAACTGATGTTTGGCAGAGCTACATGCTCTGTAGCCAAGAGCCGGAGAGTTACAAAGTGACATAGTGATGTAGTGTAGAGAGTAGCCAGGTTAATGTGAGATGAGCTGTGGAAAGCTCAGATGTCAGAGTGCATGGAAGCATCAGTGAAGATGCTCTTGCTTGCCTCTACTGGTGGTTGGCTCTCACTGCGGTATTGTATCACTTCCTGTTCCGGAGCACAGCAGCGTTTTGCTGTATCTGTTAGCTGTTTAATCTGCACAGTTAGATTGATCTAGATAACGATTTGTTTCACAATGTAATCTTCACGTGCCTTAACTAAAGCACTCCCTCTGCTGAATCACCTCTAAATTATTTACACATTATTCACTTTGTGTGTTTTAGGAATCCGCTAGCTTAGCGCAGCTACTAGCTCTTAGCCGGTTTAGCATGGCGGCTTCTCCTGTCTCTCCCGTACTTTTCTGCTCTGGGTGTGAAATGTTTAGTTATTCCTCGGCCTCCTTTAGCAGTAATGGTACTTGTAATAAGTGTAGCTTATTCGTAGCTTTGGAGGCCAGGCTGGGCGAATTGGAGACTCGGCTCCGCACCGTGGAAAATTCTACAGCTAGCCAGGCCCCTGTAGTCGGTGCGGACCAAGGTAGCTTAGCCGCCGTTAGTTCCCTTCCAGCAGATCCCGAGCAGCCGGGAAAGCAGGCCGACTGGGTGACTGTGAGGCCCTAAACAGAAGCCCTGTGTACACCGCCAACCCGTTCACATTTCTAACCGTTTTTCCCCACTCGGCGACACACCCGCCGAGGATCAAACTCTGGTTATTGGCGACTCTGTTTTGAGAAATGTGAAGTTAGTGACACCAGCAACCATAGTCAATTGTCTTCCGGGGGCCAGAGCAGGCGACATTGAAGGAAATTTGAAACTGCTGGCTAAGGCTAAGCGTAAATTTGGTAAGATTGTAATTCACGTCGGCAGTAATGACACCCGGTTACGCCAATCAGAGGTCACTAAAATTAACATTGAATCGGTGTGTAACTTTGCAAAAACAATGTCGGACTCTGTAGTTTTCTCTGGGCCCCTCCCCAATCGGACTGGGAGTGACATGTTTAGCCGCATGTTCTCCCTGAATTGCTGGCTGTCTGAGTGGTGTCCAAAAAATGAGGTGGGCTTCATAGATAATTGGCAAAGCTTCTGGGGAAAACCTGGTCTTGTTAGGAGAGACGCCATCCATCCCACTTTGGATGGAGCAACTCTCATTTCTAGAAATCTGGCCAATTTTCTTAAATCCTCCAAACCGTGACTATCCAGGGTTGGGACCAGGAAGCAGAGTTGTAGTCTTACACACCTCTCTGCAGCTTCTCTCCCCCTGCCATCCCCTCATTACCCCATCCCCGTAGAGACGGTGCCTGCTCCGAGACCACCAATAACCAGCAAAAATCTATTTAATCATAAAAATTCAAAAAGAAAAAATAATATAGCACCTTCAACTGCACCACAGACTAAAACAGTTAAATGTGGTCTATTAAACATTAGGTCTCTCTCTTCTAAGTCCCTGTTAGTAAATGATATAATAATTGATCAACATATTGATTTATTCTGCCTTACAGAAACCTGGTTACAGCAGGATGAATATGTTAGTTTAAATGAGTCAACACCCCCGAGTCACACTAACTGCCAGAACGCTCGTAGCACAGGCCGAGGCAGAGGATTAGCAGCAATCTTCCATTCCAGCTTATTAATTAATCCAAAACCCAGACAGAGCTTTAATTTATTTGAAAGCTTGACTCTTAGTCTTGTCCATCCAAATTGGAAGTCCCAAAAACCAGTTTTAATTGTTATTATCTATCGTCCACCTGGTCGTTACTGTGACATTCTCTGTGAATTTTCAGACCTTTTGTCTGACTTAGTGCTTAGCTCAGATAAGATAATTATAGTGGGCGATTTTAACATCCACACAGATGCTGAGAATGACAGCCTCAACACTGCATTTAATCTATTATTAGACTCAATTGGCTTTGCTCAAAATGTAAATGAGTCCACCCACCACTTTAATCATATCTTAGATCTTGTTCTGACTTATGGTATGGAAACTGAAGACTTAACAGTATTCCATGAAAACTCCCTTCTGTCTGATCATTTCTTAATAACATTTACATTTACTCTGATGGACTACCCAGCAGTGGGGAATAAGTTTCATTACACTAGAAGTCTTTCAGAAAGCGCTGTAACTAGGTTTAAGGATATGATTCCTTCTTTATGTTCTCTAATGCCATATACCAACACAGTGCAGAGTAGCTACCTAAGCTCTGTGAGTGAGATAGAGTATCTTGTCAATAGTTTTACATCCTCATTGAAGACAACTTTGGATGCTGTAGCTCCTCTGAAAAAGAGAGCCTTAAATCAGAAGTGCCTGACTCCATGGTATAACTCACAAACTCGCAGCTTAAAGCAGATAACCCGTAGGTTGGAGAGGAAATGGCGTCTCACTTATTTAGTAGATCTTCATTTAGCCTGGAAAAAGAGTCTGTTGCTCTATAAAAAAAATGCCCTCCGTAAAGCTAGGACATCTTACTACTCATCACTAATTGAAGAAAATAAGAACAACCCCAGGTTTCTTTTCAGCACTGTAGCCAGGCTGACAAAGAGTCAGAGCTCTAGTGAGCCGAGTATTCCTTTAACTTTAACTAGTAATGACTTCATGACTTTCTTTGCTAATAAAATTCTAACTATTAGAGAAAAAATTACTCATAACCATCCCAAAGACATATCGTTATCTTTGGCTGCTTTCAGTGATGCCGGTATTTGGTTAGACTCTTTCTCTCCGATTGTTCTGTCTGAGTTATTTTCATTAGTTACTTCCTCCAAACCATCAACATGTCTATTAAACCCCATTCCTACCAGGCTGCTCAAGGAAGCCCTACCATTAATTAATGCTTCGATCTTAAATATGATCAATCTATCTTTATTAGTTGGCTGTGTACCACAGGCTTTTAAGGTGGCAGTAATTAAACCATTACTTAAAAAGCCATCACTTGACCCAGCTATCTTAGCTAATTATAGGCCAATCTCCAACCTTCCTTTTCTCTCAAAAATTCTTGAAAGGGTAGTTGTAAAACAGCTAACTGATCATCTGCAGAGGAATGGTCTATTTGAAGAGTTTCAGTCAGGTTTTAGAATCCATCATAGTACAGAAACAGCATTAGTGAAGGTTACAAATGATCTTCTTATGGCCTCAGACAGTGGACTCATCTCTGTTCTTGTTCTGTTAGACCTCAGTGCTGCTTTTGATACTGTTGACCATAAAATCTTATTACAGAGATTAGAACATGCCACAGGTATTAAAGGCACTGCGCTGCAGTGGTTTGAATCATATTTATATAATAGATTACAATTTGTTCATGTAAATGGGGAATCTTCTTCACAGACTAAGGTTAATTATGGAGTTCCACAAGGTTCTGTGCTAGGACCAATTTTATTCACTTTATACATGTTTCCCTTAGGCAGTATTATTAGACAGCATTGCTTAAATTTTCATTGTTACGCAGATGATATCCAGCTTTATCTATCCATGAAGCCAGAGGACACACACCAATTAGCTAAACTGCAGGATTGTCTTACAGACATAAAGACATGGATGACCTCTAATTTCCTGCTTTTAAACTCAGGTAAAACTGAAGTTATTGTACTTGGCCCCACAAATCTTAGAAACATGGTGTCTAACTAGATCCTTACTCTGGATGGCATTACCCTGACCTCTAGTAATACTGTGAGAAATCTTGGAGTCATGTTTGATCAGGATATGTCATTCAATGCGCATATTAAACAAATATGTAGGACTGCTTTTTTGCATTTGCGCAATATCTCTAAAATTAGAAAGGTCTTGTCTCAGAGTGATGCTGAAAAACTAATTCATGCATTTATTTCCTCTAGGCAGGTCTATTGTAATTCATTATTATCAGGTTGTCCTAAAAGTTCCCTGAAAAGCCTTCAGTTAATTCAAAATGCTGCAGCTAGAGTACTGACAGGGACTAGAAGGAGAGCGCATATCTCACCCATATTGGCCTCTCTTCATTGGCTTCCTGTTAATTCTAGAATAGAATTTAAAATTCTTCTTCTTACTTATAAGGTTTTGAATAATCAGGTCCCATCTTATCTTAGGGACCTCATAGTACCATATCACCCCAATAGAGCGCTTCGCTCTCAGACTGCAGGCTTACTTGTAGTTCCTAGGGTTTGTAAGAGTAGAATGGGAGGCAGAACCTTCAGCTTTCAGGCTCCTCTCCTCTGGGACCAGCTCCCAGTTCAGATCAGGGAGACAGACACCCTCTCTGCTTTTAAGATTAGGCTTAAAACTTTCCTTTTTGCTAAAGCTTATAGTTAGGGCTGGATCAGGTGACCCTGAACCATCCCTTAGTTATGCTGCTATAGACTTAGACTGTTGGGGGGTTCCCATGATGCACTGAGTGTTTCTTTCTCTTTTTGCTCTGTATGCACCACTCTGCATTTAATCATTAGTGATTGATCTCTGCTCTCTTCCACAGCATGTCTTTTTCCTGGTTCTCTCCCTCAGCCCCAACCAGCCCCAGCAGAAGACTGCCCCTCCCTGAGCCTGGTTCTGCTGGAGGTTTCTTCCTGTTAAAAGGGAGTTTTTCCTTCCCACTGTCGCCAAGTGCTTGCTCACAGGGGGTCGTTTTGACCGTTGGGGTTTTTCCGTAATTATTGTATGGCCTTGCCTTACAATATAAAGCACCTTGGGGCAACTGTTTGTTGTGATTTGGCGCTATATAAATAAAATTGATTTGATTTGATTTGAAGACAAGGTCATGGATTTCTCATGGAGAGACACATGTAGAATCTGGCAGTGACTGAGGTCAAAGATTCCCTGGATTACTTTGAGAAGAAAATAGAAGACATTAGGTTAAACATATCCCAGCATGCCTTAACCCAGCCACTACACCCTGCTATTGAGGTGGGCGCCATTACTGAGGGTTTAACCTAGATTTACAGAATTTTTAGATTATCTCTCTAGGCATGCATATGGAAGTCGTAACGTCAACAAAAAGCACAACCTGTTTATTTGATCCTATACCAACAAAACTCTTTTAAGGACCTGTGGCCCACTCTTGGGCCGACTGTGGTGGAAATTGTTAATCTTTCTATAATTTCTGGATCTGTTCCTAAATGTTTCAAACCTGCAGTGATTAAACCATTACTTAAGAAACCTAACCTTAACCTTAGTGTATTGAAAAACTATCAGCCGATATCAAATCTATCAGTTTCCTCTAAAATTCTGGAAAAAGTGGTGTCACGGCAGCTCGTGGACTATCTTACTGAGAATAATCTCTTTGAGCCACTGCAGTCTGCTTTTAGAAAATATCATTCCACAGAGACGACTCTCACTAAAGTGATGATTGATCTTCTGCTTGCAATGGAGTCGGACACCACTATGGTTCTGGTGCTGTTAGATCTCAGTGCTGCATTTGATACCGTGGATCATCATATTCTACTTGATAGACTGGAAAATCATTTTGGGATTACTGGGAGTGCCCTTGCATGGTTGATATGATACTTGACCGGTCGTTCTCACTGTGTTTTGTACAGTAACACGACCTCTAACCTTAGTGACATGTAATTTGGGGTTCCACAGGGGTCCGTCCTAAGCCTCTTGCTTTTCTCCCTTTATATACCACCCCTTGGGCACATTTTGCGGCATTTAGAGATTTCCTTTCACTGCTGATGATACTCAGTTATACATGTCTATAACTGCTGATAATCTCATTCACATAAAATCCTTAGAAGATTGCCTTGCATCAGTGAGAAGTTGGATGTCTAGAAACTTCCTACTTTTAAACTCTGATAAGACTGAAATGATGGTTCTTGTGTTGTGAAAGTGTAGTGACACGGACCCACAACAGGGGGCGCAAATTTACAGTCAATAGATGAGCAAAAAAGGAACAATTTAATGTTGTGAAATGTGCACAACGAATATACAGACAATCTCAGAATATGATTACAGTCAAATTACAAAGGTGACGTGTGGGCAGGCTCGAGGATAGAAGACGTCTGTCCTGAGAAGGGCCGGAACCACACGATTTCCGCCACCACCGAGCCTGGTGAATACTGGAGCCGCCAAGTCCCGAATTCCCAGGTGATCACCGTCTCCGACTGTCGGATCTGGTACTGCTGGCGAGAACAAAGACAGTCAAGTGTGGGTGTGTGCACACCCAGTAACAATAACGGTGGGAATGCCACCTCCACCTCTCACTCAATATGTGATGAGTACCGCAGTGATTCCTCAGCGGAAAAGAGTGCCGTCCTGCACTCACTCAGCTTCCACAGAAAGAGGAACCGGTACTCCTGGAAACACTCACAATATACAGATATATTGTAACACAAAACGGCTGAGGATATTACCTTCAATGAAGTACGATATCTCGGCGATGAAGTGGAGATGACATCTGGGTTTTATGGAGTGAGGTGATGAAGAATGAGTGACAGCTGTCAGGAAGTAATGAGTAACAGCTGTCACTCCCGGCTGTGTCCGTGGCGGCAGCGCCCTCTCCTGCCTGAAGCCCGCACTTCAGGCAGGGCGCCCTCTGGTGGTGGGCCAGCAGTACCTCCTCTTCTGGCGGCCCACACAACATCTTGGTCCAGTGAGGCATCGGCATCAATTTGTCCAGTTAACGCTTAGCCTAGGCTCATGTGTCATACATCACACTGACAAAGTCAGGAACCTTGGGGTAATTTTTGAGCCTACATTGTCCTTTGACCTCCACATTAGAAATATTACGAGGACTGCTTTCTTCCACCTGTGAAATATAGTGAAGATTTGTCCCATCCTGTCTATGGCTGATGCTGAGACCCTGATCCATGCGTTTATCTCTTCTAGATTGGTCTACTGCAATGTTCTATTTTCTGGTTTACTGCAGTCCAGCATTAGGGGTCTCCAATTGGTTCAAAATGCTGCAGCCAGACTTTTGACACGAAGCAGAAAGTTCGACCAGACCACATTACACCCATTTTGGCATCTCTTCACTGGCTTCCTGTCCCAGTAGATCAGATTTTAAGGTTCTGTTACTAGTCTATAAAATTGTTCACAGACCAGCACCTCCCTACCGAGCTGGCCTAATTAAAACTTATGTACCGGCCCAGGGTTTGTGTTCTCAGGGTGCAGAACTACTTTGTGTCCCTAGGGTGAATAAGAAGTTTGCGGGTGATATAGCTTTCTCTTTTTGTGCCCCTGTTCTGTGGAATGATCTCGCTGCATCAATAAAACAGTCAGATTCTGTGGAGACTTTGAAGTCCAGACATAAGACTCACTTATTTTCCCTTTCGTATGGCTAGCATACTGGCATAGTAGAGTTCTACAGTTTTTTACTCTTTTCATTCATTTTATTAGGAAATGGAGTGTGCCACGGCCTCAACTTTACCTAAATTCTGGGTCTTTTAGTGAAGCTTAGGGCTAGTGGCCAGCAATCACCTTAGTATTTCCTGTTTTTCTTGTTTCTTGTTGTTTAATGCTGGCAAATTATACTGTATTTCTTGTCTTTCTGATGCCTGATTCAGTTTTTTCTCTCTGTTATAGGTGCAGCTCTATCCAGAGATGGGTGTGGTATTTGTGCTGGAGACCCTCCTGTCCTGTGCACCAACAGCATTTCCTGTATGTTCATTTTGTGAATTGTTCTGTAATTTATGTCTGTAGCATGGCCCAAGCAGAGGGTCACCCCTTTGAGTCTGGTTTGCTTGAGGTTTCTTCTTCAGAGGGACTAATCAACAAGACTGAAGTTTTAAACACTGAAGTAAGTGGCTTCAGGGGAGAAATGGGAAAGTGTATGGACAGCATCACTGAAGAGCTGAAAGGAGTGACTCAACGAGTGGAGGAGATGAAGCAGAGAGTGGCCAACATAGAAGAGCTGACTGCTCATACCAGCGACACCCTGGACCATGCTCTGCACCTACAAACAGAGCTCCTGGCACAGGTTACAGAGCTGGAAGCTCGCTCACAGAAAAACAATATCCATGTTCACGGAATAACTGAAGAAGCAGAAGGAACCAACATTCAGCTGTTCATGGAAAACTTCCTAAAGACTGAGCTTCCTCTCGCTAACATGACGCTGAACATACAACACTGCCACCGTTTGCTGGGCCCCAGACCACCCCAAGTGCAAACCCCAGATTGATCATCATGTGTTTTTTGAAGTACACAACGAAGGAGAGGGTGCTGCACGTGGCGTGGGAGAAAAAGGTTGTTCAGTTCAATGGGAGACATGTGCATTTTGATCACGATTATCCCCCCAACATTCTATCCAAGTATAAAGCCTATAACCCACTCAGAAAAATGCTGAAACAAAAGGGATCTCGCTTCCAAAATCTGTACTCGGCCAGACTTTGCGTGTTTTATGATCATGGTCTGGTCATTTACAAAGACCTACACGAGGATACGGATGACCTGAAGAAAAGAGGACTCATTCAAGTTGATACAGGAGACACTGCAACAACCGCGCCCACCCATACGCCGAGGAGAGCCGCCTGGGGAACAGCGCATGGAGCCAGGTGGAACTGAGAGCAGCATATGAAAAACATCAAAGAATGGCTGAAAGGATTCAGGTGCCACGAGAACATGGAGTGAGTACTACCCCCCAGATGAGCAGTTCCATGCGAATAGAGTATAATTACACTGCCCTTAATAAGAACAAGACATTGTTAATGACTGTCATTTGTGGAGCTTCTCACACCCTTTTCATGCTGCCATGATGGACAGGAGGAGCACAGTGAGAGCACTAAGAGGGGCTCCATGGTGTTCCAGGGACTCTCCTCCCAACCTTACCTTTGAAAGTCATCCATGTTATTTGTTTATGTGCAAATGCTAAGTACAGCATATGAAGATCAAACAGAAAAGAAGACTAAGTTCATAAAGCAAAATTATTATGAAAATGGATCAAAATCAAATCAAATCAACTTTATTTATAAAGCACTTTAAAAAACAGATACAGCTGAAACAAAGTGCTGTACACGAGGGGACATAAAAAGCAATAAAGTACAAATAACAAAAAACAAGGCCAAAAAATTTAAACCGAAACAAGTAAAATCAATTAAAACAATCAAAACAGATTGAGATCTCATTCCGGGTTAAAAGCCACCGCATATAAGTGGGTTTTAAGATTGGTTTTAAAAACAGAACGTAAAGAGGCCTGCCTGATGTGGAGTGGTAGATCGTTCCACATCTTTGGAGCCACAACAGAAAAAGCTCAGTCCCCTCTGAGCATACACTTGCACCTTGGCACCTCCAGGAGGAGCTGATCACCTGACCGGAGGTGGCGAGCAGGGGGCGTAAAGATCAATCAATCAATCAATTTTATATATAGCGCCAAATCACAACAAACAGTTGCCCCAAGGCGCTTTATATTGTAAGGCAAGGCCATACAATAATTACGTAAAAACTCCAACGGTCAAAAAGACCCCCTGTGAGCAAGCACTTGGCGACAGTGGGAAGGAAAAACTCGACACGGACCCACAACAGGGGGCGCAAATGAACGGACAATGGAGGAAGTCAAATAACAACACTTTACTGTTGTGAATAAGCACAACAAACACAGCAGATTACAATAATAGTCAATGAAGTCAATTCACAAAAATGTGTCGCATGGGCAGGCTCGAAGATAAGAGACGTCTGTCCAAAGCAGAACCGGAACCACACGATTTCCTCCGCCACCGAACCCCGGGAATACTGGAGCCGCCAAGTCCCGAACTCCCAGGTGGCCACTGCCTCCGCTTGTCGGATCTGGTACTGCTGGCGAGGAACAAAAACAGTTAGATGTGGGTGCGTCTGCACCCAGCAACACGTATGGTGGAAAACCACCTCCACCTCTCGTCGGAAAAAAGGAAACAAAATATCTACTATCCAATACACAAAGTAACAGGTATTCCTGTCAGGAAGACAACAAAGTCGGCTGAGTACGTTACCTCCTTGGTAGAGCGATATCTCGGCAAAGAGGTGGAGATGTCGTCCTGCTGATGTACCACTGCTGATCAGATGATTGGTGACAGCTGTTGTAGGCGATAAGTGACAGCTGTCACCCCGGCTGCTCCTGTGAGGCGGCAGCGCCCTCTGGTGCCTGGAGCCCGCACTCCAGACAGGGCGCCCTCTGGTGGTGGTGGGCCAGCAGTACCTCCTCTTCAGCGGTCCACACAACAGGACCCCCCCCTCAACGGGTGCCTCCTGGCGCCCGACCAGGCTTGTCCGGGTGGTGGCGGTAGAAATCGGCCAGGAGGGCCGGGTCCTCTTCACCCAGGAGCGTTCTTCGGGTCCGTACCCCTCCCAGTCCACCAAATACTGGAAGCCCCGGCCCATCCTACGGACATCCAAGAGCCGGCGCACAGTCCAAGCCGGCTCGCCATCGATGATCCGGGCAGGAGGCGGCGCCGGACCCGGAGCACAGAGGGGTGAGGTGTGATGCGGCTTTATCCGGGACACATGGAAAACAGGATGGATCCGCAGTGAGGCCGGAAGCTGAAGCCTCACTGCGGCTGGACTGATGACCTTAAGGATTTTGAAGGGGCCAATGTAACGGTCCTGTAGTTTGGGGGAATCCACTTTTAGGGGAATGTCCTTTGTGGACAACCACACCTCCTGCCCTGGCCGATACGCAGGGGCCGGGGTCCGCCGACGGTCTGCATGGGCTTTTGCCCTCGTCCGGGCCTTTAGCAAAGCAGAACGGGCGGCGCGCCACACCCGACGGCACTTCCGCAGGTGGGCCTGGACCGAGGGCACACCGACCTCTCCCTCAACCACCGGAAACAACGAGGGCTGATACCCCAGACACACCTCAAAAGGGGAGAGGCCGGTGGCTGAAGACACCTGGCTGTTATGGGCATACTCGATCCAGGCCAAATGGGTACTCCAGGCCGCCAGGTGCGCGGCCGTCACGCAGTGCAGGGCCTGTTCCACCTCCCGATTCACCCGTTCTGCTTGCCCGTTGGTCTGAGGATGATACCCGGACGAGAGACTCACCGTGGCCCCCAGTTCCCGGCAGAAGCTCCTCCAGACTTGCGAGGAGAACTGGGGACCGCGATCGGAGACGATGTCTGTTGGAATCCCATGCAGCCGGACGACGTGGTGGACCAGGAGGTCCGTTGTCTCCTGGGCAGTCGGGAGCTTCGGGAGGGCCACGAAGTGGGCCGCCTTGGAGAATCGGTCCACTATCGTGAGGATGGTGGTGTTGCCCTGGGACGGCGGGAGGCCCGTGACAAAATCCAGGCCGATGTGGGACCAGGGGCGATGAGGCACAGGCAGCGGCTGGAGCAGTCCCGATGCTCTGCGGTGGTCAGCCTTGCCCCTGGCACAGGTGGTGCAGGCCTGGATATAATCCCGGACGTCGGCCTCCAGGGACGCCCACCAGAAGCGCTGCCGGACAACTGCCACGGTCCTACGCACCCCTGGATGACAGGAGAACTTGGAGCCGTGACAGAAGTCCAGGACTGCAGCCCTGGCCTCTGGTGGGACGTAAAGTTTGTTCTTCGGCCCAGTTCCGGGATCCGGGCTCCGTGCCAGGGCCTCCCGGATGGTTTTCTCTATGTCCCAGGTGAGGGTGGCCACGATAGCAGACTCCGGGATGATAGGTTCCGGTGGATCCGACAACTCCATTTTGACTTCGTCTTCATGCACCCGGGACAAGGCATCCGATCTCTGGTTTTTGGTCCCGGGGCGGTAGGTGATCCGGAAGTCAAAACGGCCGAAGAACAGTGACCAGCGGGCTTGCCTGGGGTTCAGCTGCTTGGCGGTCCTGATATACTCCAGGTTCCGGTGGTCAGTGAAAACTGTGAATGGCACGGACGTTCCCTCCAACAGATGTCTCCACTCTTCAAGAGCCTCTTTCACCACAAGGAGTTCTCGATTGCCGACGTCATAGTTCCGTTCAGCCGGGGTCAACCTGCGTGAAAAGTAGGCACACGGGTGAAGTACCTTATCGGTCTCTCCGCTCTGGGACAGCACGGCTCCTATCCCTGAGTCAGAGGCGTCCACCTCAACCATGAACTGGCGGCTAGGGTCGGGCTGCACCAAAACTGGTGCAGTAGAGAAACGTCGTTTCAACTCCTTGAACGCGGCTTCGCACCGATCCGAGCAGGTGAAGGGGACTTTTGGAGAGGTCAGGGCTGTCAGGGGGCTAACTACCTGACTGTAGCCCTTAATGAACCTCCTATAGAAATTAGCGAAGCCGAGGAACTGTTGCAGCTTCCTACGGCTTGTTGGTTGGGGCCAATCTCTCACCGCCGCAACCTTGGCCGGATCAGGGGCGACGGAGTTAGAGGAGATGATAAACCCCAGGAAGGACAAAGACGTGCGGTGAAACTCGCACTTCTTGCCCTTCACAAACAGTCGGTTCTCTAACAACCGCTGCAGGACCTGACGTACATGCTGGACATGGGTCTCAGGATCCGGAGAAAAGATGAGAATATCGTCCAGATATACGAAGACGAATCGGTGCAGGAAGTCCCGCAAGATGTCGTTAACCAAGGCTTGGAACGTCGCGGGGGCGTTGGTGAGGCCGAACGGCATGACCAGGTACTCAAAGTGACCTAATGGGGTGTTAAATGCCGTCTTCCATTCGTCTCCCTTCCGGATCCGAACCAGGTGATACGCATTTCTAAGATCCAGCTTAGTAAAGATTTTGGCTCCATGCAGGGGGGTGAACACGGAATCTAACAATGGCAACGGGTATCGGTTGTGAACCGTAATCTCATTCAGCCCCCTGTAATCAATGCATGGACGGAGTCCGCCATCTTTCTTGCCCACAAAAAAGAAACCTGCCCCCATCGGGGAGGTGGAGTTCCGGATCAGCCCGGCAGCTAATGAGTCCCGGATGTAGGTCTCCATTGATTCGCGCTCAGGTCGTGAGAGGTTGTACAGCCTGCTGGACGGGAACTCAGCGCCTGGAACCAAATCAATGGCACAATCGTACGGACGGTGCAGGGGAAGGGTGAGTGCCAGATCCTTACTGAAGACGTCAGCAAGATCGTGGTACTCAACCGGCACTGCCGTCAGATTGGGAGGGACTTTGACCTCCTCCTTAGCCTGTGAACCGGGAGGAACCGAGGATCCTAAACACCCCCGATGGCAGGTTTCGCTCCACTGAACCACCACCCCAGACGGCCAATCAATCCGGGGATTGTGCTTCAACATCCATGGGATGCCCAAAATCACGCGGGAGGTAGAAGGAGTTACAAAAAACTCAATCTCCTCCCGGTGGTTTCCAGACACCACCAGAGTTACTGGTGGTGTCTTGTGTGTGAGTAAAGGGAGGAGGGTGCCATCTAGTGCCCGCACCTGCAACGGCGAAGGAAGTGCCACCAGAGGGAGCCCTACCTCCCATGCCCATCTGCTGTCTAGCAGATTCCCTTCTGACCCCGTGTCCACCAGTGCTCGGGCTTGAAGGGTTAAATCCCTGCTCAGGATTGTGACTGGGAGTCGTGTGGCAATTTGTGTGTGTCTCACTTGAATGTTTTGACCCCCCCTTAGCCCAGTCTCTAAGGGCGAGTGTTGTCGTTTTGGCCGTTTGGGGCAGTTTCTCTGTGTGTGCTCAGTTGAGCTGCAGAGAAAACACTCTCCACGGATCAGCCTCCCCATTTTGGCCCTGTGCGTTTCCCTAACAACGTCAGCAGGGGGAGCTGTTGCCCCACAAAGCACTGCGGCTGTGGAGCGTGGGGAGGGCGGCCCCTTTTCGAACCCGGAAGTGTTACATTGTAATATTGTGAAGGCCATCTAGTAACATTAAATGTGTAGAACCTTTGTTACTTACACACCATCTTTAAGCTATGCAAAGTCCCTGAAATAAAGTAAAGAAAAAGCAGGAATTTTGACCGTGTATGGAGGACATGGTAGACACAATAAAAACAAGTCAGATGCAGAATGTTCTTTTGTTTATTGAGTAGTAGATATTTCAAATGCAAAAATGTATGATAATACACAGGATATGTCTCAGAAAATGTAACAAAAAAAAAATTAACAATAGTACAAAAGTTTCTGTATGGACGACACGGCTGACAACCCTTCAAAAAAGGAAACTATATACATAATTTCAATGTTAACACATGAAAATTTATAAAAATGGTGTGCATTATTGAATTCCTCATGCTTGAAAACCCTAATCTAGCCTTTTACAGTGCTCAGATATCTCTATTAGAAGCAGAGATAGGCATTTTTTTGCTTTTCGGTAGATTGGTAGCGGCCATTTTGTTTTTATACAAATTAGGTAGTTCATCCCAATTTTTTTCTTGGGAACATTATTTATCTGAAAGAGGACATTCATAGGAACATTTTAGTACCCCACTCATAGAGTCCTGGGGGGGGGGGTGCACGGGGGGGTCCCGGTGGCCCCCGGACTAATTAATATTTGAGAAATTGAAAATCCGTACTACTGTAAAAAGTCATTGAGTTTCCATCAGGGGTGTTCTTTTACACACACACACACACACACACACACACACACACACACACACACACACACACACACACACACACACACACACACACACACACACACACACACACACACACACACACACACATTCTTTATTTTTAGTGGTATAAGGGGACGGTGCTTATAAGCCTTGCTTCTGCCTTCACCCTTTCAGCTACACAGGTTCTCTGTACATTGTTCCTTTTATGTTTTGTTATTGTCTTTGTTGTTGCTCATTTGCCGGATAAAAAAAAAAATCACTCATTCATTCATTCAGGAATGGATGAATATTAACAAATTAAATGAAAAGCATCAGAGGGCTGATGCCTTCCCTGCGCATTGTGCACAACAAAAATATAAGCAAATACATATCTCTTTTAATTTGTTTTCCCACCAAGTATGATACATCTAAAAAGACAAAGGAAATCACCCTTTTGTGCACCCCTGAACCTACACATTTTCCATCTCTCCCTGCTCTGCCACAAGCTGATTTGCTAATTCAGGTGCACAGCCAATCAACTCCTACCAGACACCTGGATTAGCAAATCAGCTTGTGGCAGAGCAGGGAGAGATGGAAAATGTGTAGGTTCAGGGGTCCTTGAGTACCGGATTGAGATCCCCTGAAAAGCATATATTACTCAGCAAAATATTTATGATTGATTGGTATGAATGCCATAATGCAGTCATACATTGTCAAAAACACTATTGCAGGTAATAGTGTTGACATTTCTATATTGTGGTGTGTGGAACATACAGGACATTTATAAAGACAGTGTGCTTGGTTAAGTCCACAACTGACAGTGCTTTATCCAGTAATGATCTGCTTCTATTTCAGGTGTTCATTGTTCACCCTGCCAGGCAGCAGTCCAAGTGTCCGGCGGATTCTGACAGCTTGTCTGCTGTCTTTTCTTGCCTTGCTTGGCTCTGTGTCTGTTGACTTTAGCTCCAGCTTTGACTTGCTGAACAGCACAGAGGCTGCTTACACTGAGCTGACATCCTGCAGGACTGTAGCCATCTTGAGTGCCATCCGCAAGCTGCAAAAAATGAGACATTTTTTCTCCAAAGACACGGGCAATGAAACTTTCAAGGCCAGTTTTTCAGAGATGGTGTTGCCTGTCTTTGGTCAACTCTGTGGGGAAATAACTGCTCATAATGACAGCCAAGTGATTCCTTGCAGTGTTGAGTTGGCTGGTTTTTGCCATGAGATGAAGAAAATTCTTCAAGAATCGGTAACTTCTCTGTGGGAGTCAAACAACATGAATGGAAGCTATACTTTTGCTTTCTCCCTGGCCATAGCACAGCTTCTTGACACCTGGGGTTCTATTGAACAAGATATAACCAAAGTCAAAGAATATTCAAACTGGAGAAATGTGCTTTCTGTACGACTTCTGGTAACATTCATAGAACTCAACCACCAACTGAATGACCTCCCCCACATGGCCACTCACACTGACTTTCGATCCAAGTGGACTTACATACTGAGCTATATTGGCCTGGCTAGAGTTTTGACAGAACCACTGAATGACTGCTGGTTGGAGCACATAGACCTCAAGTTGAACTTATCATGTTTTGAGAACCAGCACATTTTAAACATGACTCTGTGGCAGTTCCCTGAAACAAGAACAGCTCTTCTGGCTGGATCTTTATCTGGAATTGAAGCTCTGGAAACCACTCAACAGTGCCTGTTTTCCCAAGCTGCACTGGCTCTCCAGATGGCATCCCGGTCTGTAGCATCTGAGCTCAGCATGAAGATCTGCATGCTGACCATGGCCTGCCTGATCTACCCAGTCGTGTTGGTGTCTTTCAAACAGATGACTGAATGGATTCAGAACTATGCCTACAACTTGAAGGAGAGGACAGATGACCTGAAGCATCAGAGACAGTTGGCTGAGGATCTCTTACACCAAATGCTGCCCAAATCAGTTGCCAAGCAGCTCCGTAAGCACAAACACGTTGAGGCTGAGAGCTACGACAAGGTTGGTGCAGTTGTAGAGGAACTCATTTATGCAAGGCCACATTAGATGTTTGTATTGTAGGAAATATCCACTGTTTGATTAGCTTTAAATGTTGCAAAATGTTTGAGATTTGTGAATACAAATTAATCTATAACCCAATGGCAAAATATTACGAGCAAAGCATCGCAGTGGCACGAAGCTCGCTCATGGTACAGGGAGTCCCAAACAGGAAGTGCCAAATTTTGAGTCCACAGTGAAACAGGAAATGTCAAACACTTCCAGGATAGACACTTCCTGGATTGACAGACAAGATCTCATGGAATCTTGTTGGAATACAGTGGCATGTTCACACTGACACAGGAAGTGCTAAATTTTGAGTCCACAGTGAAACAGGAAATGGCAAATGTTGAACACTTCTTGGCATGGGTGGAGCTAGAGCAGAGGCCAGTAGGCATGTGGACATTAATCGTACAAATGTGCGTGATGCAAGTGCATTGATTTATTCAGTGTGCATCGATTCAATTGACAGGTTGAACTGTGTTGCATCATTCACTGCCGATGTGCATCGATTTTTTTTTTCTGAGGCACATTGAATGCACCATGGACAGTTTGGGACGGAGTAAACGTTGTTTTTGAGGGTGTTTATCAAGAAAATTGTATTTCTCTGCGTTAATTGCAGACTGCAGTGGGTCTGTTTGAAGCCTGAAGACTGAACCAACGAAGCAGTGCTTCGACCCGCTGTTCACTGGTTCTCTGCTTCGCTGGTTTTCAGAAGTGGCAAGTTCGCTGGCGTGAGCACCAGCTGGTGGAGTCGGGTAAACTGAAGTTGTATATCAGGTAAAGGTAATAATAATAATAATATCCTCTGTTTTGTGGGACTAAGTGCACAGCTCTGAAGAGTCGTGCAGATTTCAGTCAGAATTAATAACAGAGTGAATCGCAGTTTTAAATCAAATGACACCTCTTTCCAGTTTTTTTTTCCCCAAAATGAGATGTCCTGCATTTTTTTTATGAATTACATCCTGACGTGCTGAAGAGCTAAGCTCAGAGTGAGTTACATTTGTGTCAATAATATCTGAAAAGAAATGCTTTTGACAAAAAACTACAGATTTTGTTTATTTCTATTTATGTCCAGAGATCAAGGATCCATCATGTACATCAGGGGTGGACAACTTGTTACAGAAAGGGCCAAGAGGGCTCAGGTTTTCTTTGCAGCCACTGTCTCCACCAGGTGATTTCACTGATTAATATCACTTTGAGCAGATAGAATCAGATAATCATTGAAATCACCTGCTGGAGCCAGTGGCTGCAAAGAAAACCTGCACCCTCTTGGCCCTTCCTGGAACAAGTTGCCCACCCCTGATGTACCTCAAAGATCCAGTGGCCATGAACAGATTTAATTGATTCTTATTTATGTCCAGAGATCAAGGATCCAGTGATCAATTTCATATTTATTTACTCTAAGACTCAATAAAATGTTGTTGACATGGAAAACCTGTAAAGCCTACTTTTAGTACACAGAAAATTCACAAGAGGTTTTGATAAGGGAATCAATAATGAATCGGATGGATAAGCGGAATCAATAATGGCATTGATGTTGATAAAATCTTATCAGTACCCCTTCCTAATCGTATCACACCAAATCGCATCATATCACATTGTGAGGAATTGAATCACCATCAAATACATATCAGATTGCATCGAATTGGGAACAGGGGTATATTGTCATATATTGCAAAATGTATCATGGTAGTGTATTGATGTGCATATCAAATCATTGTCAGTGATGAGATTCTCATGCCTAGAGGCCAGGGTTGCAATGGACTGAAATCTGATTGGACACAGATGACTGACATGTCATGGCACCACACGTCTGGTTGAAAACAGCTGCAATTTGTAATTGGTGACACATATTGACTATTACGTCCCTTCTGTACAGTAGTGAGTGCTGTGTACCACAATCAATCAATCAATCAATCAATCAATCAATTTTTTTTATATAGCGCCAAATCACAACAAACAGTTGCCCCAAGGCGCTTTATATTGTAAGGCAAGGCCATACAATAATTATGTAAAACCCCAACGGTCAAAACGACCCCCTGTGAGCAAGCACTTGGCTACAGTGGGAAGGAAAAACTCCCTTTTAACAGGAAGAAACCTCCAGCAGAACCAGGCTCAGGGAGGGGCAGTCTTCTGCTGGGACTGGTTGGGGCTGAGGGAGAGAACCAGGAAAAAGACATGCTGTGGAGGGGAGCAGAGATCGATCACTAATGATTAAATGCAGAGTGGTGCATACAGAGCAAAAAGAGAAACAAACAGTGCATCATGGGAACCCCCCAGAAGTCTACGTCTATAGCAGCATAACTAAGGGATGGTTCAGGGTCACCTGATCCAGCCCTAACTATAAGCTTTAGCAAAAAGGAAAGTTTTAAGCCTAATCTTAAAATTAGAGAGGGTGTCTGTCTCCCTGATCTGAATTGGGAGCTGGTTCCACAGGAGAGGAGCCTGAAAGCTGAAGGCTCTGCCTCCCATTCTACTCTTACAAACCCTAGGAACTACAAGTAAGCCTGCAGTCTGAGAGCGAAGCGCTCTATTGGGGTGATATGGTACTACGAGGTCCCTAAGATAAGATGGGACCTGATTATTCAAAACCTTATAAGTAAGAAGAAGAATTTTAAATTCTATTCTAGAATTAACAGGAAGCCAATGAAGAGAGGCCAATATGGGTGAGATATGCTCTCTCCTTCTAGTCCCCGTCAGTACTCTAGCTGCAGCATTTTGAATTAACTGAAGGCTTTTTAGGGAACTTTTAGGACAACCTGATAATAATGAATTACAATAGTCCAGCCTAGAGGAAATAAATGCATGAATTAGTTTTTCAGCATCACTCTGAGACAAGACCTTTCTGATTTTAGAGATATTGCGTAAATGCAAAAAAGCAGTCCTACATATTTGTTTAATATGCGCTTTGAATGACATATCCTGATCAAAAATGACTCCAAGATTTCTCACAGTATTACTAGAGGTCAGGGTAATGCCATCCAGAGTAAGGATCTGGTTAGACACCATGTTTCTAAGATTTGTGGGGCCAAGTACAATAACTTCAGTTTTATCTGAGTTTAAAAGCAGGAAATTAGAGGTCATCCATGTCTTTATGTCTGTAAGACAATCCTGCAGTTTAGCTAATTGGTGTGTGTCCTCTGGCTTCATGGATAGATAAAGCTGGGTATCATCTGCGTAACAATGAAAATTTAAGCAATACCGTCTAATAATACTGCCTAAGGGAAGCATGTATAAAGTGAATAAAATTGGTCCTAGCACAGAACCTTGTGGAACTCCATAATTAACTTTAGTCTGTGAAGAAGATTCCCCATTTACATGAACAAATTGTAATCTATTAGACAAATATGATTCAAACCACCGCAGCGCAGTGCCTTTAATACCTATGGCATGCTCTAATCTCTGTAATAAAATTTTATGGTCAACAGTATCAAAAGCAGCACTGAGGTCTAACAGAACAAGCACAGAGATGAGTCCACTGTCCGAGGCCATAAGAAGATCATTTGTAACCTTCACTAATGCTGTTTCTGTACTATGATGAATTCGAAAACCTGACTGAAACTCTTCAAATAGACCATTCCTCTGCAGATGATCAGTTAGCTGTTTTACAACTACCCTTTCAAGAATTTTTGAGAGAAAAGGAAGGTTGGAGATTGGCCTATAATTAGCTAAGATAGCTGGGTCAAGTGATGGCTTTTTAAGTAATGGTTTAATTACTGCCACCTTAAAAGCCTGTGGTACATAGCCAACTAACAAAGATAGATTGATCATATTTAAGATCGAAGCATTAAATAATGGTAGGGCTTCCTTGAGCAGCCTGGTAGGAATGGGGTCTAATAAACATGTTGATGGTTTGGATGAAGTAACTAATGAAAATAGCTCAGACAGAACAATCGGAGAGAAAGAGTCTAACCAAATACCGGCATCACTGAAAGCAGCCAAAGATAACGATACGTCTTTGGGATGGTTATGAGTAATTTTTTCTCTAATAGTTAAAATTTTGTTAGCAAAGAAAGTCATGAAGTCATTACTAGTTAAAGTTAATGGAATACTCAGCTCAATAGAGCTCTGACTCTTTGTCAGCCTAGCTACAGTGCTGAAAAGAAACCTGGGGTTGTTCTTATTTTCTTCAATTAGTGATGAGTAGAAAGATGTCCTAGCTTTACGGAGGGCTTTTTTATAGAGCAACAGACTCTTTTTCCAGGCTAAGTGAAGATCTTCTAAATTAGTGAGATGCCATTTCCTCTCCAACTTACGGGTTATCTGCTTTAAGCTACGAGTTTGTGAGTTATACCATGGAGTCAGGCACTTCTGATTTAAAGCTCTCTTTTTTAGAGGAGCTACAGCATCCAAAGTTGTCTTCAATGAGGATGTAAAACTATTGACGAGATACTCTATCTCACTTACAGAGTTTAGGTAGCTACTCTGCACTGTGTTGGTATATGGCATTAGAGAACATAAAGAAGGAATCATATCCTTAAACCTAGTTACAGCGCTTTCTGAAAGACTTCTAGTGTAATGAAACTTATTCCCCACTGCTGGGTAGTCCATCAGAGTAAATGTAAATGTTATTAAGAAATGATCAGACAGAAGGGAGTTTTCAGGGAATACTGTTAAGTCTTCTATTTCCATACCATAAGTCAGAACAAGATCTAAGATATGATTAAAGTGGTGGGTGGACTCATTTACCTTTTGAGCAAAGCCAATAGAGTCTAATAATAGATTAAATGCAGTGTTGAGGCTGTCATTCTCAGCATCTGTGTGGATGTTAAAATCGCCCACTATAATTATCTTATCTGAGCTAAGCACTAAGTCAGACAAAAGATCTGAAAATTCACAGAGAAACTCACAGTAACGACCAGGTGGACGATAGATAATAACGAATAAAACTGGTTTTTGGGACTTCCAATTTGGATGGACAAGACTAAGAGTCAAGCTTTCAAATGAATTAAAGCTCTGTCTGGGTTTTTGATTAATTAATAAGCTGGAATGGAAGATTGCTGCTAATCCTCCGCCCCGGCCCGTGCTACGAGCATTCTGACAGTTAGTGTGACTCGGGGGTGTTGACTCATTTAAACTAACATATTCATCCTGCTGTAACCAGGTTTCTGTAAGGCAGAATAAATCAATATGTTGATCAATTATTATATAATTTACCAACAGGGACTTAGAAGAGAGAGACCTAATGTTTAATAGACCACATTTAACTGTTTTAGTCTGTGGTGCAGTTGAAGGTGCTATATTATTTTTTCTTTTTGAATTTTTATGCTTAAATAGATTTTTGCTGGTTATTGGTAGTCTGGGAGCAGGCACCGTCTCTACGGGGATGGGGTAATGAGGGGATGGCAGGGGGAGAGAAGCTGCAGAGAGGTGTGTAAGACTACAACTCTGCTTCCTGGTCCCAACCCTGGATAGTCACGGTTTGGAGGATTTAAGAAAATTGGCCAGATTTCTAGAAATGAGAGCTGCTCCATCCAAAGTGGGATGGATGCCGTCTCTCCTAACAAGACCAGGTTTTCCCCAGAAGCTTTGCCAATTATCTATGAAGCCCACCTCATTTTTTGGACACCACTCAGACAGCCAGCAATTCAGGAGAACATGCGGCTAAACATGTCACTCCCGGTCTGATTGGGGAGGGGCCCAGAGAAAACTACAGAGTCTGACATTGTTTTTGCAAAGTTACACACCGATTTAATGTTAATTTAGTGACCTCCGATTGACGTAACCGGGTGTCATTACTGCCGACGTGAATCAATCTTACCAAATTTACGCTTAGCCTTAGCCAGCAGTTTCAAATTTCCTTCAATGTCGCCTGCTCTGGCCCCCAGAAGACAATTGACTATGGTTGCTGGTGTCGCTAACTTCACATTTCGCAAAACAGAGTCGCCAATAACCAGAGTTTGATCCTCGGCGGGTGTGTCGCCGAGTGGGGAAAAACGGTTAGAGATGTGAACGGGTTGGCGGTGTACACGGGGCTTCTGTTTAGAACTACGCTTCCTCCTCACAGTCACCCAGTCGGCCTGCTTTCCCGGCTGCTCGGGATCTGCCAGAGGGTAGCTAACGGCGTCTAAGCTACCTTGGTCCGCACCGACTACAGGGGCCTGGCTAGCTGTAGAATTTTCCACGGTGCGGAGCCGAGTCTCCAATTCGCCCAGCCTGGCCTCCAAAGCTACGAATAAGCTACACTTATTACAAGTACCATTACTGCTAAAGGAGGCCGAGGAATAACTAAACATTTCACACCCAGAGCAGAAAAGTGCTGGAGAGACAGGAGAAGCCGCCATGCTAAATTGGCTAAGAGCTAGTAGCTACGCTAAGCTAGCGGATTCCTAAAAACACGCAAACTGAATAATGTGTAAATAATTTAGTGGTGATTCAGCAGAAGGAGTGCTTTAGTTAAGGCACGTAAAGATTACACTGGGAAACAAATCGTAATCTAGATAACTAGATCAATCTAACTGTGCAGATTAAACAGCTAACAGATACAGAAAAACACCACTGTGCTCCGGAACAGGAAGTGATACAATACCGCAGTGAGAGCCTTAGACATTGTAATGTTGTCCTGGTGAGTGTTTTGGGATGCTGTGATAATAAGTCATTTGTTTGGCAGCCAGTGTTTCTGTAGTAGCTGATAATAGTTGGGGTAGAAGAGGTTTTAATCATCCATGTTTTGTGTGAGGACAGTTTGTGTGTTGCTGTGTTTGTGTTATCGCCATTTTGTGTTTATCTGCCTACGATAATTTGATACTGGCCAGTGAAATTTGTGTAAACTGAGGTGATGCACACATGGTTACCCAAGTAAGCTCAAACTGATATGGTTACAGTTAAGCTGAGTCAAGATAGAACCCCAGGATGCAGGACAGCCAGGACACAAAGGGTTAAGGCAAAAAAAACCAAGGGGTTTTATTCTTTCAAGGTGACAGTGAAATAACTGTAGTGACAATCCAAAAACCCACAATGACTTGGTGAAACAAACAAACGAGGAGGTCACAAAAAGCAACTGTCAAAAACCACCGTGGGGAGTAACACTTATGAATTAGAATAATCAGGTGAAGACGAACATCATGTGTGATTACTGAGTATTTGTATATAAGTCACTCCCGTCTGCTTCCTCACTTGCCAGTCGATTATGTTCAGTCTCATGTTCCTAACTAATGAGTAACAGGTGTAATAAATCAGGGGAAGGAAGAACACATATACGAGGTCTGTCAATAAAGTATAGGTCCTTTTTATTTTTTTCAAAAACTATATGGATTTCATTCATATGTTTTTATGTCAGACATGCTTGAACCCTCATGCGCATGCGTGAGTTTTTCCACGCCTGTCGGTGACATCATTCGCCTGTGAGCATGCCTTGTGGGAGGAGTCGTCCAGCCCCTCGTCGGAATTCCTTTGTCTGAGAAGTTGCTGAGAGACTGGCGTTTGATCAAAATTTTTTCAAAACCTGTGAGGCACATCGAAGTGGACACGGTTAAAAAAATTCAGCTGGTTTTCGGTGACAATTTTAACGGCTGATGAGAGATTTTGAGGTGATTCTGTGGCTTTAAGGACTTCCCACGGAGCGGGACGTCGCGCAGCGCTCCCAGGCGCCGTCGTCAGCCTGTTTCAATCTGAAAACCTCCACATTTAAGCCTCTGTTGACCCGGGACGTCGTGAGAGAACAGAGAAGTTTCAGAAGAAGTCAGTTTCAGCATTTTATCTGGATATTCCACTGTTAAAGGAGATTTTTTTTTAATGAAAGACGTGCGAACGGATTGCAGCGTCGGCTTGCAGCCGCCGCGACGCGCCGCCACTCGAAAAACACCTCTGTTGGAAGCCTTAAGGACAAGTTGGAACATGCCCAGCTGTTAAACAATTTCTCAGATACTCACTCCACTGAAAGCCATCAAAAGCCGCCTGGATTTTACAAATGGTTATCAACACGGAGGTGTTTTTCCAGTGGCGGCGCGTCGCGGCGGCTCACAGCCGCCGTGACAATCCATTCGCATGTCTTTCATTAAAAAAAAATCTCCTTTAACAGTGGAATATCTGGATAAAATGCTGAAACCGACTTCTTCTGAAACTTCTCTGTTCTCTCACGACGTCCCGGGTCAACAGAGGCTTAAATGTGGAGGTTTTCAGCTTGAAACAGGCTGACGACGGTGCCTGGGAGCGCTACATGACATCCCGCTCCGTGGAAAGTGTTGTGTGGGCCGCTGAAGAGGAGGTACTGCTGGCCCACCACCACCAGAGGGCGCCCTGCTTGGAGTGCGGGCTCCAAGCACGAGAGGGCGCCAGACCTAGAAGAAGTGACAGCTGTCATTCATCCCCTGCACCAGCTGTCACTCGTTCATCATCATCACCATCATAAAAGCCGGACTGCAACTCCACCTCCTCGCCGAGAAATCGACTACCAGTACCAAGGTCATTTCTCTGCTGACAGACACTTTGTGTGTAATAACCTGAACTTCTATTGCAGCCGTTTTCCTGGAGTGTTGCCTTATCTGGAGGATTGGCGTTTGGTGTGACAGCGACTGCTTCGCCTCACACCCCGACTCAGATAAGTGGTTGACCAGGAGCTGCACGAGTGTGTGTGATTGGAGGTGGAGGTGCTCCCTCCTAACTGTGTTTGGACTGTGAATTACTGAGTGTGCGGTCTCACACTCACACATCATATCTCTGCTTTCTGCCAGCAGTACCAGGGTCGACAGCCGAAGACAGAGGCCACCTGGGGACTCGGGACTTGCCGGCTCCGGTGTTCTTCAGATCGTTGGTGGTGGAAGCCGTGTGGGACGCGGCTTCTCTCTCGTCAGGGGTCTTCTATCTTCGAGCCTGCCCACACGTCACCTGGTGTTTATTGACTGTGCAAATTACTGTACATTTCGTTGTGTATTATCACAACATTACATTGTTACCTTTTGGCTTACTCATTGTCCGTTCATTTGCGCCCCCTGTTGTGGGTCCGTGCTATGACACCTTCCCAACAGGAAGTCCTTAAAGCCACAGTATCACCTCAAAATCTCTCATCAGCCGTTAAAATTTTCACCAAAAACCAGCTGAATTTTTCGAACCGTGTCCACTTCGATGTGCCTCACAGGTTTTGAAAAAATTTTGATCAAACAAAGCGCCAGTCTCTCAGCAACTTCTCAGACAAAGGAATTCCGATGAGGGGCTGGACGACTCCTCCCACAAGGAGTGCTCACAGGCGAATGATGTCACCGACAGGCGTGGAAAAACTCACACGTGCACGAGGGTTCCAGCATGTCTGACGTAAAAACATATGAATGAAATCCATATAGTTTTCGAAAAAAATAAAAAGGACCTATACTTTATTGACAGCCCTCGTATGTGAGAACTAAATGAATACAAGGTGACTGAAAACTAAAACCGACATCTCAGGGTAAATAGAAAATAAAGCAATAATAACAAAATACAACAGAGGAAGTAACAAAACCAACATATAATTCAAGTGCAAATCTTACAGAAACTGACATGGAAGTAAACCTGTGTATAATAAAAACAGAACAAGACAAACCAGAACTACTAATGTAACAGAAAAAAAACACAATCTTGAAATCAGATACTGGAACAGAAATACAACAATCACATGGCAAAATAAATAGACACAGAGCAAAACAGGGAAAACATAAAAATGATCCTGAGGGCTGGGCCAGGGCCTCTCGAATATGGCAGAACCGTCAGACACCATGCACATCTCACAGACGTGACCATGACAACCGCACACGGCAGAGAGACCGAAGAACACGGCAGAGAATCACCAAGGTAATTTCTCTGCTGACAGACACTTTGTGTGTAATAACCTGAACTTCTATTGCAGCCATTTTCCTGGAGTGTTGCCTTATCTGGAGGATTGGCGTTTGGTGTGACAGCGATGGCTTCGCCTCACACCCCGACTCAGATAAGTGGTTGACCAGGAGCTGCACGAGTGTGTGTGATTGGAGGTTGAGGTGCTCCCTCCTAACTGTGTTTGGACTGTGAATTACTGAGTGTGCGGACTCACACTCACACATCATATCTCTGCTTTCTGCCAGCAGTACCAGGGTCGACAGCCGAAGACAGAGGCCACCTGGGGACTCGGGACTTGCCGGCTCCGGTGTTCTTCAGACCGTTGGTGGTGGAAGCCGTGTGGGACGTGGCTTCTCTCTCGTCAGGGGAGCACTGGTAGACACGGGGTCGGAAGGGAATCTGCTGGATAGCAGATGGGCAAAGGAAGTAGGGCTCCCCCTGGTGGCTCTGCCGGCACCATTGCAGGTGCAAGCACTAGATGGCACCCTGCTTCCGTTAATCACACATCAGACACAACCTGTGACTTTGGTTGTGTCTGGGAATCACAGGGAGGAGATCGTGTTCCATGTAACACCATCTACCTCCCGAGTGATTTTGGGCTTTCCATGGATGGTGAAGCACAGTCCCCGGATAGATTGGCCATCCGGGGTTGTGACGCAGTGGAGCGAAACCTGCCACCGGGAGTGTTTAGGATCCTCGGTTCCTCCCGGCACTACGGCTAATGAGGAGGTCAAAGTCCCCCCCAATCTATCGGCGGTGCCAAAGGAGTACCATGATCTTGCTGACGTTTTCAGCAAAGATCTGGCGCTCACTCTTCCCTTGCACCGACCGTATGATTGTGCCATCGATTTGGTCCCGGGCGCTGAGTACCCGTCCAGTAGGTTGTACAACCTCTCACGTCCGGAACGCGAATCAATGGAGACCTACATCCGGGACTCCTTAGCTGCCGGGCTGATCCGGAACTCCACCTCCCCGATGGGTGCTGGTTTCTTTTTTGTTGGTAAAAAAGACGGCGGACTCCGTCCATGCATTGATTACAGAGGGCTGAACGAGATCACGGTTCGCAACCGATACCCGTTACCTCTGTTGGATTCAGTGTTCACGCCCCTGCATGGAGCCCAAATTTTTACGAAATTGGATCTTAGAAACGCGTACCACCTGGTTTGGATCCGGAAGGGAGACGAATGGAAGACGGCATTCAACACCCCGTTAGGTCACTTTGAGTACCTGGTCATGCCGTTCGGCCTCACTAACGCCCCCGCGACGTTCCAAGCTTTGGTAAATGACGTCTTGCGGGACTTCCTGCATCGGTTCGTCTTCGTATATCTGGACGATATACTCATCTTTTCCCCGGACCCTGAGACCCATGTCCAGCATGTACGTCAGGCCCTACAGCGGTTGTTGGAGAACCGGCTGTTTGCGAGTTCCACCGCACTTCTTTGTCCTTCCTGGGGTTCATCATCTCCTCCAACTCCGTCGCCCCAGATCCGGCTAAGGTTGCGGCGGTGAGAGATTGGCCCCAACCAACAAGCTGCAGGAAACTGCAGCAGTTCCTCGGCTTTGCAAATTTCTACAGGAGGTTCATTAAAGTTTACAGTCAGGTAGTTAGCCCCCTGACTGCCCTGACCTCCACCAAGGTCCCCTTCGCCTGGTCGGATCGGTGCGAAGCCGCGTTCCAGGAGTTGAAACGCCGGTTCTCAACTGCAGCAGTTCTGGTGCAGCCTGATCCTGATCGCCAGTACATAGTAGAAGTGGACACCTCTGACTCAGGGATAGGAGCCGTGCTGTCCCAGAGCGTGGAGGCTGATAAAGTTCTCCATCCTTGTGCCTTTTATTCCCGCAGGTTGACCCCAGCTGAACGGAACTATGACGTCGGCAATCGGGAGCTCCTCGCGGTGAAGGAGGCTTTTGAAGAGTGGAGACACCTGCTGGAGGGGGCATCGTTGCCCTTCACGGTTTTCACGGACCATCGGAACCTGGAGTACATCCGGACCGCCAGGCGGCTGAACCCCAGGCAAGCCCGCTGGTCTCTGTTCTTCGGGCGCTTTGACTTCCAGATCACGTACCGCCCCGGGACCAAGAACCAAAAATCAGATGCATTGTCCCGGGTGCACGAAGAAGAAGCCAAAGCGGGGCTGTCGAACCCCACCGAGACCATCATCCCCGAGTCCACTGTCGTGGCCACCCTCACCTGGGATGTGGAGAAGACTGTCCGGGAGGCCCTGACAAGGAGCCCGGACCCGGGGACTGGCCCCAAGAACAAACTGTACGAGGTCTATTAGAAAAGTATCCAAACTTATTATTTTTTCAAAAACCATATGGATTTGAATCACCTGTGATTACATCAGACATGCTTGAACCCTCATGGGCATGCGAGAGTTTTTTCACACCTGTCGGTTACGTCATTCGCCTGTGGGCAGGCTTTGAGTAAGGAGTCGTCCACCCGCTCGTCGATTTTTTTCATTGTTTAGGAATGGCTCAGAGACTGTTGCTTTGTTTGATAAAAATTTTTTCAAAACTGTAAGGCACAACTGAGTGGACACCATTCAATAAATTCAGCTGGTTTTCGGTAAAAATTTTAACGGCTGATGAGAGATTTTGGTCTGGTAGTGTCGCTTTAAGGACGGCCCACGGCGCCTGATGGCGATCTGCGCTTCGAGGCGGCAGCGTCTCGCCGTTTCAAGTTGAAAACTTCCACATTTCAGGCTCTGTTGACGCAGTAAGTCGTCAGAGAACAGAGAACTTTCAGAAGAAGTTGGCATGAGGAGTTTATTCGGACATTCCATTGTTAACGGTCATTTTGTAATGAAAGAACGTGCGGGCAGAGTCGCATGTCGGGCTGGACCCAACCGCGGGGGGTCGCGGCAGGAAAAACACCTCCGTTGGAAATCTTAACGGGCAAGTTGGAACATGCCCAAGCTGTTAAACAATTTCTCAGTTACTCACTTGTTGAAAGCCATTAAAAGCCGCCTGAATTCTACAAATGGTTTTCAACACGGAGGTGTTTTTCCTGTCGCGGCGCACACAGATTTGCCGAGTCGTCACGGAAACGACTCGGCGAATTTGCGCGTACGTCTTTCATTAAAAAAATGTCCTTAAACAGTGGAATGTCCGCATAAATTCCTCATGCCGGCCTCTTCTGAATCTTCTCTGTTCTCTCATGATGTCCTGGGTGAATTAAGCCTTAAATTAGGATGTTTTAAGCTCGAAACAGGCCGACGACAGCGCCTGGAAGCGCTGCAGGACGTCCCGCTCTGTGGGAAGTCCTTACACCGACAGAAACACCCCATAATCTCTCATCAGCCGTTAAACTTTTCACAGAAAACCATCTTAATTTCTCGAATAGTGTCCACTCGGATATTCCTCACAGGTCCAGAAAAATTTTTGATAAAGCAACGCGCGCCGTCTCGAGCAGCGTGTGAAACAAAGGAATTCAGCCAAGAGGGCGGGACCACATCTCACTCAAGGCCTGCCCACAGGGAAATGACGTCACCGACACGCGTGAAAAAACTCACGCATGCGCACGAGGGTTCAAGCATGATTGGTGTAATCGCATGTCATTCAAATCCATATAGTTAAAAAAAAAAATAAAAGGGTCGGTTTATTATCTAAGAGACCTCGTACGTCCCACCACAGGCAAGAGCTGCCGTATTGGACTTCTGTCACGGGTCCAAGCTCTCCTGTTATCCTGGAGTGCGTAGGACCGTGGCAGTGGTCCAGCAGCACTTCTGGTGGGCGTCCCTGGAAACCGACGTCCGGGACTACGTCCAGGCCTGTACCATCTGCACCAGGGGCAAGGCAGACCATCGGAGGACTATGGGACTCCTCCAACCCCTACCGGTGCCTCATCGCCCCTGGTCTCACATCGGCCTGGACTTCATCACGGGCCTCCCGCCGTCCCAGGGCAACACCGTGATTCTCACGATAGTGGGCCGGTTCTCCAAGGCGGCCCACTTCGTGGCCCTCCCGAAGCTCCCGACGGCCCAGGAGACGGCAGACCTCCTGGTCCACCACGTCATGCGGCTGCATGGGATACCATCGGACATTATTTCAGATCGTGGTCCCCAGTTCTCTTCGCAGGTGTGGAAGAGTTTCTGTAAGGAGCTGGGGGCCACCGTGAGTCTCTCGTCCGGGTACCACCCCCAGACAAACGGCCAGGCAGAGCGGGCCAACCAGGAGCTGGAGCAGGCCCTTCGATGCGTCACCTCTGCGCATCCGGCGGCCTGGAGTCACCATCTGGCCTGGATCGAGTACGCCCATAACAGCCAAGTTTCGTCTGCTACCGGCCTCTCCCCTTTTGAGGCATGTTTGGGGTACCAGCCCCCATTTTTCCCACTGGTGGAGGGAGAGGTCGTGTGCCCTCGGTCCAGGCCCACCTCAGGAGGTGCCGCCGGGTGTGGCGGACCGCCCGCTCTGCCCTGTTAAAGGCCCGGACGAGGGCCAAGGCCCATGCGGACCGCCGGCGTTCCCCGGCCCCCGCATACCAGCCCGGGCAGGAGGTGTGGCTCTCGACCAAGGACATAGGTTCATAGGACCCTTCAAGATCCTCAAGATCATCAACCCGGCCGCAGTGAAGCTTCATTGTCCGTTCATTTGCGCCCCCTGTTGTGGGTCCGTGCTACGACACCTTTCCAACAGGAAGTCCTTAAAGCCACAGTATCACCTCAAAATCTCTCATCAGCCATTAAAATTTTCACCAAAAACCAGCTGAATTTTTCGAACCGTGTCCACTTCGATGTGCCTCACAGGTTTTGAAAAAATTTTGATCAAACAAAGCGCCAGTCTCTCAGCAACTTCTCAGACAAAGGAATTCCAACGAGGGGCTGGACGACTCCTCCCACAAGGAGTGCTCACAGGCGAATGACGTCACCGACAGGCGTGGAAAAACTCACACTTGCACGAGGGTTCCAGCATGTCTGACGTAAAAACATATGAATGAAATCCATATAGTTTTCGAAAAAAATAAAAAGGACCTATACTTTATTGACAGCCCTCGTATGTGAGAACTAAATGAATACAAGGTGACTGAAAACTAAAACCGACATCTCAGGGTAAATAGAAAATAAAGCAATAATAACAAAATACAACAGAGGAAGTAACAAAACCAACATATAATTCAAGTGCAAATCTTACAGAAACTGACATGGAAGTAAACCTGTGTATAATAAAAACAGAACAAGACAAACCAGAACTACTAATGTAACAGAAAAAAAACACAATCTTGAAATCAGATACTGGAACAGAAATACAACAATCACATGGCAAAATAAATAGACACAGAGCAAAACAGGGAAAACATAAAAATGATCCTGAGGGCTGGGCCAGGGCCTCTCGAATATGGCAGAACCGTCAGACACCATGCACATCTCACAGACGTGACCATGACAACCGCACACGGCAGAGAGACCGAAGAACACGGCAGAGAATCACAGACAGAGGTCAGGTGACAGAGACTGCACCCACACACACAGACACATGACTGGTGGTGGGGGGGTGTAGAGACGCTTACACATCCACCCACACACATGCAACTTCTCACACACACACCCACAAAGGATTCCAAACCACATGGGGGACAGACACGACAGGTGACGAGGACTCACATAAAAGACACAGGGACAAATCAAAGAACTGAGCCCAGACCGACCCACAACACCAGTTAACCTGTGGATCCTGTGGAGTAGAAACGGGCCCTTTGCTTAAAACTAGGATAGGTAACACATCATTCTACATTTCTGTAATATTTTTGCTTTTGTGGCTTCAAATCTCACAAACATTTCAGTGAACATTTTCCAATTTGAAATGTAATGGGCTTGGATTCCAACTGAAAGCATCAAAAAACACTTTTAAATCTTCAAAATTTAATGCATGAAATCAAAAATGATGAAAGCAAATTGTTGGGATGAGCCACCCCCGCTAAGAACATTTAAAATATCAAGAACATGATTTTAATCATGTAGCAGGATAAAATGAAAATAAGAAGAGTAAAGGGATTCCATGTTGGACACATAATCTTTGGGTCTCAGTGTCCTCCTCTCTCACTTTTCTTTGAAAGCATACAAATGCATGGTTTGATGTGAAAAGAGTGAGTGCTGCAGCGGACACACATGCTCACCCCCTTTGTTGCTATTGTTGATGTAATTGCCTGTAATTGCTCTGTTACATATTCATCAAGAGATAAAACGAGTTATATGAGTGGAGTCAGCTTTTGCCGCATTAAAGCCGTTTGAAGGACTTTAACCAAAGACACACATGCACCAAATTGTTGTTCTTGAAGAGGTCTGAGTCTGAGAACTGGAACATTCTAAGAAGAAAAGACCTTGCGCCTGCTGTCTGTGTTCCAAACTAGGGTTGGGACAACTAATGAAAATCATTACTCAACTAGTCGGGTGCCATTAGTCATCGCAACTACTCTGTGACTAAATTTGATATTGAATGAATTAAGCCAGCTTTGGATCTTTATGTTGAAACACAAATGTGATATTTATTTTTCAAATATAAGCACAAAATCACAAATACAAAAAAAAACAAACAAACAAACAAACAAAAAACACACACATTAGCACCTGCATTCATGTGCTAGGTATAGACTACTCATCTGACTAATTCACCTACCAAGGTTCACACACTTTCTTCCCTGAGTGAAGTGGGCAGTGGTAGCCCCAGCAGGTCTATGTTTTTAGGGTTAAATGAACTTAATAAAAGGCTTTTGTCTGTTCAGCTAATAAAAAATAGTAGACTAATTGGATGTGAGCTAGTCAACAAGTCATCCCATCCCTATTCCAAACTAAGGATATGAGTACACCATGGGTGTCTGTCAACCACAGTCCTCTATCTTAGTCAGGCCCACAAGAACTGGAACAGTCACACAATTTTTGTAATTTTGCCTCTGTCCACATTTAAGTCAAGCTACTTAATGAAAGTATCAGATTAACCATTTAACAATTCCAGCCATTTTTATACACAATCGCTCAATGTGTGATGTCTAAACTCTAAAAAATGAACTGCTGTCTCAACGAGAAAAGGTGATGTAACAATTTGCATAGATTCTTTGAGGTTATTTCAACTTAACTAAAGTTATTTCAACTTAACCAGATAAGTCTTATGACATTAACTCAGTTGAAAATTGAAATAACTAAGTTGAAATAATGTTTAAAAATCTATGCAAATTGTGACATAATTTTTTTATTGTTGAGACAGCAGTTCCTTTTTTTAAAGTGTACCTTTATATGTTTGTGCCTCTTGGGCAAAGTATTTTTCTGCATCCAGAAGGTCCTCCAGCCTACAGATCAGCCTTTCTTTGTGTTGCACAGATGTACAACTGAAGACCCCTAAGCAGAGAACCACACTGCTTTGAAACAGGTTTAATTTGCAGCCTTCAGAGCAAAGCAGTTCAAGATGTACAGAAAAAAAAAAGCCCGTTCACAAACATAGTTTGGGTGGAAACAGAGACCTGGGTTAGCTGTGGACAAGAGCAAAGGTTCAGGCAACAGGAAGATGATCCAAAAGGCAATAGTGTCTGTGACAAAGTTAGCAATTGGGTTAACCAGAGGACTAGGTTGAGGTTCAGAGCACAGGTAATGACTGGGTGACCACAAACTGGGTGAACAGTTTCCAAGACAGTAGGAAAAGCTTGATAAACACAGGAAGGCTGCACAAGTCAGCAGCGGGAACTCAAAGATGAAAAGAAAATTTCAGAGAGCAGGCACAGTACCGAGACAATTTGGCACTGGAGTGGGTGACTCAATATAGTGGGAAATTATTACGACATGAATATTTATTTGACATTTATTTGTATTTATGGCCGTGTAGGGCCTAAACTCCATGACAGAAGTTGTCTTAGCTTCAGTTTTTGTTTTACTCGGCAGTAGCAGTGTTACTGCTAGCCAAATGAATGATATGACCCAAAATGGAGGGAGCTGAGGTGAAAACAAAGTGGCAATGTATTGGAGTACAAAATTAATAAATTTGCAGTAAATGGTGGAGGGAGGCACAGGAGCAGGGAGATCCAGGCTTGACCAGAATGCGTGGTAGATGGTGGACCAGGAGAAGGCGGCCATGACGCTGAAAACAGGGACCACAAGGAAAATGGACAAAAACACAGATGATACTGAGACAAGGAATATGTACAAAAAACGGAATTCTCAGGAAGGAATAACAGAGGCCAGGTACTACAAAGCTGAGCTGAGGTTCGGGTGAGTGTGAAATGGAGAGACCAGGGTTTAAATACAAGTGTGTGATGATTGATGACAGGTGTGTTGAATCAACTCGGTAATGCAGCGCCTGGAAAAATAGGAAGGGAGGGAGAGCAAGAGTATGACATTGAAAGCAGTCACATCCAAAGATGAAACACATGTTCAGGTGCAAATCTGGATGACGGACTGCCAGAAAAGTATTAGTCTTTGGTGCCTGCAAGACTAACCAGAAGCCCTGCCCGATTTAGTGTTTTTTTTTTGTTTTTTTTTACAGCTCTCAGGTTCATAGCAGCACACAAACCTCTCCACCATGATAATGTGATGGTTCCCAGAGAGGAAACAAATACAAATACATAAAAAAACATAGGTGCAAGCAGCCATGTGGAGTCGAGCAGAAATAAACAGCTTGGGACTCCGACGAGGGTGGTCGCATCTCCTCCACTCCCTTATCTCACCTCTCTGCTTTAACCTTCAAGTCCCTACTTCACCAGACTGTGAATTCCTCAAATTATATTGGATTCTGGATCTATTGGACTACTATTGGATTAACCATGGAATTGATCAGCTGCTCTCTGAACGCTATTGACACCATTTTTTAAAGCGCCTTGGGGGAACTGTTTGTTGTGATTTGGCGCTATATAAATACAATTGATTTTTTCTACAAGAAGGTCAGGAGTGGGGCCCAGATGGAACGTATCCTGCGAGCTATGTTCTTGACATCTGGGGGTCTTGGCGTATTGCACGCTTGGCACCTTTCTCCATTGAGGACGTCGAGGATTTATTCATTTTTGGTCTGGTACTTTCTGGCTTATGTGCTGCCCTGATCTACTGGAAAATTGGCAAGACGGTGGCATCAAGAACCACGGCCCCTTGCTTGTCCATCATAATTAACGAGGTTGGCAAGGCAGTGCCTTCTCAGACTGCGATGACTCGAACTCAGAAGCAAATTGGATGACATCTTGGAGCAGATGCGTGCCTTGCAGTTGAAGTTGAAGATTTCAGAGGCCGGTGAATATTCTTAATTCATAATTGGGATTTGGTTGTTCAAGTGGAACTGTTAAGTGTTTTTCACTGCTCAACCACAACACTCCAGGCTTCAAGCCTGAAGGACAAATTGCCCGACTGTTTTCTCCTCCAGAGGAATGTCCTTAGCCTTGGTGACATTATTCAGCTCCTTTTTTATCTCAACCCACAAAGACAATAAACTGACAAACTTACACATGGACAGATATGACGCATGCTCCATTTGTTTTTCCCTATATCTCTGTTCCTGCCCCCATCACACACCCCATCCCGGCCACCGCTCACACCACCTCTTTCCCCTCATGGGGCTGCACAGTTTAGCTGCGGCAGGACCCCGTTCCCCCCAAGCTAGCGGCGGCGCGACTCCAGTTGCAGCGGCCTTCACCCACTTTGCCTCAATTCGGATGACGGACTGCCTCAAGTTTAGTGCACATAAACAATGTCAAATGTATATGTGTTGTCTTTAATTTTGATGTGTGCCATTATTACGGTAAACAAGTAATAATTGTGGATTAATTGCTTTATTCGGAAGTAATTGGAGTGTAAACGAAATTGCCCTTTTTTGGGATAGTAACTTTACTGAAGATGCGATGCGGGCAGCCATTGATAAACTATTCACCTGTGATAACCAAGTACAGCCTTCTAGTTATTTTCCAGATTTATTTACCACTTATCTTAAAACATTTACAACTTTAAAAGTTGTAAATGTTTTAAAGTTGAAAGTTTGACCACATTACACCCGTTTTGGCGTCTCTTCACTGGCTTCCTATCCCAGTGAGATCAGATTTTATGGTTCTGCTACTAACCTATAAAATTATCCATGGACTTGCACCTCCCTACCTAGCTGACCTAATTAAAGCTTACATACCGGCCTGGGCTTTATGTTCTCAGGGTGCAGGACTACTTTGTGTCCCTAGGGTGAATAAGAAGTCTGCGGGTCACAGAGCTTTCTCTTATCATGCCCCTGTTCTGTGGAATGATCTCCCTGCGTCAATAAAACAATCAGATTCTTTGGAGATTTTCAAGTCCAGACTTAAGACGCACTTATTTTCCCTTTCATATGGCTAGCATACTGGTACAGTTTTGTTTTACGCTTTTTCTCTTTTAATTCATGTTATTAGTAATTGGAGCGGGCCGCAGCCTCAACTTCACCTAAATTCTGAGTCTTTTAGTGACGCTTAGGGCTAGCGGCCGACGATCACCTTAGTATTTCTTTTGTTTTTCTTGTTGATTAATGCTGGCAAATTATACAGTAGTTTTTGTCTTTCTGATGCCTGATTCTGTTTTTTCTCTGTTTAAAGTGCAGCTCCATCCAGAGATGGGAGTTGTTTGTGTTGGCGACCCTCCTTTCCTGTGCACCAACAGCAATTCTTGTATATTCGTCCGTGAATTGTTCTGTGAATTATTTCTGTAATTTATGTTTGTAGGATGGCCCAAGCAGAGGGTCACCCCTTTGAGTCTGGTCTGCTTGAGTTTTCTTCCTCAGAGGGAGTTTTTCCTTACCACTGTTGCTCTGAGGGTTGGTAAGGTTAGACCTTACCTGTGTGAAGCGCCATGAGGCAACTCTGTTGTGATTTGGCGCTATATAAAGGAAATAAACTGAAATTGAAATTAAATTTTTAAAACGTTTATCTCTTCTCAGCTGTCAGTCAGTCAGTCTGCCCTGCTCGAGCATGAGATAACATTTCAAAACAGACTTCTATTGCTGCTCACCTTCCACCTAATCAGAGGTGAAAATGGCAGAACCTTCCCCTACCATCCTACGTTTTGCAAATTCGCCTCTGGGGATGACTGGCTTTAGCCACCGGTAGCTAAACTCCAGTGAGAGCTGCATATAGGAGCTGTTAGACTCCCAGGGGCTCCATGACAATGGTAAAAGAGCATCATAGAAGGGGATACAGCCGTGTAGGCCCTCAGTCTCACTCAGACAGCATGGGAAAAGAGGTGGAGTCAGAGTGAGACTGAGGGCGTGGAGGAACAGAATCCATGTAGGGTGGCAAGGTCTTTGAATGTCTCTCAAAGCCACAGATCTGCAGTTTTACCACAGACCCGTGGACATTTAGTAGTGTCAGGAAATACACCAGCAACAGTGACACACTGAGAACAAATATTAATGAAATCAAAGTCACAGACAGAAAGAGAAGAAACAGTGGGAGATGGTCAGCCGCACACAGTGCCATCTTGTAAGCAACACAGTTTTCATAATAAAGTTTGAGGCATTTTATTAGGCCTCAACTTTACCTAAATTCTGGGTCTTTTAGTGAAGCTTAGGCCTAGTGGCCGGCGACCACCTTAATATTTCCTGTTTTTCTTGTTGTTTAATGCTGACAAATTATACTGTATTTGTTGTCTTTCTGATGCCTGATTCTGTTTTTTTCTCTCTCTGTTTAAGGTGCAGCTCCATCCAGAGATGGAGACCCTCCTGTCCTGTGCACAAACAGCATTTTCTGTATATTCATTTTGTGAATTGTTCTGTAATTTATGTCTGCAGCATGGCCCAAGCAGAGGGTCACCCTTTGAGTCTGTTCTGCTTGAGGTTTCTTCCTCAGAGAGTTTTTTCTTACCACTGCTGATCTGGGGGTTAGTAAGGTTAGACCTTACTTGTGTGAAGCAGCTTGAGGCAACTTTGTTGTGATTTGGCGCTATATAAATGAAAATAAATTGAAATTGAATTGAAATAATGAAATGTTTGAGAATAAACGGTCGGTGTGCCGTTTGGGCTATTAACAGTGCATGTTGACATTATTATAACCCCAATTCCAATGAAGTTGGGACGTTGTGTAAAATGTAAATAAAAACAGAATACAATAATTTGAAAATCCTCTTCAACCTATATTCAATTGAATACACCACGAAGACAAGATATTTAATGTTCAAACTGATAAATTTTATTGTTTTTGTGGAAATATTTGCTCATTTTGAAATGGAGGCTTGCAACACGTTTCAAAAAAGTTGGGACAGTGGTATGTTTACCACTGTGTTACATCACCTTTCCTTCTAACAACACTCAATAAGCATTTGGGAACTGAGGACACTAATTGTTGAAGCTTTGTAGGTGGAATTCTTTCCCATTCTTGCTTGATGTACGACTGCAGTAGTTGAACAGTCTGGGGTCTCCATTGTCGTATTTTACTCTTCATAATACACCACACATTTTCAATGGGCGACAGGTCTGGACTGCAGGCAGGCCAGTCTACAACCCCTGGCAATAATTATGGAATCACTGGCCTCGGAGGATGTTCATTTAGTTGTTTAATTTTGTAGAAAAAAAGCAGATCACAGACATGACACAAAACTAAAGTCATTTCAAATGGCAACGTCCTGGCTTTAAGAAACACTATAAGAAATCAGGAAAAATAATTGTGGCTATCAGTAATGGTTACTTTTTTAGACCAAGCAGAGGGAAAAAAAATATGGACTCACTCAATTCTGAGGAATAAATTATGGAATCACCCTTTCTGCATCTAAAAAGAGTGATCACACCTTGGAGAGCTGTTGCACCAAGTGGACTGACATGAATCATGGCTCCAACATGAGAGATGTCAATTGAAACAAAGGAGAGGATTATCAAACTCTTAAAAGAGGGTAAATCATCACGCAATGTTGCAAAAGATGTTGGTTGTTCACAGTCAGCTGTGTCTAAACTCTGGACCAAATACAAACAACATGGGAAGGTTGTTAAAGGCAAACATACTGGTAGACCAAGGAAGACATCAAAGCATCAAGACAGAAAACTTAAAGCAATATGTCTCAAAAATCGAAAATGCATAACAAAACAAATGAGGAACGAATGGGAGGAAACTGGAGTCAACGTCTGTGACCGAACTGTAAGAAACCGCCTAAAGGAAATGGGATTTACATACAGAAAAGCTAAACAAAAGGCATCATTAACACCTAAACAGAAAAAAACAAGGTTACAATGGGCTAAGGAAAAGCAATCGTGGACTGTGGATGACTGGATGACTGCATTGGGCAAGGTGATGATGCTGGAACTTTTGTTTGGTGCCGTTCCAATGAGATTTATAAAGATGACTGCCTGAAGAGAACATGTAAATTTCCACAGTCATTGATGATATGGGGCTGCATGTCAGGTAAAGGCACTGGGGAGATGGCTGTCATTACATCATCAATAAATGCACATTTACGTTGATATTTTGGACACTTTTCTTATCCCATCAATTGAAAGGATGTTTGGGGATGATGAAATCATTTTTCAAGATGAAAATGCATCTTGCCATAGAGCAAAAACTGTGAAAACATTCCTTGCAAAAAGACACATTGGGTCAATGTCATGGCCTGCAAATAGTCCGGATCTTAATCCAATTGAAAATCTTTGGTGGAAGTTGAAGAAAATGGTCCATGACAAGGCTCCAACCTGCAAAGCTGATCTGGCAACAGCAATCAGAGAAAGTTGGAGCCAGATTGATGAAGAGTAATGTTTGTCACTCATTAAGTCCATGCCTCAGAGACTGCAAGCTGTTGTAAAAGCCAGAGGTGGTGCAACAAAATACTAGTGATGTGTTGGAGCGTTCTTTTGTTTTTCATGATTCCATAATTTTTTCCTCAGAATTGAGTGATTCCATATTTTTTTCCCTCTGCTTGGTCTAAAAAAGTGACCGTTACTGACTGCCACAATTTTTTTTCCTGATTTCTTATAGTGTTTCTTAAAGCCAGAAAGTTGCCATTTGAAATTAGTTTAGTTTTGTGTCATGTCTGTGATCTGCTTTTTTCCTACAAAATTAAACAACTGAATGAACATCCTCCGAGGCCGGTGATTCCATAATTTTTGCCAGGGGTTGTAGTACCCACGCTGTTATAACATGTGCAGCATGTGGCTTGGCATTGTCTTGCTGAAATTAGCAGGGACATCACAGAAAAAGTTGTTGCTTGTATGGCAGCATGTGTTGCTCCAAAACCTGCATGTACGTTTCAGCATTGATGGTGCCATCACAGATGTGTTAGTGCCCATGCCATGGTGGCTTTTGAACTTTGCGCTGGTTGACATCATACCTAACCAGTCGTTCTCACTGTGTTTTGTGCAACAACACTACCTATAACCTTAGTGACATGAAATTTGGGGTTTCACAGGGGTCCGTGTTGCTTTTCTCCCTTCATATAGCACCCCTTCAGCACATATTGCGGCATTTTGGGATTACCTTTCATTGCTATGCTGATAAATACTTAGTTATACATGCTGATAACTGCTGGTAATCTCATACAGATAAAATCCTCTGACTGAAACCCCGAGGAGACGGCAGAACTCCCTCCAAAAATTAGACACAAACTGAGGACCTCAGTCAGATACAATGTCCTGGGGGAAGCCGTGTAATTTAAAAACATGATTCAGCATAACCTCAGCAGTTTCCTTGGCTGACGGGAATTTGGCCAGTGGAATGAAATGTGCCATTTTTGACAGTCTATCTACAACAGACGTTGCTTGGATGGCAGCATGTGTTGCTCCAAAACCCGGATGTACGTTTCCGCATTGATGGTGCCATCACAGATGTGTAAGTTGCCCATGCCATGGGCACTAACACACCCCCATACCATCACAGATGCTGGCTTTTGAACTTTGCGCTGGTAACAATCTGGATGGTCTTTTTCCTCTTTTGTCTGGAGGACACGACATCCATGACTTCCAAAAACAATTTGAAATGTAAAAGTATTTCCTGTTATGCTGAAAAGAAACTGAGTTCTTTATATGTTAGATGTTAAATGCTTACTGTAAGGCACCGCCAAGTTTGTACTTGTGATATTAAGGCCCCATGATTTTGTGTGTTTTCTTCAGGTAACCATTTTCTTCTCAGACATTGTGGGCTTCACAGCCATCTCTGCATCTTGTAGTCCTCTGCAAGTGGTAGAGATGCTCAACAACCTTTACATGTGCTTTGACACGCGGATTGACTCCTACGATGTGTATAAGGTAAGAACTGCATTCCAACATTCAAACATATCAGGATGCAGAGGATGCATGTGCACAGGATGCCAGTCAATCACATTCTCACCTCATCATGGATGCACCATGTGTTTCAGACTGTACAGCTTTCATAACTTTTTTAAACTTCTGAGTTCATCAATACAAGGTTTTTTTTTTATGAATATGTGACCTGGGTGGGTGGTTAAAAAATCCAGTTGATGTAAATGCTATGTGGATGACCAAAGCACCCACATAGCTCTGATGGAGTTATAGGCTTCCATGACTGTGATTAAAACTGGGATGAGTGTGCTTGTTGCATCATCAGTCTCATAGCTTCATAGTGGAATGGACGAAAAAGGATTTTTGTTAATACATGTGAAATTTCAGCTACAGTTTTCCAGAATGCAGATGGGAAGCTCAAGATCAATCAATCAATCAATCAATTTTTTTTTTATATAGCGCCAAATCACAACAAACAGTTGCCCCAAGGCGCTTTATATTGTAAGGCAAGGCCATACAATAATGATGTAAAACCCCAACGGTCAAAACGACCCCCTGTGAGCAAGCACTTGGCTACAGTGGGAAGGAAAAACTCCCTTTTAACAGGAAGAAACCTCCAGCAGAACCAGGCTCAGGGAGGGGCAGTCTTCTGCTGGGACTGGTTGGGGCTGAGGGAGAGAACCAGGAAAAAGACATGCTGTGGAGGGGAGCAGAGATCGATCACTAATGATTAAATGCAGAGTGGTGCATACAGAGCAAAAAGAGAAAGAAACAGTGCATCATGGGAACACCCCAGCAGTCTACGTCTATAGCAGCATAACTAAGGGATGGTTCAGGGTCACCTGATCCAGCCCTAACTATAAGCTTTAGCGAAAAGGAAAGTTTTAAGCCTAATCTTAAAAGTAGAGAGGGTGTCTGTCTCCCTGATCTGAATTGGGAGCTGGTTCCACAGGAGAGGAGCCTGAAAGCTGAAGGCTCTGCCTCCCATTCTACTCTTACAAACCCTAGGAACTACAAGTAAGCCTGCAGTCTGAGAGCGAAGCGCTCTATTGGGGTGATATGGTACTACGAGGTCCCTAAGATAAGATGGGACCTGATTATTCAAAACCTTATAAGTAAGAAGAAGAATTTTAAATTCTATTCTAGAATTAACAGGAAGCCAATGAAGAGAGGCCAATATGGGTGAGATATGCTCTCTCCTTCTAGTCCCCGTCAGCACTCTAGCTGCAGCATTTTGAATTAACTGAAGGCTTTTTAGGGAACTTTTAGGACAACCTGATAATAATGAATTACAATAGTCCAGCCTAGAGGAAATAAATGCATGAATTAGTTTTTCAGCATCACTCTGAGACAAGACCTTTCTGATTTTAGAGATATTGCGTAAATGCAAAAAAGCAGTCCTACATATTTGTTTAATATGCGCTTTGAATGACATATCCTGATCAAAAATGACTCCAAGATTTCTCACAGTATTACTAGAGGTCAGGGTAATGCCATCCAGAGTAAGGATCTGGTTAGACACCATGTTTCTAAGATTTGTGGGGCCAAGTACAATAACTTCAGTTTTATCTGAGTTTAAAAGCAGGAAATTAGAGGTCATCCATGTCTTTATGTCTGTAAGACAATCCTGCAGTTTAGCTAATTGGTGTGTGTCCTCTGGCTTCATGGATAGATAAAGCTGGGTATCATCTGCGTAACAATGAAAATTTAAGCAATACCGTCTAATAATACTGCCTAAGGGAAGCATATATAAAGTGAATAAAATTGGTCCTAGCACAGAACCTTGTGGAACTCCATAATTAACTTTAGTCTGTGAAGAAGATTCCCCATTTACATGAACAAATTGTAATCTATTAGACAAATATGATTCAAACCACCGCAGCGCAGTGCCTTTAATACCTATGGCATGCTCTAATCTCTGTAATAAAATTTTATGGTCAACAGTATCAAAAGCAGCACTGAGGTCTAACAGAACAAGCACAGAGATGAGTCCACTGTCCGAGGCCATAAGAAGATCATTTGTAACCTTCACTAATGCTGTTTCTGTACTATGATGAATTCGAAAACCTGACTGAAACTCTTCAAATAGACCATTCCTCTGCAGATGATCAGTTAGCTGTTTTACAACTACCCTTTCAAGAATTTTTGAGAGAAAAGGAAGGTTGGAGATTGGCCTATAATTAGCTAAGATAGCTGGGTCAAGTGATGGCTTTTTAAGTAATGGTTTAATTACTGCCACCTTAAAAGCCTGTGGTACATAGCCAACTAACAAAGATAGATTGATCATATTTAAGATCGAAGCATTAAATAATGGTAGGGCTTCCTTGAGCAGCCTGGTAGGAATGGGGTCTAATAAACATGTTGATGGTTTGGATGAAGTAACTAATGAAAATAACTCAGACAGAACAATCGGAGAGAAAGAGTCTAACCAAATACCGGCATCACTGAAAGCAGCCAAAGATAACGATACGTCTTTGGGATGGTTATGAGTAATTTTTTCTCTAATAGTTAAAATTTTGTTAGCAAAGAAAGTCATGAAGTCATTACTAGTTAAAGTTAATGGAATACTCAGCTCAATAGAGCTCTGACTCTTTGTCAGACTGGCTACAGTGCTGAAAAGAAACCTGGGGTTGTTCTTATTTTCTTCAATTAGTGATGAGTAGAAAGATGTCCTAGCTTTACGGAGGGCTTTTTTATAGAGCAACAGACTCTTTTTCCAGGCTAAGTGAAGATCTTCTAAATTAGTGAGACGCCATTTCCTCTCCAACTTACGGGTTATCTGCTTTAAGCTACGAGTTTGAGAGTTATACCATGGAGTCAGACACTTCTGATTTAAAGCTCTCTTTTTCAGAGGAGCTACAGCATCCAAAGTTGTCTTCAATGAGGATGTAAAACTATTGACGAGATACTCTATCTCCCTTACAGAGTTTAGGTAGCTACTCTGCACTGTGTTGTTATATGGCATTAGAGAACATAAAGAAGGAATCATATCCTTAAACCTAGTTACAGCGCTTTCTGAAAGACTTCTAGTGTAATGAAACTTATTCCCTACTGCTGGGTAGTCCATCAGAGTAAATGTAAATGTTATTAAGAAATGATCAGACAGAAGGGAGTTTTCAGGGAATACTGTTAAGTCTTCTATTTCCATACCATAAGTCAGAACAAGATCTAAGATATGATTAAAGTGGTGGGTGGACTCATTTACTTTTTGAGCAAAGCCAATAGAGTCTAATAATAGATTAAATGCAGTGTTGAGGCTGTCATTCTCAGCATCTGTGTGGATGTTAAAATCGCCCACTATAATTATCTTATCTGAGCTAAGCACTAAGTCAGACAAAAGGTCTGAAAATTCACAGAGAAACTCACAGTAACGACCAGGTGGACGATAGATAATAACAAATAAAACTGGTTTTTGGGACTTCCAATTTGGATGGACAAGACTAAGAGACAAGCTTTCAAATGAATTAAAGCTCTGTCTGGGTTTTTGATTAATTAATAAGCTGGAATGGAAGATTGCTGCTAATCCACCGCCCCGGCCCGTGCTACGAGCGTTCTGACAGTTAGTGTGACTCGGGGGTGTTGACTAATTTAAACTAACATATTCATCCTGCTGTAACCAGGTTTCTGTTAGGCAGAATAAATCAATATGTTGATCAATTATTATATCATTTACCAACAGGGACTTAGAAGAGAGAGACCTAATGTTTAATAGACCACATTTAACTGTTTTAGTCTGTGGTGCAGTTGAAGGTGCTATATTATTTTTTCTTTTTGAATTTTTATGCTTAAATAGATTTTTGCTGGTTATTGGTAGTCTGGGAGCAGGCACCGTCTCTACGGGGATGGGGTAATGAGGGGATGGCAGGGGGAGAGAAGCTGCAGAGAGGTGTGTAAGACTACAACTCTGCTTCCTGGTCCCAACCCTGGATAGTCACGGTTTGGAGGATTTAAGAAAATTAGCCAGATTTCTAGAAATGAGAGCTGCTCCATCCAAAGTGGGATGGATGCCGTCTCTCCTAACAAGACCAGGTTTTCCCCAGAAGCTTTGCCAATTATCTATGAAGCCCACCTCATTTTTTGGACACCACTCAGACAGCCAGCAATTCAAGGAGAACATGCGGCTAAACATGTCACTCCCGGTCTGATTGGGGAGGGGCCCAGAGAAAACTACAGAGTCCGACATTGTTTGTCGGACTCTGATCTGATCCGTTGATCTGATGTTGTCTTGTGTCACATTCGCTGTGTTTGTTAATTTTTTAAGTTCTATATAAGCTCATGGGTGGTGACCAAGCAGTTAAGTGTGCTGATTTCCAGCGCTGAAGGTTCCCGGTTGTGGGGTTGTTTAAGGAGGGCATATGCTGTAAAACCTGTGCCAAATTAACAAGTTGATCAACCTCAGATTTGCTGTGGTGACTCCAAGTGAAAAAAGTAAGAAGCTGAAGGGACTTACCTATAGGCCCTAAGGATGTCTGGATTTAAATTTTTTAATTTAATTAAATTTAATTTATTTCCTTTATGTAGCGCCAAATCACAACAGAGTTGCCTCAAGATGCTTCACACAGGTAAGGTCTAACCTTACTAACCCCCAGAGCAACAGTGGTAAGGAAAAACGCTCTCTGATGAAGAAACCTCAAGCAGACCAGATTCAAAGGGGTGACCCTCTACTTGGGCCATGCTACAAACATAAATTACAGAACAATTTGCGGATGAATATACAAGAAATGCTGTTGGCGCACAGGACAGGAGGGTCGCCAACACAAATACAACTGTTCACAATGCAGAAAGACAAGAAATACTGTATAATATGCCAGCATTAAACAACAAGAAAAACAAAAGAAATACTAAGGTGATCACTGGCCACTAGCCATAAGCTTCACTGAAAGACCAAGAATTTAGGTGAAGTTGAGGCTGTGGCACGCTCCGTTTCCAAATAAAATTAATTAAAAGAGTAAAAAGCAAAAAACAAAACTGTACCAGTATGCTAGCCATACGAAAGGGAAAAGAAGTGCATCTTAAGTCTGGACTTGAAAGTCTCCACAGAATGACTTTTATTGACACAGGGAGATCATTCCACAGAACAGGGGCACAATAAGTGAAAGCTCTGTGACCCGCAGACTTCTTATTCACCCTAGGGACACAAAGTAGTCCTGCACCCTGAGAACGCAAAGCCCGGGCTGGTACATAAGCTTTAATTAGGTCAGCTAGGTAGGGAGGTGCCAGTCCGTAAACAATTTTATAGAGTAGTAGCAGAACCTTAAAATCTGATCTCACTGGGACAGGAAGCCAGTGAAGAGATGCCAAAATGGGCGTAATGTGGTCAAACTTTCTGCTTCGTGTCTAAAGTCTGGCTGCAGCATTTTGAACCAATTGGAGAGCCCTAATCCTAGACTGCGGTAAACCAGAAAATAGAACATTGCAGTAGTCCAATCTAGAAGAGATAAACGCATGGATCAGGGTCTCAGCATCAGCCATAGACAGGATGGGACGAATCGTCGCTATATTTTGCAGGTGGAAAAAAGCAGTCCTCGTAATATTTGTAATGTGGAGACCAAAGGACAATGTAGGATCAAAAATTACCCCAAGGTTCCTCACTTTGTCAGTGTGATGTATGACACACGAGCCTAGGCTGAGCGTTGACTGGCCAAATTGATGCAGATGTCTCACTGGACCAAGAACCATCATTTCAGTCTTATCTGAGTTTAAAAGTAGGAAGTTGCTAGACATCCGACTTCTCACTGCTACAAGGCAATCTTCTAAGGATTTTATGTGAACGAGATTACCAGCAGTTATCGGCATTTTCCAGCATCAAGCAGTCACTGATTCCCCTGGTTGGACTCAGTCTACAGTTCATGACTTGGAAATTTTCATGGATTCATCCCCAGACTTGTCTATAAAAATGAATTGTATTAAAATATTTCTTACACTTAGTATGTCCAATTACTTATGCATTGGAAATGCCTTGATGTTATGGTATCATGAAGTCACAGGACAGAGGTATGTGGTGATGCCAATATCCTGCAGAAGAATGAAAGTTCAAGTCTTTTCCTGTCTCATTTTGGGATTACTGGGAATGCCTTTGCATTGTTGACATCATACCTCAGCAGTGTTCTCACTGTGTTTTGTGCTACAACACTACCTGTAACCTTAGTCACCCCTTCAATACATATTGTGGCATTTTGGGATTACCTTTCATTGCTATGCTGATAAATACTTAGTTATACGTGCCGATAACTGCTGGTGATGTCATACAGATAAAATCCTCTGACTGAAACCCTGAGGAGATGGCAGAACACAAAGGAGACACGAACTGAGGACCTCGGTCAGATACAATATCCTGGGGGAAGCCGTGTAATTTACAAACATGATTCAGCATAACCTCAGCAGTTTCCTTGGCTGACGGGAGTTTGGGCAGTGGAATGAAATGTGTCATTTTAGACGGTCTATCTACAACAGAAAGAACTACAGTGTTACCCTTGGAGGGCGGAAGACTGGTTACAAAGTCCATTGTGATATGCGACCAAGGATGTGCAGGTACAGGCAGTGGCATTAACAACCTGGCGGATGGATGGTTAGATGATTTATACATAGCACATGACTGACAGGCATTGACATATTCAGACACATCCTTGGATAGCCCAGGCCACCAAAACCTCTGTTGAATTACAAAAAGGATTTTCTTTATTCCCGGGTGACAAGAAAAATGGCTGTCATGTCCCCACCTAATCACGTCCCCCCAAAGTGCATCAGGAACGAAAAGCTTGCCAGTGGGACAACTGAGGGGCACCGGCACTCCATCAGTAGCAGACTTGATCTTAGACTCAATCTCCCACGTGAGGGCGGACACAAAGGAGGAAGCTGGCAGTATTGTACCCGGATCAGCTGGAACATCAATCGGTTCACCCTGATGGGATAAAGCATCTGGTTTCCCATTTTTAGAACTTGGTTGGAATGACAGCAGGAAATTGAATCAGCTGAAAAAGATCGCCCACCTAGCTTGTCACGCATTAAAGCACTTGGCAGATCGTAAATATTCAAAATCTTTGTGATCAGTGTAAACCAGGAATGGCGTTTGCCCCCTCCAACCAGTGCCGCCACTCTTCCAAGGCCACTTTAACCGTCAACAGTTCGCTGTCTCCAATGCTGTAATTTTGCTCCGCTGCGGTCAACTTCTTTAAGAGATATGCGCACGGGTGCATTCTTTTGTCAGTGGGGTTATGCTGTGAAAGAACTGCACCCACACCTACATTGGAAGCAGCCACCTCAACCACAAACTGTTGAGCGGGGTCAGGGAGGAGTAACACGGGGGCCGCTGTAAAGCATTCCTTTTAGAACCTTGAAAGCCTCATCACACTCTGTTGACCAAACAAACGGCCGGGGGGATGACCTGACCTCATGTAATGGAGCTGCAATAGTACTGAAATTGCGGATGAATTTTCGATAGAAATTGGCAAAACCCAAGAATCTTTGTACCTCCTTTCGTGAGGAGGGAACAGCCCAGTCACGTACTGTGGCAACCTTATCAGGGTCCATCTTAATCTCCCCTTCAGCAATTACAAACCCCAAAAATGAAACCGTCAGCTTATGAAATTCACATTTCTCTGCCTTCACGAACAGGTTGTGGCGTAACAAGGTCTGAAGTACCATGCGTACATGTTTGGTGTGGGCTTTCAGGTCAGGGGAGAAAATCAAAATGTCATCAAGGTAAACGAAAACAAACTTGTTTAGAAATTCATGCAGCGCATCATTTACCAAGGTCTGGAACACTGCAGGAGCATTTGTGAGGCCAAATGGCATGACTAAGTATTCATAATGACCAGTAGGTGTGTTAAAAGCTGTTTTCCACTCATCTCCGTCTCTTATCCTTCCTAAATGGTATGCTTTGCAGAGATCCAGTTTAGTAAAAATCTTTGCTCCTTCCAACAACTCAAAAGCAGAGGAGATGAGAGGTAATGGATAACGATTCTTAACGGTGACATTAAGCCCACGGTAATCAATACAAGGGCGGAGCGACTTTCTCTCCTTTTTCTCGACGAAGAAAATCCCCGACCCTGCAGGTGATGAAGAATGACGAATCAAACCAGCAGCGGGGGACTCCTGTATATATTCATTCATGGCGCTGCATTCAGGGACAGTCAGAGAAAAGAGCTTTCCCCGAGGTGGGCTGAGTCCAGGGAGAGGCTCGATAGCGCAATCATATTCTCAGTGGGGCGGTAATGATTTAACCTTGCTTTGGCTAAATACAATTGCTAAGTCATGATAACAGGACAGAACCCCTGCAAGATCTGTGTTAGACTGCAGCTGGGAACACACCGGTTCTGACAGACATGATTTCTTGCAGGCTGAAACCCATGAAACAATCTTTCCCTTAGACCAGTCAAAATTAAGGCTGTGTTGTATTAACCAGGGGTGCCCCCGGATCAACACGAGTCATATTGTCAAATACATGAAAACTAATAGATTTAGAATGGTTTTCTGCCACAGGTAAGGAAACTGACTGAGTACAGTGAGAGTTACAACCTAATTCATGGCCATCCACTGCACGCACCACCAGAGGGCATGAGAGTTCTATCAACTTCAGGTGCAGAGACCTGGCCCAAGAGACAAAATCAAGTTAGCATCAGAATCAGAATCAACAAAAGCTGACACGGAAACTGACGAGTTCTCAGAGGACAATTTATTTGGTATGACAATTTGCGCTGAGGATGGAGTTATGGAATTAAGACTCACCCGTATGTCGGGCTTTGGCCGCACGGTGGCACCCCTGGCTTGACATTCGGTTATCAGGTGATCAGAATGTCCACAGTAAAAACAAAGTCCACCATCTCGGCATCACTGCCTCTCGGCGGAAGAAAGACGAGCGTGATGTGTTCACATGGACTCCTCAGAACCGCTGTGTGGAGGACCCACGCTCACATGGCTGGAGGAGGACATGAAGACGGGAGGTGTTTTGCGGAGTGTCGGGCAGGCAGCAAGGGCGGTCCTGTGGTCGCCGGTCGGTCCGTATGGTGAGCACGATCAGCTGGTCCATATTGTCAGACAAATCTACGGCTATCAGCAGATCCTGGATATCTTCAGAGAGCACCTGAAAAAACATGTCATGGAGCGCCGCAGAATTACAATCACTCCTGGCTGCCAAAATGCGGAAGTCCACAGCATAGTCAGTGACTCGACGTCCGCCTTGCCTCAGCCACATCAGGGATCGAGCAGCTTCTCGCCTCGGAGACTTGTGTTGGAAGATCAATTGCAGGGCTGATGTAAATGCCAGAAAAGAGGCACAGATGGCAGATTGGCGACCCCACTCAGCTGTGGCCCATGCCAAAGCACGACCGGTCAGGTGAGTGATGACGTAAGCTATCTTCGCCCTGTCAGCGGGAACTTACGAGGTTTGTCCATAAAGTATCGTACCTTTTTATTTTTTTTAAACTATATGGATTTGATTCATATGTTTTCATGTCAGACAAGCTTGAACCCTTGTTCGCATGCGTGAGTTTTTCCACGCCTGTCGGTGACGTCATTCGCCTGTGAGCACAACTTGTGGAAGGAGTGGTCCCGCCCCGTCATCGGATTTTCATTGTCTGGAAATGGCGGAATGATTTGGGTTTTTTTTCCATGTCTATCTCGGCTTTCAATGCTTACCAGTCCAGTAAGTATCAGTGAAATTGTGGAGAGCTGGACATGTCCAAACGTGTCCTCTGACACGCCGAAACGGAGGTGTTCCTTTGTCTCGCTTCCAAAGCGAATCGGTCTTTACGCGCGAAGACTCCACGCGGCTTTCCATGACAAAATCTCTTGTTAAAAGTGAAATCTGCCAGAAAATGGCTGATGTCCACCTCTTGTGATAACCAGAGAAAGAACACACGACGGTCTCGTATCCACAGAGCCATCAGCTCAGAAATGGTCCGGTGGCTTGTGCCGTGTTGTCGCAGCTCGGAGCGCGGCGCCTTAAAGGGGTCCTTAAAGCTGTACTAACAGACCTTATTCTCTGTGAAGCCCGTAAAATTTTTACCGAAAGCCAGATAAATTTTTCGAATAGTTACCAGGTGCCAGTCTCTAACAGCTTCTGAAAAAATTCTGATGGAAAAAACCCCAAATCATTCCGCCATTTCCAGACAATGAAAATCCAACGACGGGGCGGGACCACTCCTTCCACAAGGTGTGCTCACAGGCGAATGACGTCACTGACAGGCTTGGAAAAACTCACGCATGCGCACAAGGGTTCAAGTTGTCTGACATGAAAACATATGTATCAAATCCATATAGTTTAAAAAAAATAAAAAGGTACGATACTTTATGGACAGACCTCGTATATGACATGAATTCTAAATTCAACTCACACTGTCAGAAACGGTCTGACATCTCCGGACTCGCCTGAGAAGTGTTCAGGTGGTGACAGCAAATTGCAGTAGGCTGGTTTGGGTATGGAAGCCAGAGCAGTTGCCAGCAGCACCGATGGAGGCACACTGATGCTGCCGGTGGCCGGAACAGTAGAAGCCTGATGATTAAGGCTAGACAGTAATTGTCCCATCTGGGTGCTCACCGACTCCATGAATAAGTTCTGGCATTTAGCGAGGTCACTAAACCAGGAAGAGAGTGCGGTGAGGTGATCCTGTTGTGCGAGTTGCTTACTGTGGTGTTGTACCACCAGGTGGAATGGGATAGAGCCAGCTGCATCCATCGTTGGCCAGTTTGTACTATCAGGCTGGATGGTCAGGAACAGTAGGACACAAATGCATGGCTCACACAGACAGCTCTGGTTTTCAGAAGATTTTATGATGGTGGTTAGCAGAAGTCGGTACACAAGTAAGCAGTCCAGAAAAAAACAACAGTATAGAAATCATCAGGCAAACAGGCGTGGTCAAAGCAACAGGCTGGAGGTCAGATACACACAAGGAGGCAGGCAGGACTATGGAACGCAGATACAGAGCTGGAATGAAGGCACAGGGCACGACAAACTGGCGAGAGACAAACAACCTCAGTGAGCTTATAAAACCCCAGGTGGCAATCAGCAAATCAGAAACAGGTGTGCATGGAAAGCACCAGAAACAGGGTGTGGCCAGAGAGAGAGAAGAGTAACAGAGATAGACAACCCTTAGCAGAAAAACCCAGCAAGACAATAAACAAACCAGACCTAACGAAATACACAAAATAACAGAACAAAATAAACAGGCAACCAAAACCAAAAACTCAACTCCTGACAAGGAAGCCTTCCAGGATCTCAGAGGACTCCGGAGGCAGTTGCAAGATACTGACAGGCCCGAAGAGCAAAGCAGCAGGTGTAAAGGGAGTTCAGAGCAACCATGGAGAAGGACTAATGGTCGGCACCAAGGTGCTTCTGGCGGACCACAAGGCACCTCACTAGAGGAAAACAGGTAACCATCCAAGCTGTCTACAGTAAGGATGGGACTCTGTTGACCTCAACTGAGGATGTAATCCAACGCTGGAAGGAACATTTTGAGGAATTCCTGCATCAGACCAGAGCACCCTCTATAGTAGGGGCAGAGCTGGAAGCTGATGGAGGATTTTCATCAATTTCCTTGGTGAACGTCACTGAGGTAGTCAAACAACTCCACAGTGGCAAGGCCCCGGGGGTTGATTAGATACATCCAGAAATGCTGAAGGCTCTGGGTGTGGAGGAACTGCCTTGGATGAGACGTCTCTCCAACACTGCATTTTATAAATATGAGAAGCCGTCCATGAGGCGCTGCAACTGCTCATTAGCGTGTGATACTAAGGCAGTGTCATCAGCAAAAAGCATGTCTCTGATGAAAACCTCATGGACTTTGGTCTTTGCTTTGAGTCGGGACAGGCTGAACAGCTTGCCTTCTGACCTGGTGCGGCAATAGATTCCCTCGGTCGACAAGCCAAAGTCCTGCTTCAGCATCACTGTGAAGTAGATGCTGAATAATGTTGGAGTGAGGACACACCCGTTTCATGCCGCTGTTGATGGGAAAGGCCTCAGACAATGAGCCGTCAAACTGGACAATGCCTTTCATGCCAGTGTGGAATGACTGGATCAAGCTAAGGAGCTTGGGAGGGCATCCAGTCTTAGCAAAAACCTTGAAGAAGCCATCACAACTCATGAGGTCAAACACCTTTATTAGATCAATAAACGTGATGTAAAGGGCTGCCTCTGATCACGGCTCCTGCAGCTGTCTCAGCGAGAAGATCATGTTGATCGTGGCACGTTGGGATCTGAAGCCGCACTGTGACTCTGGGTACACTCTGTCATCCAGCTGCTGTAGGCGGTTCAAGAGGACCCGGGCAAAGACCTTTCTGACAAAGCTGAGGAGGGAGATACCTCGGTAATTGTTGCAATCACTCCTGTCCCCCTTGTTCTTGTAAAGGGTGATGATGTTGCAGTCTCTCATGTCCTGAGGTACCTCGCCTTCCTCCAAACACTGACAGAGGAGTTCATATAGCTAGCTGGTCAAGCAGAGCATCTTTGCCACACTTGATTTCAGGTGGGATTCCGTCCATGCCTGGTGCTTTCCGGTGGGCAGCCTGTCAATAGCCTTACTCAGCTCCTCCACAGTAGGCACAGTGTCCAGCTCCTCCAGGACGGAGATGCTCTCTATGGCCTCAAGGGTGCCACTGGTGATGGTGGTTTCCCTACTATAGAGCTCTGAGTAATGCTCCACCCATTGCTCCATCTGCTTTCCTCTATCTGTGATGGTCTTGCCAGTTGTGGTCTTGAGTGGCACTGTTTTGCTTTTGGTCGGGCCTATGGCTTTCTTAATGTCGTCACAGACACTGGCGATGTTGCGAGTATCAGCTGCAAGCTGAATGCTCTCTTACAGCTGTAACCAGAAGTCATTGGTGCAGCGCCTGGCTGTCCTCTGTACCTCACTTCTGGCTGCTCTGAGAGTCTGCAGTGATGTCTGGGAGGGGTTCTGCTTCTGGGTGTTAGGACAGAATAATTGAACCCCAAATCAAGACAGCTCAGACAACAGGTATGGATAACAACAACAATTGTTTATTAGATAATATGTGAGTACAACTGAGGAGTTGTGTTCTTCAAAAAGGGAAGTTGCTGAGGAATCAAGTTTCATTCAAAAGGTGAGTAAACAGAGGAATCTTCTTCATAAGGGCTTAGAACAACTGAGCAGTAGACTTTGTATAAAATGGGTGAGTTCAACAAAAATCATCTTCCTCATGGAAGGTAATCCTGTTGTGTGGGCCGCCAGAAGAGGAGGTACTGCTGGCCCACCACCAGAGGGCGCCCTGCCTGAAGTGCGGGCTTCAGGCACGAGAGGGCGCTGCCGCCACGGACACAGCCGGGAGTGACAGCTGTCACTCATTAATTCCTGACAGCTGTCACTCATTCTTCATCATCTCACTCCATAAAACCCAGACGTCATCTCCACCTCATCGCCGAGATATCGTACTTCTATGGAGGTAATATTCTCTGTCAGCATTCAGTGATTTCCAGAGCTATTGTGTTGCAGCTGTCAACCAGAGGACCGGCGTGGGTCACGACTGTTTCGTCCTTCGTCTCGTCAGATAAGTGGTTAAACAGACGCTGCACGAGTGTGTGTTAAAGGTGGAGGTTGTATTCCCACCATTGTTGTTACGGGGTGTACACACACCCACACTTGACTGTCTTTGTTCTTCGCCAGCAGTACCAGATCCGGCAGTCGGGGACGGTGATCACCTGGGAATTCGGGACTTGGCAGCTCCAGTATTCACCAGGTTCGGTGGCGGCGGAAATCGTGTGGTTCCGGCTCTTCTCAGGACAGACGTCTTCTATACTCGAGCCTGCCCACACGTCACCTTTGTGAATTGACTGTTATCTGATTCTGAGATTGTCTGTGTATTCGTTGTGCACCTTCACAACATTAAATTGTTACTTTTTGGCTCATCTATTGACCGTTCATTTGCGCCCCCTGTTGTGGGTCCGTGTCACTACACTTTCACAACAAATCCAATATAAAATATCCTTCTTCTAAAAGGCGGGTTCTGTTACTCCATAAATGAGTGCACTAGACACACAGTCCCTTTCTCATAGGAGTGTTAACAGTATAGAGCGGGAAAAACTGAGGAAATTTTTCTTTCAAAAACATGAACTTACAGGTAAAGAACGTGAGCACAGTGGGATAAGTGCTCCAGGAAGTGCACAAAAAAAAAAAAAAAAAAAAAAAAAATCACAGTACTCACAACTTGAAGCAGACACTACAATACCCAAGGACAGGACACCACAACATTTACACAAACCAATGGACCCACAACTAAAACAGAGCAGAGTCTCTTTAAATAACACAATCAGTGACAACTGCAGATTCAAGCAGGTGTAGACAATTAAACTAAAAGCTGCAGGAACATAACAAAACACCAGAGGGGGATTGCAAGTCAGATCACACATACCAGATGACAGAGGAAAAAGTGAGGCGATACATAATAATGAGACAAAGGCTGAAGTGAGAACAGACAAAGGCTGTGGCAAGAACAGACATGACACAGGAGAGATGACGGAAGTGGCCAAAGAAAATAAGACTGGAACTAACTGTGACGTAGGATACGAACGGGAGAGAGAGAGAGAACAGAGAAAGTAGACCAAGACAAACAGAGGATGACAAAAGGCAGACTAAATCAACTAATACCTGATAACAGACAGGACCCTGGCAGATTCCAGTTCTAAACTCAGAGTTTGAACTGGAATTTTGTGAGTCTGGAATCACATGAAGAGTTCAGACACAAAACCCCGTAAACACCTCGCCCATGGAAAATGAGATAACCTTTGCAAGTGAAAGCTTGCCGAGGCTCGTATCCGATAACAAAATCAATTCTGCTGCAACACCCTATAAAATGCAAGTCAAGGTGCGGTTTGTATGCAGAACTTCGTAAGCGCCATCCCAATTTGTGTGCAAAAGCACATAGTGAACAGCACACCACTCACTGGCATGTACAGTATCTCGGTCACATGACGTAAAGATTGCAGCGCCCAGGAGACCTTCTCTGATGCTTCGTTTACACATAACGACGGCACATCACGAATGCCACGAAGTACACATTCTTGGCTGCTGATCACGAATGTGATGATTTGAGGCAGAGGCGTCAGGTGTCCTCAGGAACTGCTGCAACCTGTTACCACACATTATGATTAACGTAACGTGTTGGTGGAGCATTATCGGGAACCATTACGCACGTTTAAGAATAATGTTCCACGCTGTTGCACGCTATTGCGCATAGGCGCAGCGAGGAGGAGGAGACAGAGAGCCAGATGTGTGGTTTCACACGGCTCTCCCAAACATCAGGCGCAGCAGCAGGTGGAACACCTGCAGGAGCATGCTGAGGAGCATTGGAGCAAAACTTTTAGCAGACTTGGCATCACTGTACTCCTTTAGCATACTGCAGCAGTGAAACTGAATGCGGTGCATCAGGGTTTAATTGTGCACATGTCAGAGAAGAACGCTGTCACGCTCTATTAAGGATCACCACTAATCAAGATGGATCAACACGCTCAGTTGCAACCTCCACAACATGAGGAGAAATGAGGGTGGTGCGTGACATTCGTGGAAGATTTTTTGACAGCCAAAAACATGCTCCACGAAAATCACGAATATCACACATCAGCATGCAGTATTAAGAAACATATTCAGATGCGTTAAGAATGTCAGGAATGTGCCAAGAATGACACAAATATGACATTCATAACGCATACTGCCTATGAGTAAGTGCAGCATTAGCGTACATTAAAGTGATGGACTTACTGAGTTTTGCAAACAAACTGAAGTTGGAGATACCAGGTTTTGCAGCCAAATCTATTAAGGGTTGCTAATTAACACATTTCTGAATAAAGGTTGATTTTTGAGATTCTGGTATTTTGTTCAGTGCACCATAACCATTTCATAACAAGAAAGAATGATTCATGGAGATGTACAACTTCCATCAGGTAAATATCCTTATTTAAAACAAGAGTAATCTGGTGGAGATAGAGGGTATTGCACCTGAACTCTTCCCATATTTAAAATTCAACATTTTTCTTCCTTTTGAAGATGTTTCCACGTGTCTGGTTTCATGTCAACATGTGATGCACCAGTTTTGTAATCTTTTTGGAAATGAGGTGGAGACAATTGGAGATGCCTACATGGTGGTGAGCGGTCTGCCTGAGAGAAATGGTGACAAGCATGCTGACGAGATCGCCAAGATGGCACTGGACCTGGTGGCAGCAGTTCGACAGGTTTCAGTCCCTCATATGTCAAACCAGAGGCTGCAGCTCCGAGCTGGAATCCACACAGGTGAGACAATAACCCATGTCTGTGTATGAAGAGTTAAGCTGGAACCCTGAACCTGTCCATTTCCTCCCCATGTATGCCTTCAGGACAAGGATTTCTTTCTCCTTCTGGATGCAGCCATCATGTCAGGTTGTTGTTACATATGAGAAATTTCATTGTAAACTCTCAAAATGAAATATGTTCACCCCAAGGACATTTCTCTCCATGAATTATCCACTCATCAAGGGCCTCATGTACAGACTTGCGTGGATTTCCTACTGAAATATGGCATATGCCAAAACCCTCAAACTGTGTAAGCACAAAAAAATTCAGATGTATAAAAGTTTGCGGATGCATGGATCCAAGCACATTCCATTTAACTCTCCACTAAATGTGGAATTGAGCGCAGATGCAGTAGTGCCAAACTACCCCCTGTCTATGCCCCTATTTAAATATGCAAATTGATTTAAATATGCCCTCAGACCTGTGGATTCCCCTCCCTGTCCAGAATGATCACAGTAAGAAAAGGAATTTAACCAAGTGTGAGCTACAGATGAAGTGGAGTAAATGAGGTAAATGAAGTGGAGATGAGCAGGGATATTTTATTTGGTACCCTGTCAACCGGAATAAACATGAAGCAGAAGCACTGTGTCTGCTTCATGTTTGCTTGGGACTCCAGTGAGGGCGGTCGCATCTCCTCCTCTCTCCTCTCCTTCTGTGTTTTTCTCTATCTTTGCTCCAACCTTCAAAAGTCTCAACTTCACCAGACTGTGTATTCTTTGAACAATGTTTGGAATAACCATGGAAATGATCAGCTGGTCTCTCAACGCTATGCAACGCTAACGTCTCTATGCAACTCAGGCGTGTACCAATTTTCATCTCCCTACTCCAAAAAAAACCCCTATGGGGAGGGGTTTTTGAAAGTTGTAAGGGGGAGCGATAGAGACATTTTACCCAGACCATGGGCGACGCCCCATCACATGTAAGAGGTTGTGATGCTTGACCTGTGTATCATTTTTCATGATGACATGACAAAATTAAAGCCATCAAAAGGAAGAATGTAATTTAATGGCAAAGGATCGATATTCAGCACCCTGCCACATGGACGCCATTACTTGTAGCTTCACAGCGAATTTGAAGTGCATTGGTCAAAATCCCTAGGAGGAGTTTGTTGAAATACAACGTGTGGAAAACACACAAAAATGGTAAGAAAATTCAAAATGGCCAGCTTTCTGTTTGGAGTAGACCAGTGGTGCAAGAGACTTTTTTGTATGTCTATCCAAGTTACATGTGTTCCAATTTTCATCTTCCTACTCCAAAAAAGTTAAGTGGGAAGTTATTATATGCAGATGTTCAGGGTGGAGCCCTCATCATGTCCAGCAAGTTTGAAGGATCTATGATGAAGTATGTGGGTGTGACAGCCGTTCAAACTGAAATGGCGTGCTCCAAGATGCTCACCAAAGTTTGACGAACCCTAGCAGCCACGTCGTTTGACCTACAGAAATGCTTTTGATAACTTTTGATCAGCATGGAGTCATGAAGAGGTGTACCAAATTTGAAGACGATTGGATGAAATCCCTTGGATGAGTTTGTTCAAATGAATGTAGTGGAAATGGCCAAAAATGGCAAAGATTACTTCAAAATCGAAACTTCAAATCAAAATGGGCAACTTCCTGTCCACATTTCACCACTTTTTTGTGCGTCAATAACTTTTTTGTGCATTACAATAGGGTTCTCACAGGACTTTGTCGTACCCGGGCCCTAATAATAATAATAATAAGAAGAAGAAACAACACAATTACAATAGGGTCCTCATAGGACTTTGCCCTACTCGGGCCCTAATAAACAGCACAATTACAATAGGGTCCTCATAGGACTTTGCCCTACTCGGGCCCTAATAAACAGCACAATTATAATAGGGTTCTCATAGGACTTTGTCCTACTCGGGTCCTAATACACAGCACAATTATAATAGGGTCTTCGTAGGACTTTGTCCTACCTGGGCCCTAAAATACATATTTGAATGCGCACATCCCCAAATGTACCCGCACTGGTTTCAATCAGAATGATTATGCAAATAAACTATTTACTCATCACACACATGACAGATGGGGGCAGGAATGACAGGGTGACACGGGGGGTCTGGGGGAGTTATGGTTAGGGGAAGTGGTTAGGGTTAGAAACAGTACAATTAAAAAAACTGCATCACAGAAATTTCACTCATTTCATGATGAGATCATGAAAAAGCGTGAGACTGGGCTGCCACACCCACGCTGTTAGTCAGGATGAATGAGTCATGCAATAAACCAGGCCACCACCAGGCCCATGCATTTCCACTTCACATATGATTTGTACATTGATGGAATGAAAATGTTTCCTATGAACAAAAACAAATTCATCATGTGATGGCTTCTTTGTAACAACATGTGTATGTCATGTGGGGATTATGTCAGTTTGTTAGGTGTTTATTGTGGTGTACTTGGTGTGGGATTTTTTTTGTTCTCCTTCTGCTCACAATGGGCTTTGCTTAGTTTTGGGTTTACTGCACTGTCTTGCAGGATGGATTGTCTTGGCAAAGGAGAAGTGCTCACTAACAGATTTGGAGAGATTTGAGAAAAATATGTCTTTTGAAAATGTTTTAGCTCTTTGTTCAGCTCATGAAAAATGTGTCATGATTCAGGGAGGCTTGGCACAGAAGGTGGTAGTATGCAAAATGCAGACTCACCGACAGGCAATGGGATAAGAAGGCTTTAATGATTTTGCAGGCAGTAGATTTGGTACACAGACTGGAAGTCAGCGTCGCAGAGGTACAGGCAGGTGTTAAACAAAGGTGTCATCAAAAACAGGTGGGGTTCAGGAGCACAGCAAAACAGTGTTAGAAGGGCAGTGACAAAAAGCGAGATCCAGAGAAACAAGCAAGGTCGAGCACCATGAGGCAACAAGAGACTATGGCAAAAAAGGCTGGAATGGACAAGACAATATCAACAAACTGGCATGGACAACAAAACCCACAGGGCTTACCTAAACAGTGTATAATTAGGACGTGATGTGAAGCAGGTTTGGTGGAGGGCGTGGACAGACAAAACAAAGATGAGAACCAACTGTGTGAGACAGAGTGCAGTAACAAATGCTAGAGAAAATGACAAACAAAACGGGCATGGACAACAGAGACAGAGATGAGGAAGAACTGGTGATAGAAAAGAGAGTGCAGTGATAAAAGGGCGTGACAGTGATACAAACGAAACAGGGCGTGATTAAATGAGAACAAAGATGAGGAGTGAATGAAAAGAATCACACTAGAAAACAAATGAAAAATAAAAAACTAAAAAGAAAGCAACAAGAAAATCAAAGGCTGAAACAAGAACAGAAATAATGTGGCAAAGGTATAAAACACAGATAATACAACCAAAGACTACAGTGGTAAACATGGCAAATAAAACCAGTGACTTAAGCAAACATGAATCGAGGATCAAAGACTGAACAGAACAAGAATGGCACTCAGCACGTGGCTACAGTGTGCAAAACAGAAACTTCAACCTTTGACAAAAGAAAAATAAACATATGATCAAAGAACAGACAAAAAGGAATCAATGAAGAAAGATTGACACAAAAACCATAACCCTGACCCAAAGTTGGGAAAAATCCTGACATGGAGTTAAAAACAAGCACAAAAACACAGAATATAACCAAGCTACAAGCCAAGTTTAAACACTGCACCTTGAGCTGGAGGCAATCAATGTAGATGAGGAGCAGGTGAGCTTGATTAGATGGAGGCAGAGTGGAAAGTAGGTCAGCCATGTCCAGCACACAAACCTGCATTCAGACACTGAACACAGAGAGATAGACAACACAGGGAGACAGGGCAGAACCTGACAGTTTTTTTCTCTCCATTGCTTAATGGTAAGAAACATGACATTGCCGTAGTAACATGATGTGTCCCATTTCCATTTATCTCACTTTGAACCCTTGCAGCCTCTCTCATTTAGTCACTTTCCAAGTGATATAGTAGTATAGTCTGTCAGGGGTGAGGGGTTGGGGAATACTGGGACTGGGCCTGAATTCCATGATTTTTTTTTTTTTTTTATGTTTGAAGCTTGTGTCTGTTGAAATGAACACAGCTGGGATTTCTTTGCTATGCAGGTCCATGTGTGGCGGGAATTGTGGGCTACAAGATGCCAAGATACTGTTTGTTTGGAGACACCGTCAATACAGCATCGAGAATGGAGTCCACCAGCCTCCGTACGTGAGCCCACAAACACAGCCAGTGTCTGTGTCTCATTTCTTACAAACCCTAAACTCATCATCTGCTGTTTCAGTCACTGAACTCATCACTTCCTGCTCAGCTTTTGGCATATTTTGTAATAGGCATCGTTTGTTTGCAGTGAATGTGATAATTCTCTCAGGAACTGTCTTCACCAGCAGTTACACTGTATAAGGGACGATTGTGGGGGACACAGTGTCCAAGTTCCATTTAACTTCTTGTTGTTGCCTTGAATGTAAAGAACTCATGTTGATCAGTGCCTGGAAAAACATCAGATCCTGCTCACTAATTTGACAGGTTCAGGTTCCTTTATTCGTACACGTAGGTAAATTAGGTTTGCAGTTCAGAAGAGAGGGACATCCCCAAACCATGCACTCATACATACAATACAACATGAATAAATAAACAGTAAAAACAAACCAGGACTTAAAGTGTTCAGAGTCAATTGTTCTTAGTGGCGCTGATTTTTGTTTAGCACAGATATTGCTGCAGGAACACAACTGTTTTTAAATCTCTTTGTTCTACATTTTGGAACAGAAAATCTCTGAGCAGACGGCAGGAGCACAAACAGAGAGTTCAGAGGGTGGGATTGGTCCTGGCTGATACTAGAGCCGAACCCTGTAACTGTCTGATGTACAGTGAATCTAGGCTCAGCTGTGGTTGCCCAGTCAGCTTACTCGCCCATGTAACTATAACTATCTTGTTTAGAGAGTTCCTGTTCATCATAGATAATGACCCAAACCAAGCCACTAAAGAAAATGATAAAATGGACTCAATAAAAGCACGATAGAACAAGGATATAAGAGTTCGATCAACATTAAAAACAGCCAGTTTCCTGAGACAGTACAGGCGCTGCTGTCCTTTCTTGAAGACTTCCTCGCAGTTGGCTACAAAGGTCAGTCCAGAGTCAATTACAGTTCCAAGGTATTTGTATGTGGTGACCTGCCCCACAGTCTCACCTTTGATTGAGGTGGTCATGCTATGAGTTTGACCACTCTTCCTGAAGTCCATGACCATGTCCTTAGTTTTGGACACATTTAATATGAGGTGAGAGGCCTCACACCACTCAACAAAGTCATTGACAGTCGGCCCATGGCCACTTTCCCCATCCTTCAGCAAGCTCACAATGACAGAGTCATCTGCATATTTTAAAATGAATCTGTACTTGCTTTGACACGTTTGTATACAAAATATACAGCAGTGGTGAAAGAACACACCCTTGTGGTGAACCAGTGGAAGTGCAAACAGGATCAGATAAAACACCATTGACTCTCACTCTCTGTGTCCTGTCAGATAAAAAGTTCAGAATCCACCCCACTAGATTCTTGCTCAAGTTAAAATGATCTAAAAGCCTATTAGTTAAAATATGGGGCTGGATAGTGTTAAAAGCTGAGGTAAAATCCACAAATAAAAGCCTGGCATGGGCTCTGTGCCCATCCAGGTGGTTCAAAACAAGATTCAATGAAGTGGCTGTGGCATCCTCAACTCCCCTGTGCGGCCTGTATGCAAACTGTAAAGGGTCAAGCTCCCCCTCCACCAACCGTAAGATTTCAGTTCGTACAAATTTTTCAAAGATTTTCGTTACAATTGATGTAAGTGCAACAGGCCTATATTCATTCAAGGTCTTTGGGCAACTAGATTTGGGGACAGGGACTATATCAGCTTCTTTCCATATTTTTGGAATAGTTTGTTCCTTCAAAGACATATTAAAAGTTGAATGAAAGATAGGGCTGAGTACTGATGCACATGTCTTTAACAGACGCCCACACACTCTGTCAGGACCTGGACTTTTGTTAACTTTAATTTTGTAAAAGGCTTTTTCAATGTTTTTTAGTTCAATATTAAAGTGCTGAGCATCCTCAAGCTAATCCTTCAGTTCCTGAATCTCAGAGTTAAAATCCACAGTGTTAAAACGGTTATAAAAACTGTTAAAAGCACTGGCTAACTCAGTGTCAGAGCTAAAAGCTTCCAACCACAGATGGCTCTTATTCTTACTGCCCCCCTGGCCTACAATGGTTTTCATGCTAGACCATGCAGAGCCCATCCTGTTAGCAGTCACATCCTCCTCCAATTTAGCTATATGGGCTCTTCTTGCTTTAGCAATTTTAGCTCTAAGTTCACTGGTAGCTTCTTTTTGAGCTGTCACACTTCCCTGTTTAAAAGCCCGATTTCTTTTGTCCAAGGCACCTTTAACTGCCCTAGTAACCCAGGGTTTGTTGTTGGGATACATCCTTATTGTTTTCACAGGTATAATCATATCCCTGCAGAATGTTGCATAGGAACAACAGACGTCTGTCAGCTCATCAAGACTGTCACAGGAGCTTTTAAAAAGATCCCAGTTTGTGCACTCAAAACATTCTTGGAGGCATTGTATAGAGTCCTCAGTCCACACTTTCAACTCCTTTGTCTCAACCTTTTCTCTTCGCAACATATTTTTATATGTTGGAATAAGATGCACACAGTTGTGATCCGCTAATCCAAGCGGGGGAAGCAGGACGGATTTATACGCGCCTTTGATGGACCCACAACATAGGTCTAGCGTCTTATCCCGCCTGGTGGGACAGGAGACATACTGGTGGAAATTCGGTAATGTCTTTTTGAGAGACGTCTGGTTGAAGTCTCCCATTAAGAGCATTGGTGCATCAGGGGAAATAGACTGCATTTTCTGCACTGTTTCAAATATAGTGCTACATGCTGACACCGCGTTTGCTTTGGGGTGAATGTACACAATACACAGAAACAGTTGGGGGAACTCACGGGGCAAATAGAAGGGGCGCAGGGATACGCACAGGAGCTCAATGTCGGGCGTACAGCTACGGGCCCTGACAGTTACAGATGTACAGTACCTCTTATTGATGTACACACAGACTCCTCCTCCTTGCCTTTCCCCCATAACTTCAGGGTCCCGGTCCAGTCGAATGGGCGCACCAAAGTCCCCCACAGCCAGATCGGTGTCTCGGTCCCGTTCCGTGAGCCAAGTCTCAGAGAACGCCAGGATACAGCAGTCTTTAAAATCCTTTTGGAAACGAGTGTTGCCCTGTAACTCGTCAAGTTTATTCCTCAGTGAGCGAACATTTCCCAGAATGACAGAGGGTAGAGGAATCCGTCGTAGCTGCTGTCTCTTGAAGCGCTGTTTAATGACTCCTCGCTTGCCTCTTTTTCTTCCTTTAAACGTTGATCCTCCACAGGTATGAGGGAGAGGTCTCAGTAGAAAGTCTGGTATGTCCCGCAGAACGTCATACCTTCTGATCTGGCTGAAAGACTTTAATTCCAACAGCTTCTCACGTGTGCACTGCGTCCTAGCTTGGCCGGCTGCCAAGCTAAGACTTGCTAACAGCAACCACATAAGAGTCTCCAACACGACAAACTGCCTCAGATCCATGATTGATCTCCACACTTGGACACACTTTTCATAAAACAATCAAAGTTGGCACTTTAGAACCATAAACCAACGTTTAAAACATACATCAACATTCACTCAGAGATGCCACTTTCACGCTGCTGGTCGCTGCATGCGCCCACCCGTTTAAAGACCCGTTTAAAGAGACAGCTGATTGATATGAGCAAAGCTTCGCGCTGCAGGGCTTCCTAAACAGGAAGTGCCAATTATTAAATCCACAGTAAAATAGGACATGTTCCAATTTCAAACACTTCCTGGATTGACAGACAAGATCCCATGGAATCCAGCGGGAACTCACTGGCAAGCTCACACTCAAACAGGAAGTGCCAATTTATCAGTCACAGTGAAACAGGAAATGTTCAAATGTCAAACACTTCCTGGCATGGGTGGAGCTAGAGCAGAGGCCGGGGTTTCACTGGACTCTCCTGAAATCTGATTGGACACAGATGATTGACATGTCACGGCACCACACATCTGGTTGAAAGACCTGCATTTTCAAATCAGTGAGTCACATTGACTGCTAGGCTCCGCACCCCCAGAAGCTAAAATGTTTTTGCCATGCTAATGCTCCCCTGAAGCATTACGTTAAAATAAAGTCTGAAGGACCTAAATGACATGGTGAGATGCTGACAAGCTTCGCTCATTCATGTCCGCGACATATACATATTACATTTAATTGGTAGGATTAGTTGTAAAAGTAGTAACTGGAGTTCTTGGAATATGGCCTTCCATCTCCCTTTGATCTATTTTGTTCCACCCCACCTGATGGAGTAGAGGTGAATATTAGGTCATTTTTGTCTTAAGAAAAAACATCTCACAAATCCTGACTATATTTTTGTTCAAAGACATTCTTTCAGTCCTAGAACAGTTGGCCTACCAGTGTCAGCACAGTTTCTTTTTTCCTGTTTTTTTTTTTTGTTTTTTTTTTTGCATTTATTAAATACCTGTCCTACAGTCTGATTGTGAAAACAGTTAGAGCCCAAATTATATTTTTATTTCTTCAATAAAACTCCCCAAATTGGGGGAAATAATATCCACACAAACAAGAGTAAAATGCAGCAATAAAAATGTATAGTAAAAAGTATAAAACAATTAAAATGACAGAGTAAATAGATTGACAAGAGTAAACTCAGCACACCCTGGTTTTACAAATTATCATGGATATCTTAAAGAATCAGTTGTGCCATTACATGGAAATTCAACAGATAATTTCCTAAAATTATAAAAACAATCAAATGGCTTATGGCCCTGCAATATACATTTATCAAGTAGTCCGTTCTTGATGATCTCACCATTTAGAATATAATATTAAAGAAATCCAGATTGGATTTGTTGAACTGGAGATCTACGAGGTCTGTTAGAAAAGTATCTGACCTTTTTATTTTTTTCAAAAACTATATGGATTTGAATCATGTGCGCTTGCATCAGACAAGCTTGAACCTTCATGCGCATGCATGAGTTTTTTCACACCTGTCGGTTGCGTCATTCGCCTGTGGGCAGGCTTTGTGGGAGGAGTGGTCCAGCCCCCTCAGCGGATTTTCATTCTCAGCAAACAGCTGAGCTACTGCCGCTGTGCTCCATGAAGATTTTTTCAGAAACGGTGTCAGACAGCCAGGTGGAAACCATTTGGAAAATTCAGATGGCTTTTGGTGAAGATTTTATTAGCATCACACGGATTAAGGACCATTACAACCATATTAAAAATGGCCCACAGCAGCGGAAGGCGCGCTGCGCTCCAAGCGGCCATCGACAGGCTTGAACGACCAGATCATTTCCAAAGTGAAGGTTCTGTTGGTCCAGGATGTCGTGTGACTAGCAGAGAAGTTTCAGAAGAGATCGGGATCAGCACTTTATCGGCACATTCCACTGTTAAAGGAGATTTTGTAATGAAAGACGTGTTGAGGGATTTGCGCGTCGGGACGGAGCCGCAATGGCGGAGAACAAAAGCAAGTCTGTGTTGGAAGTCTCACAGGACAAGTTGTGACATGCCCAGCTGTTACACAATTTCTCGGATACTCACTCGACTGAAAAGCCACTGAAAGCCGTCTGAATCTTACGAATGGTTTCCAACATAGAGGTGTTTTTTGTCCAGCGCCATTGCGGCTCCGTCCCGATGCGCGAATCCCTCCGCACGTCTTTCAGTACAAAATCTCCTTTAACAGTGGAATGTGCCGATAAAGTGCTGATCCCGATCTCTTCTGAAACTTCTCTGCTAGTCGCACGACGTCCTGGACCAACAGAACCTTCACTTTGGAAATGATCTGGTCGTTCAAGCCTGTCGATGGTTGCTCGGAATGTGGCGCGCCTTCCGCCGCTGTGGGCCATTTTTAATATGGTTGTAATGGTCCTTAATCCATGTGATGCTAATAGAATCTTCACCGAAAGCCATCTGAATTTTCCAAATGGTTTCCACCTGGCTGTCTGACACCATTTCTGAAAAAATTTTCATGGAGCAAAGCGGCAAAATCCGCCGAGGGGGCTGGACCACTCCTCCCTCAAAGCCTGCCCACAGGCGAATGACGCAACCGACAGGCGTAAAAAAACTCACGCATGCACACGAAGGTTCAAGCTTGTCTGATGCAAGCGCACATGATTCAAATCCATATAGTTTTTGAAAAAAAATAAAAAGGTCGGATACTTTTAAAGGTCGGATTTCTAACAGACCTCGTATTAGACAAGGCTTTATAACAAAAGCTGTATGTATTCTTACTTATAACATCAACTGCTGTAGGAATTTGGAGTGTGTTTAACAAATGTGAATTATGGTGCCTTTTACTTAGGCCCATAACATTTTCAATGATGCTACCCTGGGCAGATTTTAATAAAGCAGTATCAGACCTACACAATGGGTGTAGTCCGTAGCACACAACATTGTGTGACAACCAACAGTTTTCCATACATATGATTTTACAGAGGTGTGTAAACCTGGGTATTGAAACCAAGCTGATGCTAATTTATACATGTTCCTTCTGCTGGCACTCATCCTGTTATTTACATGGCTGATGTATTTGCTCACAGAGTCAAACTCGACACCCAGGATCTCCATATTAGCTCATATATGAATTGCACTTGACTTTAGTTTAAACTTAGGAGGGTTTTTTTTTTAGTAGGCTTTTTCCTACGATACAAACTTGGGCTTCCTTTATACCAAAATTAAACTGCCAGTCATTTGCATAACTGGTGCAGATATTGATAAGTGACTACAGCAGTTGAACTCAGTACCGTTACATCATCAGCATTCACACGTTGACATGTACTGATATATCTGTCGGCCGATACTATCAGCCAATATGACCCTATCCTTAGGAACATATCTGTATTACTGTTATTTTTGCAGAATTGAAAATTTTAATTTCACCAAATAAAGAATTTTATTTTTTATTTGTAGGAAACAGGGCCCCTATCAAAAGCTTTAAATAGATTCCTTGGGGTCACCCTTTCATTTATCCAGTCATTGTGAACGTGTCTACCACACACACACACACACACACACACACACACACACACACACACACACACACACACACACACACACACACACACACACACACACACACACAGTATGTTATGTTAATGATGTGTGAATAACCTAAGCAATCTATCTAATGCAGAGAAACACTTTTACTGTTGGAGATGGTGTCATTACATAGTTTGACCTGCAGAGGATGCGCATACTGTATTCAATCAATCAATCAATCAATTTTTTATATAGCGCCAAATCACAACAAACAGTTGCCCCAAGGCGCTTTATATTGTAAGGCAAGGCCATACAATAATTATGTAAAACCCCAACGGTCAAAACGACCCCCTGTGAGCAAGCACTTGGCTACAGTGGGAAGGAAAAACTCCCTTTTAACAGGAAGAAACCTCCAGCAGAACCAGGCTCAGGGAGGGGCAGTCTTCTGCTGGGACTGGTTGGGGCTGAGGGAGAGAACCAGGAAAAAGACATGCTGTGGAGGGGAGCAGAGATCGATCACTAATGATTAAATGCAGAGTGGTGCATATAGAGCAAAAAGAGAAAGAAACAGTGCATCATGGGAACCCCCCAGCAGTCTACGTCTATAGCAGCATAACTAAGGGATGGTTCAGGGTCACCTGATCCAGCCCTAACTATAAGCTTTAGCAAAAAGGAAAGTTTTAAGCCTAATCTTAAAAGATTAGGCTTAAATTGTATTGTCTACAATTCTGTTAAGCGTGGCTAGGTGTTGTGTGGGCCGCTGAAGAGGAGGTACTGCTGGCCCACCACCACCAGAGGGCGCCCTGCCTGGAGTGCGGGCTCCAGGCACCAGAGGGCGCTGCCGCCGACGAAGGCTGCCAGGGTGACAGCTGTCACCCATTACTGGACACAGCTGACTGCACTCAGGACGGAGGTATATCAGCAGGACAGCGTCTCCACCTCAGTGCCGAGATATCGCCTTGAGCCTAAGGTAATCTTCTCTGCAGCTTATTTAAGTATAATCCTATAATACTTGTTAAACCTTTCAGGACAGCTGACTACCGAAAGCCGAGTGATCGGATAAGTACTCACCTTCCTGCTTATTGTGACAAGAGGTGGAGGCGGCTTGCCCCTCTCATCTACTGGGTGCGGTCGCATCCCAACCTGTGTGTTTGTGTTCTTTCCCGCCAGCAGTACCGGATCCGACGAGCGAAGGCAGTGGCCACCTGGGAATTCGGGACTTGGCGGTTCCAGTACTTCTGGGTTTCGGTGGCAGAGGAAATCTGGGTGGTTCCGGTTCGACTAGGACGGACGTCTCCTACCTTCGGGCCTGCCCACAAGACACCAGCAGATTTCGGCTTACACCTCCAAATTGTGAATTATTGTATCAGTTGTGCTAATTTCACAACAGTAAAACTTGTTCTTACCTTTTTCCATTGTCCGTTCATTGCGCCCCCCTTGTGGGTCCGTGTACCTACACTTTCACAACAGGATATCTCGGCCAGCGTCATGGATCCCGAGGGGCGTCAACCGGCTGTTGAACGGCCAATGGAAGACCAAGGCGCGGTGGAGGCCTCGGGAGGGGTAATCGGTGAGTTGCAGCGGATCCTCACCGCTTTCACCTCTCGGATCGATTTAATGACCGAGCAACACGTTCTCCTAAACCGCAGGGTGGAGGCTCTCGCCGCACAAGTGGAGGCACGCCCTTCGGGCGCCGCTGCGGCTCTCCCTCCCGAGGACCCTGCGCGTGAAAGTAACGTTCCACTGGTCGTTCAACGGTCCCTCCCTCCGTCCCCAGAAGCATACATAAGCCCTCCAGAATCGTACGGAGGCTGTGTGGAGACGTGCGCAGATTTTCTGATGCAGTGTTCGCTCGTCTTCGCACAGCGTCCCGTAATGTACGCGACTGATGCTAGCAAAGTAGCTTATGTGATAAATCTGCTTCGCGGGGAGGCACGCGCTTGGGCTACAGCGCTCTGGGAGCAGAGCTCACGGCTCCTTCATACATACGATGGGTTTGTACGGGAGCTCAGAACGGTATTCGATCATCCCAACAGAGGAGAGTCCGCTTCAACCGCACTACTGTCCATACGACAGGGGCGTCGGAGCGCAGCTGCCTATGCAGTCGCCTTCCGCATCGCGGCAGCGAGATCCGGCTGGAATAGCACTGCCCTCCGCGCTGCCTTTGTAAACGGACTGTCTCTGGTCCTAAAAGAAACCTGGTGGCTAAGGACGAACCACGGGATTTGGATGGGCTCATTGATCTAGTCATACGACTCGACAACCGGTTTAGAAGAACGCCGCCGGGAACGAGGCGAAGGGCGTGGCCAGGCACGCGTCGTCCCTCTCCCTTCGGGTCCGATCGAGCTCCGCCCCTCCCCCACGCTCCTCTGTTCCTGCGCTCCGTGGGGTCACAGCTCCCCCTACTGACGAAGCTAGGGACACGAGTAGGGCACATTTAGGGCACCAGATGCACAGAGGAGATGGACCCCGGAGCGTGTCTTGTTTGTGGTTCAATAGAGCACCATGTGAGAGACTGCCCCGAGCGGTCAAACGCCAAACGCCCGCCCTTAGAGACTGGGCCAGGGGTGGGCCAAAACATTCACGTGGGACACACCCACATTGCTACACGACTCCCAGTCACAATCCTGTATGAGGATTCAACCCTGAAGGCCCCAGCACTGGTGGACACGGGCTCTGAGGGGAATCTGCTTGACAGCAGATGGGCCAGGGAGATAGGGCTCCCTCTGGTGGCTCTTACCTCGCCTGTGCAGGTTCGAGCACTAGATGGCTCCCTACTCCCACCAATCACACACAAGACACCTCCAGTAACCCTGGTGGTGTCAGGTAACCACCGGGAGGTGATCGAGTTCTTCGTGACTCAGGCCACCTCCCGTGTGGTTTTAGGGTTTCCATGGATGCTTAAACACAATCCCCGGATTGATTGGCCGTCCGGGGTAGTGGTTCAGTGGAGCGAAACCTGCCATCGGGAGTGTCTCGGTTCCTCGGTTCCTCCCGGCTCCCAAGCTAAAGAGGAGGTCCGAGTCCCGCCCAATCTGAAGGCGGTGCCAGCGGAGTACCATGACCTCGCTGACGTGTTCAGCAAGGATCTGGCTCTCACGCTTCCTCCCCACCGCCCCTATGATTGTGCCATCGATTTGGTTCCAGGCAGTGAGTTCCCGTCCAGTAGGCTGTACAACCTCTCACGGCCGGAACGCGAATCAATGGAGACCTACATCCGGGACTCATTAGCTGCCAGATTGATCCGGAATTCCACCTCACCGATGGGCGCAGGTTTCTTTTTTGTGGGTAAAAAAGATGGCGGGCTTCGTCCATGCATTGATTACAGGGGGTTGAACGAGATCACGGTTCGCAACCGATACCCGTTGCCCTTGTTGGATTCAGTGTTCACTCCCTTGCATGGAGCCAAAATGTTCACCAAGCTGGATCTTAGGAATGCGTATCATTTGGTTCGGATTCGGAAGGGAGACGAATGGAAGACGGCATTTAACACCCCCTTAGGTCATTTTGAGTACCTGGTCATGCCGTCGGTCTCACTAACGCTCCCGCGACTTTCCAAGCGTTGGTAAACGATGTCTTGCGGGACTTCCTGCACCGGTTCGTCTTCGTATATCTGGACGATATACTCATCTTTTCCCCCGGATCCTGAGACTCATGTCCGGCATGTCCGTCAGGTTCTGCAGCGGTTGTTGGAGAACCGGCTGTTTGTGAAGGGCGAGAAGTGTGAGTTCCACCGCACTTCTTTGTCCTTCCTGGGGTTTATCATCTCCTCTAACTCCGTCGCCCCGGACCCGGCCAGGTTGCGGCGGTGAGAGATTGGCCCCAACCTACAAGCCGTAGGAAGCTGCAACAGTTCCTCGGCTTTGCAAATTTCTACAGGAGGTTCATTAAGGGCTACAGTCAGGTAGTTAGCCCCCTGACAGCCCTGACCTCTCCAAAAGTTCCCTTCACCTGGTCGGACCGGTGCGAGGCCGCGTTCAAGGAGTTGAAACGGCGCTTCTCGTCTGCACCAGTTCTGGTGCAGCCCGATCCTAGCCGCCAGTTGGTGGTTTGAAGTGGATGCCTCGGACTCAGGGATAGGAGCGGTGCTCTCCCAGAGCGGGAAGACCGATAAGGTCCTTCACCCGTGTGCCTATTTTTCTCGCAGGTTGACCCCCGCTGAGCGGAATTATGACGTCGGCAATCGGGAACTCCTTGCTGTGAAAGAGGCCCTCGAAGAGTGGAGACATCTGTTGGAGGGAACAGCCGTGCCATTCACGGTTTTCACTGACCATCGGAACCTGGAGTACATCAGAACCGCCAAGCGTCTGAACCCCAGGCAAGCCCGCTGGTCACTGTTCTTTGGCCGTTTTGACTTCCGGATTACCTACCGCCCCGGGACCAAGAATCAGAGATCGGATGCATTGTCCCGGGTGCACGAAGATGAGGTCAAAACGGAACCGTCGGATCCCCCGGATCCCATCATCCCGGAGTCCGCTATCGTGGCCGCCCTCACCTGGGACGTGGAGAAGACCGTCCGGGAGGCCCTGACCCGTGTCCCGGACCCGGAAACGGACCAAAAAACAGACTATACGTCCCACCAGAAGCTAGGGCTGCAGTCCTGGACTTCTGTCACGGTTCTAAGCTCTCCTGTCACCCAGGGGTGCGAAGGACCGTGGCAGTCGTCCGGCAACGCTTCTGGTGGGCATCCCTGGAGACCGACGTCCGGGACTACATCCAGGCCTGTACCACCTGTGCCAGGGGCAAGGCAGATCATAGAAAAACCTCAGGGCAACTACAGCCATTGCCCGTGCCTCATCGCCCCTGGTCCCACATCGGCCTGGACTTCGTCACGGGTCTCCCGCCGTCCCAGGGAAACACTGTCATCTTCACGATAGTGGACCGTTCTCCAAGGCGGCCCACTTCGTGGCCCTCCCGAAGCTCCCTACGGCCCAGGAGACAGCGGACCTCCTGGTCCACCACGTCGTCCGTCTGCATGGCATACCATCAGACATCGTCTCCGATCGCGGTCCCCCAGTTCACCTCACATGTCTGGCGGAGTTTCTGCCGGGAACTGGGGGCCACGGTCAGCCTCTCGTCTGGGTACCACCCCCAGACCAACGGGCAGGCAGAGCGGGCGAATCAAGAACTGGAGCAGACACTTCGCTGTGTGACAGCCGCGCACCCGACGGCCTGGAGTACCCATCTGGCCTGGATCGAGTACGCCCACAACAGCCAAGTGTCATCAGCCACCGGCCTCTCCCCGTTTGAGGCGTGCTTGGGGTATCAGCCCCCTTGTTTCCGGTGGTTGAGGGAGAGGTCGGTGTGCCCTCGGTCCGGCCCACCTACGGAAGTGCCGTCGGGTGTGGCGGGCCGCCCGCTCTGCTTTGTTGCAGGCCCAGACGAGGGCGAAGAAACATGCAGACCGGCGACGGGCCCCGGCTCCCAAGTATCGTCCTGGGCAGGAGGTCTGGTTATCCACCAAGGACATTCCCCTACAGGTTACCTCTCCTAAACTGCAAGAACGATACATCGGACCATATAAAATCCTCAAAGTCATCAACCCCGCCGCAGTGAGGCTCCAGCTTCCGGCCTCACTGCGGATCCATCCAGTTTTCCATGTTTCCCGGATCAAGCCTCTTCGCACCTCACCCCTCTGCACCCCGGGTCCGGCACCGCCTCCTGCCCGGATCATCGACGGAGCACCGGCTTGGACTGTCCGCCGGCTCCTTGACGTCCGTCGGATGGGTCGGGGTTTTCAGTATCTGGTGGACTGGGAGGGGTACGGCCCCGGGGAGCGCTCCTGGGTGAAGAAGGGCTTCATCCTGGACCCGGCCCTCCTGGCCGACTTCTACCGTCGCCATCCGGACAAGCCCGGTCGTGCGCCAGGAGGCGCCCGTTGAGGGGGGGGTCCTGTTGTGTGGGCCGCTGAAGAGGAGGTACTGCTGGCCCACCACCACCAGAGGGCGCCCTGCCTGGAGTGCGGGCTCCAGGCACCAGAGGGCGCTGCCGCCGACGAAGGCTGCCAGGGTGACAGCTGTCACCCATTACTGGACACAGCTGACTGCACTCAGGACGGAGGTATATCAGCAGGACAGCGTCTCCACCTCAGTGCCGAGATATCGCCTTGAGCCTAAGGTAATCTTCTCTGCAGCTTATTTAAGTATAATCCTATAATACTTGTTAAACCTTTCAGGACAGCTGACTACCGAAAGCCGAGTGATCGGATAAGTACTCACCTTCCTGCTTATTGTGACAAGAGGTGGAGGCGGCTTGCCCCTCTCATCTACTGGGTGCGGTCGCATCCCAACCTGTGTGTTTGTGTTCTTTCCCGCCAGCAGTACCGGATCCGACGAGCGAAGGCAGTGGCCACCTGGGAATTCGGGACTTGGCGGTTCCAGTACTTCTGGGTTTCGGTGGCAGAGGAAATCTGGGTGGTTCCGGTTCGACTAGGACGGACGTCTCCTACCTTCGGGCCTGCCCACAAGACACCAGCAGATTTCGGCTTACACCTCCAAATTGTGAATTATTGTATCAGTTGTGCTAATTTCACAACAGTAAAACTTGTTCTTACCTTTTTCCATTGTCCGTTCATTGCGCCCCCTGTTGTGGGTCCGTGTACCTACACTTTCACAACACTAGGACCCCCATCACTTCTTGGTCACATAAATGAAAAGAGACAGAGGCAAAGCAACTGTCATGCCCCACCCTGATCTAGGATCCTATAGTGCATCTCCATCTGCACCAGCTTTGTTTTATTAATTGTTATTTTCATCATGTGTTTATTGTGTGTTCTACTTTGCTTTGTCACTTTCTTTCTTTGTTACTTTATACTTCAGCCATGTTTCAGTTCCGTTCTAGTTTTGTTTAGCCAGTCTGTTTTCATTGTTTATCATTTAGTTATCATCTGCCTATTTTTGCTGTTAACATTTCTGTTTTCTGTAGTACCTTAATGTCAGGTTATCTTTCAGTCTGTTTTACTTAGTGTTTTATTTCTCAGTCTGTTCAGTTTAGTTTTGTCTTAGTGTTTAACCCTTTGGGGTCTGAGGGCATATTTTTGGACAGTTCACTCGCCTGGCATAAATGTTTTATTATTGGTGTTAACAGCTCTCCCTGCATCCCACAATCAAGTTTTATGTCTCTTTTTTTCCAGGACAACCTGTGCTTTTATAACATAGATGCTGTTGTTGTGTTTTATGTGTAATAAATGTTTACAATCAAAAATAAGGAAGGAAAAAGTAAAGTGGAAAATAATTTTCCACACACATTTATTCAAAACACACAGCAAACTATAATAAACAACTGTTTTGACACTTTATAAAGGTAATTTGAGGTATTGTGTGAAAGACTGTACAACAAAAAGGTTCAAACAATAAACACAAATGCACATTTTGAACAATATATACAAAATGCTCTATGCATTTTTTTGTCTTCATGGTAAAAGCAACATTACGCTGTTCGTAATGGCGCATGGCGCATTTGGAGCCCAATAGTATGTACTCATTGGAGCACCCAGCGGGCTATTCAAACGGGCCAACTAGTAACATATCACTCCTGAAAACGATCTTTGGCTTTTCATGTGAGGTAAATCTGCCCTACGATTGGATTTTGTAAAACCATGTGACGGTGAACCAATTCTGATTGGACACTCACATTGCACACGTCATCACACAGCTTCTATGAGGAGTACAAAGATGACCGATGGCTGGCTCAAAAGTCCGCGGAGTTAACTTTTCAGCAAAAAAAAAAAAGTATGTTTCTATCATTAAAAAGTTATTTATAATTTAGTAAAGCTTGGTCTTAGCCGTCGTATACAATGGCGTTGGCCCCAGAGGGTTAATTCCTATTATTTTCTGATCAGTTTTTATGTAGTTTTTCTTCTGTGTTTATCTTCTGGCTTGCTTTGCTGTTCTGTTGTAGTTTGTATTGATTATTAGTTGTTATGTCAGGAATTCTCTTCACTGCTCACTTGCACCTGCCTGTCATTCTGTCTTCATCTGCACTCCTCTCAGTTCTCTTGTATTCATGCCCAGTTTCATTTGTATCACAGTCTTCCTCTGATCATTGCACTCGCTTGTCCTGTTGGCCATGCCCCATTTGTCTGTCAATTCCTTGCCCACTTGTCACTGCCTTTTTTTTGCATCTCTTTCCCCCATTTAGATTCACCTGACCACGCCCCCCTTCCAGGTCCTTCGCCCACCACGTGCACCTCGTTATCCTATTACCACCATTCATTTGTTGATTTCATTCACTTACCAGCACTTTGTCTCGTCCTGTTAATGCCAAGCTGTGTTTTTGACTCTGCTCTGTGTACCGGATCCGCGGACTGCCTTCCTGTTACCGAACCCTTGCCTGAATAAAAAAACCCATCCTTTTTTACTCATACATCCTGTTTGTGAGCCTGCATTTTGTCCAGCCTCTGTCTGTGCCTTGCCTCTGCTCAGCCTGATAGCGACCAGCTGCCATTCATTTTCAATTAGAGAAGGCATTCTACAACCACAAGAGACAAGTGGATACTATGCCATCAGCTAGGTGGGGCAAAAATTGATGGGAAGTCCATCTTGTCCAAATACTGAGTGATGCGACACAGGACCACCAATCCAAGTGAAGGCAGCATCACATATGTTGGTTGCTTATTGATTATATTTAAATTTATTTATGATAAAGTTTGCATGTGAACTGTACAACCTGCCTCAACTATATTTCTTTTAGCACAAGGGTTTGATAATGCAATCCTAGGCCTCATTACCAGTTTTATGTATGTATCATCAGATGCAGTGGGGCCAAAAAATCCCTGATTGTGTAAGTTCTCCTACTTAGAAAGATGAGAGAGGTCTGTAATTTTCAACATAGGTACACTTCAACTGTGAGAGACAAAATGACAAAATAAATAAATAAATAAATAAATCCAGGAAATCACATTGTAGGATTTTTAAAGAATTTATTTGTAAATTATGGTGGAAAATAAGTATTTGGTCAATAATAAAAGTTCACTTCAATACTTTGTAACAATCTTTGTTGGCAGTGACAGAGGTCAAACATTTCCTGTAAGTCTTCACCAGGTTTGCACACACTGTAGCTGGTATTTTGGCCCATTCCTCCATGCAGATCTCCTCTTGAGCAGTGATGTTTTGGGGCTGTCGCTAGGCAACATGGACTTTCAACTCTCTCAACAACTTTTCTATGGGGTTGAGGTCTGGAGACTGGCTTGCAACTCCAAGACTTTGAAATGCTTTTTACGGAGCCACTCCTTCGTTGCCCAAGCAGTGTGTTTGGGATCATTGTCATGCTGGAAGACCTAGCCACGCTGCATCTTCAATGCTCTCACTGATGGAAGGAGGATTTGGCTTAAAATCTCACGATACATGGCCCCGTTCATTCTTCCCTTAACACGGATCAGTCCTCCTGTCCCCTTTGCAGAAAAACAACCCCAAAGCATGATGTTTCCTGTTATATGGCTGGGGGGGCCTGGCTGCCGGTTTGTTTGTCTTTTTGTTTTCCTCCCAGGTGGCGTGCATTTGGGACTGAGTGGCTGTGTTGCTGAGGCTGTCAGGACCTCACCCTGATCACCTGCGACTCGTCAGGACTCACAGCTGAGGTGCATCTGGATGGATTGGAGCATGTTGGCATTTAAGACTGGAGTGCACAGTGTGTATTTGCCAGAGATTCGACCTTGTGACCAGACGGGTGAGATCGTCGTCTTGGGAGCCATCTCATCAGCAGCGGACGCTGAGAATGTCCAGGTTTGATGCACGGTCTGTGAAAGAGGAGGGGGTGAGGTCTCACGCTCGTCAGCACACTTCCTGAGGTACGTTGGATTTTGTGACTAACAGTTATACAGTCAGTAAATGTGGTGTCCCTCACACCTTATTGTATTGAGCTGTATGTTAGTCATGTATCAGCTTCCACTGCGGTGGAGTTTTGTGAACGGGATGTTCCATGCCTGCAGGTTGGGAAGCTGATCAGTAATCAAGCCAGGAAGTGTTTGCTGTTTGTACACCTTTAAGTGTTCTGTGTGTAGAGTGCGGACTCACATAATGGTTCCTTCTTTCACAGACTCGGTAGTTGCGGCCACCTGGGGGGTGTCGGCGGGGTCCTTGGGTCCGAAACAGCTTCTGGCTCCGGACCGTTAGCGCTGCTGGGAGCGCACCACGCCAGGCCGCACCTTTCTGTTATTACATTTTCACTGTTATGTATTAAATTCAGTTAGCCTTTGTACCGTGCTCTGCTTATTTCATACTGGGTCCTTCAAACGCTGGTCGGTTCTCCGAGCTGCGTCCGACACATAACAGTTTCCACCCCCATGCTTCACAGTAGATATGGTGTTCTTGGAATGCAACTCAGCATTCTTCTTCCTCCAAACACGACAAGTTGAGTTTTTACCAAAATGTTCTATTTTGGTTTCATCTGACCACATCTTATTCTCCCAATCCTCTTCTGGATCATCCATATGCTCTCTGGCAAACTTCAGACGGGCCTGGACATGTAATGGCTTACGCAGGGGGCCACACCTGGCACTGCAGGATTTGAGTCCCTCTCTGCGTAGTGTGTTGCCTTTGTTACTTTGGTCCCAGCTCTCTGAAGGTCATTCATCAAGTCCCTCCATGTAGTTCTGGGATTTTTTCTGATGGGGGGAGATTATCAATGGTCTTGTATGTCTTCCATTTTCTTACAATTGCTCCCACAGTTGATTTATTCACACCAACCTGCTTGACTATTGTAGATTCACTCTTCCCAGGCTGGTGCAGGTCTACAATTTTCTTCCTGGTGTCCTTCAACAGCTATTTGGTCTTGGCCATGGTTGAGTTTGGACTCTGACTGTTTGAGACTGTGGATAGGTGTCTTTTATACAGATATGAGTTCCAACAGATGCCATTAATACAGGTAATGAGCAGAGGACAGAAGAGCTTCTCAACGAAGTTACAGGTCTGTGAGAGCCAGAAATCTTGCTTGTTTGTGGGTGACCAAATACTCATTTTCCACCATAATTTACAAATAAATTCTTTAAAAATCCTACGATGTGATTTCCTGGATTTTTTTTTTTCTCATTTTGCCTCTCATAGTTGAAATGTACCTATGATGAAAATTACAGACCTCTCTCATCTTTCTAAGATGGAGAACTTGAACAATCAGGGGCTGACTAAATACTTTTTTACCCCATTGTATATCTGTATTGTAAATTTTTTTATTCCCTAATATTGGTATCGATATCAGGCTCCTGATAAAATCCTCATTGATCAGGCTCTCATAACAGTGGTCAGCCTTTATTGGTGTGGCAGTTTGAGTGTCGTACAGTGATAAATGTCTTACAGTTGTTACTGTGTGTTTCAGCTCAGAAAATTCACACCAGTTCAGAAACCTATTTGGCACTGATGAAAGACAACGTCTATGAGCTGCAGCTCCGCGGAGAGATCGAAGTTAAGGTAAATCAGTCTTGTAGTCAGTATGTTTAAGAAGCACCATGGGTCATCCAACAAATGATGCTGACAAACGCCAGCCACATAATGAAGCTTCTTCTCTGGGTTAAGCTTCATTCTCCACTTTCATGTGTATACAGCAGACAAGGCCCAGAGAGTGTGATCTCTGAGCCTCATATGTCTGAAACAGCCGTTTCATCACTACAGTGTTCTCTATTATGATATGTCTGCCCCTGCCATATCATTCAGGTGAAAAATGGTGAAGCCACAGGGATCTTGAATTTTGCAGGTCCAGGAATTTGACCATCAGAATCAGAATAGCCTTTAATCGCCAAGTATCCACAAGAATACAAGGAATTAGACTTTGGCTTGAGCTGCACTCTCTCTGTACCGCATGTATAAATATACACTAAACCAGGGGCCACCGACCCTGTTCCTGAAGAGCACCTGCCTTGCATGTTTTCTAACTCTCCCTGATCCACTCCCAGGCAGTTAACTCTATCAGGTGTGCTCAGCCAATCATCAGCTGGAAGAAACCACTTTTTAAAAAACAGGTGTGACTTGAGTTGGTTGATGTGGAAAACATACAGGGCAGGGGCTTTCCAGGAACTGGGTTAGTGATCCCCTGAGATACAGATTTGAACAAAAGCTCATAATAGTCAGTATTTTTTTTATTGACTGATGATGAAGTCACAAAGCAGGGGAGCAGCTTCTGGGACAGGTTGAACTTCCTGAGCTGTCTGAGGAAGTACATCCACAGCTGTGTCTTTGTGTCTTTTTTCCTGATGGAGTCTATGTGGGAGGTCCACTTAATATCCTGGGAGATGGTGGAACTGGAAAGTGTCCACAGTAGACACAGTGTTGTTGAGGATTGCGAGGGGTGTTCCTCCTGAAGTCTACTATCATTTCCACAGTCTTGAGCAGTTCAGCTCCAGGTTGTTCTGACCACACCAGAAGACCGACTGTTCCACCTCCTGTCTGTATGTAGCCTCATCACCATCCTGGACGAGTTCAATGATGGTGGTGTTGTTCGCAAACTTCAGGAGTTTAACAGGGGTTCCCCAAGATGCAGTCATTTGTATAGAGGGAGAAGAGCAGTGGGGAGAGCACACACCGTTGAGGGGCTCCAGTGCTGATTGTCCCTGTGCTGGATATGATACTTCCATCCCAAGTGGGTTTCAGTGGATTATCACCGAAGTGTGTTCCCCCCTCCCCCCACACACATATTCCTTTTTCCCCATGATGGGACTATTAACGGCTTATTATCTTACCTTCTGTAATCTAAATCTGCTAGTTCATAGCACTCCACTCTAACAATGTCGGACTCTGTAGTTTTCTCTGGGCCCCTCCCCAATCAGACCGGGAGTGACATGTTTAGCCGCATGTTCTCCTTGAATTGCTGGCTGTCTGAGTGGTGTCCAAAAAATGAGGTGGGCTTCATAGATAATTGGCAAAGCTTCTGGGGAAAACCTGGTCTTGTTAGGAGAGACGGCATGCATCCCACTTTGGATGGAGCAGCTCTCATTTATAGAAATCTGGCCAATTTTCTTAAATCCTCCAAACCGTGACTATCCAGGGTTGGGACCAGGAAGCAGAGTTGTAGTCTTACACACCTCTCTGCAGCTTCTCTCCCCCTGCCATCCCCTCATTACCCCATCCCCGTAGAGACGGTGCCTGCTCCCAGACTACCAATAACCAGCAAAAATCTATTTAAGCATAAAAATTCAAAAAGAAAAAATAATATAGCACCTTCAACTGCACCACAGACTAAAACAGTTAAATGTGGTCTATTAAACATTAGGTCTCTCTCTTCTAAGTCCCTGTTGGTAAATTATATAATAATTGATCAACATATTGATTTATTCTGCCTTACAGAAACCTGGTTACAGCAGGATGAATATGTTAGTTTAAATGAGTCAACACCCCCGAGTCACACTAACTGTCAGAATGCTCGTAGCACGGGCTGGGGTGGAGGATTAGCAGCAATCTTCCATTCCAGCTTATTAATTAATCAAAAACCCAGACAGAGCTTTAATTCATTTGAAAGCTTGACTCTTAGTCTTGTCCATCCAAATTGGAAGTCCCAAAAACCAGTTTTATTTGTTATTATCTATCGTCCACCTGGTCATTACTGTGAGTTTCTCTGTGAATTTTCAGACCTTTTGTCTGACTTAGTGCTTAGCTCAGATAAGATAATTATAGTGGGCGATTTTAACATCCACACAGATGCTGAGAATGACAGCCTCAACACTGCATTTAATCTATTATTAGACTCTATTGGCTTTGCTCAAAAAGTAAATGAGTCCACCCACCACTTTAATCATATCTTAGATCTTGTTCTGACTTATGGTATGGAAATAGAAGACTTAACAGTATTCCCTGAAAACTCCCTTCTGTCTGATCATTTCTTAATAACATTTACATTTACTCTGATGGACTACCCAGCAGTGGGGAATAAGATTCATTACACTAGAAGTCTTTCAGAAAGCGCTGTAACTAGGTTTAAGGATATGATTCCTTCTTTATGTTCTCTAATGCCATATACCAACACAGTGCAGAGTAGCTACCTAAACTCTGTAAGTGAGATAGAGTATCTCGTCAATAGTTTTACATCCTCATTGAAGACAACTTTGGATGCTGTAGCTCCTCTAAAAAAGAGAGCTTTAAATCAGAAGTGCCTGACTCCGTGGTATAACTCACAAACTCGTAGCTTAAAGCAGATAACCCGTAAGTTGGAGAGGAAATGGCGTCTCACTAATTTAGAAGATCTTCACTTAGCCTGGAAAAAGAGTCTGTTGCTCTATAAAAAAGCCCTCCGTAAAGCTAGGACATCTTTCTACTCATCACTAATTGAAGAAAATAAGAACAACCTCAGGTTTCTTTTCAGCACTGTAGCCAGGCTGACAAAGAGTCAGAGCTCTATTGAGCTGAGTATTCCATTAACTTTAACTAGTAATGACTTCATGACTTTCTTTGCTAACAAAATTTTAACTATTAGAGAAAAAATTACTCATAACCATCCCAAAGACGTATCGTTATCTTTGGCTGCTTTCAGTGATGCCGGTATTTGGTTAGACTCTTTCTCTCCGATTGTTCTGTCTGAGTTATTTTCATTAGTTACTTCATCCAAACCATCAACATGTTTATTAGACCCCATTCCTGCCAGGCTGCTTAAGGAAGTCCTACCATTATTTAATGCTTCGATCTTAAATATGATCAATCTATCTTTGTTAGTTGGCTATGTACCACAGGCTTTTAAGGTGGCAGTAATTAAACCATTACTTAAAAAGCCATCACTTGACCCAGCTATCTTAGCTAATTATAGGCCAATCTCCAACCTTCCTTTTCTCTCAAAAATTCTTGAAAGGGTAGTTGTAAAACAGCTAACTGATCATCTGCAGAGGAATGGTCTATTTGAAGAGTTTCAGTCAGGTTTTAGAATTCATCATAGTACAGAAACAGCATTAGTGAAGGTTACAAATGATCTTCTTATGGCCTCGGACAGTGGACTCATCTCTGTGCTTGTTCTGTTAGACCTCAGTGCTGCTTTTGATACTGTTGACCATAAAATTTTATTACAGAGATTAGAGCATGCCATAGGTATTAAAGGCACTGCGCTGCGGTGGTTTGAATCATATTTGTCTAATAGATTACAATTTGTTCATGTAAATGGGGAATCTTCTTCACAGACTAAAGTTAATTATGCAGTTCCACAAGGTTCTGTGCTAGGACCAATTTTATTCACTTTATACATGCTTCCCTTAGGCAGTATTATTAGACGGTATTGCTTAAATTTTCATTGTTACGCAGATGATACCCAGCTTTATCTATCCATGAAGCCAGAGGACACACACCAATTAGCTAAACTGCAGGATTGTCTTACAGACATAAAGACATGGATGACCTCTAATTTCCTGCTTTTAAACTCAGATAAAACTGAAGTTATTGTACTTGGCCCCACAAATCTTAGAAACATGGTGTCTAACCAGATCCTTACTCTGGATGGCATTACCCTGACCTCTAGTAATACTGTGAGAAATCTTGGAGTCATTTTTGATCAGGATATGTCATTCAAAGCGCATATTAAACAAATATGTAGAACTGCTTTTTTGCATTTACGCAATATCTCTAAAATCAGAAAGGTCTTGTCTCAGAGTGATGCTGAAAAACTAATTCATGCATTTATTTCCTCTAGGCTGGACTATTGTAATTCATTATTATCAGGTTGTCCTAAAAGTTCCCTAAAAAGCCTTCAGTTAATTCAAAATGCTGCAGCTAGAGTACTGACGGGGACTAGAAGGAGAGAGCATATCTCACCCATATTGGCCTCTCTTCATTGGCTTCCTGTTAATTCTAGAATAGAATTTAAAATTCTTCTTCTTACTTATAAGGTTTTGAATAATCAGGTCCCATCTTATCTTAGGGACCTCGTAGTACCATATCACCCCAATAGAGCGCTTCGCTCTCAGACTGCAGGCTTACTTGTAGTTCCTAGGGTTTGTAAGAGTAGAATGGGAGGCAGAGCCTTCAGCTTTCAGGCTCCTCTCCTGTGGAACCAGCTCCCAATTCAAATCAGGGAGACAGACACCCTCTCTACTTTTAAGATTAGGCTTAAAACTTTCCTTTTTGCTAAAGCTTATAGTTAGGGCTGGATCAGGTGACCCTGAACCATCCCTTAGTTATGCTGCTATAGACGTAGACTGCTGGGGGGTTCCCATGATGCACTGTTTCTTTCTCTTTTTGCTCTGTATGCACCACTCTGCATTTAATCATTAGTGATCGATCTCTGCTCCCCTCCACAGCATGTCTTTTTCCTGGTTCTCTCCCTCAGCCCCAACCAGTCCCAGCAGAAGACTGCCCCTCCCTGAGCCTGGTTCTGCTGGAGGTTTCTTCCTGTTAAAAGGGAGTTTTTCCTTCCCACTGTAGCCAAGTGCTTGCTCACAGGGGGTCGTTTTGACCGTTGGGGTTTTACATAATTATTGTATGGCCTGCCTTACAATATAAAGCGCCTTGGGGCAACTGTTTGTTGTGATTTGGCGCTATATAAAAAAATTGATTGAATTGATTGATTGACTCCAATAATGCAGTCAGTGACCCTTGCTCAGTTGTAAGTTCTCCTGTATCTCCTGGTTGCTATGTAATCTGTTGGTGCTAAATGTCAGTCATGAATGATCAGGCAGAAAATGGTGGTTTGAGAAACTACGAGTTTGAAAACAAGGTTTTGGATGACAAATGTCAGTTTTTATAGTGGGGTTGCAAAATCGTATGTGGGCTACAGCCCTGTCATAGGGCCACCTGTTACAAATCTAGACAACACTTTTTTAGTGGGGCTGGACATTCTCTTTTTCCTCAGAGTTGTCCAGGGACTTGTGCATATCCCCACACCAGGCCGGGTGGTGGTTAGAGTCAGTCCAGAAGGTTGTAGGTGGTTGTCGTGGCTGCAATCTCCACCTGGAACTGCCATCGGCAAGGTCCTCCCAATGCCCTGAGTAAATCTCAAGAACTTTTAAATACCGCTTGTGCATGTCTTTGAAGTGCAGCTGTGGTCAGATCTAAGTTGTACTTAAGATTCTTCAATATTTATCAGGTCTTGCAGTAAGAAATGGCAGGACATAATTGCAGGACTCAGACATAAAGCACTTAGGGTTAAGTTTACTATGGTTGTAAGCTGGGTCCAGTACACAAAAAGGCAGTTCAAAATAACCAACAATAGCAAGTTTGTGAGGCAAAAGGCGTGGTCGACTAAACAGGCAGATAGTCAAAAACCACAAGGAGGCAAGCAGGATGAGAAAACACTTGAAACAAGGCTGGAAGTGAAGGCACAAGCTGCATCAATCTGGCAGGGAAAAAGCGAACCAGGTGAGGCTTAAATACACACAAGTGATGAGCTACCAATGAGAAACAGGTGTATGAGAAAGAACCAGAATGAGGGCATGGCAAGACAGAGTGAAACACCAAAAGACAGAGACCCCAAGCAGGAAAAAATAAAGGCAACAACAATCACCACATACAAAAACAGTCAAAACTAGATAACAAAACACACTATTATTATTATTATTCAGTCATGTTCTACAGTAATGTTCAGTATTTGAACAGAGAAACAGTCATGAAGCCAACAATCATCTTAGAATTACAGCATATGAAATAATATCAGCACAGGTTAGTTATTCTGAGATATTGTATCAACAGTAAAGATGCCAATTAACAATAACTTAATGCGTCATGGAAATAAGGAACTTTTGTTTGTGGCCCTGAATGAGAACAAGGTGTCCAGAATACCTTAAAACGCTTCATTGCTGGGTTAAATTACAACAGGTAAAATATGAATAAATCATGGTAAGTGACGGCAACCAAATTTCACAATGACTGACAATTCATGGGTGCTTCTGAATAGTATAATCGAGATGATACATGGTTATGAGAGTCTGGAATTATAACCTTTTCAGTATACTGAGCATTATATACAGGATCTGGAATATGAGCTAGATCCAGACAATCATTTCCCTTCATAAATAGTAACTGTCAGTATTATACAGAGGAACAATACAATAACTGCATTACAAGTGATGGGAAATGATTAATAATCCACTTTAATAGTAGGAGTCTGTACAAAAAATTTGGGAGTATCAAAGACAATTTAAAACAATTTTGTCAACCCTTCAGTATAACTGCCATAACCGAAACTTGGCTTGCAGAGGGTGAAGATACAAACTACAAGTTGGAGGCTTATGAATTCAATCATCTGAATAGACAAAATAGAGGAGGAAATTGAAGGAAATTGAAGAGTTTCAAAATTGGACAGAGGGGTTTTTTCACAGATGTGTAATAAGCGAGTATTTGTCTGTGGAGATATAAACATTGATCTCTTAAACCTGTATCAGCATAAAGTAACTGAGGATTTCATTAATAGTATGTACAGTCTAAATTTATATCCAAAAATTACTAGGCCTTCAAGAATAACTTCACATTCAGCTACTCTCATTGATAAAACATTAAGTGGCTTATTAATTAATGATATTAGTGACCATTTACCAATTTTTATAGTAACTTATCTAAATTTCAATAAAAAATGTACTGAGAAAATACAATTTTGCAAGCGCCTGGAATCTGAAGAAGCTATCACAACATTAAAAAAAAGATTTACTTTTACAGGATTGGAATCCCATTTACAAGAAGCAAGATGCAAATTTAGTATATTCCGAATTTGAAAACATATTTCTCAATATATATAACAAAAATTGTCCAATTATATAGTATAATAAAAATAATAAATATAAAGCTAACCCATGGATAACAAAAGGTCTTCAGAAGGCTTGTCAGAAGAAAATATGCTATACAGAGAATTCATTAAAAGTAAATCAAGAGAGGCAGAGATTAAATATAAGGACTATAAAAATAAACTAAACTATTAGGCAGAACTGTAAAAAAAAAAAAAAATCATACTTTGAAAAAGTACTAACCGATAATAAATACAACATAAAGGAAGCATGGAAAATACTCAGTCGCATTATAGCAAATAAACCCAAATCAAATAACTACCCAACATACTTTACTTATAACAGCAAAGATGAATATAATATGAGCCAAGTAGTGAATAGTTTCAATAATCTTTTGCTAATGTTGGGCCAGATCTGGCAGCTGAAATTCCACACAGCCCATGGGAAAATCAGCAATTAATAGCCAGAAATCCACACACAATGTTTCTTAACCCAGAAGATGAAAGGGAAATTATTAATGTAGTTAGTACATGTAAAAGTAAAAAGTCAGTGGATCATAATGAGGTACATATGTCCTTAGTAAAGCAAATAATTACTGATATCGCAAAACCATTATGATATATTTTTAATAAATCATTTCAAACTGGAATTGTTCCTAAGGCTTTGAAAGTTTATTCAAATCTGATAGCAAGCATATTTTTACTAACTACAGGCCTGTGTCTCTATTGTCACATTTTCAAATATATTGGAAAAACTTTCCAACAGCACAGGATAAATTTATAGAAGGACAACTTACTTGATGAAAGTCAGTATGGTTTTAGAGCGAAAAGCTCCACTGTACTAGCATTGCTTGATTCAATAGAAGAGATCAATAAACATGTGAACCAAAGGGAAATAGTATTACGTTTATTTATCGACCTAAGAAAGGCTTTTGACACAGTTGATCACAATATATTATTTCAAAAGATGGAACTGTATGGGATCAGAGGGGTGGCTCTGAGTTGAATTAAAAGTTACTTACAAAACTGGAAGCAGTTTGTTAAACTTGGAGACTACTGTTCTTCATGTCTGGACATCATTTGTGGGGTTCCACAGGGTTCTGTGCTGGGACCAAAATGATTTATTTTATACATCGAGTCATGTAAAGTTTCAGATCTGTTTAAAGCAGTTCTCTTTGCAGATGACACAAACCTGTTTTGCTCAGGAGAATATCTGCAACAATTATCTGATTTTGGAACTGAAATGATAAAGTTAAAGAAATGGTTTGATATTCACAAATTATCATTAAATTTGTCTTAAACTAAATTATTGTTATTTGGAAATTACAAAGACATACAAATTCAGTTAAATATACAAGGGGTAAACATAGACGTGTCAAAGAGAATACGTTTTTAGGTATCATTATTGATGAAAGAATTAATTGGAATGCTCATATTCAACATGTTCAAAAGAAGGTATCAAAGAGTATTACAGTATTAAATAAAGCAGAGCATGTTCTTGATTGCAGAGCACTACATACTTTGTATTGTTCACTGGTTGTACCCTACCTGACTGACTGTGCTGAAGTTTGGGGCAACAATTATAAAACTACATTGCAACCATTTTTCATTCTTCAAAAAAAAAAGAGCATTAAGAACAATTCATAATGCAGGTTATCGAGACCACACCAACCCATTGTTCATTAAATCTCAAATATTAAAACTTTACGATATGATTTTATTCAAGACTGTTCAATTAATCTGCAAAGTGAAAAATAAACAAGAGCCCTTTGTTGTGAAAGTGTAGTGACACGGACCCACAGCAGGGGGCGCAAATGAACGGCCAATAGATGAGCCAAAAAGTAACAATTTAATGTTGTGAAACGTGCACAACGAATATACAGACAATCTCAGAATATAATTACAGTCAAATCACAAAGGTGACGTGTGGGCAGGCTCGAGGATAGAAGACGTCTGTCCTGAGATGAACCGGAACCACACGATTTCCTCCGCCACCGAACTCAGAGAATACTGGAGCCGCCAAGTCCCGAATTCCCAGGTGATCACCGTCCCCGACTGTCGGATCTGGTACTGCTGGCGAGAACAAAGACAGTCAAGTGTGGGTGTGTGTACACCCAGTAACAACAGCGGTGGGAATGCCACCTCCACCTCTCACTCAATATGCTGATGTGTTTGCAGTGATCCCTCAGAGAAAAAGAGTACCGTCCTGCACTCACTCAGCTTCCACAAAACAAGGGACCGGTACTCCTGCAAACACTCACAATGTACAGATTACAGATAAACACAAAAAGGCTGAGGATATTACCTACAATGAAGTACGATATCTCGGCAACGAGGTGGAGATGACGTCTGGTCTTTATGGAGTGTGATGATGAAGAATGTGTGACAGCTGTCAGGAATTAATGAGTGACAGCTGTCACTCCCGGCTGTGTCCGTGGCGGCAGCGCCCTCTCGTGCCTGAAGCCCGCACTTCAGGCAGGGCGCCCTTTGGTGGTGGGCCAGCAGTACCTCTTCTGGCGGCCCACACAACACCCTTTAGAATTCAAGAATTTTTTACTGAGAGAGGAAAAATATAATTTACAGGGCTTGTATCATTTTAAAATTGCTGGCGCTTGAATGACCAGGAAAGGTGTCTGTGTCTCCATGTGTTTGCCCTAGAATATGGTATAACCTGATGGAGGAAGTCAAATGATGTCAAAATATCAATCAGTTTAAAAAACAATATAAAGCCATGATGTTTTCAAGATAAGTATCTGCTGAAGAAGGTTGAGTTTTGTGTGTTGTCAATTGTAAATGTAAATTTGTTCTGTAGCATTCGGATTGTGTCCTTTAAGCTGAAGAGATTGAAGTGGTTGAAAAAGGGAGTGGGAATAGATGTTTTTTTTTACTTCCTCCCCACTCCTTTCAGACTAGATAATTTTATTTTTGCTTAAAGAGGTAGGCGTTAATAAACTTTGCTTCTGCCTATATCCTTTCAGGCACATGGATGCATTGTTAATCCATTTTCTTTCTTCGTTGTAGGTTTTTGTTGTTGTTTTGGACTGTGTGTGCTGAATAAATTCATTCATTCATTCAACAGGAACATCATCAGTGGAAAAAAAGTTGCCATTGTGAAAACCATGAAAAGTATGAAATTCAAATTCTTTATTGTCATTTTGACAAGTACAACAAAAAGTAAAGTGCAAGCCTTTCAGTGCAAATATAAACCTGAGTAAACCACACGCAGATTTCAAAGGTCTGGGGAAAAAAAGAAAAACAAAATTTAACAGAATGAAAAAGGTGTGTTCAAAGCACAAATTAATAAAAGAAAAAATATAACTAGGACTGCAAGCAGTCATATATGGGTCCTTGTGTCCATGCCATCGCCTCCCCAGGCCAGCACGATTTCTGTTCAGGGGCCGACACTCATCACACAAGTTTCAAGTAAATCAGACAATGCATTATGGAGTTATGACATGTTGACGGGTCATCCACTAGGGGGCGCTCAGAGCACAAACAGAGGGGCAGGTGTGTTCAGGGGCAGACAGTCATCACAGTTCAAGTTTCAAGCAAATCAGACAATGTATGAAGGAGTTATGACAAGTTGATGGTTCATCCACTAGGGGGTGCTCAGAGCACAAACAGAGGGGCCAGGTGTGTTCAAGGTCTGACCCTCATCATACATGTGAAGTTTCAAGTCAATCAGACAAAGCATGAAGGAGTTACTATTACTTGATGTTCCATGGTAAAAAATGTCGGTGCCATAGCAGCCACACTGTTCTACATAGAAAAAAGCTTTTAATACTTTTGATCAGTATAGTCTCTGGACGATCTGAAAAAATATTGAAGTGCATTGGACAAAAGTCCTAGGAGGAGTTTGTTCAAATACATGTGGAAATCACGGCAAAATGAACGAAAATTCAAAATGGCCGACTTCCTGTTTGGAGGAGACCAATGGTGGATGAGACTTTTTGTACATCTATGCAAGTCACACATGTGCCAATTTTCATCTCCCTACTCCAGAAAAACCCCTAAGGGGAGAGGTTTTAGAAAGTTACAAAGGGGCGCTATTGAGGCATATTGCCCCGCCTATGGGTGACACACCTATGAATTGTAAGAAGTTGTCATGCTTGACCTGTGGATGAACTTTCATGATGATATGCCATCAATAGGAAGAATGTAATTTCATGGCGAAGTATCGATATTTGGCACACTGCCATATGGACGCCATTTCCCATAGCTTCACTCCGATCGTCACATACATTCACTAACTTGTTCTGCATGTTTTAGAAGTGAAATGGAGTTGATGGGGTTAACTATGCAACATCAGTACCTGTTAAAGTATAAATAGGACATTTCCTGTTACCTCTGGGGGGCACTATAACTTAGATGGGAAGTTAGTATATGGCGATTTTCAGGGCATAGCCCTCATCATGTCCAGCAAGTTTGAAGGATCAATGATGAAGTATGTGGGCGTGACAGCTGTTCAAAGTGAAGTGACGTGCTCCGAAATGCTCGCCAAATTTTGACGAACCTCAGCAGTCACGCCTTTTGACCTACAGAAATTCTTTTGCTAACATTTGATCAGCATGGGGTTATGATGAAGTGTAGCAAATTTGATTGATGATTGGATGAAATCCCTAGGACGTGTTCGTTCAAATGTAAGTAGTGGAAATGGCCAAAAATGGCAAACATTACCTCAAAATCGAAACTTCAAATCAAAATGTCTGACTTCCTGTCGACATTTCGCCATAACGTTAAGAGACTTTTTTGTGCATCCCAGCATGGCAAATGTGTACCGAATTTTGCGAGGGTACGACAAAAAAACAATGGGGAGGGTTTTTAAAGATTTGCAGGCGGCGTTATTTTGCCCTTTTGCTGCAAGAATGGGCGTGACCCCAATATATCAGATTTCGTATACGGCCGAACGACTGCAAAGTTTGGTGAGTTTTGAAGCATGGGACAGGGCTGAAAATGGGGCTTGAAAAGTGTTTATAATAATAATAATAATAATAACTAAGACTGCAAGCAGTCATATACGTGACCTCGTGTCCGCGCCACCACCTCCGCAGGCCACTACATCCCCTTCTGACCCGATGTGGGCAGGTGCGTACAGGGGCAGACACTCATCACACGGTTCAAGTTTCAAGCAAATCAGACAATGCATGAAGGAGTTGCAACAAGTTGATGGTTCATCTATTAGGGGGGTGCTCAGAGCACAAACAGAGGGGCGGTTGTGTTCAGGGGCCAACCCTCATCACACATGTGAAGTTTCAAGTCAATCAGACAAAGCATGAAGGAGTTATCATGACTTGATATTCCATGGCGAAGGTTCAAAATGGCGGCGCCATAGCGCCCACAACCTTTCGACATAGGAAAAAGCTTTTGGTAACTTTTGATCAGTATAGTTTCTGGATGATCTGAAAGAAAATTGAAGTGCATTGGACAAAATCTCTAGCAGGAGTTTGTTCAAATACAACGTGTGGAAATCACACCAAAATGACACGAAAATTAAAAATGGCCGACTTCCTGTTTGGAGTAGACCAGTGTTGCAAAAAATTTTTGGAGTAGACCAATGTTGCAAAAAACTTTTTTTGTACGTCATACGTGTACCCATTTTCATCTCCCTACTCCATAAAAATCCCTATAGGGAGGATCTTTTGAAAGTTGCAAGGAGGCGCTGTGGAGGCATTTTGCTACACCTATGGGCAACGCCCTTATGACCTGTAAGAGGTTGTCATGCTTGACCTGTGTTTCAATTTTCATGATATGAGAAAATGCAAGCCATCAAAAGGAAGAACGTAATTTCATGATATTACGCTCGATATTCGGCACGCCTCCACATGGACGCCATTACATGTAGCTTCGTGGCCATAATCATGTCCGTTCATCAACTTGTTCTGCATGTTTTAGGAGTGAAATTGAAGTTGATGGGGTTAACTATGTGTCATCAGTACCTGTTTCAGTATAATGTTCCATGGCGAATGGTCAAAATGGCGGCACCATAGCGGCCACACCCTTCGACATAGAAAAAAAGCTTTTGATAACTTTTGATCAGTATAGTGTCTGGATGATCCAAAAGAAATTTGAAGTGTATTATACAAAATCCAATACACTTGGAGTGAAAATCCAATACATTTTGGTGTGGAAATCACGCCAAAATGACAAGAAAATTCAAAATAGCCAACTTCCTGTTTGGAGTAGACCAATGGTGCAAGAGACTTTTTTGTACATCTATGCAAGTCACACGTGTACCAATTTTCATCTCCCTACTGCAAAAACCCCCGATGGGGAGGGGTTTTTGAAAGTTGCAAGGGAGCGCTACAGAGGCATTATGCCCCGCCCATGGGTGACACCCCTGCGCCCTGTAAGAGGGTGTCATGCTTGACCTGTGTATCAATTTTCATGATGATATGAAAAAATTAAAGCCATCAAAAGGAAGAACGTAATTTCATGGCAAAGGGTCAATATTCGTCACGCTGCCACACAGATGCCATTACTCATAGCTTAATGGCGATCATTGTCTATGTTCACCAACTTGTTCTGCATGTTTTAGAAGTGGAATAAAGTTGATAGGGTTAACTATGTGACATCACTACCTGTTAAAGTATAAATAGGACATTTCCTGCTTCCACTGGGGGGCGCGATGACCTAGGTGGGGAAGTTAATATATGGGGTTGTTCAGGCCGGAGCCCTCATCATTTCCAGCAAGTTTGAAGGATCTATGATTAAGTATGTGGGCCTGACTGCCGTTCGAAGTGAAACAGCATGCTCCAAAATGCTCACAAAAGTTTGACGAACCATAGCAGCCACGCATTTTGACCTACATGACGGCCACACCCTTCAACATCGAAAAAAGCTTTTGATACCTTTTGATCAGTATAGTCTCCGGATGAACTGAAAGACATTTGTCATGATAATGTGTACTGCAGGTTATTTTCTCTCCACCACACCGTCAGCTGTTCCACCTCATTTTCAATTTCACTCACTCACTCTCAACTGCTTATCTAGGATCGGGTCACAAGGGCAACAGCTCCAGCAGGGGACCCCAAACTTCCCTTTGCCGGGCCACAATAACCACCTCTGACTGGGGGATAGATAGATGATAGATAGAATCTCTCCACCTAGTCCTAGGTCTTCTCCCAGATGGACATGCCTGGCACACCTCCCTAGGGAGGCGCCCAGGGGGCATCCTTACCAGGGCATCTTTACAGCATCCGCTGGCTCCTTTCAATGCAAAAGAGCAGTGGCTCTACTCCAAGCTCTGCACCTATTATCAACAGTGCAACTAACCCTAACCTTCTCACCCTATCTCTAAGGGAGACACCAGCCACCCTCATAAGGAAGCCCATTTCGGCCACTTGTTCCCGCAATCTAGTTCTTTCGGTCATGACCCAACCCCCATGACCATTGGTGAGTGTAGGAATGAAGACTGACCAGTAGATCGAGAGCTTTTCCTTTTGGCTCAGCTCCCTTTTTGTAACAGTACGGTAGAGCAAATGCAATTCCAGCCCTGCTGCACCGATTCTTTGGCCATTCTCATGGTCCACTGTCCCCTCACTCATGAGCAAGGCCCCAAGGTACTTGAACTCCTCTTGGGGCAATACTGCATTCCCTACCCAGAGTAGGCAATCCACTGGGTTCCTGCTGAGAACCATGGCCTCAGATTTAGAGGTGCTGATCCTCATCCCAGCTGATTCACACTCAGCTGTTAAATGATCCAGTGAGTGTTGGAGGTCACAAGCTAATGAATCCAACAGGACCACATCATCTGCAAAAAGCAGTGATGAGACCCTGAGCCCACCCAAGTGGAAACCCTCCTCCCCCCAACTACAGATTGATATCTTGTCCATGAATATCACAAACAGGATTGCTGACAAGGCGCAGCCCTGGCGGAGGCCAACCCCCACTGGAAATGAGTCCGACTTACTGCCGTGCACCTGAGCACAGCTCTTGCTTTGTGAGTACAGAGATTGGATGGCCCTGAGAAGGCATCGGCTTCCTCCATACTCCTGCAGCACCTACCACAGTACAGTATCTCCCAGGGTTCCCAATCATACACCTTTTCCAATTCCACAAAACACATGTAGCCTGGATGAGCAGACTCCCAGGCACCCTCCAGGATCCTTGTGTGAGTGAAGACCTGGTTGGTTGTTCCACAACCAGGACCGAACCAGCATTGTTCCTCTTCAATCTGTCATGACCAGCCCTGTTCCAGGCTTTGATCCCTTTTTTGCCTCTTTCTTTGCGTCATCTTCTGTTCCTGCTTTGATTTATTAGTGGTTTATTTTCATCATTTGTTTCTTCTATGTTCTATTTTGCTTTGTCACTTTGTTTCCTTGCTACTTTTATGTTTTAACCATTGTGCAGTTCCGTTCTTGGTTTGTTCAGCCAGTTTGTGTTTTCATTGTTTACCACTTGTTTATTTTGTTCTGCTCATTGGTTATATTATCTGTTGTGCTTTAGTGTCAGGTTTTGTTATCTCAGTCTCTGTTTTATTTTTAATTTGTTTAGCCACTTTGGTTTCTTAGTGTTTTATTTATCTTCTGTGTTTGTAATCCTCTGTTTTGCTTTTCAGTTTTGTTCTTAGATTGCACTCACATCCAGTTAATTATGTTCACTCCACGCCCTGCACCTGCCTTTATGTTTTCCCTCACTTTGATTCTGTCTGCTTTGTTTCACCTCACTCACACTCCCTACACCAGCCCAAGTATCTTTGCTCCTCACATCACTCTCTTGCACAGTGTTTGATCTTTGTCTACTAGCCACGCCCCCTTTATGGAAACTTCCCTCCACACCTGCACCTTGTTACCTAATTAGTCTGCACATGCACATTGTTCACAGCACTTGTTACTTAAGCCCTTACAGTCTCACAGCACACCGCCAGATTGTTGTCTTCATACACTTTCCAGCGCCCATTCACAGTCCTGATTTTTGTCTTGCCGTGTTCTGAACCTTGCTTTGTATTCTTCGACCATGCCTCTCGCCTCATCCCAGATGTCGGTGTTTGCTTGTGCCTCTGAACCCTGTTCGAGTATGACTGCATCTCAGCCTGACCCTGTTTGTACCTCTGCTGCGCTGACTGATAACTTGTGTACCAAACCCAAGCTTGAGTTAAAGACCATGATTTCCTCCACACCAAAACCTGGTTTGGGAGTCTGTTTTGCGGGTCCAGCCGCTCCTGGTGACGGGCTCCCGTCCATCATGACCGTACAATCTGGCCAAAACATGGACCCCGCAGGCTCCACCACTGCCACAGACCCTGCTGCTGTGCTCCCGGACATAAAGGTGATAAAAGGAGATTTTTGCAGACCTTTCCTTTTTCTTTATTTGTTTTCGAGACTGCTATGTACCCAGAGAGAAGTTTGATTACCTTGATCAAGCTTGGGATCTTGTTAATCTGAATCCATGGCTGTTTGATTATTTCCCAGAGCTTGTGAGCCTGGATGACGTTTTTTGTCTTCAGAAGCGTCCAGATTGGATGAAGCAACCTGAGGCCTACATGCCGTCTGATGATGATGATAATGATTCAGACTGGACAGATTTGGATGAAGACTCTAAGTCAGAGCAATTAGCTTTGCAGAACATGGCTACGTCTTTATTCAAAATACAAGACTTATTTTTTGATTATCAGGACTGCAGCAGTCAGCGAAGCAAACAGAACAATTTTTCAGCTCTCGATCAAATCTTTCTCGCTGAGCCTGAGCTGTTAACCACATTCCCAGAGCTGAGAGACATAAAAATGATGTTTGAGCAGGGTGAGGCCCCTTCCTGCATTGAGGACCCCATGGACCTTTTGTTCGAGTCCAAACTCACTGCCACCTGTTGTGAGGAGCCGCGCGTCATTACGCTTTCTGATGCCGCTCTCGCTCCACCCTGGTACGACATAACACCGAAGCCGACCGCTTACCTCACTCCTCCTGTTCCAGAGATATCACCTCCAAATCCTGCTCCACGGCGAAACCCAGCGGTGTCCAGAATTTCGCACCCAGAACCCACGGAGCCGCTCGTCCTGGTCGCTACCTCCACTGCGCGTCCGGCACTCATCACTCCGGTGCCACGAAGATTGCGTATACCACAGCCTGAGCCTCCAGTTTCTGCTTCAGAGACCCCTGCACCGATGATCACCTCTGGTCCTGTGTTGCCCGACTCCTCTATTGTGATCACTCTTCCAACATCAGCTGATCTCATGCCTCCGGGATCACAGATAGAGCCATCGGGAAAAGCCCTGTCATCCTGGAGCTCAGCCTCAGCTGCGGTGCGTGGCCCGCCACCTGAAGTTTGTTTCGTCTTGGCGCGCGGCCCGCCACCTGAAGTTTGTTTCATCTTGGCGCGCACTGCGCTGTTTCATTCACCAATCGATGCTCCCACAGTCGGTCCAGCTTCGCTGCCACCTACAGCCTGCTCAGACTCTGCTTCCGCATATACCGTGACCACCTCGCTGGTGATGTCACATCCATCTGCTGCCTCACCCTCTCCTACTGTCATCGTGGCTTCACCGTGCTCCGCCTGTGCTTCACCCTCGCTGGCTGATGAAAGAATCTCTCCGCACTCGGTGTCTCCACCAGCGGCGGCTCCAGAGGGGGGAGCCCACCCACACACAGACAGTGCTGCCATTCCTGATCTTCACCAGCCTGTTCCAATGTCAGACCTGACCACAGCCTTTGTGAACTGCGACCGCGGGACGGTCAGTGACTTTTCTTTTTCTATCTGGTTTATAATTTTGTGTTTACTTGCCTGTGACAATGTCAGAAGTCTGTTAAAGATGCCTCATCTGAACCTGAAACAGTTTTCTTATGCATCTTTTTGAAATAAGTTAAAAGCACTACTTCCGAGCTTGAGATGGTTTTCTTGTGAACCTTTTACAAAATTGCTGAAATTTACATGTCACACTTTGAAACTTGCTTCATGCAAGCTTCACTTGCAATTACTGATTGCCATGTGTGCACTTCTGAGCTGCCCTGTTTTCCGCCCAGTGGTTCCCTGGCCTGTTTTTGGTCATGTTCTCAGTCTTCCTCGGGGTCTCCAGCCTTTTGGGCCTGGTGGAGTGCCCCCTGTCTCTGGGTTCCCCCCGTCCTGGGTCCCCCGCCGTCCCGCCCATTGTCTGGGGTGTGCGGCGTTGTGGGGGTTGTTGTGGCAGTCTCCAGGGGTTGGCTGCCTTGGGGGGGAGTTCTGTCATGACCGGCCCTGTTCCAGGCTTTGATCCCTTTTTTGCCTCTTTCTTTGCGTCATCTTCTGTTCCTGCTTTGATTTATTAGTGGTTTATTTTCATCATATGTTTCTTCTATGTTCTATTTTGCTTTGTCACTTTGTTTCCTTGCTACTTTTATATTTTAACCATTGTGCAGTTCCGTTCTTGGTTTGTTCAGCCAGTTTGTGTTTTCATTGTTTACCACTTGTTTATTTTGTTCTTCTCATTGGTTATACAACCCCTGGCAAAAATTATGGAATCACCGGCTTCGGAGGATGTTCATTCAGTTGTTTAATTTTGTAGAAAAAAAGCAGATCACAGACATGACACAAAACTAAAGTCATTTCAAATGGCAACTTTCTGGCTTTAAGAAACACTATAAGAAATCAAGAAAAAAAGATTGTGGCAGTCAGTAACGGTTACTTTTTTAGACCAAGCAGAGGAAAAAAATATGGAATCACTCAATTCTGAGGAAAAAATTATGGAATCACCCTGTAAATTTTCATCCCCAAAACTAACACCTGCATCATATCAGATCTGCTTGTTAGTCTGCATCTAAAAAGGAGTGAACACACCTTGGAGAGCTGTTGCACCAAGTGGACTGACATGAATCATGGCTCCAACACGAGAGATGTCAATTGAAACAAAAGAGAGGATTATCAAACTCTTAAAAGAGAGTAAATCATCACGCAATGTTGCAAAAGATGTTGGTTGTTCACAGTCAGCTGTGTCTAAACTCTGGACCAAATACAAACAACATGGGAAGGTTGTTAAAGGCAAACATACTGGTAGACCAAGGAAGACATCAAAGCGTCAAGACAGAAAACTTAAAGCAATATGTCTAAAAAATCGAAAACAGAAAAAAAACAAGGTTACAATGGGCTAAGGAAAAGCAATTGTGGACTGTGGATGACTGGATGAAAGTCATATTCAGTGATGAATCTCGAATCTGCATTGGGCAAGGTGATGATGCTGGAACTTTTGTTTGGTGCCTTTCCAATGAGATTTATAAAGATGACTGCCTGAAGAGAACATGTAAATTTCCACAGTCATTGATGATATGGGGCTGCATGTCAGGTAAAGGCACTGGGGAGATGGCTGTCATTACATCATCAATAAATGCACAAGTTTATGTTGATATTTTGGACAATTGAAAGGATGTCTGGGGATGATGAAATCATTTTTCAAGATGATAATGCATCTTGCCATAGAGCAAAAACTGCAAAAACATTCCTTGCAAAAAGACACATAAGGTCAATTTCATGGCATAGGGTCAATGTCAATGAGCAGATCTGATTTGATGCAGGTGTTAATTTGGGGGATGAAAATTTACAGGGTGATTCCATAATTTTTTCCTCAGAATTGAGTGATTCCATATTTTTTTTCCTCTGCTTGGTCTAAAGAAGTAACCATTACTGACTGTCACAATCTTTTTTTTCCTGACTTCTTATAGTGTTTCGTAAAGCCAGAAAGTTGCCATTTGAAATGACTTTAGTTTTGTGTCATGTCTGTAATCTGCTTTTTTTCTACAAAATTAAACAACTGAATGAACATCCTCTGAGGCCGGATGATTCCATAATTTTGGTTGTATTATCTGTTGTGCTTTAGTGTCAGGTTTTTCTGGATGACAACCTTAAAAATCTCTAAAAATTGAATTATACCCCACTTATTAAAAAAAAAAGAAGACCTGCACAGATGGTCTAGCCTACCCATTGAGTGGAAGAATTAACTGCATTAAAATGAACATCCTACTGAGGATGCAGTATCTCTTTTAATCACTCCCCATACCCTTACCACAAGCTTTCTTTAATCTCTTAACAAAGCTGTGAGACAGTTCATATGGAATGGTAAAGGGGCTAGGAGGTCTTTAGAAATGTTATCTTGGGATTATAAGTCAAGAGGGCTTCAACTTGTCATGGTGTCTTGTGAACCATTCTTAGTCTGGCCCTTGCTTGAGACCAGTTTGCCATGGGAGAACCTACCAGGAGCACGAAGGCTCCAGACAACACAGCTCTCAGGTTCATAGCGGCACATAAATCTCTCCACCACGATAAGCTCATGGTTGCCAGAGAGGACATTTTCCAGTTCTATTTATTTCATTTTATATAGCGCCAAGTCACAACAAAGCTGCATCAAGGCGCTTCACACAAATAAGGCCTAACCTTAGAGCAAGCACACAGGCAACATAGTACTATGTTCTCTACTATGGTTCTCTACTTCTCTATAGTTCTCTACTATGGAAACCACCTGGACAACTGAGAGCCTACACAGAAACACACAGGCAACAGTGCTAAGGAAAAAGTCCCTCTGATGATATTGAGGAAGAAACCTCAAGCAGCCCAGACTCAGAGTGGTGACCTACTGCTTAGGTCATTGTAACAGTTACAATGATTTAGTACAGTTTTACAAAACAGAATAACATAACAAAAGAAGATGCATTTGATAAGTCCACGCAGGCTTTTATTCCACAGGCAGGGGTCATCCAGCATTCCTAATGCCATCAGTCGCCCTGTTCCCGTGGCAGAGTTCATTCCAAAGGCAGACTGCAGCGTGCTGCATCAACATCAGTCATGGCATCTCACTGTCAGCCTGGCACCCTGCGGTCTGTTGCAGTCAATCATGCAATCCTGCGCAACATTATCAGCACCTCAGACAAAGAGAAAAGGAGCCAAATTAGTTGGCTGGAAAAACTACCCTTAAGGTATCATCCATCAGCATTAAATCAATAGGAAAGCAGAGAAAATACTAAGGTGATCGCCAGCCACTAGCTCTAAGCTTCACTAACAGACCCGGAATTTAGATAAATGTAATCCAGCCCTGGGGAGAATTTATTCTGCTGGTTGGATTTTCGGAGTTTTTGCTCCTCAGTGGTTGTTATGGCAACCCCAAACGCACCTGATTTCTATTTGACATCTGCAATCAGTGCACCTGGAGCGTGGTGTGTGAGGTGGCAGATAAAAGGACTCTGCAGTGTGAGGCGTGAAGAGCAGCTTGCGGGAAGAGTGGCTGGACAATAGGAGTCGTATCGATATTGATGCCATTGGCTCCAGCTGAATGGTTGCGCCGGAGGAACACCACAACGTGGATTACACACAGCGGCAGGGGAGAACCCTGCCGTGTCTGTGAGTACAGTTTTATGTGTTTGTGTAGTGTTGTTTCCTAAAGTTAGAGTTTTCCTTGGGGGACAGTTTGCCGTGCGCTCCCTGGCCTGGGTGTGTGTGTGTGTGATAGGCGCACGGGAAGAGGGGCGTCGGAGAGGAACGCCCGGAAGTGACACGAGTGTCGTGAAGTTCATTACACGCAGCAGCAGGGGAGGAACCCTGCCTCACATGGAAGATTATGTGCCGCGCTGGAGGAAAGGAGGACACACCCCAAACAAGCTGATATCTGGAGGACGCTCGCGGATTGGCAGACGCTTGGCTGGACCCGGACTGGTTGTTCCTGCCTATTGGCTGCATTATTTTGTGTTGGAGGTTTGGCATCTTAATTAGTGTTTTGGAGATTTTGTATTTTAATCTTTTTCTAGTATTTTAAATATTGCAATAAATTCTTAAATGTGTGGTTTTGCCTTGTTTGGTCACTCCAGCTATTATTGTCAATAATTAGTTAAATTGGCCATTTCCTGTCTTAAATCCACTTTTCAAAAATTACAATATTCTTACAATAAAACCCTCATTACATAAAGCTGAAGCCGAGACCTGTAATATTGCTAATAAAATGAATTTAAAAGTATAGGAAGCAGAGTATCATACTATGCCAGTATGCTAGTCATATGAGAGGAAGAAGAAATGTGTTTTAAGTCTTGAATTGAAAATCTCTACAGAATCTGACTGTTTTGCTGCCATAGGGAGATCATTCCACCAAACAGATGCATGACATAGGGCTCTGTGGCCCACAGGGGAGGTGACGGTCTGGTGGTTAAACATTGGGCCTGGGACCAGAGGATCCTTGGTCCAAATCCCAGCCTGACCAGAAAATCACTAAGGGCCCTTGAGCAAGGCCCTTAATCCCCTAGTTGCTTACAGTGTGTATTGATCGCCTTGTATGGCAGCACCCTGACATTGGGGTGAATGTGAGGCATTATTGTAAAGTGCTTTGAGCGTCTGATGCAGATGGAAAAGCCCTATATAAATGCAGTCCATTTACCATTTTATTCACCCTAGGGACACAAAGTAGTCCTGTGCCCTGAGAGCGCAGAGCCTGGGCCGGTATGTAGGGAGGTTCTAGTCCATGAATAATTTTATAGGTTAATAGCAGAACCTTAGAATCCATCCTGACAGAGACAGGAAGCCAGTGCTGCCTGTAAGCAGACTCATCTCCTCCAGTAATACACCCTACCTGTGGTGTCATCCACATACTTAATGAAGGTGTTGCTGGTATGGATAGGGTGCAGTCAGTGGTATACAGGGTGAAGAGCAGTGGTCTCAGTACACAGCCTGGAGGAGAACCAGTGCCGAGTGTGTGAGCTGTGGATATGTGGGGGCCAATCCTGAGTCTCAGTGATCTGAAAGAAAGTCCTTAATCCAAAGACATGTAGAATGAGGCAGACTAAAGTTCAGCAACCTTTTCTAAGTGCCATGTGAGTGGTGTTCGTGACATGTGAGTGGTGTCCGGACTCCGACCAGGTGACACCCATGAAGGTGGGTCGAATGGGCATTCGCAGACCTTCGGCTGCTGTTGTGGAGGCTGCCTCGATCGCGCCATTTGGTCACGGTTCAAAATAGCCAATGATTGTCTGCAGCTCCTCTGCTGTGGCACAATATGTCCGACCTGTGCACGACATACCATGTGAATGCTGCGAACGTGATCAGATGGCAGTGCGACCTCAACCTGCCCACCATTTGAGTGGATTTCCAGCGCCAGCGGCACACAAATATAGAGTGCATGTGCGACACGCACATGCATGGATGTGGATGTGGCGACTGCTGTATGAAGCGTTTGAGTGCGGCTCCGATTTTCCACGAGTGTCATTCGACGACTCCTTCGTGCGCCATTCTGCCTCAGTGGCCATAATGAATGACATGATGTGACGTCTAACCAGTTTTTCAAAACACTTCACACCAGTAGCGATGAAGTGTTTTGAAAAACTGGTGTGAATGCAACAGGCCGGTCGTCACTGAAGCTGGTTATGTGGGATTTCTTGAAAGAGGTGAAAGAGAGAAAAGGAACGAAACTGATCTGAGTTTATATCTTTAACTTTTTTAAACAGGAGATGAGGATGTCCACATTGGCTGGTGAGAAGGTGACAAGAATAATTTTATTTCAAACCCTTCCTGGATAAATACATTCATCCTCCCCGATGATCAAAGTTCTTTCAGATCCGCAGTCATAACAAGCACATGTTCAGAAACATGCAGAATGCCTCATATTTTTCAGAGTTATGCTAGTTTGGATGTTTATGCACGTTCAGTGTGGACAGTGGCTTCACTGGACTCACAGCTGCACAGAGAACAGACAACAAAACACTTTGTAACAGTAACAGAGATTGTTTGTAACAAGTTGTGAGCGTCGATCTGTGGCATTTCTTCAAAACAGATTGTGATTTTTACTGCAGTTGCATCAAAATTAACGCAGTCGTCCCTTTAAAATCAAGTCACCATGACAAAAAAAAAAAAAACACACTTATATAAACTTTGTAATCAATCCATGGTTTTTATCGCGGACAAAATTGGACTTGTCCTATTTGGGCAGTGTTAGAGGAGATCTGTGTTTTCCTATCACATTTTTTTCCTCATCCGGGACAATCAGACAACCATTAATGTCAAGGGCTGGTTGAATATAACTTTCCCCAAACCCTTCATAGTCAGGTCTGGGAGTGTGCACTGGTTCCTCATTTTACTGCATCCACTACACCAAAGACATTCCAGAAAGGGCCAAGAGGGTGCAGACTTTTCTTTGCAATCACTGACTCCAGCAGGTGATTTCCCTGAGGAGCTCATCCCGACTGCTCAAAGTGATATTAATCAGGGAAATCACCTGCTGGAGTCAGTGATTGCAAAGAAAAGCCTGCACCCTCTTGGCCCTTTCTGGAATGTCTTTGGAGACCACTGTATTACACCATATTACTCTCTTGGGTCCTGGATGACAACCACCCAGGCAGGCATCCATTCCACCCTCACCTCTGAAATGTAACCATATTTGCCACATCCAGGTTTGCATGGGTGTCCCCTTGGCCTCATTAAGCCAATAGGCATAAACAAAGATGGAAATCCTGAGGGCAAAGGTGGACAGGGCCCCCTCTTGGTGAGGGCTATTTATCCTCATTTATCATTGTGGTTTCCTTTTGTCGTAGTTTATCATTGAAAACAGACCTCAGTTAAGTCGTATGTTTTTAGAACTGTATTTAATTTGACTTCTATGCAAAGTAACTGATAAGTGGCGGCATATAACAACTTCATGAGTAAAATGTTGTAACATGTTAACCATCAATTGATTTACCAATGAGTCTCGTACCTGGGTGTATCTATATTAGGTGAAAGTGAGGTCCCACCACCAGATGTTGCTGTGGACATTGTTCAAAGCATTACATGTGTAACGCTGAAACAATCAGCTCAGAACTTCCAAAACGTCCACCTGACAAGTGGGGAGTGCATACATACATACATAAATAATAAGTCCCTTTGGCTGCTCCCTTGCTTTCACAAGGGGTCACCACAGCAGATCCAAGGTGGGTCTGCAACAAGTTTTATGCCGGATGCCCTTCCTGATGCAACTCCACATTACATGGAGTACTGTGGCAGGGGTAGGGTTTGAACTGGGAACCTTCTGCACAGAAACTAAGTGCTCTAACCACTTGGCCACCATACCATGGCCAGAAATAAGGTGGTTTACTTTAAAAAAAAAAAAAAAAAATCCTCTTTATGCTGATTGTGTTGCTCTCATTCCTTCATCAGGGAAAAGGGAAAATGAACACATACTGGCTGATTGGCCACAAGAACTACAGTGTCCAGAATGACAGTCTGGTTTGCCACTGGAATCCCAGCAAGGCCAGGAAGAAGAAGCCTCTGGCAGGCAGCGTGGACTCTGTGGGCAACGTGAGTCAACTAGGTCACCTTAATCCAAGACAAAGGTGTTCTGTGTAGAACATCTGCCAGGTTCCTGTAGCCATTGTAAAGTTGGAATGGATTACCTCTAATCAGATTACAAAAGTAGTGATAATCAGACAAGATTGCATTAGAAAAATGCATAGTCAAATTATTGTTACATTGTCAAGAATCACTTGGTTACATTTTGACATGTTAATTTTTAAATCAAACATTTTTCATTGATCCAGTGCTATAAACTAATTAACTACATGTGTAGCCAGTAGAGGTCAGTCTTCAATCAATCGTTATTTACGACTCCAATTGCAGCATTTGCAAGTAGATGAAAATCTCCATCAGATGGAAGACAGTAGCAGTCTATCTGTGCCCCATCTTAAAATGACGTTAGGGACTTTGGTGCTGTCTGTAAATCTGTCTGGAGTAGGCAGTTCTCAGAAACTGAGTGACCATGCCAGAAGGAGATGAGTGAGGGAAGCCACCAAGACACCTGACGTAGCGGTGAATAAAAAGTTTGCAGGTCACAGAGCTTTCTCTTATCGTGTCCCTGTTCTGTGGAATGATCTACCATCATTGAAACAGTCAGATTCTGTAGAAAGTTTCAAGTCCAGACTTAAAGCGGACTTATTTTCCCTTTTGTATGGCTAGTACACTGGCATAGTATGTTACTTTTTTTTACTCTTAAATTCATTTTATTAGGAAATGGAGCAGATCACGGCCTCAAAGTCTGGGTCTTTTACTGAAGCTTAGGACTAGTGGCCGGTGATCACCTTAGTATTTCTTTTGTTTTTCTTGTTGCTTAATGCTGACAAATTATACTGTATTTGTTGTCTTTCTGATACCTGATTCTGTTTTTTCTCTCTGTTTGAGATGCGGCTCCAACCCTCCTGTCCTGTGCACCAGCAACATTTCCTGTATATTTATTTTGTGGTTTTGTAAATTGTGTCAGTAGCATCTCCCAAGCACTGGGTCACCCCTCTGAGTCTGATCTGCTTGAGGTTTCTTCCTCAAATCATCAGAAGGATTTTTTCCTTACCACTGTCATCTGTATGCTTGCTCTGGGGGTTGGTAAGGTTAGACTTTACTTGTGTGAATCGCCTTAAGGCAACTTTATAAATGAAAATAAAATGAAATTGTATTGTTATATACATTCGCAGTTATTTTATTAAGTTTATTCTTTAATAGTTACACTAATATTTTGACTTGAAGATAGAGAATGTGTCCTCCATGACCATCCCTGATCACCATGGAGTCCAACAAGAGCTTGTGAGGATGCTAGAATACTATGCATTGTACTCTTGTCTTGTACAATCAGCTTGAGAGTAGTTTTGTGGAATATTACAGTAGGAACACATATTGAAGTGGACTGACATACTGGTGGACAGTCCGGGTGGACCAGACTAATTACAGTGTGCGGCCTGGGCTTTTTTTGTCATAGTCTAGCCCTGCCAGACTGAGCTGACCATCTGCTATAGTAGTCAGAGGACAGAGGACAAGGCAGAGGAGAAAACACAAGGCAAGCTAACCTGCAGTATCATAGACAGGAAAGTTCACGTTTATCTGTCAAAGCTGTCTGAGTGTTTCAGGCTGGTGAGAAATGTTGTCTTACACATGATCCTAACTGTCCTTCATGTGTGCCAGTCATCAGTGACCATGCAGAGCCTCAATGAGAACGCCACCACCCTGGTCTCCATCCCATCCTCTGTGCTGAACCAGACACCACCACAGCCCCATCCCGATAAGAGTGGTCTCAGCGTGGCGGCTCACATTGAAACAGGAACCAGTAGGTGTGGCACTCTGGGCTCCATGATCAGCGGACTACAATGTGGAGATGAAAGTCCTCCACTCAGAGAGCGAATTACCATCAGCGGGCAGAACCCTGTCCTGCTTCCTGGCTCCACCCACCACATCTAACCAGTTGGGGGAAGTTCTCAGGTGTCAGATGAACTGTTAATGTTTGTCTTTTTCTTTTCCTCATTCTGTCTTTGTGGTTGTGTAGCTGCAGATGCACCTGAACAGGTGAAGAGTAATAAACTATGACTCTTACCAGAGACTCTCAGGGTCACATTTCTGTTATTCCTGTTATTCCACAAAGACAAGATGACATCTTTGTGCCAGACACATGCACTTTGCAGATATGTTCTTAATGCCCAGAGCGCACACACTGCACAAACATGACAGATCTGTGCATCATGATATTTTGGGTTTTTCTTTGTAACTGGGTACAGCTGTTTCATAGTGCAGGAACACGTTACAGGCCCCACCTCTCCTCTCCACATCGTGTATGTGTTCATAGCTGTGATGACCAGTTATATCCATTCATGTCTATGGAAGCCTCCGTGATGTCTGTCATGTGTGCGAAGCTCCTACTTCTGTGTGTATGTGTTTCAGTTCAAGCTAACACGTTTTGGTACATTGACAAGCTAGCATCTTCATTTCAGTTGCTTGATTGTTGCTATTCAAATAATGTAGTTGGAGGAATAAAAAGAAAGTAGGTTTACAATTTTAATGCATTATAAATATTAGTTGTGGTTTGCAGCTGTAAAAGGCTGATTTATTGCCTCTTGTTGTTGTCGTTTTCCATGTCCATATATTCCACATACCTGGATGATGAAAAACAGACGTATACAGCCGTTGTGGCCTCCAGAATAAAATACATTTTGTTGCATTGAACACTATTTGAGCCTAGTTAACAGAGAGACAGAGTGAGAAGTGCTATAAGCCAAAAAACATGTCTTCCACTTGGACCCCTTCACAAACAGTGGGAAAAATAAGTATTGAATGTCACCATTTTTCTCAGAAAACATATTTCTAGAGGTGCTACTGGCATGAAATTTTCATCAAACATTGTTAACGATCAAAGTAATCCACACATACAAAGACATCAAACCATAAGTATTCATGAATTAAGTTATGTGTAATGTGAAATGACACAGAGAAAACGTAAAGAAAGGGAAGCACAAAAAGGCATGGCCAGCCAAGACACTAGCTGAAATCTATTAGTAATTAGAAAGAAATCCTGCCCCTTGTCAGTGCAAATTAGAATCAGCTGGTTCAGCCACAGCTGATGGCCTATAAAAGGTGTCTCATCACCAAGGTGTCACACAAGAGCTCTCTCAGGATCTTCACAATGTTAAGGTTGAAAAAATATAAAAAAAATAATACTGACAGCAATGGTTACAGAAGGATTTCTAAACTTCTGAAAGTTCCAGTGAACACTATTGGGGCCAAAATCCAGAAGTGGAAAGAACATCATTTCACCATTAATCAGCCACGACCAGGTGTTCCTCGCAAGATTTCTGACAGAGGAGTGAAAAGAATGATCAGAAGAGTTGTCCAAGAACCAAGGGCCACTTGTGGACAGCTAAAGAAAGACATGGAATTTGTTGGGAAAGTGTAGTGACACGGACCCACAACAGGGGGCGTAAATGAACGGACAATGGAAGGAGTCAAATTATAACACTTTACTGTTGTGAATGACACGGGTGAAGAACCTTATCGGTTTCTCCGCTCTGGGATAGCACGGCTCCTATCCCTGAGTCAGAGGCGTCCACTTCAACCACAAACTGGCGACTAGGATCGGGCTGCACCAAGACCGGTGCAGTCGAGAACCGGCGTTTCAACTCCCTAAACGCGGCTTCGCACCGATCCGACCAGGTGAAGGGAACTTTTGGTGAGGTCAGGGCCGTCAGGGGGCTAACTACCTGACTATACCCCTTAATGAACCTCCTGTAAAAATTTGCGAAGCCGAGGAACTGTTGCAGCTTCCTACGGCTCGTAGGTTGGGGCCAGTCTCTCACCGCTGCGACCTTGGCCGGATCCGGGGCGACGGAGTTGGAGGAGATGATAAACCCCAGGAAGGACAAAGAAGTGTGGTGAAACTCACACTTCTCGCCCTTCACAAACAGCAGGTTCTCCAACAACCGCTGCAGGACCTGACGTACATGCCGTACATGGGTCTCAGGGTCCGGAGAAAAGATGAGTATATCATCCAGGTATACGAAGACGAATCGGTGCAGGAAGTCCCGCAAGACGTCATTAACCAAAGCTTGGAACGTCGCGGGGGCGTTAGTGAGACCGAACGGCATGACCAGGTACTCAAAATGACCTAACGGGGTGTTGAATGCCGTCTTCCATTCGTCTCCCTTCCGGATCCGAACTAGGTGGTATGCGTTCCTAAGATCCAACTTTGTGAAGATTTTGGCTCCATGCAGGGGGGTGAACACCGAATCCAACAAAGGCAACGGGTATCGGTTGCGAACCGTGATCTCGTTCAACCCCCGGTAATCAATGCATGGACGAAGACCGCCATCTTTCTTGCCCACAAAAAAGAAACCTGCTCCCATCGGAGAGGTGGAGTTACGGATCAGCCCGGCAGCTAAGGAGTCCCGGATGTAGGTCTCCATTGATTCACACTCAGGTCGGGAGAGGTTGTACAGCCTGCTGGACGGGAACTCCACACCTGGCAACAAATCGATGGCACAATCAATCCGGGGATTGTGTTTCAACATCCAGGGGAACCCCAGAATCACACGGGAGGTAGAAGGAGTCACAAAAAACTCAATCTCCTCCCTATGATTCCCTGACACTACCAGAGTTACTGGTGGTGTCCTGTGTGTGATTAAAGGGAGTAGGGTGCCATCTAGTGCTTGCACCTGCAATGGTGTAGGTAGCGCCACCAGAGGGAGCCCTACCTCCCTGGCCCATCTGCTGTCTAGCAGATTCCCTTCTGACCCTGTGTCTACCAGTGCTGGGGCCTGAAGGGTTAAATCCCCACTAAGGATTGTAACTGGGAGTCGTGTGGCAATCTGTGTGTGTCCCACGTGAATTTCTTGGCCCACCCTAAGCCCAGTTTCTAGGGGCGGGTGTTGGTGTTTAACCGTTCGGGGCAATTGCTCAATTGATGCTCCATTGAGCCACAAACAAAACACGCCCCGTGTGGAAACCTCCTCTGTCTATTAGGTGATCTAAATGTGGCCCTGCTCGTGTCCATAGCTTCGTCAGCAGGGGGAGCTGTCGCCCCCCCAAACACAGCAGATTACAGAATGTGCAAAAGTCAATCAATAAAGGTGTCGTGTGGGCAGGCTCGACGATAGGAGACGCCCGTCTGGAAACGAACCGGAACCACACGATTTCCACTACCACCGAACCTGAGGAATACTGGAGCCGCCAAATCCCGAAGTCCCCAGGTGGCCACCGTCTCAGCGTGTCGGATCTGGTACTGCTGGCAGAAAGCAAAGACAGTCAAGTGTGGGTGTGAGAACACCCAGCAACAATCCTTCCACCTCCACCTCTCACTCAATACTTGCAGCGCGTCCTCAGAGGAAAAAGAGTGCAGTATTGCACAGCCTCCACAAAAGGACCGGTACTCCTGCAAACACTCACAATAAACAGATTTTCAATATTACCACAAAGGCTGAGGATATTACCTCTAGATGAAGATGATATCTCGGCAGTGTGGTGGAGGTGTCTTCCTGCTTTTATTCCAGATGTGGGTTGGTTGATTAGTGACAGCTGTCACGGATGATGGGTGACAGCTGTCACCACGGCTTGTTCCTGAGGCGGCAGCGCCCTCTCGTGCCTGAAGCCCGCACTTCAGGCAGGGCGCCCTCTGGTGGTGGGCCAGCAGTACCTCCTCTTCTGGCGGCCCACACAACAGAATTAGCAGGTACAATTATTTGAAAGAAAACAATAAGTAATGCACACAACCTCCATGGCCTGTATGCACGTTCCCCGTGCAAGACTCAATTACTAAAGGAAAAGCATGTTGAAGCTCAGAGACATTCTTGATAAAAATCTACCAGGATGATGAAAATGAAACAAAGGTGGACATTTCCCCAAATACACAGACAATGAAACTCTCAGCTGGTTTCAGAGAATGAAAATAAAGCTGCTGGAATGGTCCAGGCAATCAGCTGACTGGAGTCCAACAAAAAATCTATGGAAAGAACTAAAGGTCAGAGTTCATAGAAGAGGTCCATGGAACCTTCAAGATCTGAAGATTGTTTGTGTGGAAGAATGACCAAAATCACACCTGATCAATGCATGTGAGTAGTTTGTCCATGCAGGAAGCATCTTGAAGCTTCATTACCAACAAAAGCTTTTGTACAAAGTATTAAATAAATTCCAGTAAGCATGTTCAGTACTTTTTCACTGTTATATTTTATTAAGTACAACGTAATTTCTGTACTTATTATTGGTTTCTTTGCATGTGTGGATTACATGGGTTGTCACTGACATCTGGTGAAAATTTCATGTCATGTCAACAGCACCTTTAGAAATATATTCCATCCATTTTCCATACCCGCTGAATCCAATTTAGGGTCACTGTGGGGAGCCTGTCCCAGCAGTCATAGGGTGACAGGTGGGGTACACCCTGGACAGGACGCTAGTCTGTCGCACGGCCACGTACAGAGACACACACATTCACACCTAAGGTCAATGTAAAGTTTCCAGTTCACATAATCTGCAGGTCTTTGGATGTGGGAGAAAGACTGAGCACCCGCAGGGAACCCACGAAAACATGGGGAGAACATGCAAATTCCACACAGACAGGCCACAGGTGGGAATCAATCCCATGACCTTATTGCTGTAAAGCAACAGTGCTAACCACTAAGTCACTGTGCTGCCTTTAGAAATATTTACTGAGAGAAATTATGTGTTTAATACTTATTTTACCCACTGTTAAACAGTTTCTTTGGCTCACTCCACTGAAGGCTGCACTTCTTTAGCCCTGATGCCCCCTGGGTATCAGCCTATGCAAATTGGCAGGGTCAAATTAACAGAAGAGTGTCAGCAAAAGATCGCACAAGGAGAGTGCATCTATTGCAGTTTAAAGGGGCACCTCCGCAAAGATTGTTCAGTGCAGCCAAAATACAGATGTCATCAATAGTCTGGGCTACTGGTGAGCCAGACAATCCTTTCAGCGTCAATGTATTCCAGAAGCCAAGTCCTGACAGTTAGTCATTGGGCAGACAGACACGTTCCATGATCTGCTTTAGTCAATTCCGGTGCAGAAACATGTTTTCTTGATAACAGTGTAATCTCCCAGGCAGGTATTCCCATAGAGAAACTCGCAAAGCCCATAAATGTTAACGCACTACATGGCACAGTTTTGTCCCAGATCACCCATCGTACATTTCCACTAGAACTGGTCACCTCAGGCAATCACCATGAAAAGATTTAGTTTTTTTGTGTTTTCTTCTTCAACCCCATTAGTTTTAGGGCACATTTGACTCCGCAGTTGTAATACTGTTGTTGATTGGTCCACCAGTACAGTTTCCCAGTGGAGTGAGTCCTGCCTGTTTAGATGCCTCCAATCTTCTATACCCACCACTGGGACAGTCCGTGCGTCAAAATACAAACCACCTGTTTTGTCTCTCATGCCCTCTGCATATCATGATCTCACTGAAGTATTTAGTAAGGACCGGGCACTTAAGTTCAATTTTCGATTTCAGTGGCGCTTTAATGACATGGGAAACACACGTTTACATTGTCAAAGCAAGTGTTCCATACAGCAAAAAAATTTAAATTAAAATTAAAAAGATGTTCATACAGTTAATATTCTACAGTAAATGTGTGAAATAATAGTAAAAATTGTGCTTTTGCTATAAAAATATACTATCCTATAAAATGTGTTATACATAGATAAAGAGATGTAGTAGTTTAATTGCCTGTTTTGGTTTTACGATGGTTTATGTCTGTTGCTCCTTCTTTTCAAGTTACAGCAGCTCACAAACCTTGCTGCTGTGTTTGCACATTGTTGTACTTGACTCAACAGATACGGAAGTTTGTCTTTGTTGGTCATGCTCTCTCTCTTTTTGAGCGTTTGTGATTTGTGGGACGCACGTGTCTCTGATGTCTTGGTGCAGCAGGCAGGTGGTTAAGAAGAGCAGCTCGGCCTCCACCTCGTGTTGTGAGCAGTGGGTGCACTCTCTCTTCCACTTCACCTTCCTAATGACTGTTCTATCAATTTACTCCCGGATGTACCACTACCATCCAGTCAATTGTATAACCTGTCACAGCCGGAACGGGAATCAATGGAACACAGTGGTGGGCACAGCTAACCAAAAAGTTAGCTTTGATAACAGTTAATCCACTAACTAAAGAGTTATCGTTTATAAAGCTAAACCAATAAACCACTAAAAATCTTAGCATAAGTTACAGATAAATGCTAAACCAATAGCTTTCAGTGTTGATTTTAGTACAGTAGCAGCTACTGACACAACAACGAGCCAGCACTTCTGTGTCAGATTAGCTTTCTCTCAGCAAAAGAGATCTGTAACCAAGGAAAAAGAAGATGAAGAGGGATAATAAAGACAATTTCTCTTTACACCATACAGACTCTCTGGCATATCACGCAAGTCATCAACAGGCATACAGTTTTAAGTTATGGTTAAACTTTTAACCAGACTAATTCCAGTCACGTTATTTAAAGTAGCATCACGTCTGGCATTTTATAAAGCAAAAATATCAGTTATAAGTTTTAGTTTTAAAGTAATGCATTAATTTTGAAAGTTTTAGTGTTTGGACAGACACACATGCTGCAGTGCATTATGGGTAAAGTTTTGTGACAAGAGAAATGCATTGAGATGCTCTGATCAGGCTGCACTTCAACGGCTGCACACAGACAACAGCATTAAACTATTTGTATATTGTGCCTAAAACTCTTATGAATATATTCTCTGGGTTTATAGACATTGTTATTGTTTGTTTTATGTAAACATGCCAGAAACTCAGGATGCGTGAGCTGTGATCGTTTCCTGTTCATGTCATTCTGGGGGAAAGTGTAGTTTGCTCTTTAACATCCTGCTTATTTTCCTTTACAACAGTTTGTCCTCTTTGTTCCAGAGAAATATATACAGTATAAGATGTCTGAAATTTGGTTTGCATTCATTAAATTCTACACAGATTAAATGTAGCAGACACGTATTATTTGGGATATTTGTTTTAGCAAGTTTTCTGGGTCTCTACTGCCATCTATTGAGATATCCCATAATCCGTTGCACACCAGAGAGTTGCTGCAGCCTCTTATTACAGTTTTTCTTCATTGGTTTGGCTCATTTCTTGAAACTGAGATGACATTCTCAAAATGACATGGACAAATCCCCAAACTAACTTGCAGTTTCTCAGAACAGAATGGCATTTCTCATTGCTTTCATCACATTTCAAATGCCTTGTACATGTTCCAAGCACTTAGTACATCTTTGCAAATGGTTATGTACAAGTGGCCTACATTTAATACAATCAGCCTACATTTAGAACATTTTCCAAAAAAGTGCATCTTGCTGATCTATCCCAATTGGTTGATTCTCAGTGTAATGGTTGTTCTCTCCAAAACATGTCAGCACAATTTCATCGTATAAGTCATCATCTGCAGAATAGTCTGCTCAATTGTCAAAATTAGTTAAGAAATTGGAATACAATACAGCACACATATTTTGGAACATTCATGACAATCAGGTGAGTAGGTAACAGGTGAAAGCAGGTTTTGACGAGGAGGAGTGTCCCACATTACAGGTGACCAATCCATCAGTTTGTTGAGTTACCTGACAGGTGTTGTCTATGATTTTGAATGCTGGCATTGCTGTATATATACAGCTTGGCCTGGTGCTAGTACTTTTTCCAATGTCAACATGTAGAGACCGCAAGTACAAGGCCAACCTCCACCTGGAGGAAGGGGAAGAGGAAGAGAAGGAGAAGGAAGAGGAGGAGGAGGATTGAGGGTGCGTGGTGGTAGAGGAGCGGGAAGAGGAGGAGTGAGGGTTCATGGTGGTGGAATAGGAGGAAGAGGAGTTCGCAGACATCCTGTCCCGGATGAAATTCGGGCCACCATTATTGACCATGTAGTCAACCATCGCCTCACAATGGCAGAGGCAGGGTGCCGAGTGCAGCCTAATGTGCCACGCTCCCCAGTCTCCTCCATCATACAAACTTTTCGCCGGGAAAACAGGTATGCACTCAAGCAATGACGGAACTACAGAATTCTCTAAGAAAGCCTTACTGTACTGTTACTGTGTTTGATTCAGTGTGTGTGTGTGTGTGTGTGGGCCCATAGGCTACTGCAAAATCTCACCTCAGTGTCACAGTATGATACAGCACACTATTGTAGCATGACAAACAAAATATGGTTGTACTGTAAATTAGACAAAATACAGCATTGCAGTTTACAGTAGTATTGCAGTGCATTTGTAAGTACAGTAGCCTACAAAAGCTATAGAATGATAGCAGAATGAAGCAGTACGCAATACAGTCATTACCTTGATTGACAATATGTAACAAAGACATAAGACAAACACTACAAATAGTCATGTTGTCTGTGTCTATGAGCAGGATTGGGCAACAGCGTCATATAGGTGGGAGAAGACGACTGCTCACCGATCGCCAAGAAGGACAGATCTGCAACATGGTCATTGCAAATAATGCAATCACACTGACACAGGTCCGTGACACAATCCTCCAAAACAACACAGTCTTCCAAAACATCAACTCCATCAGCATATCCACAATAGACCGGGTACTGAAGAAAAACCTCATGACCATGAAGCAGATCTACAGAGTACCATTCAAATGGAACACAGACAGAGTGAAAGAGCTGCGGTACCAGTATGTGCAGGTAAGTCAATTATTCATGGTCTATCAGTTTGTATAGCCTACACTATGCAGAGGTTCCAATTTCTGAGGGTTACCAGTATCCTCTTTACCTTTGGAATCCAGCTTTACAATACAGTATCTGACCACAGCATTTTGCCAAAGAACTGTAACAGAACACTGTCATCATTATGTCTCCCTTCTATTTGTGTCAGAAAACTACCTGCAGAACCTCTGCATATGCCTGCACTCTAGGTTTGGAACCACAGTGGGTTATATTGACTTTGTGAAGAGTATTACTGCTGTGACCGTGTGACCCATCTATATGACTGATTTGGTTTATTTTTCTCTTTTGTAGAGAACCCTGGCACTAGAGGGGAATGAAACCCCCCATATCCTAGTATTTGTTGATGAGGCAGGGTTCAACCTGGCCAAGGGCCGCAGGCGTGGCCGAAACATCATTGGCCAGCGGGCCACAGTGGATATCCCCGACCAGCGGGGGGGAAATATTACCATGTGTGCGGCTATATCTGAAAATGGTGTGGCCACACACATGGCAAGCTTGGGCCCATACAACACTGAGAAACTCCTCCATTTCCTGGACCGTTTGTATCTGGATTTAGTTCCAGAAAATGAGAGGGGTCTCGAAGGGCCCCACCTACCCCAGTTTGTCGTTGTGTGGGACAATGTCAGCTTTCACTGTGGCCCACGCATCAGGGCATGGTTCGACACGCATCCAGGGATGCATAATGTCCCACTACCTCCATATTCTCCATTCCTTAACCCTATTTGTCATGACAAGTTGATATTTTTTGGGTTGTCGAATATGTCAACTTGATATTAATCAAAGTGACATAAGCAGAAGTTATCTTTGGCATTTTTGGTCTTCAGTTATATGCCAACTTGTCATTACAAAAACCGAATGACAATGACAGCAGTCATAAATATTTCTGATGACATAAATTTTGACACATTCATGACTGTGTCATGTAACAGTTATGACGGTGTCATGTCACTATTATGATGATACCTTCAAGTAAAGTGTTACAGAAATGTGTCAAAAATGTGCAGCAACAGTGCCCTGATCCAGGAGGAGGCCTCCCGGTAATCTCTTCATTCTTCCTTCTGCCCAGTTTTCAGTCCTGCAGTTCTGTCTAAACTGGCTTGTCATCCTGGCATTAATCAGACCTTGGACACTGCTAAAAGATACTACAGGTAGCCCACACAAACCCCTAACACAAAGGACTTTGTTACCTTGATCACCCTCTGCACCAGGACTAAACCATCATGCCACCGGGACTGTTCCAGTCATTATCCATATCCAGTGCCCCTGGTCCCACATCAGTTTATATTTCACAACAGGAGTACCCCCTTCCAATGGACAAACCACCTTCCTGACCATGGTAGATTGATTCTCCAAAGCAGATCCCTTTCTAGCTCTTTCCAAATTCCTGTCCACCCAGCAGATGGCTGACCTCCTAGTCCATCATATGTTTCAGCTGAATGGCAATACAACATGCTTTGTGTCAGACTGAGGACCTCAGTTCACATCTCATGTGTAGAAAGCTTTCTGCACTGCTCTTGGGGACTTGGTCAGGCTTTCCTCCAGCTTCCATCCCCAGACCAACCATGACCTAGGATCTAGAAGGCTGTCCATTCTGCTCTGCTCTATGCCAGGGACCAGACTCAAAGCCGTGCAGACCAACCCACACACACACAAACACACACACACACACATATATATACATATATACACACACGAGGTCTGTTAGATAAGAAACCGACACTTATTTTTTTTTAACTATATGGATTTGAATGACGTGCGATTCCACCAATCATGCTTGAACCCTCGTGCGCATGCGCAAGTTTTTTCACGCGTGTCGGTGACGTCATTTCCCTGTGGGCAGGCCTTGAGTGAGATGTGGTGCCGCCCTCTCAGCTGAATTCCTTTGTTTCACACTCTGCTCCAGACGGCGCGCTTTGCTTTATCAAAATTTTTTCTGGACCTGTGAGGAATATCCGAGTGGACACTATTCGAGAAATTAAGCTGGTTTTCGGTGAAAAGTTTAACGGCTGATGAGAGATTATGGGGTGTTTCTGTCACTGTAAGGACTTTCCACGGAGCTGGATGTCGCGCAGCGCTTCCAGGCACCGTCGTCGGCCTGTTTCGACCTGAAAACATCCTAATTTAAGGCTTAATTCACCCAGGACGTCGTGAGAGAACAGAGAAGATTCAGAAGAGGCCGGCATGAGGACTTTATGCGGACATTCCACTGTTTAAGGACATTTATTAATGAAAGACGTGCGCGCAAATTTGCCGAGTCGTTTCTGTGACGACTCGGCGAATCTGTGTGCACCAGCTTAATTTCTCGAATAGTGTCCACTCGGATATCCCTCACAGGTCCAGAAAAAATGTTGATAAAGCAACGCGCGCCGTCCGCAGCGGCTATTCAGACAAAGAGATTCCGACGGGCGGGGTGGAGCACTCCTCACTCAAGGCCTGCCCACAGGCGAATGACGTCACCGACACGCGTGAAAAAACTCACGCATGCGCACGAGGGTTCAAGCATGTCTGACGTAAAAACATATGAATTAAATCCATTTATTTTTTTAAAAAATAAAAAGGACCGCTTTTTTCATCACAGACCTCGTATACATGCAGTTGTTGAACTTCACATTTTACAGACGCAAATACAGTGATATGAAAAGCGTAGTGCCCCCTTGAGCTTTTACATGTTTGAAATTGTTTTAGGACATCAAAAAAACAAAGCAAAAATCCAGGCTTTTTATATTAAAATTTCTAAAATGATGCCCCTTAAACTCACAGTGAAATGAAATCTCTACATTATGAATTAAAAGAAATAAAAATCTAAAAGCCAAACTGATGGTGTGAATAAGTAAGTGTCTTCTTTAGTATAATATATAAACATTACTTTTACATCCAGTCTTCAGACAAATCAGGGGATGATATATCAACATTTCCAAGACAATGATTATGTTTTGGACTTTATTTTAAATCAATTATGAAGAAATACAAACAGTATGGCCCTCTAAGGTAAATCTGTGTGGAGTAGACAGTTCTCAAAAGCTAAGGGACCATACAAGGAGGAGACAGTTCTCAAAAGCTAAGGGACCATACAAGGAGGTGACAAGTGAGGAAAGCCACCAAGACACCCAAACAACCCAGAAGAAGTAATTCCCAGTAATAATTTTAGGATTACTGGGAGTGCCCTTGCATGGTTAACATCATACCTGACCAGTCATTCTCACTGCGTTTTGTACAATAACACTACCTCTAACCTTAGTGACATGAAATTTGGGGTTCCACAGGGGTCCGTCTTAGGTCTCCCACTTTTCTCCCTTTATATAGCACCCCTGGGGCGCATATTGCGGCGCTTTGGGATTACCTTTCAATGCTATGCTGATGATACTCAGTTATACATGCCAATAACTGCTGCTAATCTCATCCACATAAAATCCTTAGATGATTGCCTTGTATCAGTGAAAAGCTGGATGTCTAGCAATTTCCTACTATGAAATTCTGACAAGACTAAAATGATGGATCTTGGTCCAGTGAGACATCGGCATCAATTTGACCAGTTAACACTTAGCCTAGGCTCATGTGACATACATCACACTGACAAAGTGAGGAACCTTGGGGATATTATGAGGACTGCTTACTTCCATCTGCGAAATATATCAAAGGTTTGTCCCATCCTGTAAATGGACTGCATTTACAATGAGGAAAATAAGTATTTGAACACCCTGCGATTTTGCAAGTTCTCCCACTTAGAAATCATGGAGGGGTCTGAAATTTTCATCTTAGGTGCATGTCCACTGTGAGAGACATAATCTAAAAAAAAAAAATGGAAATCACAATGTATGATTTTTTTTAATAATTTATTTGTATATTACTGCTACAAATAAGTATTTGAACAACTGTGAAAATCATTCTTAATATTTAGTACAGTAGCCTTTGTTTGCAATTACAGAGGTCAAACGTTTCCTGTTGTTTTTCACCAGGTTTGCACACACTGGCCAGGCCACTCCAGAACCTTGAAATGCTTTTTACGGAGCCCCTCCTTAGTTGCCCTGGCTGTGTGTTTGGGGTCATTGTCATGCTGGAAGACCCAGCCATGACCCATCTTCAATACTCTTACTGAGGGAAGGAGGTTGTTTGCCAAAATCTTGCAATACATGACCCCATCCATCCTCCCTTCAATACTGTGCCGTCGTCCTGTCCCCTTTGTAGAAGAGCACCCCCAGAGTATGATGTTTCCACCCCCATGCTTCACGGTTGGGATGATTTTCTTGGGGTTGTTTTCATCCTCTAAACATTGTAAGTGGAGTTGATTCCAAAAAGCTTTATTCTGGTCTCATATGACCACATGACCTTCTCCCATGCCTCCTCTGGATCATCCAGATGGTCACTGCTGAACTTCAAACGGGCCTGGACATGTGCTGGCTTGAGCAGGGGGACCTTGCTGCCCTGCAGGATTTTAAACCATGACAGCATCATGTGTTACTAATGTAATCTTTGTGACTGTGGTCCCAGCTCTCTTCAGGTCATTGTCCAGGTCCTCCTGTGTAGTTCTGGGCTTTCTCAGAATCATCCTTACCCCACAAAGTGAGATCTTGCATGGAATCCCAGACCAAGGGAGATTGACAGTCATCTTGTGTTTCTTCCACTTTCTAATAAATAATCATAACAGTTGTCTTCTACCAAGCTGCTTGGCTGTTGTCCTGTAGTCCATCCCAGCCTTGTCTACAGTTTTGTCCCTGGTGTCCTTAGACAGCTCTTTGGTCTTGGCTATGGTGGACAGGTTGGAGTGTGATTGAGTGTGTGAACAGGTGTCTTTTATACAGGTAACAAGTTCAAACAGGTGCAATTAATACAGGTAAAGAGTGCAGAATAAGAGGGCTTCTTAAAGAAAAATTAACAGGTCTGTGAGCCAGAATTCTTGCTAGTTGGTAGGTGTTCAAATACGTATTTGCAGCAGTAACATACAAATAAATGATTTTTTTTTTTAAATCCTACATTGTGATTTCCGGATTGTTTTTTTTTGTTTTTTTTTTTAGATTATGTCTCTCAGAGTGGACATGCACCTAAGATGAAAATTTCAGACCCCTCCATGATTTCCAAGTGGGTGTTCAAATACTTATTTTTCCTCACTGTATATAGCGCTTTTCCATCTGCATCAGACCCTCAAAGCGCTTTACAGTTATGCCTCACATTCACCCATTCACACAAACACACTCACACACCAATGTCAGGGTGCTGCCATACAAAGTACTCAATATACATCAGGAGCAACTGGGGATTAAGAACCTTGCCAAAGGGTCCTTAGTGATTTTCCAGTCAGGCTGGGGTTTGAACCAAGGATCTTCTAGTCTTAAGCCCGACGCTTAACCACGAGACCAGCACTTCCCCGTCTGTGGCTGATGCTGAGACCCTGATTCATGCATTTGTTTCTTCAAGATTAGACGACTGCAATGTTCTATTTTCTGGTTTACCGCAGTCCAGCATTAGGGTCTCCAATTGGTTCAAAATGTTGCTGCCAGACATTTGACACGAAGCAGAAAGTTTGACCACATTACACCCATTTTGGCATCTCTTCACTGGCTTCCTGTCCCTGTGAGATCAGATTTTAAGGTTCTGCTACTAACCTATAAAATTATTCACAGACTAGCACCTCCCTACTTAGCTGATCTAATTAAATCCTATGTACTGACCTGGTGTCAAGTCTGTTGCCCTAACCAGACCTGACACTTAAACTGTGCCTGAGATCGTATCCTGCAAAACAGTTTCTCAAAGCACAATCACATAAAAAGAGACAACATTAGACAGAGATCTCTTTTGTGAGCTTTGCGCAAAGGGGAGAAGCTTCGGAGAGATTGTACAAACCTAAGACCAACCTTGCTTCTCCTGCTCCTCTCCGCCGCCCCCCCGGCGCTTGCTCTTTTATTAGAAAAGAAAAAAATCATAAACAATACAATGTAGCATCAGGGTACATTGTGTTTGGGGAAGGGAGGGGTGAACGGTTGCTTGTGAGTTACGGTTTCCTGTGAAACATGCTCGTTTCTTTTACCGAAAGAAGGGAGTAAACAGTTAAGTTTCGATGTCAACAGAGTCCTGAAACAACCTTTAGTTCATCACTGTGGCTGAGCAATCATTTAGCTTAAACGCAGCATATATGAATGGGTACATAATTATTATGATTGAATGAGTAAATGAAGTATAAAAGAATATAATTCAGACAATAATAAACGTAGAATCCTTTAACAAGTCAGCTAAGACACATATTCTTTCAGTCTTGTGGCTGGTTTCACTCCGACATCACACAGATAACAGATACAGTTTCACAAGAAGCAGAAACTTAACTCAGACTACTTTTGATTACATTGAATATCATGTAAGCAGGCAATGATTAATTAAATAAATGGTAACAACTCATAAAATCCCCATCATTTCCCTCCTCTTTTAGCATTTATTTGTAGTTTGCTAGTGTAAAAATAAATGTATTTACAGTGTATGACAATAATTCAGCATAATTTCACTCATCCATCATGAGCACTTGTTTACACATTTTCACTCATAACTTCATTACTTTACACTTTCAATTATCATCATAAGTGTCTTGTCCTTAGTCCACATTATCACATCCTTCCTGGGGCTCCTCGAGGTTCAAAAGTGTATAGGTTGGTGTGTGAGCCAATTGTAATTGCACAAACGGCTTGGTTGCCAGCCTGGTAACCATTGCCTTAATACAGGGTATGGCACAGCAGGAGAAAACAATCAAAACTCCAATCAAAATCAGAACCGGTGTAAAGAATTTTAGCAATATTTGCCACCAGGAGCCGGAGGTAAACCACCCCCACAGGCTCCATCATGCTGCTGTTTCCTGAAATTCGGTGGTCATAGTACTTTGCATTTTTTCCAGGACCCTCATCGCCTGTTGTGCCCAATCAGAAGTTATCTCAGATATACATGTACAGCACGTGGCATTTATCATTCCACATACTCCGCCTTGTGCTGCTGTTAACAAATCTAACACTAATCGATTTTGGAGGACCATCGTACGGATTTCGGTCAACATTTTGTTTTGGGCTTTGTTGACTATGAGAGACGCGTTTAGGAATACAGCCAATTGATAATTTACTGTTTCCAATCGAAACTGTAAGTTTGGAATACCCAACCAGGGCAACACGGACAGACCACCCCTCTCCCAATCTTTCCAGATCTTAAACTCCTCGGACACATCATCGTTCTGCCAGATGTGTTTTACCTGGTGAATCTCCACGTCGTCTAAATTCCGCCTCACCCTTTCTGGCCTTTTGGACTCGGCCGCGATGACAAAGGTGTGATCTGACACCTGGGTAGGGGCGCAAATTCCATCCCATCCCGGTGGGAGATTCAGGTACAAGGGTGTACCACAAACCCAGAACACGTCATCCAGTGGCCATGTTCCGTTCCGGGCTGGTAACCATAATTTTGCTATCCTGAAGCAATTGTGATCTGTTGGACAGGAGGGTCTGTCCCACTTTCCACAATATAGGGTTTCAGATTTGGTTGTGTTAACTTGAATACACTCTCCAACATTTAGGCGAGTCTCTACACATCTCTTAGCAGTCAACTGTCCCACTGATACATTCCCTTCCTGATAATAACAAATTGGAAATTTAATTCTGTGGGGTATTATAACAGTTTTGGCCACAAGTGCAGATGCCTTAATCCTAGTCAAGGTTACTAATTGACTACACGGGTCATAAGTTTTCCCCCAATGAGATCCATTCCATCCGCTGTATGCTATGGACATATATACGTGATCCTCACCAGTCATTGTTACGTACATAGCTTGAACAATACAGTCAGTGACACCATAACTAAATGGTCGTGCCCATAAAGTTGGTTGTGTGCTGGATATTGGGATGTATGAACAGACATAACAGTCTGTCTCATTAACTGATTGAGCTATGATTATTGCATAATTGTACCATGAGTTTTGCTGTAATGGATTGTCTGTGGTATCATTTTTTAGCTCATCGAGTAGTGCTAGCATCTGTTTAGGTATGTATCTTTTATTGATTTTTGCGAACGCTTCGCTTTGTCTAGCTGTCCCTTGTAACCGGAAATGATGAAGTAAATATATTACCCCTGCTAACAGAAGCAACATTATCATACAACAACAAAAACAAGAGCATTTCTTTCCGCTATGAACCTCTCAGATTTCTCTCTTACGTCGTCTAACTCTTTGTCTCCTCAACAGGAGCTCTTCGTCCTTCATGTTGACTGGTACAGATGTCATCTTTAGTGACAGTTCAAAAGGAGCAGTTTGTCTGGGCTTAGGGGCTGAAGGTGACAGTTCACAGTCTCAGTTCAGTTCAGCAAGGGACTGAGGGAATCTGGAACCTTTTTTTTTTGTCTGTTATTTCCCTTCAGTTGGAGTGCATAAATCTGTACTATTATCAGTATGTGTAAGGCATGTTGCAAGTGGACTTAAGATAATGTGTCATGTACTCTGTCCTGTGCCCTGTTCTTGACGTTTCTTTTAAACACAGGTGCACAGGATTAGAACAGGATCGTCTTGTCTCCTGTTTTCAAAGATGCAGTTTTGTCTGCTTCTGTCTCCTGGTCTGGTCACGTCAGCTTCAGTGCTCTTATTTCAAGCTTGTAGTACGTCTGCTTCTGATCCTGGTCTGAGTTGACAGGCCTCTCCTTGGTCACAGCTGGTTACTTGTCTGCTTCAACCTTTGGTCTTTGTCTTTGTAGTGGGATAGATGCACCCAAGATGATCTTTTCCTCTGGGCTGGATCAAGATTTCCTTTTGATTACTTTAATGTAGATCAAATCTCCAGGGTGTACTTCCAGAGTCTGTAAGTCTGTAGGAAGTAAAGAGTTTGATGGCAGTAAATGTGTCTTTTGTATTTGTTTTTCTTGCAGCAGTTCTTTCATATAGTCTGCTAGGTTCTTTTCTTCAGTCATAGTCTGAGCGTCTGGTAGCAAGTCCGGAAGTTTAAAACTTCGTCCATACAATATCTCAAATGGTGTGAGTCCTGCTTGTGTGGGTGTTATTCTCATGTACATTTTGACTAAATCCAAGCATTCTGGCCAGGGTCTTTGTGTCCTCCATGCATTTTCTGAGTCTGCTCTTAATTGTCCCATTTGTTCTTTCTACTAATCCTGCACTTTGTGGATGATAAGAACAGTGATTTTTGAGAGTCATCCCCAAGTTTCGTGCTACTTTTGTGATCACCTCATTCACAAAATGTGTTCCATTATCACTATACAGCATCTCTGGGACACCATATGCTGGAATGATCGTCTTGCAGATGGCTTTAGCAACAGTTAATGCATCAGCTTTTGCACTTAGGACAATCTCAACCCATTTTGAGAAGGCGTCAATCAACACCAAACAGTATTGGTAGGGTCCACTTTTATTCAACTCAATAAAATCCATGTGTACACTGTGGAAGGGGTACTGAGGTGCAGGAAACTGTCCCCGCTTTGGCCTTAAATTTCCCTGTGAATTATGTCTTATACATGTAACACATGCTTTACAGAAGTTTTTTGCGTAGGAATTGGATCCAAATGTCGTAAAATGTTTGTTCAATAATGCCACCATACCACCGGTTGACACATGACAAACTCCATGTGTCATGATAGCAGCCATTTTGAACAAACTTTTAGGCAGGATGGATTTCCCTCCTAATTCAAAAATTTTATCAGCGTTCTGGAGGGCACCTTGTGTCGACCAGAAGGCTTTTTCTCGACATGGGGAACTTTGTTGGGTGTCATAAAGAAGATCCAAGTCCAAAACCGAAGAGTCAGCCATGTAAATGTCAGACACACCGAGTTCGCCCAAAGCAGCAGTTTTGGCTACTTGGTCTGCAAACCTGTTTCCTTCAGACACAAAATCAGAACACTTGGTGTGTGTGGCACATTTACATAGAGCTAGCTTAGCGGGAAGCTTAATAGACTGCAAAAGATCAAGCAGCAAGCTGTGGTGGGTAACGGGTTTACCAGTTGAGGTAATCATACCCTGCTGTTCCCACTGCTTAGCAAAGAACCAGACCGTAGAAAAAGCATACTGTGAGTCAGTGTAGATTGTCACAGTTTTTAACTTTCAGTTTTGTGAATTGGTCTTCTGCCTCGTGAGTCCATGTGATGGGGTCAGAGAGAGCCATCAGAGTTGAATAAATTAGATCCAACAACAACTGTGTCTTTTCTGCATAGCATGGGATCCATGACCGGCAGTAATTACAAAGTCCAAGGAACGTCATCATCTCTTTCTTGAGCACAGGTTTTGGAGCTTTCAGGATGGTGTCCTTCCGAGTTCAGACGAGATCAGGCATTTTCAGAGTGGTATGGCCGTAAGTTGTGATTGTTGTTGTTGTACTTGTGAATTCTGCTGTGATGGTTGTTGTACAATTTGTTGTCCAGGTTGTAGTCTTGGCTGTAATGGTGGCTGTTGTCGTCCGGTCACACTTCAAGTAGCCACAAAGACAGGAAAGAGTAAGTTAAAAAAGGAGGAAGAATTGAAAGTAGCGAAGAGATGGTTAGATGAGGCACAGAAGAGACAGAAAGCAATCAATGACAGGAAGAGTCATAAAGGAAAGGACAAGATAATGTATGTAAGACCTGAAGATAATGAGACAGTGACTGGACGACAACAGCCACCATTACAGCCGAGACCACAACCTGGACAACAAATTGTACAACAACCATCACAGCAGAATTCACAAGTACAACAACAACAATCACAACTTACGGCCATACCACTCTGAAAACGCCTGATCTCGTCTGAACTCGGAAGGACACCATCCTCAAAGCTCCAAAACCTGTGTTCAAGAAAGACATGATGGCGTTCCTTGGACTTTGTAATTACTGCCGGTCATGGATCCCATGCTATGCAGAAAAGACACAGTTGTTGTTGGATCTAATTTATTCAACTCTGATGGCTCTCTCTGACCCCATCACATGGACTCACGAGGCAGAAGACCAATTCACAAAACTGAACGTTAAAAAAACTGACAATCTACACTGACTCACAGTATGCTTTTTCTACGGTCTGGTTCTTTGCTAAGCAGTGGGAACAGTAGGGTATGATTACCTCAACTGGTAAACCCGTTACCCACCACAGCTTGCTGCTTGATCTTTTGCAGTCTATTAAGCTTCCTGCTAAGCTAGCTCTATGTAAATGTGCCACACACACCAAGTGTTCCGATTTTGTGTCTGAAGGAAACAGGTTTGCAGACCAAGTAGCCAAAACTGCTGCTTTGGGCGAACTCGGTGTGTCTGACATTTACATGGCTGACTCTTCGGTTTTGGACTTGGATCTTCTTTATGATACCCAACAAAGTTCCCCATGTCGAGAAAAAGCCTTCTGGTCGACACAAGGTGCCCTCCAGAACGCTGATAAAATTTTTGAATTAGGAGGGAAATCCATCCTGCCTAAAAGTTTGTTTATTTTTCTTCTGCCCCTCTAATTTATATGCATGACGGACGTAGGACATAAGGTCGTCTACACTCTGGGTATCTACAGTTACATCATGTTTCCTAACCCAGGCCCCCACAGATGGTAATATCCCTTCTAACAACGCTCGTTTGAACTGACTTTGGAAAGTGCTGTTTACAGCTGCGTCAAATGGGATGCCACTGTGTGCTCTGAAAACTTTCATCATTCGTAATTTGAAATCATCAGGTTCCTCGTCAGGCCTTTTTTTTGTGGCTGCAATTCTACCATAATCAGCTGTTGGCCTGAATTTTTCTCTGATACGGGTAAACAAATCCTGAAGAGGAACGAGTAAAGAAGCCTGGAATTGCCCTTGTGCATTTATCCTAAACGGGAGTACATGCCCTTGTGCATCTCTACCTGTAAAGTCACCTTGGACATGATGAAAGTCTTTTGTCAAGGCTGCTCTTACAATTTCAGCAATTTCCTGTCCATTCAGACGGTATGACCGGATTAACCCATCCATGTGTCTTAACCATTCCTCTATATCAGCTCTTGGGTCTGGAAGGCCAGCTGCGGCTTTGGTAGCTTCCTCTAAAGTCCAAGGTCGGTGAACATAAATAGATGGCGGTTGTCCCTGTGCTGTGTTTGCTACTTCAATCATTGGGTATATGTTGGTTGCACCCCATGTTTGTCCCGATCTTGTGTGCGATGGTGAGAAGTCGAAATGAAACGACGTATCTAGGTCGGATACAATATGGGGACAGTCTGATTATAAGATGGTGGATTTCCACCGAATGGACTTATAGCTTTATAATCATCATCAACTGGAATTTTTACTCCATCCAACGGGGCCATAGGCATTACAGTTACAGGTGGTGGGGTTACATTCACAAATGGCTTATTTGACGGTGCCCTAACCGGACCTGGCACCTAAGCTGTGCCTGAGATCGTATCCTGCAAAACAGTTTCTCAAAGCACAATCACATAAAAAGAGACAACATTAGACAGAGATCTCTTTTGTGAGCTTTGCGCAAAGGGGAGAAGCTTCGGAGAAAGCGTACAAACCTAAGACCAACCTTGCTTTCCCTGCTCCTCTCCGCCACCCCCCCGGCGCTTGCTCTTTTATTAGAAAAGAAAAAAATCATAAACAATACAATGTAGCATCAGGGTACACATCACCCACATCACACAGATAACAGATAGTTGATACAGTTAATTTCACAAGAAGCAGAAACTTAACTCAGACTACTTTTGATTACATTGAATATAATGTAAGCAGGCAATGATTAATTAAATAAATGGTAACAACTCATAAAATCCCCATCACCTGGGCTCTGTGTTATCAGGGTGCAGGACTACTGTGTCCCTAGAGTGAATAAAAGGTCATCCAATGTAGTAACGGGTATTACGTTTGGAAACATGTCCCTCTATGCTCGCTCTGGACATTTCTGCGGAAACATTAGGTTGGCGTTATTAAGTCTAGGGCTGCCTACCTGTTCCTGGTCATCCCTGCCAATGTGGAGCACCCCTGGGAAAGCCTGATGCCATCCATCGCGGCTACATAGCTGGAAGTCTGTGTAGCGTCCTGGCTAGCAGCTATGCGGCTAATAACAACTTGCTGTGCATTTTTTCCACGCTGTTACCGGTGCCATGTTGGTTTACTCCATCAGCCAGCTGATGAATCTCAACAGTTTCTTCACCTCACTGTGCATAACGGTGATTAAACAACTTGGACTTCTTCACTGTTCACGCTATATCCATGGAAGTTCTCAAAGAAATTCCTCCTACTCCTGGACAAGTTCCACCATCCCGGCTCTCTGGTCAGCCACACGAGCTGTCACCTCTCATTCACATCATCAGAGCAATGTCTCCTACTGGAGAAGTAGTTTGGGTGACTCCAGGGCAACAACTCTCCGGGCGCTGGATGGAGAACATGGGGTGGATTTCAGGCAATTACGGCCACTGGAAAGGTGTCTTGCTCCTCTCAGCAGCAAAACTGAACTGTTAAATGCCCAATCAATCACAAACAAATTTTGCTTCATTCACAACCACATACTGAATAAATGTCTAGATTTTATGTGCATTACAGAGACCTGGCATCAATCAGATATTTTTTCCTCTTTGAATGAGTGCTGTCCCCCAGGATATAGCTATCTCCAGAAAGTCCACAGCACAGGTTGTGGTGGCAGCCTGTCAGTCATCCATCGCTGTGACCTGAACTCACTTCATTCAAGTGTAAGCCCCTTCCCCTGTGCTGTTCCTCCTCATCTACTGACCACCAAAACCAAACTCATCTTTCATGCCTGAGATGTCAAATCTCCTCACAACTTTCTGCACATCCTCTTTTGATGTTATATTAGGTCATATGAACATCCACGTCAACACCCATCCTGCTGCTCCGCTGCTGAATTGCTTCAATTACTGGACTGCTTCAATCCAGTACACTTTATGTATATAACACATTTAACAACAAAGACGTTCCAAAGTGCTGCACATACAGTAGAATCACGATAAATAAAACCCCAATAGTCAAGAAATTGTCAGGGCCTGACATTTTATCTGGTCAGTTGTGGGGTTTTCTGGTTTGTTTTTATTGTTTTTTTTTGTGCTTGTGATTTTGGCGGTTATGGACTGCTTCAATTGAAAGCAACTCGGTGATGTCCCCACATGTCAGGGGGCACACCTTGCAGTTGGTCATCACAAACTCTGCTCCTCTCACCAACCTGCAGGTGTATGATCTAGGTGGTGCTGAACACAAGGTCGTTTCTATGGAGTTGCTATCCTCATCCAATCTCTCCAAGCCCAAACACAATATCTGTTTTACAACCCCAATTCTAATGAAGCTGGGACGTTGTGTAAAATGTAAATAAAAACAGAATACAATGATTTGAAAATCCTCTTCAACCTATATTCAATTGAATATATCACAAAGACAAGATATTTAATGTAGAAACTGATACTTTATTGTTTTTGTGCAAATATTTGCTCATTTTGAAATGGATGCCTGCAACGTATTTCAAAAAAGTTGGGATGGGCCAAAAAAAATAGACTGGGAAACTTGATGAATGCTCAAAGAACACCTAATTGGAAACAGGTGAGTGTCATGATTGGGTATAAAAGGAGCATCCTCCTTAATGTTTCTCAACATTCAATTGCAAGGAATTTAGGGATTCCATCATCTACAGTCCATAACAATCAGAAAATTCAGAGAATCTTGAGAACAGCAAGGCTGAAAACCAACACTGAATGCCCATGACCTTCGATCCCTCAGGTGGCACTGCATTAAAAACCGACATCATTGTGTAAAGGAGCTTACCGCGTGGGCTCAGGAACACTTCAGAAAATCATTGTCAGTTAACAGTTTGTCGCTACATCTACAAGTGGAAGTTAAAACTCTACCATACAAAGCGAAAGCCATACATCAACAACATCCAGAAATGCTGCCGCCTTCTCTGGGCCCGAGCTCATTTGAAATAGAGAGATGCAAAGTGGAAAAGTGTGCTGTGGTCTGATGAGTCTACATCTCAAATTGTTTTTGGAAATCAAGGACATCATGTCCTCTGGACAAAAACGGAAAAAGTCCATCCAGATTGTTACCAGTGCAAAGTTCAAAAGCCAGCATCTGTGATGGTATGGGGGTGTGTTAGTGCCCATGGCATGGGCAACTTACACATCTGTGATGGCACCATCAATGCTGAAAGGTACATCCAGGTTTTGGAGCAACACATGCTGCCATCCAAGCAACGTCTTTTTCAGGGACGTCCCTGCTTATTTCATATCACTTATTTCATATCACAGTTCATCATATCTCTTGCTTGCCTCTACTGGTGGTTGGCTCTCACTGCGGTATTGTATCACTTCCTGTTCCGGAGCACAGTGGTGTTTTGCTGTATCTGTTAGCTGTTTAATCTGCACAGTTAGATTGATCTAGATAACTAGATAACGATTTGTTTCACAGTGTAATCTTCACGTGCCTTAACTAAAGCACTCCCTCTGCTGAATCACCTCTAAATTATTTACACATTATTCACTTTGTGTGTTTTTAGGAATCCGCTAGCTTAGCGCAGCTACTAGCTCTTAGCCGGTTTAGCATGGCGGCTTCTCCTGTCTCTCCCGCACTTTTCTGCTCTGGGTGTGAAATGTTTAGTTATTCCTCGGCCTCCTTTAGCAGTAATGGTACTTGTAATAAGTGTAGCTTATTCATAGCTTTGGAGGCCAGGCTGGGCGAATTGGAGATTCGGCTCCGCACCGTGGAAAATTCTACAGCTAGCCAGGCCCCTGTAGTCGGTGCGGACCAAGGTAGCTTAGCCGCCGTTAGTTCCCTTCCAGCAGATCCCAAGCAGCCGGGAAAGCAGACCGACTGGGTGACTGTGAGGAGGAAGCGTAGCCCTAAACAGAAGCCCGGTGTACACCGCCAACCCGTTCACATTTCTAACCATTTTTTCCCCACTCGGTGACACACCCGCCGAGGATCAAACTCTGGTTATTGGCGACTCTGTTTTGAGAAATGTGAAGTTAGCGACACCAGCAACCATAGTCAATTGTCTTCCGGGGGCCAGAGCAGGCGACATTGAAGGAAATTTGAAACTGCTGGCTAAGGCTAAGCGTAAATTTGGTAAGATTGTAATTCACGTCGGCAGTAATGACACCCGGTTATGCCAATCGGAGGTCACTAAAATTAACATTGAATCGGTGTGTAACTTTGCAAAAACAATGTCAGACTCTGTAGTTTTCTCTGGGCCCCTCCCCAATCGGACCGGGAGTGACATGTTTAGCCGCATGTTCTCCTTGAATTGCTGGCTGTCTGAGTGGTGTCCAAAAAATAAGGTGGGCTTCATAGATAAATGGCAAAGCTTCTGGGGAAAACCTGGTCTTGTTAGGAGAGACGGCATCCATCCCACAAATTTGTCTTCACCATAATATACCATAAAGGCTACTCATATATATATATGCCATCCCCTCATTACCCCATCCCCGTAGAGACGGTGCCTGCTCCCAGACCACCAATAACCAGCAAAAATCTATTTAAGCATAAAAATTCAAAAAGAAAAAATAATATGGCACCTTCAACTGCACCACAGACTAAAACAGATAAATGTGGTCTATTAAACATTAGATCTCTCTCTTCTAAGTCCCTGTTAGTAAACGATATAATAATTGATCAACATATTGATTTATTCTGCCTTACAGAAACCTGGTTACACCAGGATGAATATGTTAGTTTAAATGAGTCAACACCCCCGAGTCACACTAACTGCCAGAACGCTCGTAGCACGGGCCGAGGCGGAGGATTAGCAGCAATCTTCCATTCCAGCTTATTAATTAATCAAAAACCCAGACAGACCTTTAATTCATTTGAAAGCTTGACTCTTAGTCTTGTCCATCCAAATTGGAAGTCCCAAAAAACAGTTTTATTTGTTATTATCTATTGTCCACCTGGTCGTTACTGTGCGTTTATCTGTGAATTTTCAGACCTTTTGTCTGACTTAGTGCTTGGCTCAGATAAGATAATTATAGTGGGCGATTTTAACATCCACGCATGCTGAGAATGACAGCCTCAACACTGCATTTAATCTATTATTAGACTCAATTGGCTTTGCTCAAAATGTAAATGAGTCCACCCACCACTTTAATCATATCTTAGATCTTGTTCTGACTTATGGTATGGAAATTGAAGACTCAACAGTATTCCCTGAAAACTCCCTTCTGTCTGATCATTTCTTAATAACATTTACATTTACTCTGATGGACTACCCAGCAGTGGGGAATAAGTTTCATTACACTAGAAGTCTTTCAGAAAGTGCTGTAACTAGGTTTAAGGATATGATTCCTTCTTTATGTTCTCTAATGCCATATACCAACACAGGGCAGAGTAGCTACCTAAACTCTGTAAGTGAGATAGAGTATCTTGTCAATAGTTTTACATCCTCATTGAAGACAACTTTGGATGCTGTAGCTCCTCTGAAAAAGAGAGCCTTAAATCAGAAGTGCCTGACTCTGTGGTATAACTCACAAACTTGCAGCTTAAAGCAGATAACCCGTAAGTTGGAGAGGAAATGGCGTCTCACTAATTTAGAAGATCTTCACTTAGCCTGGAAAAAGAGTCTGTTGCTCTATAAAAAAAGCCCTCCGTAAAGCTAGGCCATCTTACTACTCATCACTAATTGAAGAAAATAAGAACAACCCCAGGTTTCTTTTCAGCACTGTAGCCAGGCTGACAAAGAGTCAGAGCTCTATTGAGCCGAGTATTCCTTTAACTAGTAATGACTTCATGACTTTCTTTGCTAATAAAATTTTAACTATTAGATTAGATTAGAGCATGCCATAGGTATTAAAGGCACTGCGCTGCGGTGGTTTGAATCATATTTATCTAATAGATTACAATTTGTTCATGTAAATGGGGAATCTTCTTCACAGACTAAGGTTAATTATGGAGTTTCACAAGGTTCTGTGCTAGGACCAATTTTATTCACTTTATACATGTTTCCCTTAGGCAGTATTATTAGACGGCATTGCTTAAATTTTCATTGTTACGCAGATGATACCCAGCTTTATCTATCCATGAAGCCAGAGGACACACACCAATTAGCTAAATTGCAGGATTGTCTTACAGACATAAAGACATGGATGACCTCTAATTTCCTGCTTTTAAACTCAGATAAAACTGAAGTTATTGTACTTGGCCCCACAAATCTTAGAAACATGGTGTCTAACCAGATCCTTACTCTGGATGGCATTACCCTGACCTCTAGTAATACTGTGAGAAATCTTGGAGTCATTTTTGATCAGGATATGTCATTCAATGTGCATATTAAACAAATATGTAGGACTGCTTTTTTGCATTTGCGCAATATCTCTAAAATTAGAAAGGTCTTGTCTCAGAGTGATTCTGAAAAACTAATTCATGCATTTATTTCCTCTAGGCTGGACTATTGTAATTCATTATTATCAGATTGTCCTAAAAGTTCCCTGAAAAGCCTTCAGTTAATTCAAAATGCTGCAGCTAGAGTACTGACAGGGACTAGAAGGAGAGAGCATATCTCACCCATATTGGCCTCTCTTCATTTGCTTCCTGTTAATTCTAGAATAGAATTTAAAATTCTTCTTCTTACTTATAAGGTTTTGCATAATCAGGTCCCATCTTATCTTAGGGACCTCATAGTACCATATCACCCCAATAGAGCACTTCGCTCTCAGACTGCAGGCTTACTTGTAGTTCCTAGGGTTTGTAAGAGTAGAATGGGAGGCAGAGCCTTCAGCTTTCAGGCTCCTCTCCTGTGGAACCAGCTCCCAATTCAGATCAGGGAGACAGACACCCTCTCTACTTTTAAGATTAGGCTTAAAACTTTCCTTTTTGCTAAAGCTTATAGTTAGGGCTGGATCAGGTGACCCTGAACCATCCCTTAGTTATGCTGCTATAGACTTAGACTGCTGGGGGTTCCCATGATGCACTGACTGTTTCTCTTTTTGCTCTGTATGCACCACTCTGCATTTAATCATTAGTGATTGATCTCTGCTCCCCTCCACAGCATGTCTTTTTTCTGGTTCTCTCCCTCAGCCCCAACCAGTCCCAGCAGAAGACTGCCCCTCCCTGAGCCTGGTTCTGCTGGAGGTTTCTTCCTGTTAAAAGGGAGTTTTTCCTTCCCACTGTTGCAAGTGCTTGCTCACAGGGGGTTGTTTTGACCGTTGGGGTTTTTCTGTAATTATTGTATGGCCTTGCCTTACAATATAAAGCGCCTTGGGGCAACTGTTTGTTGTGATTTTGTGCTATATAAATAAAATTGATTTGATTTCAGCAAGACAATGCCAAGCCACATTCTGCACGTGTTACAATAGTGTGGCTTCGTAGTAAAAGAGTGTGGGTACTAGACTGGCCTGCCTGCAGTCCAGACCTGTCATCCATTGAAAATGTGTGGTGCATTACGAAGCGCAAAATACGACAAGGGAGACTTTAGATTGTTGAACAACTGAAGTCATACATCAAGCAAGAATGGGAAAGAATTCCACCTACAAAGCTTCAACAGTGTCCTCAGTTCCCAAACGCTTATTGAGTGTTGTTAGAAGGAATGGTGATGTAAGACAGTGTAAACATACCACTGTCCCAGCTTTTTTGAAATGTGTTGCAGGCATCCATTTCAAAATGAGCAAATATTTACACAAAAACAATAAAGTTTCAGTTTAAACATTAAATATCTTGTCTGTGGTGTACTCAATTGAATATAGGTTGAAGAAATTTGCAAATCATTGTATTCTGTTTTTATTTACATTTTACACAACATCCCAACTTCATTGGAATTGGGGTTGTAGAAACCTCAAAAACATTAACTCAGAACACTTGCAGCAGACTTTCAACATCTTTCCACACATTTCTCATAAGCTGATGAAGCAGTGGAATACTTCAACAGCCATCCGAGTTGCCTCCTGGTCCACCATACCCCCCGTCAACACCAGAGAAGTCACCTTCACCCGTTCAGCGCCCTGGTATAAAGATGGGCTGCGGAAGATGAAGGCAGCAGGGCGGGTCCTTAAGCGGCGCTATAAAACCTCTGGTCTCACTGTCCATAAACAAAACTACTGGAAGCATCAACAACAATATTTGCAGTCCCTTAAAGAGGCAAGGTCACAATTACACTCCAATGTCATCAAAAATAGTCCATGGAATTCCAAATAGCTTTTCTCCACCGGCAACCATCTCCTCAAACCACAATCCCCTTGACTTCCTGGTACTACAGCAGAGCAGTGCAACCCCTTTATGGACCCCTTTTTTCTCTTCCAAGATTGCACACATTCACTCTGCTCTCTCTGGTCCTAGTGAAGCAGATAAAATATTTACAGAGGGATTTTTCAAATGATGAAACAAGCACCAAATTTGGTGCAAATACTCCTTTGACATTATTCTTTTGTAAAAGCACATTAGCCACTTCAATTTTCAATAGGCAGCCAGGTAGGGGTCAATTGCAGAATTACACAGGGGTCAAAATTAAAAGATGCTCCAATCACATAGAAAACTATACTACATTATTTGTCTGATCACAGAGATTCCAAAAAGGTATAGTTTGGACTATCTGTGACTGAATGTTACGGAGTTATGGGGTAAAAACAGTAAAAATGGTGACAGAGGTCAATTTCAGTTTGTACAGGGGTCAAAAGTTAAAGTTGTTCCATTTTGGTAAAAAGTGGTGCAAATTATTGGTTGTGCTAGTAGGATTAATAAATGGGATAGTTTTGACTGTTGAATGCTTGGTCTCCAAAATAAAGGTCAAATAAGGTCAACATACATTGAATTCTATGACATGTGACATATGTTACCCTGTAACATAGTAGAGAAGCTTGAATCTTCGACTGGACTGGGTTGCTTGACGTGAGGACGTTTCGCTTCAAATCACAGAAGCTTCCTCAGATAAAATTCTTGCTCTGGTAGTCTGACTTCTGTCTTGAATCTTGTAGAGAAGAATAAACCAGAAGCCAACAAAAGCTGGAGTTTTTTAACCTAACCAGACCCCACCTACCGAGAGGATGACTGCTATAGGCTAGTGACTAAACAATGGGAAAACTGGGATTTTGTGCTGTCTGAAGATCCTATGTAGTTTTTCCCCTACTCCTGCTAAATAAGGGAGAGAGTAGGGGAAAAACTACAGAGGATCTTCAGACAGCACAAAATCCCAGAGTGCTAACTAGAGCACAATAGGTGCTAATTAGAGCTATTGTTTAGTCACTAGCCTATAGCAGTCAGCCTCTCGGTAGGTGGGGTCTGGTTAGGTTAAAAAACTCCAGCTTTTGTTGGCTTCTGGTTTATTCTTCTCTACAAGAGTCAAGACAGAAGTCAGACTACCAGAGCAAGAATTTTAGCTGAGGATGCTTCTGTGATTTGAAGCGAAACGTCCTCACGTCAAGCAACCCAGTCCAGTCGAAGATTCAAGCTTCTCTACTATGGAAACCACCTGGACAACTGAGAGCCTACACAGATACCCTGTAACATAACTCAGCATGGCACATGGTGCAAACTACTATAATCGATAGCTGCAGCCCTATTTGTTTTATTGTCTTTATGTACTGTTGCCCTTCAGCAGCTAAACCTAATCTTCTGAGATTTTTCTCCACTGGCCTTGTATAATTAGAACCTCAGTTTCACAGTAACACTTAATACTGGTTTGGGGAACCAGGAACTCCTGGTGGTCAAAGAGGCGCTGGAGGAGTGGAGACAATGGCTTGAAGATACAGCTATTACATTAATTGTGTGGACAGGTCATGAAAATCTGTTAAAATACTGAACTCTAGACAGGCCAGGTGGTCACTGTTTTTTGGCAGTTTTAACTTTTCTATTACCTACCGTCCAAGATCTAAGAACACTAAACCAGATGCTGTCATGGTCTGGACGTTTGTATTATACTTTGTTGAGTTATGCTTAGTTTAGTTTGATTTTGGTTTTCTGTGTGTGATTTATCTTGTTGGGTCTTTTTTTTTCATGCTTGGGCTTTGTCTTTCCTTATCTCTCTTGTCTGTCTCTCTTGGTGCCTGGTGCTGACTGTCTGGGCCACACCCTGTTCTGGAGTTTTCCACACACCTGTTTCTAATCTGCAGCTCATGACTTGGGCATAAGCTTCACTGGTTGCACTAGTTCTCTGCCAGATCATTGTACCTTGATCCTTCGTTTCCAGCACTGTATTCTGTGTTTTCTAGTCCTGCTTCCACATTGTGACCACCTGCCTATTTATCCGAACACACCTAATGCCTGATGATTCTGATTTGTTTGCTGATGTTGGACTGCCTTTCTGTGTACCACACCCAGCTGATTCATTCAGTAAACAAATTTAAAAGCCAGAGCTGTGTTGTTGAGTCCAGCATTAGTGTCCAGACATCACACTGACAACGTGAGGAACCTTGGGGTAATTTTTGATCCTGCGTTGTCCTTTGACCTCCACATTAGAGATATTATGAGGACTGCTTTCTTCCACCTGCGAAATATAGCGAAGATTCATCCCAATCCTGTCTATGGCTGATGCTGAGGCCCTGATTTATGCGTTTGTCTCTTCTTGATTGGACTACTGCAATGTTCTATTTTCTGGTTTACCACAGTCCAGCATTAGTGGTCTCCAATTGGTTCAAAATGCTGATGCCAGACTTGACATGAAGCAGAAAGTTTGATCACATTACACCCATTTTGGCATCTCTTCACTGGCTTCCTGTCCCAGTGAGATCAGATTTTAAGGTTCTGCTAACCTATAACATTGTTCATGGACTGCACCTCCCTACCTAGCTGACCTAATTAAACCTTACATACCGGCCCGGGCTTTTCATTCTCAGGGTTGCAGGATTACTTTGTGTCCCTAGGGTGACTAAAATGTCTGTGGGTCACAGAGCTTTCTATTATCGTGCCCTGTTCCATGGAATGATCTCCCTGCGTCAATAAAACAGTCAGATTCTGAAGAGACTTTCAAGTCCTGACTTAAGATACTTATTTTCTCTTTTGTATGGCTAGCATATTGGCATAGTATGCCAAAGTATGCATACTATGGATGCCATAGTATGGCATCACTATGCGTTTTACTCTTTTAAATTCATTTTATTAGGAAACGGAGCGGGCTGTGGCCTCAACTTTATCTAAATTCTGGGTCTTTTAGTGAAGCTTAGGGCTAGTGGGCGGTGGTCTCTTTCGTATTTCTTCTGTTTTTCTTGTTGCTTAATGCTGACAAATTACATGATGAGTGTGATGTGCCTGTTCTGCAAAGCAGAAGTTCTCTTGTTGCATCATCCAAGTCTGTGATGGGCTTGACCCCTTGTTTACGACAAGAAACCATGAAATTGAAATGTGTTATTCCAAAGCATTACATGACTGACAAGACTGATCGATACCAATAGAAAAACTGCATTCAGTGTTTATTGGTCTGTTTAAAGAAATTTGAAATGTAGATCATCAAAATATTCACCTGCAGAAAGAAGTGTGATGACATTCACTTTCATCAGACCAAAAAGAACAGGGAGGAAGATGTGCAGCCATTTTTACTTCAACCAGACTGACAGCAGCGGCTTTGAACATGTCCAGACATGCAGTACCCCATTCACTGCATTGCTCATCATGCAGGTGGATATAAGCCTAGTAACCGTGGAAACCCCCTGGCAGATCTATATGCAAGCATTCTGGGGTGTGCCATGAAACATATGAATACAATGTGTGCACACAATTAAAATGAAATTGTCACATCAGCACTAGAAATTAACCATAATTGGATGCTTAAATTAACCAGGAAGGAGTTTCATAAAGAAGGCCATATTTATAACACAAAGTAGATAGCAATACTTTCAAAATGGAATCAATTTGAAGTGTTTTATTTACTGCCCACATGAGCTTTTCTTCTAATAAAATCTGACCAAAACATGTTTTTGTTTTTTTTCAGATTTCAGAGAGTTCTCCCACAATAACTGTTTGCCACAGATATGTCAATGTTGTGGGCTGGGGTGTTTGGCTGGCTTGGTTTTTGTTTTCTGTTTCTCCCACCAGGTGGTATGCATTCAGGACTGAGTGGCTGAACATCAGGACCTCACCCTGAACACCTGAGGCTTGTTTTCACATGCAGGTCATCAGGACTCACAGCTGTGGTGTATTTTGTCTTAATCAGAGATTGCTGCATTTAAACCTTGAATGCACAGTGTGTGATTGCCAGAGACTCGACCTTGTGAGCAGACGTGTGAGATCGACGTCAGGAGAACAATCTCACCATCACGGACGCAGAGACCGCTCCAGGTTTGACGCCACAGTCTGTGAAGGAGGATTGGGTGAGGTCTCACGCTCTTCAGCACACTTCCTGAGGTAATTTGGTTTTGGTGACTTTTATGAAGTAATGACAGTGGATTTGGTGTCCCTCACACCTTGTGTTAGTGAGCTGTCACGTTATGCTAATTGTCTAATAAGCTTCTGCTGCAGTGGAGATTTGGACTGAGTTGTTCCGTGCCTGCAGGGTGAGAAGCTGATGTATAGATTTAAGCCAGGAAGTGTTTGCTGATTGCGTGCACCTTTGAGTTGTGTCTCTCTGTGTGGAGTTGGACTCACCTCATGTTTTCTGTCTTCACAGACTTGGTTTGTCGCGGCCACCTGGGGGGTGTTGGCGGGGTCCCTGGGTCCGAACTGCTGTGGCTCCGGACCGTTTGCGCTGTTGAGAGCGCGCCGTGTTTCCACCTCACCAGACCGCGGACTGTTTAGTTGTTTAGCACTTCACCCACTGTTATGTTTATTAAATACTGTTATCCTTTGAACCGTGCTCTGCTTATTTTATGCTGGGTCCTTTCAAACGCTGGGTCGGTGCTCCGACCGCGTCCGAAACATAACAGTCAAATTTACATATTTCATAGCCAGTACAGCTAACATTAAGGAGCCAAGAAATGGAAAGGCTTCTTTGAGTGTAATGGTATGCTTCAGTGTCTCAAACATGGATGCTCGCAATAGTCAATGTAATGCTACGTTTACACATAACGACGACAAGTCACGAATGCCACGAAGTACACATTCTTGGCCGCTGATCACAAATGTGATTATTCGGGGAAGAGGCATCAGGTGTCCTCAGGAACTGCTGCAACCTGTTACCACACGTTACGATTAATGGCACATGTTGCCGGAGGATTATCAAGAACCATTACGCACGGTCAAGAATAGTGTTCCGCGTTGTTACGCGCTATCGCACGTAACAGCGCATCGTTAAGTTCTGTCACGTTGTGAACGAGGTGAATTGTCTCCACACACCCATATTCATCCAACCGAATTCAGATCGCTCCAGTTTTCAGAAGAACTTTGTGACTGCATGTGTAGTTGGGCTCTGTGCCATGGAGTGGCGCAGAGAGGAGGAGGAGGACAGCGCCAGATGTGTGCCTTCATACGGCTCTCGTCTGGCGCATTTTCCCAAACATCAGGCACATGCAGCAGGTGGAACACCTGCAGGAGCGCGCTGAAGAGCACTGAAATTTGACTTTTAGCCGACTTGGTGTCAGCAATCAATGTTGTGCAGCGCAGGGTTTAATTGTGCGCACGCTTCTTCCTCCGCCGAACTGGAGGAGGTACAGAGATGTCTGGCTGCACGTGAGTCTCCTCTCGCTCCTCTGGTTCAGACTCGTTCTCCCGCTCATCGGTTACAGCAGGTGGAACACCTGCAGGAGCGTCCTGAGGAGCTTCAGCAGGAACTGTGGACCGACATTTGAAGCCGAGTTTAATTGTGCGCACATGACAGAAAACTGATTCGTCGTGGCGCGCAGTGAAATGTGACGCCGCGTTACAAGTCGTGTCAAAACTTGACAGTTTCTGTGTCACTTGGTAATAACGCGTGACAGTTTGGGCTCCAAGAACCATCACAGGAACCACTACGAACATTGTCACATTAAGGATCAATACTCATCAAGACGGATCAATACGCTCAGTTGTGACCTCCACGACGTGAGACGAAATGAGGGTGGTGTGTGACATTCGTGGAAGATTTTTTGACAGTCAAAAACATGCTCCACGAATATCAAGAATATCACGCACCAACACGCACTATTAAGAAACCTATTCAGATGCGTTAAGTCACATTAAGAATGTCAGGAATGTGTCACAAATGACAGAAAAATGACATTCGTAACACGTCTTGCTTATGTGTAAACGCACCTTAATATCTTCCATAGTTTGAGCATACATAAACTTTACAGTTTAGTGTCAGTGTCTGTTGTTTGACTATAGTCCAAGTCTGGGTGTCCATGACAACTGCCACAGAAACGTTCAGGCCTCTAAGTCTATTATTTGCTGAGATATTCTACCTTGAACGTGGCTCCAGAAATGACGGCCATAATTATTGCCTACAAAAATGGCAGACCCCATGCACACTAAATTGGCCATATCTCAGAAACTACTTGGCGTACAGGCCTCAAACTTCAGATTTGTTGTTCTGAATAGTGAAAATCTGAGACAAAGTGCGTGAGGCCCCTCAAATATTCGTTTAATTGACATGGAATGACCCAACTCCAAAAATAAATAGGTGTCTTTAAAGACAGTGACAAGTGACAAAAAAACAAAAACAGAGTGCAAAATCCACAAAGTAAAACTGTTACCCAAAAGGAGACAGAAAAGACACTTACAGATAGTTGGTGATAGGAGGTGACTGACAAATGCGTAATTTGAAGCAGTAGCTGACAGGAAATGAAACGAAAAGCCGACCAAGAGGGAACAAACTGAGGTAACTAAATGCACTTCGTATGACTGCAGCCAGGTGTGAGTCATTAGGAGGAACAAAAGCATGTGGGAACCAAAGGTGACATCTGGGGGAACATAGAAAATAAAATCCAGCTCACAGTATTCCCAAAGAAAAAAAGAGATGATCAACATGGAAAATGAACCCAGATCAAGAAACAGTGAACCAAAGAATAAAGTGCAACTCCGACAAGAGCACGCGTGGAACGACTATATAAAGAAAACATCAGAAGACAAAAACTATTAAAATAACCCCAGTAGAAAAATCATAAGAGATCCCAAAACACATGGAGAGAATAAAAACACACAGAAGAATCATAATAGGTACATGGGGGGGGGATAGCCTCGCAGTGGACAGCTGTCACAATGCTGCACTCAGATACCAAGTGTAACCATGACAACAATCAAGGACAGCTGGCAACCAGGAACTAAAAGGTAAACACTACAACAACACCATATAACCCCGGACACGAAGATATAAACCTCTCTTCAACCACTCATTCCCATCCACACGCAACCGACAGGCCACGGGAGGAGGCACGCCCACGCATGACAAGTGAAGGTCGCACGCACACACACAGGCACTCACATCACCCATGCACGCACACACCTGCACAACGAGTAGACCCACACACGCTCGCATGCATTCTCACACACCCGTTCACAACACGCACATCAGTACTCACATGACAGGATCCCATACACACACACACAACTGCCCAGGCATCCACATCCATGGGGGAGGTGATGGTCTAGTAGTTAAGCGTTGGGCTTGAGACCAGAGGATCCTCGGTTCAAACCCCAGCCTGACCGGAAAACAACTTGGTCTCACGGCAAGTCGTGATTCAGCAGCATGAAATATACATTAATCTATTGGTTTGTGATATTGTGACGAAAAGCGCCTCATTTTCGTCACGGCAGCATGAATTTATTCTCATTCATTCTGTGATGGCTGCACGAAATTAAAAGTGAAGTGGGGAGTCAGGGTGGTTATGATTAGGGTGGGGGGAAGGAGTAAGATTAGGTTATGGTTAAAGTTAGCGTTGGGAGTGGGAGCAGGGTTAGGAATAGTGAGTTAGAAAAAAACCCCGTCACAAAAATTTGACTCATTTCGTCACAGGAGCACAAAAACAAAAAAAAAACTTGAGACTGGGCTGGAAAATCACCAAGGGCCCTTGGGCAAGGACCTTAATCCCCTAGTTCAGGGGTAGGCAACCTGTTCCAGAAAGAGCCATGAGGGTGCAGGTTTTCTTTGCAGCCGCTGACTCCACCAGGTGATTTTACTGATTAATATCACTTTGAGCAGATGGAATCAGTTAATCAGTGAAATCACCTGGTGGAGTCAGTGGCTGCAAAGAAAACCTGCACCCTCATGGCTCTTTCTGGAACAGGTTGCCTACCCCTGCCCTAGTTGCTCCCGGTGTGTAGTGAGTGCCTTGCATGACAGCAGTCTGACATCAGGGTGAATGTAAGGCATTATAGTAAAGTGGTTTGAACGTCTGATGCAGATGGAAAAGTGCTATATAAATGCAGTCCAGTCCATCCACATGCACACACAGGTAGGGAGAGGCATGCGCACTCACACGCTTTCTCTCACACCCACACAGGACATGAGAGGAGGAAGAGGACCCAGGAACAACCCAAAAATCCAGCAACAACACAAACCCCAACATAAAAAACCTGAAATAATTTTTGGCCCGGTGTAAGGTTAATTGTGGAGGCGGGGTGTACAGTAGTGCAGTGTTGCATAGACTTACATACAGTAGCGGCGTGTTGTGTAGACTTGCGTGGAGCAAAGCATCTGGTGCTTGATGCCAAAAGTCTGAGAAAAAAATTAAACATGTTTAATTTTTTGTGTCCATTTCGCATTTCCCTTTACGTCCCTCAGTGTATTGCCACATAGGGCTGCATAAACTCAGCGTAGGGCTGCATAAGGGTAGTCAGTACGCCACATTATTTCAATTTCAATTTTTTTGATTTATTTTCATTTATATAGCGCCAAATCACAACAAAGTTGCCTCAAGGCACTTCACACAAGTAAGGTTTAACTTTACCAAACCATAGACCAAGCACACAGGCGACAGTGGTAATGAAAAACTCCCTCTGATGATTTGAGGAAGAAACCTCAAGCAGACCAGACTCAAAGGGGTGACCCTCTGCTTGGGCCATGCTACCAACACAATAGACAATACAGGAAATTATACAGGAAATTTTGGGAGATTTTGGGAGTCCATGCTGATGCACAAGATGGGAGGCCTGCAGAAGAAAAACACCCACTCTCATCTCTGGATAGAGCCGCACCTCAAACAGAGAGAACAAAACAGAATCAGGCATCAGTAAGACAACAAATACAGTATAATTTGTCAGCATTTAGCAACAAGAAAAACAGAAGAAATAATAAGATGATCGCTGGCCACGAGCCCTTTCACTAAAAGACCCAGACTTTAGATAAAGTTGAGGTTGCATCCTGCTCCGTTTACTAATAAAATTAATTAAAGAGTAAAAAGCATAGTAACATACTTTGTCAGTATACTTGCCATACGAAAGGGAAAATAAGTCCTTCTTAAGTCTGGACTTGAAAGTCTCTACAGAATCTGACTGTTTTATTGATGCAGGAGATCAGGGAGGGAGATCATTTTTGGCATAAAATATGGCTGTTTACTCACCAATATAACTTTGGTGTGATTAGGAGTCTGTGGTTCAGACAATGTGTTCAGGTTCAAATCTTGCTCAAAGATTTTTCTTCTTCTACTAAATTGGATTAGAACTTTTTTTTGTGGAACCCAGCGCAAACTAGTGTACTGGTGGGACCTAGCTGTCAATATGTGTCACCAATTTCAAAATGACTCTTTTCAACCAGACGTGGGGTGCTGTGACATGTCAATCATCTGGGTGGCACCTGGGATGTCCAATCAGATTTCAGGGGAGTCCAGTGCAACCCAGCTACACCCATGCCAGGAATTGGTCAACATTTCACTGTGGACTCAAAATTTAGCACTTCCTGTTTCAGTCTCAACTTGCCACTGAATTCCCACGAGATCCCACGAGATCTCATTTATTCTCATGCCAGAAAGTACTAATCCAGGAAATGTTCAACATTTGACTTTTGTTTTTTGGTTTTTTTTCATGAGACAAACAAAGTTACACAGAAACCTTACAGAGAATTAAAACAGCAAAAACAACGTACCAAAGAACAGGTTAATAAAAAAACTGATCAAAACTAGGAGGGAATATATACACTCAACAAAAATATAAACGCAACACTTTTGGTTTTGCTCCCATTTTGTATGAGATGAACTCAAAGATCTAAAACTTTTTCCACATACACAATATCACCATTTCCCTCAAATATTGTTCACAAACCAGTCTAAATCTGTGATAGTGAGCACTTCTCCTTTGCTGAGATAATCCATCCCACCTCACAGGTGTGCCATATCAAGATGCTGATTAGACACCATGATTAGTGCACAGGTGTGCCTTAGACTGCCCACAATAAAAGGCCACTCTGAAAGGTGCAGTTTTATCACAGCTCAATGCCACAGATGTTGCAAGATTTGAGGGAGCGTGCAAATGACATGCTGACAGCAGGAATGTCAACCAGAGCTGTTGCTCGTGTATTGAATGTTCATTTCTCTACCATAAGCCGTCTCCAAAGGCATTTCAGAGAATTTGGCAGTACATCCAACCAGCCTCACAACCACAGACCACGTGTAACCACACCAGCCCAGGACCTCCACATCCAACATGTCCACCTCCAAGATCATCTGAGACCAGCCACTCAGACAGCTGCTGAAACAATCTGTTTGCATAACCAAAGAATTTCTGCACAAACTGTCAGAAACCATCTCAGGGAAGCTCATCTGCATGCTCGTCGTCCTCATCGGGGTCCCGACCTGACTCCAGTTCGTCGTAACCAACTTGAGTGGGCAAATGCTCACATTCGCTGGCGTTTGGCACGTTGGAGAGGTGTTCTCTTCACGGATGAATCCCAGTTCACACTGTTCAGGGCAGATGGCAGACAGCGTGTGTGGTGTCGTGTGGGTGAGCGGTTTCTGATGTCAATGTTGTGGATCAAGTGGCCCATGGTGGTGGTGGGGTTATGGTATGGGCAGGTGTCTGTTATGGAACACAGAACACAGGTGCATTTTATTGATGGCATTTTGAATGCACAGAGATACCGTGACGAGATCCTGAGGCCCATTGTTGTGCCAACATCCAAGAACATCACCTCATGTTGCAGCAGGATAATGCATGGCCCCATGGTGCAAGGACCTGTACACAATTCTTGGAAGCTGAAAATGTCCCAGTTCTTGCATGGCCGGCATACTCACCGGACATGTCACCCATTGAGCATGTTTGGGATGCTCTGGACCGGCGTATATGACAGCGTGTACCAGTTCCTGCCAATATCCAGCAACTTCGCACAGCCATTGAAGAGGAGTCGACCAACATTCCACAGGCCACAACTGACAACCTGATCAACTCTATGCGAAGGAGATGTGTTGCACTGCATGAGGCAAATGGTGGTCACACCAGATACTGACTGGTATCCCCGCCCAATAAAACAAAACTGCACCTTTCAGAGTGGCCTTTTATTGTGGGCAGTCTAAGGCACACCTGTGCACTAATCATGGTGTCTAATCAGCATCTTGATATGGCACACCTGTGAGGTGGGATGGATTATCTCAGCAAAGGAGAAGTGCTCACTATCACAGATTTAGACTGGTTTGTGAACATTATTTGAGGGAAATGGTGATATTGTGTATGTGGAAAAAGTTTTAGATCTTTGAGTTCATCTCATACAAAATGGGAGCAAAACCAAAAGTGTTGCGTTTATATTTTGTTGAGTATATATATATATATATATATATATATATATATATATATATATATATATATATATATATATATATATATAAATAAATTTTCCAAAACACATTTGACATTTCCTGTTTCAGTGTGAACTTGCCACTGAACTCCCATGAGATTACATGAGACGTCGTCTAATGTCAATCCAGGAAGTGTTGATCCAGGAAATGTTCAACATTTGACTTTTTTTGTTTGTTTTATTTCATTGTTACGCAGATGATATTCAGCTTTATCTATCCATGAAGCCAGAGGACACACACCAATTAGCTAAATTGCAGGATTGTCTTACAGACATAAAGACATGGATGACCTCTAATTTCCTGCTTTTAAACTCAGATAAAACTGAAGTTATTGTACTTGGCCCCACAAATCTTAGAAACATGATGTCTAACCAGATCCTTACTCTGGATGGCATTACCCTGACCTCTAGTAATACTGTGAGAAATCTTGGAGTTATTTTTGATCAGGATATGTCATTCAATGCGCATATTAAACAAATATGTAGGACTGCTTTTTGCATTTGCACAATATCTCTAAAATTAGAAAGGTCTTGTCTCAGAGTGATGCTGAAAAACTAATTCATGCATTTATTTCCTCTAGGCTGGACTATTGTAATTCATTATTATCAGGTTGTCCTAAAAGTTCCCTGAAAAGCCTTCAGTTAATTCAAAATGCTGCAGCTAGAGTACTGACGGGGACTAGAAGGAGAGAGCATATCTCACCCATATTGGCCTCTCTTCATTGGCTTCCTGTTAATTCTAGAATAGAATTTAAAATTCTTCTTCTTACTTATAAGGTTTTGAATAATCAGGTCCTATCTTATCTTAGGGACCTCATAGTACCATATCACCCCAATAGAGCGCTTCGCTCTCAGACTGCAGGCTTACTTGTAGTTCCTAGGGTTTGTAAGAGTAGAATGGGAGGCAGAGCCTTCAGCTTTCAGGCTCCTCTCCTGTGGAACCAGCTCCCAATTCAGATCAGGGAGACAGACACCCTCTCTACTTTTAAGATTAGGCTTAAAACTTTCATTTTTGCTAAAGCTTATAGTTAGGGCTGGATCAGGTGACCCTGAACCGTCCCTTAGTTATGCTGCTATAGACGTAGACTGCTGGGGGGTTCCCATGATGCACTGAGTGTTTCTTTCTCTTTTTGCTCTGTATGCACCACTCTGCATTTAATCATTGGTGATTGATCATCTTTTCCATCCAAATTGGAAGTCCCAAAAACCAGTTTTATTTGTTATTATCTATCGTCCACCTGGTCGTTACTGTGAGTTTCTCTGTGAATTTTCAGACCTTCTGTCTGACTTAGTGCTTAGCTCAGATAAGATACTTATAGTGGGCGATTTTAACATCCACACAGATGCTGAGAATGACAGCCTCAACACTGCATTTAATCTATTATTAGACTCTATTGGCTTTGCTCAAAAAGTAAATGAGTCCACCCACCACTTTAATCATATCTTAGATCTTGTTTTGACTTATGGTATGGAAATAGAAGACTTAACAGTATTCCCTGAAAACTCCCTTCTGTCTGATCATTTTTTAATAACATTTACATTTACCCTGATGGACTACCCTGCAGTGGGGAATAAGTTTCATTACACTAGAAGTCTTTCAGAAAGCGCTGTAACTAGGTTTAAGGATATGATTCCTTCTTTATGTTCTCTATTGTCATATACCAACACAGAGCAGAGTAGCTACCTAAACTCTGTAAGAGAGTTAGAGTATCTCGTCAATAGTTTTACATCCTCATTGAAGACAACTTTGGATGCTGTAGCTCCTCTGAAAAAGAGAGCTTTAAATCAGAAGTGTCTGACTCCGTGGTATAACTCACAAACTCGTAGCTTAAAACAGATAACCCGTAAGTTGGAGAGGAAATGGCGTCTCACTAATTTAGAAGATCTTCACTTAGCCTGGAAAAAGAGTTTGTTGCTCTATAAAAAAGCCCTCCGTAAAGCTAGGACATCTTTCTACTCATCACTAATTGAAGAAAATAAGAACAACCTCAGGTTTCTTTTCAGCACAGTAGCCAGGCTGACAAAGAGTCAGAGCTCTATTGAGCTGAGTATTCCATTAACTTTAACTAGTAATGACTTCATGACTTTCTTTGCTAACAAAATTTTGACTATTAGAGAAAAAATTACTCATAACCATCCCAAAGATGTATCGTTATCTTTGGCTGCTTTCAGTGATGCCGGTATTTGGTTAGACTCTTTCTCTCCGATTGTTCTGTCTGAGTTATTTCATTAGTTACTTCATCCAAACCATCAACATGTTTATTAGACCCCATTCCTGCCAGGCTGCTTAAGGAAGTCCTACCATTATTTAATGCTTCAATCTTAAATATGATCAACTTATCTTTGTTAGTTGGCTATGTACCACAGGCTTTTAAGGTGGCAGTAATTAAACCATTACTTAAAAAGCCATCACTTGACCCAGCTATTTTAGCTAATTATAGGCCAATCTCCAACCTTCCTTTTCTCTCAAAGATTCTTGAGAGGGTAGTTGTAAAACAGCTAACTGATCACCTGCAGAGGAATGGTCTATTTGAAGAGGTTCAGTCAGGTTTTAGAATTCATCATAGTACAGAAACAACATTAGTGAAGGTTACAAATGATCTTCTTATGGCTTCGGACAGTGGACTTATCTCTGTGCTTGTTCTGTTGGACCTCAGTGCTGCTTTTGATACTGTTGACCATAAAATTTTATTACAGAGATTAGAGCATGTCATAGGTATTAAAGGCACTGCGCTGCGGTGGTTTGAATCATATTTGTCTAATAGATTACAGTTTGTTCATGTAAATGGGGAATCTTCTTCACAGACTAAAGTTAATTATGGAGTTCCACAAGGTTCTGTGCTAGGACCAATTTTATTCACTTTATACATGCTTCCCTTAGGCAGTATTATTAGACGGTATTGCTTAAATTTTCATTGTTACGCAGATGATACCCAGCTTTATCTATCCATGAAGCCAGAGGACACACACCAATTAGCTAAACTGCAGGATTGTCTTACAGACATAAGACATGGATGACCTCTAATTTCCTGCTTTAAACTCAGATAAAACTGAAGTTATTGTACTTGGCCCCACAAATCTTAGAAGCATGGTGTCTAACCAGATCTTTACTCTGGATGGCATTTCCCTGACCTCTAGTAATACTGTGAGAAATTTTGGAGTCATTTTTGATCAGGATATGTCATTCAAAGCGCATATTAAACAAATATGTAGGACTGCCTTTTTGCATTTACGCAATATCTCTAAAATCAGAAAGGTCTTGTCTCAGAGTGATGCTGAAAAACTAATTCATGCATTTATTTCCTCTAGGCTGGACTATTGTAATTCTTTATTATCAGGTTGTCCTAAAAGTTCCCTAAAAAGCCTTCAGTTAATTCAAAATTCTGCAGCTAGAGTACTGACGGGGACTAGCAGGAGAGAGCATATCTCACCCGTGTTGGCCTCTCTTCATTGGCTTCCTGTTAATTCTAGAATAGAATTTAAAATTCTTCTTCTTACTTATAAGGTTTTGAATAATCAGGTCCCATCTTATCTTAGGGACCTCGTAGTACCATATCACCCTAATAGAGCGCTTCGCTCTCAGACTGCAGGCTTACTTGTAGTTCCTAGGGTTTGTAAGAGTAGAATGGGAGGCAGAGCCTTCAGCTTTCAGGCTCCTCTCCTGTGGAACCAGCTCCCAATTCAGATCAGGGAGACAGATACCCTCTCTACTTTTAAGATTAGGCTTAAAACTTTCCTTTTCGCTAAGGCTTATAGTTAGGGCTGGATCGGGTGACCCTGGACTATCCCTTGGTTATGCTGCTTTAGACGTAGACTGTGGGGGGGTTCCCATGATGCACTGTTTCTTTCTCTTTTTGCTCTGTATGCATCACTCCGCATTTAATCATTGGTGGTCGATTTCTGCCCCCCTCCACAGCATGTCTTTTTCCTGGTTCTTTCCCTCAGCCCCAACCAGTCTCAGCAGAAGACTGCCCCTCCCTGAGCCTGGTTCTGCTGGAGGTTTCTTCCTGTTAAGAGGGAGTTTATCCTTCCCACTGTTGCCAAGTGCTTGCTCACAGGGGGTCGTTTTGACCGTTGGGGTTTTTCATAATTATTGTATGGCCTTGCCTTACAATATAAAGCGCCTTGGGGCAACTGTTTGTTGTGATTTGGCGCTATATAAAAAAAAAAGTTGATTGAGTTGATTGATTGATCTCTGCTCCCCTCCACAGCATGTCTTTTTCCTGATTCTCTCCCTCAGCCCCAACCAGTCCCAGCAGAAGACTGCCCCTCCCTGAGCCTGGTTCTGCTGGAGGTTTCTTCCTGTTAAAAGGGAGTTTTTCCTTCCCACTGTCGCTAAGTGCTTGCTCACAGGGGGTCGTTTTGACCGTTGGGGTTTTTCCGTAATTATTGCATGGCCTTGCCTTACAGTATAAAGCGCCCTGGGCCAACTGTTTGTTGTGATTTGGCGCTATATAAATAAAATTGATTTGATTTGATTTGATTTCATGAGACAAACAAAGTTACAATGAAACCTTACAGAAAATTAAATACAACAGCAAAAACAACATACCAAAGAACAAAATCCTAGTTTTGATCAGTTTTTATTTTTTAAACCACTCATAGGTTAACCATGACTAACCCATGAGTCACATGTTAGGGTAAATAGCAGCTGCAACACTGAGGCACCTGTGTGCTGTATTAGAACCAGAAAAATGTTCTTCATGGAAAAAATATTGTAACTCACAAGTCTCCCAAAGTAACCCAAACTATAACATCCCCCCACCCGCTCTTTTTTTTTTTCTTTTTTTTTTTGCACATAAGGCATAGGTAAGCATTGACATGGGGCATCAATCCTCCAGGTGGCCTGGTGAATCTGTGCTCGGTAAAATAAAAATAACAACTGAAAAGTAAAATGAGATTTTCAAAAACTACATTGGTGCCAGTTGAAACCATGTAGCAATGCAGTAAGGTACCATTAGGTTGTACTCACAACTGACTCTCTGGCCCATGCCCAAATACAGGGTATCCCAAAAGAAAGTGTCACAAAATCATTTGACTCTAATTCTGCAATGGCTACTCTGAATTCTGTTTTTTTGTTGTTGTTGTTGTTTTTTTAAACATCAGAATATATGTGAGGAATTTCTTATGAATGGATGAATGAATTTATTTATTTGGCACACAGATGAACAATAACAAAAACTCATAAAAAGAATTTAACAGTGTACCTGTGTGGCCGAGCGGGTGTAAGCAAAAGTGAAGCTTTTATATATATATATATATATATATATATATATATATATATATATATATACACTCAACAAAAATATAAATGCAACACTTTTGGTTTTGCTCCCATTTTGTATGAGATGAACTCAAAGACCTAAAACTTTCTCCACATACACAATATCACCATCGGGGTCTCGACCTGACTCCAGTTCGTCGTCGCAACTTCGCACAGCCATTGAAGAGGAGTGGACCAACATTCCACAGGCCACAATTGACAACTTGATCAACTCTATGCGAAGGAGATGTGTTGCACTGCATGAGGCAAATGGTGGTCACACCAGATACTGACTGGTATCCCCCCCCCCAATAAAACAAAACTGCACCTTTCAGAGTGGCCTTTTATTGTGGGCAGTCTAAGGCACACCTGTGCACTAATCATGGTGTCTAATCAGCATCTTGATATGGCACACCTGTGAGGTGGGATGGATTATCTCAGCAAAGGAGAAGTGCTCACTGTCACAGATTTCGACTGGTTTGTGGGAAATGGTGATATTGTGTATGTGGAAAAAGTTTTAGATCTTTGAGTTCATCTCATACAAAATGGGAGCAAAACCAAAAGTGTTGCATTTATATTTTTGTTGAGTGTATATATATATATATATATATATATATATATATATACACACACGCACACATATGAAATGTATATGAATAATATACTGTAACTTAATCAATGCACTAAAATTTCAAAACACAACCAAACAAGCAATAGTGCACAATCCCAAACACAATAACAAAATCGGTAAACCTAATTCTTCAAACTATAACGAGTAATTTTATTAAAGTAAAACCTTTCAAAGCTAACTAAGGTACCAAGTAATTTAATATTATCAGGACAATTATTCCAAATGTCAGTACCTTTAATGGAAAAACTGAGTTTTTTCTCAAATAATAATGTTCCTCTCAAATTATAACTGGAGTCCCCCATTTTAAATAGATCCTGGACATCTTGAGGAAAAGTTTATTTTTAACTTTATACATAATTTGTATAGTGGTGTAATCAACCAAGTCCCAAAATGTGAAAATCTGCCATCAGGGAAATAACAAATGTGTTGGTTCATGACATGGTTTCTTACAGATATTCTTATAGCTTTTTTTTTGCAACAAAAATATTGTATTAGTATTAGTTCAACAACACCACAACACAATATGTCATATATGGAACAAGTAATGAGTGATATGAAATGATTAATGATGTTGGGAGATGTTGTAGTCTTGTGCTTTATGCAGAATTGCCATGGACCTTGACATTTCAGATTTAACATAATTCATATACGAGGTGTATTAGATAAGAAACCGACACTTTTATTTTTTTTTAACTATATGGATTTGAATGATGTGCGATTACACCAATCATGCTTGAACCCTCGTGCGCATACGTGAGTTTTTCCACGCGTGTCAGTGACGTCATTTTCCTGTGAGCAGGCCTTGAGTGAGATGTGGTTCAGCTCTCTCGGCTGAATTCCTTTGTTTAACACGCTGCTCGAGACGGCGCGCGTTGCTTTATCAAAATTTTTTCTGGACCTGTGAGGAATATCCGAGTGGACACTATTCGAGAAATTTAGCTGGTTTTCGGTGAAAAGTTTAATGGCTGGTGAGAGATTATGGGGTGTTTCTGTCGGTGTAAGGACTTCCCACGGAGCGGGACGTTGCGCAGCACTTCCAGGCGCCGTCGTCGGCCTGTTTCCAGCTGAAAACATCCTAATTTAAGGCTTAATTCACCCAGGATGTCGTGAGAGAACAGAGAAGATTCAGAAGAGGCCGGCATGAGGACTTTATGCGGACATTCCACTGTTTAAAGACATTTTTTAATGAAAGACGTGAGCGCAAATTCGCAGAGTCATTTCCGTGACGACTTGGCGAATCTGTGTGCGCCGCGACAGAAAAAACACCTCCGTGTTGAAAACCATTTGTAAAATTCAGGCGGCTTTTGATGGCTTTCAACAAGTGAGTAACTGAGAAATTGTTTTACAGCTTGGGCATGTTCCAACTTGCCCGTTAAGGTTTCCAACGGAGGTGTTTTTCCTGTCGTGACCCCCCCGCGGTCGGGTCCAGCCAGACATGCGACTCTGCCCGCACGTTCTTTCATTACAAAATGTCCGATAACAATGGAATGTCCGAATAAGCTCCTCATGCCGACTTCTTCTGAAAGTTCTCTGTTCTCTGACGACTTACTGGGTCAACAGAGCCTGAAATGTGGAAGTTTTCAACTTGAAACGGCGAGACGCAGCCGCCTCGAAGCGCAGATCGCCGTCAGGCACCGTGGGCCGTCCTTAAAGCGACACTACCAGACCAAAATCTCTCATCAGCCGTTAAAATTTTTACCGAAAACCAGCTGAATTTATCGAATGGTGTCCACTGAGTTGTGCCTTACAGCTTTTGAAAAAATTTTTATCAAACAAAGTAGCAGTCTCCGAGCCATTCCTAAACAATGAAAAATCGACGAGAGGGTGGGCCACTCCTCACTCAAAGACTGCCCACAGGCGAATGACGTAACCGACAGGTGTGAAAAAACTCTCGCATGCCCATGAGGGTTCAAGCATGTCTGATGTAATCACACGTGATTCAAATCCATATGGTTTTTGAAAAAAATAATAAGGTCGGATACTTTTCTAACAGACCTCGTATGTGTTTTCCTTCTTAATTTATTACCAATACAAACACCAAGGGATTTTGTATCAGTTACAATTTTAATTTCAATATCATGTAATAATAAATTTCTGCTTAAGTTCCTGGACTTATTCCCAAATATGATACACTTAGTTTTACCAAAATGGAGCGATAATTTATTTGAGTCAAGCCATTGTTTAAATTTCTGGAATTCATTCTACATCGTGTCCAGGAGCTGTCCCAAATGATCCCCACTACAAAATACAGTTGTATCATCGGCAAATAAAATACACCTTACAGACTTGGAAACCAAACATATATCATTAATATACAAAAGAAACAGCAATGGCCCAAGGACTGAACCCTGGGGTACACCACAAGTAAACTTCAAGAATTCAGAATTTGTCCCACCAATATGAACACGCTGATACCTATTGTCAGTTAACCTCTTTACAAATATCTTTTCCAAAATTTTTGAAAATTGTGATAAGAGTAATTTGGAAAAACATGCTTGTCACTGGATTTAAACAGTAGTATCACTTTTCATTTTAAAAGGAAATTTCCCAGTCATTAATGACAAATTTCAAGTATAAGTTAAAGGTTTAACAGTACAGTCAATAATATTCTTAATCAAAAACATATCAAAATAGTCACTGTCAGTTTATTTCTTTTCCCTTAAGTTTATGAACTATGTCAATAATTTCTTTTTCTGATGTCATTTGAGACTTACTCAATGAGGATGCCACTTACAATTGAGCAATAAGGGAAACTGGTGGAATTCTACTTTGAGCCCAAATCGATTGTGCAAACCCAACACCAGTATCAATGTCATTTTGCAGTTACAAAAGCTCCAGACAAAAAGACAATATGGAGGCGTGTAAAGATGTTTCAAACTGATTGAACTGTTCACATTGTTAACAAAGGGACATCTGGCCCAACCAGAGGAGCGGTTACTGAGCACATCTTGTGAATGCCAATGCTCTTACAAAGTGAGATGAAATTAGAAAGGACCACGAGAGATAAAATTCCCTGAAATATGCTTCAAGATGACATATGACAGATATCAGTATCCAAAAGTGCTTTATTTTTGTGGCACTTTTTTGGGACACCCTGTATGTTACATCCCCAAAGTCCAGTTTGTTTGACTAGTGTGAATGCAGGAGGCCATGGCATAGGCCAGCCCACTGGCACAGGTCTGGCCGGACATGCAGAGGTGGTCTGGGGCGTGGTCCAGGTAGACATAGCGACAGTTGCAAGTACAGTGGTCCCTTGTTTATCGCGGGAGTTACATTCTAAAAATAGCCCGCGATAGGCGAAATCCGCGAAGTAGTCAGTGTTATTTTTTACAATTATTATAGACGTTTTAAGGCTGTAAAACCCCTCACTACACACTTCATACACTTTTCTCAATCAGGCATTAACATTTTCTCACTTTACTCACGTGTGAAAACACTCTCAAAGTTCAAACCTTAGTAGAAAAATAAGATGAGCCTGTTTTCAGGCCCAAACATTTGTTTGAGAAATAAAAATAGAGGGTTTTCCTATAAATAATTATGATGGCTTTTAGAACTAAGGAATTTAATTTTAACGATCAATGTACGAGGTTGGACACATAAGAAATTATTAATAGTGACTGACCAGTATCTCACAGTTCCTCTGATTGCGCCTCTGCGTCCTGGCGCCGCTGCGCTATCGTGTCTTTTCCACTGAGTCACACCTCACTGCAGGTGTCTTTTTCCGAGTGAAGAACACAGTTATGGGTAGTTGTTGGCGCTCTTTTTTCTTCTGGGTGAGAAGATTCTTATAAACAGACAAGCAGAACACAATGCGCATACTCTCCCTTCGCGGTCCCACAACCGGCTGCTTGATTAGGACGCGGAACACAATGCGCTGTAAAAAAAAAAGCATGCAAAACTGGACTAAAAAATCTGCTAAACTGCGAGGCCACGAAAGGTGAACCGCGTTATAGAGAGGGACCACTGTAGTGTTATCACAAACAATATATTAATGAATAATTTCCTTTATGTGACCTCATAGTACCATATCACCCCAATAGAGCGCTTCGCTCTCAGACTGCAGGCTTACTTGTAGTTCCTAGGGTTTGTAAGAGTAGAATGGGAGGCAGAGCCTTCAGCTTTCAGGCTCCTCTCCTGTGGAACCAGCTCCCAATTCAGATCAGGGAGACAGACACCCTCTCTACTTTTAAGATTAGGCTTAAAACTTTCCTTTTTGCTAAAGCTTATAGTTAGGGCTGGATCAGGTCACCCTGATCCAGTGTTTCTTTCTCTTTTTGCTCTGTATGCACCACTCTGCATTTAATCATTAGTGATTGATCTCTGCTCCCCTCCACAGCACGTCTTTTTCCTGGTTCTCTCCCTCAGCCCCAACCAGTCCCAGCAGAAGACTACCCCTCCCTAAGCCTGGTTCTGCTGGAGGTTTCTTCCTGTTAAGAGGGAGTTTTTCCTTCCCACTGTTGCCAAGTGCTTGCTCACAGGGGGTCGTTTTGACCGTTGGGGTTTTTCCGTAATTATTGTATGGCTTTTGCCTTACAATATAAAGCGCCTTGGGGCAACTGTTTGTTGTGATTTGGCGCTATATAAATAAAACTGATTTGATTTGATTTATGTGTCATTGTGCATACATACAACAAAATGTGCTGTATCTGTTTAGGGGATGTGATGGTCTAGTGGTTAAGTGTTGGGCTTCAGACCAGAGGATCCTCGGTTCAAATTCCAGCCTGACTGGAAAAAACACTAAGGGCTCTTGGGCAAGGTCCTTAATCCTCTAGTTGCTCCCGGTGTGTAGTGGGCACCTTGCATGGCAGCAGCCTGGCATCGGGGTGAATGTGAGGCATTTGATGTGTAAAGTGCTTTGAGCGTCTCATGCAGATGGAAAAGCGCTATATAAATGCAGTCCATTTACCATTCATTGTTCTCTGCATTTAACTTATCCTAATTACAGTCAGACACAATCCAATCACTTGGACAAGTACGCAGCCACACTCCAGCAACCAGAGACCAACTCCAGATGTAGAGACGCTGCCCAGGTCAAGGGCAGAGAGAGGAGCAGGTTTTGATTGTGGGGGGAAACCCATACAGACAGTGCGAGAACTCCACACGGAAAGGGCAGGAAGTGATCCCACAACCTTCTTGCTGTGAGGCATCACTGCTAACCACTAAGCCACCATGCTGCCGATGGCCAGCAGACCATTTAACAATTTAAATGGTCTGTTCTATTTAACAATTACTACTTATGCTGTCAATGAGCCAATATGCAAAATCCTCCATCATCAACTGATCTTTGCTTGGGGTTCCAGTATCACTAAAACCACCCCTGGAGACACAGTAGAAGTGTTTGTTTATGATTTGTTTGTTTCTGACAGCAGTCTTGCAGTTATTTTGTCATTCCTCACACTATCCACTCATGTCAGCCACACTCACTTGTGGACTTGTGATGAGGTGTGGAAGGCGACTGAGTTCATCGGGGAATGACCCTTGTGCTGCATACCAGCTCTGATAACAAACATGTGACATGGTTGGCCAGCGTGACGGTTGCAGTGCTGCGATGATTAGAGCAAACATGTTTCTGTTAACTCGCTGTCCTCGCTGCTGAAAGAATCTTTAGAAACAGTGCAGACTTTGGTTCTTTGGGTTTTTAACCTGCACTAGGGGTTAAAAACATTAGGTTGAGCATATCCCAGCATGCCTTAACCCAGCCACTACACCATGCTATTGAATTGGGCACCACTACTGAGGCATTACCTAGAGTTAAAGAATTTGATAGTATCTCTCTAGACATGCTGACGAAACTCATAACATCAACAAAAAGCACAACCTGTTTATTTGATCCTATACTAACAAAACTGTTTAAGGACCTGTGGCCCACTCTTGGGCCAGTTGTGCTGGAAATTATTAATCTTTCTTTAACTTCTGGATCTGTTCCTAAATGTTTCAAATCTGCAGTGATTAAACCATTACTTAAGAAACCTAATCTTGACCCTAGTGTATTGAAAACCTATTGCCTGATATCAAATCTATCATTTGCTCTAAAGTTCTGGAAAAAGTGGTGTCACAGTAGCTCGTAGACTATCTTACTGAGAATAATCTCTTTGAGACACTGCACTCTGCTTTTAGAAAATATCATTCCATAGAGACAGCTCTCACTAAAGTAGTGAATGATTTTCTGCTTACAATGGATTTGGACACCACTACGGTTCTGTTGCTGTTAGATCTCAGTGCTGCATTTGATACAGTGGATCATCATATTCTACTAGATAGGCTGGAAAATCATTTTGGGATTACTGGGAGTGCCCTTGCATGGCTGACGTCATACTTGACTAGTCGTTCTCACTGTCTTTTGTACAGTAACACTACCTCTAACCTTAGTGACATGAAATTTGGGGTTCCACAGGGGTCTGTCTTAGGCCCCCTGCTTTTCTCCCTTTATATAGCACCCCTTGGGCGCATATTGCAGCGTTTTGGGATTACCTTTCACTGCTATGCAGATGATACTCAGTTATATATGCCGATAACTGCTGGTAATCTCGTTCACATAAAATCCTTGGAAGATTGCCTTGCAGCAGTGAGAAGTTGGATGTCTAGAAACTTCCTACTTTTAAACTCTGATAAGACAGAAATGATGGTTCTTTGTCCAGTGAGACATCGGCATCAATTTGACCAGTTAACGCTGAGCCTCGGCTCGTGTGTCATACATCACACTGACAAAGTGAGGAACCTTGGCGTAAGTTTTGATCCTTCGTTGTCCTTTGGCCTCCATATTAGAAATATTACTAGGACTGCTTTCTTCCACCTGCAAAATATAGCGAAGATTCGTCCCATCCTGTCTATGGCTGATGCTGAGTCCCTGATCCATGCATTCATCTCCTCTAGATTGGACTACTGCAATGTTCTATTTTCTGGTTTACCGCAGTCTAGCATTCGAGCTCTCCAATTGGTTCAAAATGCTGCAGCCAGACTTTTGACACAAAGCAGAAAGTTTGACCACATTACACCCATTTTGGCATCTCTTCACTGGCTTCCTGTCCCAGTGAGATCAGATTTTAAGGTTCTGCTACTAACCTATAAAATTATTCATGGACTGGCACCTCCCTACCTAGCTGACCTAATTAAACCTTATGTGCCGGCCCGGGCTTTACGTTCTCAGGGTGCAGGACTACTTTGTGTCCCTAGGGTGAATAAGAAGTCTGCGGGTCACAGAGCTTTCTCTTATCGTGCCCCTGTTCTGTGGAATGATCTCCCTGCATCAATAAAACAATCAGATTCTGTGAAGACTTTCAAGTCCAGACTTAAGATGCACTTCTTTTCCCTGTCATATGGCTAGCATACTGGTACAGGTTTTTTTTTTTTACGCTTTTTACTCTTTTAATTCATGTTATTAGCAATTGGAGCGGGCCACGGCCTCAACTTTACCTAAATTTTGGGTCTTTTAGTGACGCTCAGGGCTAGCGGCCGACGATCACCTTAGTATTACGTACTTCTGTTTTTCTTCTTGATTAATGCTGGCAAATTATACAGTGTTTTTTGTCTTTCTGATGCCTGATTCTGTTTTTTCTGTTTAAGGTGCAGCTCCATCCAGAGATGGGAGTTGTATTTGTGTTGGCAACCCTCCTGTCCTGTGCACCAACAGCAATTCTTGTATATTCGTCCGTGAATTGTTCTGTGAATTGTTTCTGTACTTTATGTTTGTAGCATGGCCCAGGCAGAGGGTCACCCCTTTGAGTCTGGTCTGCTTGAGCTTTCTGCTCTGGGGGTTGTGTTGGGAAGGTGTCGTAACACGGACCCACAACAGGGGGCGCAAATGAACGGACAATGGATAAGAAAAGGAGTAACAATTTAATGTTGCGAAAGAACACAACAGAATATAAACAAGAATAATGATGCCAATCATACACAGGAGGACTGCGGGCAGGCTTGAAGATAGGAGACCTCGGATGAATGAAGAGCCGGGGCCCACACCGCTTCTACCACCAACGGCCTGAAGAACACCGAAGCCGCCAAGCCCTGAGTCCCCAGGTGGTCTCTGTCCTCCGTTGTCGGCCCTGGTACTGCTGGCAGACAGAAACAGAAGGTGGTGAGTGTGAGTCCTCACACCCAGCAACCTTTATAAGTAATTCCTCCGGGAGGGATAACCTCCACCTCCAGGAACGTCTTTACTCGTGCAGCTCTCGTTTGTCCCTCTCCTGGGTCTTCACGGGCATGCGACTGCACACAGAACAATATTAGATTAACAGTAATCACAGCAGAGAAGGTTACCTCTAGTCGTAGAAGATTTCTCGGCGAGGAGGTGGAGTTGCCGTCCGGCCTTTATGGTGATGGTGATGAGATGAATGAGTGACAGCTGGTGTTGAGGATGAGTGACAGCTGTCACTCCCAGTGGCTCTGGCGCCCTCTTGTGCTTGAAGCCCGCACTCCAAGCAGGGCGCCATCTGGTGGTGGTGGGCCAGCAGTACCTCCTCTTCAGCGGCCCACACAACAGGTTGGTAAGGTTAGACCTTACCTGTGTGATGTGCCTTGAGGCAACTCTGTTGTGATTTGGCGCTATATAAAGGAAAATAAATTGAATTGAAATTGAAAAATTGTTTGATTCATTTATCAAGAATCAGACAAGATATGTGTAGTAGTTTAACAGTTCATGATATTAATGTGTACAATTTACCATTCACAAACGGTCCTGTGAATAATTCTGTACTAAACATTACTGGCCTGTTTACTATTATATTTATTTTATTGATTGTGGGTGCTATAAACAGCGTGAAGAATGAATCCTATCAAACAACAACCCATCAGTTTAGTAATGATTGATCACCATAGAAGGACTCTGGAGCAGTGGGACTTAATATGGTTTGGTAATGAGGTTGGGACTTGGCATGAGGAGAGGACTTGACCTGGTCTGATGACTTGACATGATGCTGTCTGATGTCTAATGAGTAACTTCCTTCCATGTTGTAATGTCCTGTAACACATGCTTGACATTGCATGAATTTCTTGGCATGGACAACTGGCTTGGCAAACATGATCTTGCTCAAAGCTGTTGGTGCAGTTTGTTCCAGTGATGAGTGGTTGAAAATCCAGGGCTGTAACACAGGTCATGGTGACTATTTGATAGGATGGAAGTGTGCTGGGCACCTGATGATATGCCTCTGATCAGGGGCGTAGCACCAAATTCTGGGCCCTAGGTACTAGCCATATTGCCCCCCCCCCCCCGCCGACTGTTATGTTCTTTTTATTAACAGAAACACCAAATTTCTAATGCGTAGTCAAACCAGGTCTAAATCATGTGTACCTTAGATCACACCTGGGAGTCAGAACCCTTTTTAAAGTTGGGGGAGCAATATTGAGCTGGGGGGTCTGGGCGATAACACAAATTCTATGGACATTAATAACATGCAACACAAAAATGTATTTAATGCCAGTTTTTTGTTGCCCCCCCCCCCCCCATGCTCTGGGCCCTGGGTACATAGTACCTTTATCCCCCCCACCCAGTCCGACGCCCCTGCCTCTGATCTGAAACAAGGAGGAAATGAACATCCACGCTGCAAGCTGGAAAGGATATGCAGCAGGTTAGGGTGATAAAGGATGCAGATGGTAATGTGCTGACAAGCAAAGAGAGAGTTTGAGAAGGTGGAGGGGATATTTTGAGGAGCTGATGAATGAAGAAAATAAGAGAGAGAGATGGCTGGATGATGTGGAGAGAGTAAATCAGGAAGTGCAAGAGATTAATAAGAATGAAGTGAGGGCAGCTATGAAGAGGATGAAGAGCGGAAAGGCAGTTGGTCCAGATGACATTCCAGTGGAGGCATGGAAGGTGGAGGAGGGATTATATAAAGGATACCAAGGATCAGCTCTGAGTCCTTTTTGTGATGGGCAGGTTGATAGACAAGATCAGAAAGGAGTCTCCATGGACTATGATGTTTGCAGATGACATTGTGATCTGTAATGTGAGTAGAGAACATGTTGAGACTAGCCTGGAGATGTGGAGATACACTCAAGAGAGAAGGCAAATGAAGTTCAGGAGGAGTAAGACTGAGTACATGTGTATGAATGAGAAGGAGCACAATGGAATAGTACAGTTTCAAGGAGTAGAGATGGTGAAGGTAGATGAGTTCAAATGCTTGGGGTCAACTATCCAAAGTAATGTTTGTGGTAGAGAATTGAAGAAGAGAGTGCAGGCAGGGTGGAGAACGGTGGCAGGAGTGATTGGTGACCAAAAAATATCTACAAAAATTAATGGGAAAGTTTGCAAGAAATGAGTGAGACCAGCTATGCTGTATGTCTGAGGGTAGCAGGGCATTTCCCCACTGGTCATGCCCCCCCCCCCCCCCCCCCCCCCCCCCCCCCCCCGTTCATTTCCCTTTGGACTATTCCATGTTATTGCAGCTTCGCCGATGTGCACGTTTAAAAAGGCTGCCTTGTTTTCATGAGAACACAAATGAATAACTCTTAGTAGCTTTTCATTTACTGATTCTGTGTCCCTGAAACATTTCTACTCATGTTTCAGCTTCATGCCCTTCCTAGTGCCGACCAGCTCCATTTATCTGGTGAGAGGACGGGCACTGAGCTGAGGTGATTTGCTCCCCTTGTGGCCATGTTCCACTTTGTTAAATGTTGTGTATGTGACCTGCTTTTTGTTTTTTCTGCTGTGACTCGGCTGTGGGGGGTTTTGCAGCCTGAGGCAGACTCATTGATATCTGTCAGGAAACTCCAATAGGTGTTAACGGTGCCCTGGCATGGGCGGCAGGGGCACAAACACAGTTTTAATGTTTATGTGAGAATTATGTCTTGGAGGAAAACTCTGCGTTATGCAGTGTTTTCACTAATAAGATTTTTTTTTTTTTTTTGTATGATTTTCTCCAAACTCAAACACTGTACAGTCATAAGAGCATATAAACCATAGAGAACTCAACTGGAGACACAGAATAAAAAGGTTAACATGAGCAAAAGTATAAAATCACCAAAATCAAAGAAAAGAAGCTCAGATTTTAAAATGTACCAAAAAGCTTTAAATGCAAAGGAGATGAGTCTTAAAGTCCTCTTCAAAGACTTAGTGGGGCTGTTAAGCATAAGAATTGTGCACAAAGAAGCATGAAACTTTCAGGATTTGCTCTTGATGACATAAGCTTTGATTTAAGATGTGGAAATGTGAACAAAATGTGTATTTCCTTGTTCCTGAGCATGGGAAACTCATTTCTGATGAGTCCATTTGCCATATTGTCACTGGGTCAAAGGTCAAGGTCGCTTAAAAAGATCCCACATTTTGGTCAATCTAAATATATAATGTACAGTGTCTTTGTATTTTAGCAAACAATGTCATGTTATGCATCACTCATTCTTTCATTTGTGTGTTGTCCTTACAATATCTGTGGTATCTGATCTAAATAATAGGCTTAGTTTAGCACAGTCAGGCTTAGCACAGTCAGACTTATTTTCCAGACCATGCACCATACCATGCAGAGGTGAACATGCTCTACAAAACTTTCCAACACACATTAGCTTGTCAGAAACCACTGTTGGTTCTATTGAAGCTGTATTAACTGATAGTGCTGCAGCTACATATATGCTCAAGTCATGCACTGCTAAACCCTTTCAGGACTATGCTGACAGTGTTTTTATACCATACATAGTATCACAGTTGGTAGGCACAAGACACATCAACATTGTTTGGGATGTGTACTAAACAAACAGCCTAAAAGCCACGACAAGGCAGAGGAGAGGATAGGGAACTCTGAGAAGAGTGGAACCAGGCACTCTGATGCCAAAGAACTGGAAAGATTTCTGTCTGTGGAGGAAAACAAAGGTGAGCTATTTCAGTTTCTCTCTATTCAAGTGGTTAATACACCATTACATCTTGACAAAGAAGTGTATGCCACAAACAATAATACTGTCCTCTGTTCTCCTGAAGGGTTGTGATGTGAGTCTCCTGTGTCCATGCACTCATGAGGAAGCTGATACTCTCCTCTTTCTTCATGTGGCGGATGCAGCCAACAAGGGAACCAAGAAAGTGATGGTGCGAACTGTTGATTCTTATGTGGTCTCCTTGGCAGTGGATGTCTTCAAGAAAGTCAGTCTGGAGGAAATGTGGATTGCCTTTGGAGTTGGTAGCAGTTTCTGTTATATAATCATTCACAAGGTGGTTGCTGCACTGGGTCCTTCCATGAGTTCTGCACTGCTAGCATTTCATTCTTTTACTGGCTGTGATACAACGTCTTCATTCTGTGATCGTGGTAAAAAGACTGCCTGGGATGCATGGCGTGTGTATCCAGAGGTTACAGAGGCTTTCCATGAAATGTTGCAGATGCCTCAAGAGTTGAGTGATCTTTCCTTGTCTCAGCTTGAATGTTTTTTTGTACTGATTTATGACAGAACAAGTACATGCTCAGAAGTCAGTGAGGTAAGAAAGCATCTTTTCACCCACAGGTCAAGATCACTGGAAAACATCCCCCCTAGGCAAGATCCTTTGAGACAACACATCAAAATAGCAATGTACCAAGCTAACATATGGAACATTGCCTTGGTTCCTCAACCACATTTGCCCAGTCCCTCAGACTGGGGATGGGTTGACACCGATGTTGGTTGGCAGCCACTTTGGACAACCCTCCCTGAGGCATCACAGGCTTGCTATGAACTTGTGCACTGTGGTTGCAAAAAGAGCTGTGTTTGGCATTGTAAATGTAAAAAGGCAGCATTAGAATGCACAGCACTGTGCACGTGTTCTGGTGTCTGCAGTGACTAAAACATTGTTGACTAGTTCTACGAGGTCACCCTTATGACTGATGTGATGTAAGTGCGCGTGTTTGACTTGGTAGCTGGCCTTGGTCCTGGAACGATTGAAGCAGAGATCATAGGGAACGGTGTCTGCTTCTACCCCCTATGGATATAAGAGTAGAGCCACTAGTGAAATGGAGGAGGAGGGGGAGGGGTAATTTGTGGCGCCAGGGCGCATGACGTGAGGATGAGCTGGCGGGTTTATATCTCCTGGAAGATGGGAGACGGGTGATCTGATGGCTGTCAATCATCCTACGGGCTCCTCCGGAACTATGTTTAGAAAACAACATTTATGATGACACATGTTGTGGACACACCAAGTTGTTAAACCTTCTTATGAGTTCAAGTCTGTTGTTTCTGACGTGTTGAGGTTAGGCCTATATTTTTGCACATTTTTGTTGTATACATGTTCATAGGTCTGTTCTTTTGCCTGGTTCATATTTACAAGTAATTGTTTATTCAAGCACAAAGGAGCTGTACATTTTATATTTAGATTGACCAATATGTGGGATCTTTTCAAGCGACCTTGAACTTTGACCCCTGAGGGTGACTGTTATTGACCTCTGGGGGTATTGGGCATATCAGAAATGAGTTTTTCATGCTTGGAAACATGGACAAATACATTTAGCTTACATTTCCATCACATTTAGATCCTAAGACACATAAATTAGAAATTTCATATCCTACAGGTCAATGACCCTAGCTGACCCCAGGGGTCAGACTGCAAACACCTCCACATCTTATATAAAAGCTCATGTCATCAAGAGCAAACTTTGAAAGTTTCAGGCTTCTTTCATTTTGTGCACAATTCTTATGATAATCAGAGCTTAACAGCCCCACTAACGTTGTTGGAGTTTTGCAGTTCCATGGAAGTTCGGTCATCCGTGAGGAGCTCGGAGTAGAGCCGCTACTCCTTTGTGTTGAAAGGAACCAGCTGAGGTTGTTCGGGCATTTGGTAAGGATGCCCCCTAGATGCCTCCCTATGGAGGTGTTCCAGGCACATCCATATGGGAGGAGACCCAAGACTAGGTGGAGAGATTATATCTCCACACTGGCCTGGGAACGCCTCAGGATCCTGCAGTCAGAGTTGGCTATTGTGGCCCGGGAAATCAAATCAAATCAAATCAATTTTATTTATATAGCGCCAAATCACAACAAACAGTTGCCCCAAGGCGCTTTATATTGTAAGGCAAAGCCATACAATAACTACGGAAAACCCCAACGGTCAAAACGACCCCCTGTGAGCAAGCACTTGGCGACAGTGGGAAGGAAAAACTCCCTTTTAACAGGACGAAACCTCCAGCAGAACCAGGCTCAGGGAGGGGCAGTCTTCTGCTGGAACTGGTTGGGGCTGAGGGAGAGAACCAGAAAAAAGACATGCTGTGGAGGGGAGCAGAGATCAATCACTAATGATTAAAAGGGGAGTGGTGCATACAGAGCAAAAAGAGAAAGAAACACTCAGTGCATCATGGGAACCCCCCAGCAGTCTAAGTCTATAGCAGCATAACTAAGGGATGGTTCAGGGTCACCTGATCCAGCCCTAACTACAACCCCTGGCAAAAATTATAGAATCACCGGCCTCGGAGGATGTTCATTCAGTTGTTTAATTTTGTAGAAAAAAAGCAGATCACAGACATGACACAAAACTAAAGTCATTTCAAATGGCAACTTTCTGGCTTTAAGAAACACTATAAGAAATCAAGAAAAAAAATTGTGGCAGTCAGTAACGGTTACTTTTATAGACCAAGCAGAGGGGAAAAAAAAATATGGACTCACTCAATTCTGAGGAATAAATTATGGAATCACCCTGTAAGTTTTCATCCCCAAAACTAACACCTGCATCAAATCAGATCTGCTCATTAGTCTGCATCTAAAAAGGAGTGGTCACACCTTGGAGAGCTGTTGCACCAAGTGGACTGACATGAATCATGGCTCCAACACGAGAGATGTCAGTTGAAACAAAGGAGGGGATTATCAAACTCTTAAAAGAGGGTAAATCATCACGCAATGTTGCAAAAGATGTTGGTTGTTCACAGTCAGCTGTGTCTAAACTCTGGACCAAATACAAACAACATGGGAAGGTTGTTAAAGGCAAACATACTGGTAGACCAAGGAAGACATCGAAGCGTCAAGACAGAAAACTTAAAGCAATATGTCTCAAAAATTGAAAATGCACAACAAAACAAATGAGGAACGAATGGGAGGAAACTAGAGTCAACGTCTGTGACCGAACTGTAAGAAACCGCCTACAGGAAATGGGATTTACATACAGAAAAGCTAAACGAAAGCCATCATTAACACCTAAACAGAAAAAAAACAAGGTTACCTTGGGCTAAGGAAAAGCAATCATGGACTGTGGATGACTGGATGAAAGTCATATTCAGTGATGAATCTCGAATCTGCATTAGGCAAGGTGATGATGCTGGAACTTTTGTTTGGTGCCGTTCCAATGAGATTTATAAAGATGACTGCCTGAAGAGAACATGTAAATTTCCACAGTCATTGATGATATGGGGCTGCATGTCAGGTAAAGGCACTGGGGAGATGGCTGTCATTACATCATCAATAAATGCACAAGTTTACGTTGATATTTTGGACACTTTTCTTATACCATCAATTGAAAGGATGTTTGGGGATGATGAAATCATTTTTCAAGATGATAATGCATCTTGCCATAGAGCAAAAACTGTGAAAACATTCCTTGCAAAAAGACACATAGGGTCAATGTCATGGCATGCAAATAGTCCGGATCTTAATCCAATTGAAAATCTTTGGTGGAAGTTGAAGAAAATGGTCCACGACAAGGCTCCAACCTGCAAAGCTGATCTGGCAACAGCAATCAGAGAAAGTTGGAGCCAGATTCATGAAGAGTACTGTTTGTCACTCATTAAGTCCATGCCTCAGAGACTGCAAGCTGTTATAAAAGCCAGAGGTGGTGCAACAAAATACTAGTGATGTGTTGAGAAGGCTTGCCTCTACTGGTGGTTGGCTCTCACTGCGGTATTGTATCACTTCCTGTTCCAGAGCACAGCGGTGATTTGCTGTATCTGTTAGCTGTTTAATCTGCAGTTAGATTGATCTAGTTAACTAGATAACGATTTGTTTCACAGTGTGATCTTCACGTGCCTTAACTAAAGCACTCCCTCTGCTGAATCACCTCTAAATTGTTTACACATTATTCACTTTGTGTGTTTTTAGGAATCCGCTAGCTTAGCGCAGCTACTAGCTCTTAGCCGGTTTAGCATGGCGGCTTATCCTGTCTCTCCCGCACTTTTCTGCTCTGGGTGTGAAATGTTTAGTTATTCCTCGGCCTCCTTTAGCAGTAATGGTACTTGTAATAAGTGTAGCTTATTCGTAGCTTTGGAGGCCAGGCTGGGCGAATTGGAGACTCGGCTCCGCACCGTGGAAAATTCTACAGCTAGCCAGGCCTCTGTAGTCGGTGCGGACCAAGGTAGATTAGCCGCCGTTAGTTTCCTTCTGGCAGATCCCGAGCAGTCGGAAAAGCAGGCCGACTGGGTGACTGTGAGGAGGAAGCGTAGTTCTAAACAGAAGCCCCGTGTACACCACCAACCCGTTCACATTTCTAACCGTTTTTCCCCACTCGACGACACACCCGCCGAGGATCAAACTCTGGTTATTGGTGACTCTGTTTTGAGAAATGTGAAGTTAGCGACACCAGCAACCATAGTCAATTGTCTTCTGGGGGCCAGAGCAGGCGACATTGAAGGAAATTTGAAACTGCTGGCTAAGGCTAAGCGTAAATTTGGTAAGATTGAAATTCACGTCGGCAGTAATGACACCCGGTTACGCCAATCGGAGGTCACTAAAATTAACATTGAATCGGTGTGTAACTTTGCAAAAACAATGTCGGACTCTGTAGTTTTCTCTGGGCCCCTCCCCAATCGGGAGTGACATGTTTAGCCGCATGTTCTCCTTGAATTGCTGGCTGTCTGAGTGGTGTCCAAAAAAAAATGAGTTGGGCTTCATAGATAATTGGCAAAGCTTCTGGGGAAAACCTGGTCTTGTTAGGAGAGACGGCATCCATCCCACTTTGGATGGAGCAGCTCTCATTTCTAGAAATCTGGCCAATTTTCTTAAATCCTCCAAACCATGACTATCCAGGGTTGGGACCAGGAAGCAGAGTTGTAGTCTTACACACCTCTCTGCAGCTTCTCGCCCCCTGCCATCCCCTCATTACCCCATCCCCGTAGAGACGGTGCCTGCTCCCAGACCACCAATAACCAGCAAAAATCTATTTAAGCATAAAAATTCAAAAAGAAAAAATAATATAGCACCTTCAACTGCACCACAGACTGAAACAGTTAAATGTGGTCTATTAAACATTAGATCTCTCTCTTCTAAGTCCCTGTTAGTAAATGATATAATAATTGATCAACATATTGATTTATTCTGCCTTACAGAAACCTGGTTACAGCAGGATGATTATGTTAGTTTAAATGAGTCAACACCCCCGAGTCACACTAACTGCCAGAATGCTCGTAGCACGGGCCGAGGCGGGAGAATTAGCAGCAATCTTCCATTCCAGCTTATTAATTAATCAAAAACCCAGACAGAGCTTTAATTCGTTGAAAGCTTGACTCTAGTCTTGTCCATCCAAATTGGAAGTCCCAAAACCAGTTTTATTTGTTATTATCTATCATCCACCTGGTCGTTACTGTGAGTTTCTCTGTGAATTTTCAGACCTTTTGTCTGACTTAGTGCTTAGCTCAGATAAGATAATTATAGTGGGTGATTTTAACATCCACACAGATGCTGAGAATGACAGCCTCAACACTGCATTAATCTATTATTAGACTCAATTGGCTTTGCTCAAAATGTAAATGAGTCCACCCACCACTTTAATCATATCTTAGATCTTGTTCTGACTTAAGGTATGGAAATTGAAGACTTAACAGTATTCCCTGAAAACTCCCTTCTGTCTGATCATTTCTTAATAACATTTACATTTACTCTGATGGACTACCCAGCAGTGGGGAATAAGTTTCATTACACTAGAAGTCTTTCAGAAAGCACTGTAACTAGGTTTAAGGATATGATCAATCAATCAATTTTTTTATATAGCGCCAAATCACAACAAACAGTTGCCCCAAGGCGCTTTATATTGTAAGGCAAGGCCATACAATAATTATGTAAAACCCCAACGGTCAAAACGACCCCCTGTGAGCAAGCACTTGGCTACAGTGGGAAGGAAAAACTCCCTTTTAACAGGAGAAACCTCCAGCAGAACCAGGCTCAGGGAGGGCAGTCTTCTGCTGGGACTGGTTGGGGCTGAGGGAGAGAACCAGGAAAAAGACATGCTGTGGAGGGGAGCAGAGATCGATCACTAATGATTAAATGCAGAGTGGTGCATACAGAGCAAAAAGAGAAAGAAACAGTGCATCATGGGAACTTCCCAGCAGTCTACGTCTATAGCAGCATAACTCAGGGATGGTTCAGGGTCAGCTGATCCAGCCCTAACTATAAGCTTTAGCAAAAAGGAAAGTTTTAAGCCTAATCTTAAAAGTAGAGAGGGTGTCTGTCTCCCTGATCTGAATTGGGAGCTGGTTCCACAGGAGAGGAGCCTGAAAGCTGAAGGCTCTGCCTCCCATTCTACTCTTACAAACCCTAGGAACTACAGTAGCCTGTAGTCTGAGAGCGAAGCGCTCTATTGGGGTGATATGGTACTACGAGGTCCCTAAGATAAGATGGGACCTGATTATTCAAAACCTTATAAGTAAGAAGAATTTTAAATTCTATTCTAGAATTAACAGGAAGGCAATGAAGAGAGGCCAATATGGGTGAGATATGCTCTCTCCTTCTAGTCCCCGTCAGTACTCTAGCTGCAGCATTTTGAATTAACTGAAGGCTTTTTAGGGAACTTTTAGGACAACCTGATAATAATGAATTACAATAGTCCAGCCTAGAGGAAATAAATGCATGAATTAGTTTTTCAGCATCACTCTGAGACAGACCTTTCTGATTTTAGAGATATTGCGTAAATGCAAAAAAGCAGTCCTACATATTTGTTTAATATGCGCTTTGAATGACATATCCTGATCAAAAATGACTCCAAGATTTCTCACAGTATTACTAGAGGTCAGGGTAATGCCATCCAGAGTAAGGATCTGGTTAGACACCATGTTTCTAAGATTTGTGGGGCCAAGTACAATAACTTCAGTTTTATCTGAGTTTAAAAGCAGGAAATTAGAGGTCATCCATGTCTTTATGTCTGTAAGACAATCCTGCAGTTAGCTAATTGGTGTGTGTCCTCTGGCTTCATGGATAGATAAAGCTGGGTATCATCTGCGTAACAATGAAATTTAAGCAATACCGTCTAATAATACTACCTAAGGGAAGCATGTATAAAGTGAATAAAATTGGTCCTAGCACAGAACCTTGTGGAACTCCATAATTAACTTTAGTCTGTGAAGAAGATTCCCCATTTACATGAACAAATTCTAATCTATTAGACAAATATGATTCAAACCACCGCAGCGCAGTGCCTTTAATACCTATGGCATGCTCTAATCTCTGTAATAAAATTTTATGGTCAACAGTATCAAAAGCAGCACTGAGGTCTAACAGAACAAGCACAGAGATGAGTCCACTGTCCGAGGCCATAAGAAGATCATTTGTAACCTTCACTAATGCTGTTTCTGTACTATGATTCCTTCTTTATGTTCTCTAATGCCATATACCAACACAGTGCAGAGTAGCTACCTAAACTCTGGTAAGTGAGATAGAGTATCTCGTCAATAGTTTTACATCCTCATTGAAGACAACTTTGGATGCTGTAGCTCCTCTGAAAAAGAGAGCTTTAAATCAGAAGTGCCTGACTCCGTGGTATAACTCACAAACTCGCAGCTTAAAGCAGATAACCCGTAAGTTGGAGAGGAAATGGCGTCTCACTAATTTAGAAGATCTTCACTTAGCCTGGAAAAAGAGTCTGTTGCTCTATAAAAAAAGCCCTCCGTAAAGCTAGGACATCTTACTACTCATCACTAATTGAAGAAAATAAGAACAACCCCAGGTTCTTTTCAGCACTGTAGCCAGGCTGACAAAGAGTCAGAGCTCTATTGAGCCGAGTATTCCTTTAACTTTAACTAGTAAGGACTTCATGACTTCTTTGCTAATAAGAATTTTAACTATTAGAGAAAAAATTACTCATAACCATCCCAAAGACGTATCGTTATCTTTGGCTGCTTTCAGTGATGCCGGTATTTGGTTAGACTCTTTCTCTCAGATTGTTCTGTCTGAGTTATTTTCATTAGTTACCATTCATCCAAACCATCAATATGTCTATTAAACCCCATTCCTACCAGGCTGCTCAAGGAAGCCCTACCATTATTTAATGCTTCGATCTTAATATGATCATCTATCTTTATTAGTTGCTATGTACCACAGGCTTTTAAGGTGGCAGTAATTAACCATTACTTAAAAAGCCATCACTTGACCCAGCTATCTTAGCTAATTATAGGCCAATCTCCAACCTTCCTTTTCTCTCAAAATTCTTGAAAGGGTAGTTGTAAAACAGCTAACTGATCATCTGCAGAGGAATGGTCTATTTGAAGAGTTTTCAGTCAGGTTTTAGAATTCATCATAGTACAGAAACAGCATTAGTGAAGGTTACAAATTATCTTCTTATGGCCTCAGACAGTGGACTCATCTCTGTGCTTGTTCTGTTAGACCTCAGTGCTGCTTTTGATACTGTTGACCATAAAATTTTATTACAGAGATTAGAGCATGCCATAGGTATTAAAGGCACTGCGCTGCGGTGGTTGAATCATATTTATCTAATAGATTACAATTTGTTCATGTAAATGGGGAGTCTTCTTCACAGACTAAGGTTAATTATGGAGTTCCACAAGGTTCTGTGCTAGGACCAATTTTATTCACTTTATACATGCTTCCCTTAGGCAGTATTATTAGACGCATTGCTTAAATTTTCATTGTTATGCAGATGATACCCAGCTTTATCTATCCATGAAGCCAGAGGACACACACCAATTAGCTAAACTGCAGGATTGTCTTACTGACATAAAGACATGGATGACCTCTAATTTCCTGCTTTTAAACTCAGATAAAACTGAAGTTATTGTACTTGGCCCCTCAAATCTTAGAAACATGGTGTCTAACCAGATCCTTACTCTGGATGGTATTACCCTGACCTCTAGTAATACTGTGAGAAATCTTGGAGTCATTTTTGATCAGGATATGTCATTCAAAGCGCATATTAAACAAATATGTAGGACTGCTTTTTTGCATTTACGCAATATCTCTAAAATTAGAAAGGTCTTGTCTCAGAGTGATGCTGAAAAACTAATTCATGCATTTATTTCCTCTAGGCTGGACTATTGTAATTCATTATTATCAGGTTGTCCTAAAAGTTCCCTGAAAAGCCTTCAGTTAATTCAAAATGCTGCAGCTAGAGTACTAACGGGGACTAGAAGGAGAGAGCATATCTCACCCATATTGGCCTCTCTTCATTGGCTTCCTGTTAATTCTAGAATAGAATTTAAAATTCTTCTTCTTACTTATAAGGTTTTGAATAATCAGGTCCCATCTTATCTTAGGGACCTCAAAGTACCATATCACCCCAATAGAGCGCTTCGCTCTCAGACTGCAGGCTTACTTGTAGTTCCTAGGGTTTGTAAGAGTAGAATGGGAGGCAGAGCCTTCAGCTTTCAGGCTCCTCTCCTGTGGAACCAGCTCCCAGTTCAGATCAGGGAGACAGACACCCCATTACGATCAATAATGGGAAAAAATCCAATATGTACGATAATTTCAGTTGGTTGGCCAAACACGCATCTCTCTCTGACACCCAAGAATCATTTTGCAGGCGTTGCACTCAGTCGGCATCAAAGACACACCACACACAGGGCTGCTGCTGGCTTTCGGCGACCGTCATTGAAAGCCCCGCTCCCTCTCATACAGAGTAATGAGTTCCATCCAATCTCTGCCGTGACAGGAAGATTCCCCAACCATCTTTTTTTTCGAAACTTTATTTCAACAAATGCAACAACAAACAAACAAACACGAGCAAAGAGATATACAAGAAAAATAAAAAGTTCAAGTTCCTTATGGAGGTGTCAACATTTTTCTGTGTTCAACAAAATCTGCACAAGTGTCCATGGCATCGGATGACGACAGCGACCTCGAGGTTGAATTCGACTCTTTCTAGTCTGGTTATTAACACGTTTGTGTCCCTTCACAGAAAAAAAAAATGTTTCTAGTCTGGTAGTGCATTTGCGTTGTTTTGTGCCATAGTTTCCCCATTACTATAATTACTGTTAAAAATGTGACATAAAATTCTTTGTAAATTAAAAAAAAAAAAAAAAAAACGCTAAAAATAGCTACGTTGTATGCGTTTTGTTTGTGTACGATAATTTCTCCCAAAATACGATCATTTTGAGGTTTTGGTACGATAGTTTCATATTTCATATCTGGCAACACTGCTCCGGTGCAGAAAAACAAGAAGGGCGGGGGGGAGGGGTTGCGAACAATGCTGTGCGCCACACTTACAATAAACTGCACACCCACACACACCTTCACAAATGACACTAACATCCTGCCTTTTCCTCAAAAATTACTCCATTTATGTTTGCTGTCTCTGTACTTTTCTGTCACTTTTGCGCTCTTTTTCATACTTGTTTCAAAAGTCACCGAACGCACTGTTGGAAAGAACAGGTTCTTGGCTTGCTGTCAATTTTTCAGAGTGAGGGCTTATATGAGAACTTACGGTAATGAGAATCAGCGGCGCACTAGTTTTTTTTTGGGGGGGGGGGGGTTTCAGCGGCGCACTAGTGTGAAACCTCCGTGTTTTTCCTTTGTGTTATGACATCACAGGCTTACGTTTACCCTAATACACCATATATATCATTGGAAACCTTTTTTTTTTTTTTTTTTTTTTTGGCAAATTAGGTTGCCAGATACCTACAACTGCATTATTGATGAAGAGAATAGATTATACATCTTGGTTGCAAAAACTTTTTTTTTTTGTTAGCTCCACAAGTATTTTTTTGTTGTCTTGTTCTCTCAGGTGTAGGCCTATAGAATAGATTAGTGATTTTGGGTGCAATTTTGTTAATTAAGCTATTTGTTTGTTTGCCTACACACTTAATAATGTAAATAAAGTGTTAAATTATTCAGCATTATGTCGTCATATGTTATGTATTATGCTGTACTTGTGCGTCTAATGGTGTGAGTGGGTTAGGGGGTGGTGGTGGTGGGCAGGGGGGGCCGGGGGGGTATTGTCCCTACCAAAGCTGAGACCAAACCTACGCCCTTGGGTGGTTTCCTTGGGACCTGACAGGTGCTCCTTTTGAGCAGGGTGTGTCTCCCCACTGGCTCTGGTACTGCTCCTCAGTCTTTAGGGTGCTCTGGAGCTCAGAGGTGTTGCCAGCTCTTTCTTTGGTGAACAGCCTCATTTTGGGAATTGGCTAACCCTCCGTGTGAGGCTTGGGCTCTGTCTGTTGTCGGGGCTGGGGGTCTGTGTCCTATATATATCATGCTTACAGGGCTGAGCTCCTCTTGCATGTGGCTCCTCTTGCACATTTTTGTGTCCTGGGCGATCTTTGTTCACCCTTTGTTCACTAAGATCTAAAAGCACCAGAACCGTAGTCATGTCTGAATCCATTGCAAGCAGAAGATCATTCACCACTTTAGTGAGAGCCGTCTCTGTGGAATGATATTTTGTAAAAGCAGACTGCAGTGGCTCAAAAAGGTTATTCTCACAAAGGTGGTCCACGAGCTGCTGTCTAACCACCTTTTCCAGAATTTTAGAGCAAAATGATAGATTTGATATCAGCCAATAGTTGTTCAATACACGAGGGTCAAGATTAGATTTCTTAAGTAATGGTTTAATCTCTGTAGACTTATTTATATGAATATCAAAGTCAGCAATAATCAGAATGTTATTTGCAGTAGTTGACGTTAGAGATGAACTCACCAAATTTATCTAAGAATTCAGGGTATGGGCCAGGGCGCCTATACACAGTAACAAAGTAGTATGAATGATTTTTATTCTTCTGACCTTGGCAATACGTAGCATCGCGGGCAGAGTGGAGAATCAGATGTTCAAACTAATTATATATGTGAACCCCAACAGGTAATAAGCTAAATCTAGATTTCTAAATAATAGCAAACCCACCCACCTTGCTTCACATCACAAGGGACGTGACAAAATGTGTACTCCGGTGGGCAGGCCTCATTTAAGGGGAGGTTTATGCCAGGTTTCACATAACCCAACCATATCTAAGTGATGATCCATAATTAGATCATTAATCAACAATGATTTTGAGGACAGTGATCTTATGTTAATGAGACCCAGGCTAAGTGCCTCAGTGGGTTGACTGTTGGACTGTTTGGATTTAGGGGTGGTTCCAGAGTAGCATATATAAAATCCATGGAAGTAGGTTTAGGTTTAAGACATTCCACACGGGTTGTAGGTAGCAGACACGAAATTTTGATCAATCAACATCCAACATCCTCAATTTCAACATCATCCAGTGTAGTAATGGGTATTAAGTTTGCAAAGCATATCCCTCTATATTTTTATGGATGATGTCACAAGTCCTCTCTATGTCTATTTTTGTGACCTCAGAGTGCTTCATCCTGACATCCAGGTCAGAGCCCCCCACAATCTCACCGTAGAAGGTCGAGGACCATTCACGTCCCTGATGAAACAAAGTATGCAGGTTAATACAATACACAAAAACAGTGACAAGTGCGTACAAAGAATCTGAATCTGCCCAGTGAAGGATCTGCCCAACTTTAAAAGTCAGTCAAGAACATTACTGACCACTTCTGACACCAGGAGTGTGTCCTTTAATCAGTGGTATCCAAGAAGCAACACCCTAACTTTGTAGGTAAGGAAGCATTGCGTGTTCGTAAGTAATGAAAGCGGCATTTGAAATTGAAAAGAAGCTAATTGAAAAACTTGCCAAGTAATTTTGGTGAGAAGAATACTGTATACAAATACGGGCTTTAGACAATAACCATACATTCGGATGTGACTGTATGATGACTGCAATGCTGAAAGCAGAATTAGGATAAGTACAAAAATAATTTGGAAAAACCAAGCGTCATATGAAATGATTTCAGAGATGTGTATCCTTACATTCATCAAAGCGAAGGAATAAATCATCAGTTACATGTCCAATCAGAATGAGGTTTGCACCAGCTTAATCAGTTTTAAAACAATTAAGAATCATTGAACAATACATTAAGGTTGGTGATTAGCATCAGGTGTATACGGAAGTGAGACAAAATGCTTACAAATTTGACATCAGAGTTTATGTAATCCAATAGAACATCTACAAAAAGCACAACTTGCTTATTTGATCCTATACCAACAAAACTGTTTAAGGACCTGTGGCCCACATTTAAGCCGACTGTGCTGGAAATGATTAATCTCTCATTAACCTCTGGATCTGTTCCTAAATGTTTCAGATATGCAGTGATTAAGTCATTGCTTAAGAAATCTAATCTTGACCCTAGTGTACTGAAAAACTTATTTTGCTCTAAAATTGTGGAAAAAGTGGTTTCACGGCAGCTCGTGGACCACTTTACTGAAAATAATCTTTTTGAGCCACTGCAGTCTGTCCATCCATTCCTTTTCTTCCACTTCGTCTGAGGTCGGGTCGTGGGGGCAGCAGCTCAAGCAAAGCTGCCCAGACCTCCTGATCCACACACACCTCCCCCAGCTCCTCCGGAGGAACCCCGAGGCATTCCCAAGCCAGCTGCGAGACGTAGTCCCTCCAGCGTGTCCTGGGTCTTCCCCGGGGCCTTCTCCCGATGGGACGTGCCCGGAACACCTCTCCAGCGAGGCGTCCAGGGGGCATCCGAAAAAGATGCCCGAGCCACCTCAGCTGGCTTCTTTGACATGAAGGAGCAGCGGCTCAACTCTGTGCTCCTCCCGAGTGACCGAGCTCCTCACCCTATCTCTAAGGGAGCGCCCAGCCACCCTGCAGAGGAAACTCATCTCGGCCGCTTGTACTCGCGATCTTGTTGCAGGCATCCATTTCAAAATGAGCAAATATTTGCACAAAAACAAAAAAGTCTATTAGTGTGAACATTAAATATCTTGTCTTTGTGGTGGATTCAGTTGAATATAGGTTGAAGAGGATTTGCAAATCGTTCTATTCTGGTTTTATTTACATTTTACACACCATCCCAACTTCATTGGACTGGGTTGGAACTGGGGTTGTAAATCCTCAATTTCTTCCACAGAGAGTGAAGCCAAGCATTCCATGCTCCATTTCTCTCAGGTGTCGAGAACATAGCCCGCTGGGTAGGTTCCATCAGGGCATGCAGGATCCCCCAGCCGTGATTTCCTTGTCGAAAAAATGGTGTCAGTAGCATTGAGAGACCAGTTGATCAATTCCATGGTTAATCCAAATCTTAATTTGAAGAAGTCACAGTCTGGTGAAACTGGGACTTTGAAGGTCAGAGCAGAAATAGAGAACAGAAAAGGAGGAGAGAAGAGGGGAGGAATGCGACTGCCCTTGTCGGAGTCCCAAGCTGTAAGTGTGTATCACAGCAGAAGGACAATATGTATCATGGCATACAACATAAAGTTATTATTATTACTATCAATATCTGTATAAGGAGATATGAAGTTATTAGTAGTATTATTATATATTATTAGTATTATATGTACTTAGCAAAGTAGCAAATTAGCCATGAGGCATACTCCTCCCACAGGTTAATCACAAAATCCTGCCTTAATTCCTTATCCTACTTTTGTGCAATGGGGCCCAGGTGGGAAGCAATCCCATGACCTTCTGTTTGTGAGGCAACCATGCTAACCCTACCGTCACTGACTGTGTTACTTTAACATCTAAAACCTATGGGCCCCTGGCGTCTGTAGGCAGAGTGTCTTTTTAGCGTTTGGAGTGAGGTTTACTGACGACCATATGCACAGCGACTCCTGCTGGCCTCCGTCACACAATCTCAAGATAAAATGGAATGTTTTAAAGCATCACCATAATATACAGAATGTAACAACAGAATTTCATCATGGCATTAAAGCAGAGTAGCAGTATGATGATCTACAATCTTGGCATTGGAAAAGGCAGGGGTGGAGTCGACCCCCAGGCAGTAGACAGGAACCAACTGGTGGCTGTAGGACGGAGAAGGTGATGCCTGGTCAGTGAGCAGTAAACAGTGAGAGATGAGTTGAAAACCTGTTTAAAAGGACATGTGTTTTGTATTGGTTGTAATTTGATGACTAAAAAAGGGCACCTGCTTCTGTTTAGAGTTCATAATAATAACCTTTATTGAACCAGGCAGAATCCATTGAGATCAAAACCTCTTTTACAAGGATGGCCTGGCAAAGAAAGGCAGCAGCACACAGTCATAGTGGACAGATTAACGTCCACATGAGACGTTAGTGATAAATAAGATAAATGCGTCATCTTGGTCATAATAACGTTGCACATGAAGTAAAGTCTCAAGTAGTTTACAGCTGGTGTTAATTAACTGATTCTGAATTTAATACTTCAATATCAGAGTCTTTGGGTAGAACTTACACTATGCTGAGGACTTTGCAAGGTCCTTTGTCAGACAAACAAATGTAGATTAGGTGTGGGCAGAGCAGAGAGAAATGGAGGTGTAAGACAGGTGACCACTGATGTGTGTGTGTTGTGTGTGTGTGTGTGTGTGTGTGTGTGTGTGTGTGTGTGTGTGTGGTGTGTGTGTGTGTGTGTGTGTGTGTGTGTGTTGTGGTGTGTGTGTGTGTGTGGTGTGTGTGTGTGTGTGTGTATATACGCGTGTTGGGGGACTCTGGCGGCATCCAGATGACAGGGGTAAATGATGAACAATTAGCCCTGGCCCCAGCTGAGCATGCTGCGTGAAGGTGATTGGCACTAATTAGCATTTCACGAGTGTCGAAACTCAAGGGCACTCATGTGAAAGTGACTCAGTCCTCAGGACAGCAGTGAGTGTTCCAAATGCTTATTATGTCCACAGTCCGAGCTCCTAAAGTCTACAGTTCATCTCTGTACATATCCACACTGTTCTAATATCATTAACACTAAACAGCAGTAAATATATGCACATTGATCTTGTTTTATGGGGAAAAAATCTTATATTTTTAATTCTTTCCTCATGTATCCCGTCTTGGCCTTGCTGCACTGGCTTCCAGTTGCCTTTAGAATTGATTTGAAAATTTTATTTGTTTTTAACGCTCTCAATGGCTTAGCCCCTCAGAATTTGTCTGAGTTTTTGTGGTCTATGCAACTGAATGAATGAATGAATGAATGAATGACTTATTCGGCGTGCACACCACATACTTGACAAAAGAATCTCTCATAATACAAAACAAAATAAAACAAAGATTCAAACACTTTCCAGTTTTGTGCGGTCGAAAGGGTGAAGGCTGAAGCAAAAGCTAATAAATGCCCCCACCCCCAACAGTTGCTATATACACACATATATGTACATATATGGTTTAAAATGGACAAAAAAAAAAAACACAGAGACGCGTGGAAGAAAACGGAAAACAACCATCAAAATGGATAGAAGAATAACCAGAATGGCAAAGGCTCACCCATTGACCAGCTCCAGGATGATCAAAGACAGTCTGGAGTTACCTGTAAGTGCTGTGACAATTAGAAGACATCTGTGTGAAGCTAATTTATTTGCAAGAATCCCCCATAAAGTCTCTGTTAAATAAAAGACGTGCAGAAGAGGTTACAATTTGCCAAAGAACACATCAACTGGCCTAAAGAGAAATGGAGGAAATATTTTGTAGACTGATGAGAGTAAATTGTTCTTTTCGGGTCCAAGTGCCACAGACAGTTTGTGAGATGACCCCAAACTCCTGAATTCAAGCCACAGTTCACAGTGAAGACAGTGAAGCATGGTGGTGCAAAGCATCATGATATGGGCATGTTTCTCCGTACTATGGTGTTGGGCCTATATATCGCATACCAGGTATCATGGATCAGTTTGGATATGTCCAAAATACTTGAAGAGGTCATGTTTGCCTTATGCTGAAGAGGACATGCCCTTGAAATGGGTGTTTCACAAGACATGACCCCAAGCACACTAGTAATGAGCAAAATCTTGGTTCCAAACTACAAAATTAATGTTTGGAGTGGCCTGCCCAATCCCCGGACCTAAATCCAATTGAGAACTTGATGGGGTGACATCAAAAAAGGCTGCTTCTGACGCAAAACAAAAAATGTGAATGAATTGTGGAATGTTGTTAAAGAAGCTTGGAGTAGAGTAACACCTGAAAGGTGCCACAATTTGGTTGACTCCATGCCTCGCAAATGCAAAGAAATCATGAAAAGCTGTGTGTATACAACTAAATACTAGTTTAGTGATTCACAGGATTGTTAAAAAGCAGTTTGAAGATAATAGTTTTGAGTTGTAGCGTCAACAGCAGATGCTACTATTATTGTGAACACCCCCTTTTCTACTTTTTTTACTAATAGCCCAATTTCCATAGCCTTAAGAGTGTGCATATCATGAATGCTTGGTCTTTTTGGATTGTGAGAATCTATTGAATCTACTGGTACCTTGTTCCCAGTAACAATAAGAAATATACTCAAAACCTGGATTAATCTTTTTAGTCACACAGCACTACTATTATTCTGAACACTACTGTATACCCATAACAACAAATACCAAAAAAGAAAAAAAAAGACAAGAAAGACAAGCAGAGACAATATAGATTAATCAGTAAAAGAAAATATCTGAAGTAGTAGTAACAAGTCAGTTAACATAATTTATCATACTATAATAAAAAAATATAGGTCTGTTCAAGTCAGCCAAAGTACCAGATAATTTAATACTATCAGAACAGTTACTCCAGATTTGAACACCTTTTACAGAGATGAAGTGACTTTTTTGAATCTGTTTGAATCTGTAAGCTGTCAAATACTAATGTTCCTCTCAGGTAATAACAGGACTCCCTCATTCTAAACAGTTCCTGGACATGTTGAGGCAAGAATTTGTTAACTTTATACATGGCCTGTATCGCAATATAATCAACCAAGTCCCAAAATTTCAAAATGTGCAAGCAAGCAAACAGTGGGTTTGTTGGCTCACAATATGGTTTTTTACGTATAACTCTTAGAGCTTTCATTTGTAAAAGAAATAATGGGTTTTGTGTTTGTTCATGTGTTTCCCCAAATCTCAATGCAGTAGGTCATGTATGGGACAAGCAATGAATGATACAGCGTAACCAACAAATGCTGGGAGAGGAAGTATTGTGCTTTATACAGAATCACGATAACTTCTGACATTTTGGATTAACATAATTTATCTGAGTTTTCCAACTTAATTTATCATCAATAAACACTCCAAGAAACTTGGTTTCTTTACTGTTTCAATTTCAGCATCACCAATTTCAGCAATATCAGTAATAGGTTTCTACTTAGGTTCCTGGGCTTTAAACCCTAAGTAGAAACGTAGGTTAAGTTGAATCAAACCAGTATTTAAATTTTTGTAGTTCCTCTGCATCATGTCCAGGAGCTGTCCAAAATGAGCCCCTCTACCAAACAGTCGTATCATCAGCAAAGAAAATACATCTCACAGACTTGGAAACCAAACCTATATCATTAATATACAACAGAAACTGTAACGGCCCAAGGACTGAACCCTGGGGGCACCCCACATGTAATCCTCAAATGTTCAGAATTTGTCCCCCCAAAATGGACACACTGATGCCTATTGCATAAATAGCTAGCTATCCAATCAAGGGCCAGTCCTCTAATACCATACTTCTGTAATTTGTCCAATAGTAAAGTGGGATCTATGGTATCAAATGCTTTCTGCAAATCAAAGAAAACTCCTACAGTGTATTTCTTCTTCTCTATTGCATTTGCAACTTGTTCAACAAAATCTTGTTCAACAAATTGTCCAACCAATAACAATCAATTGTTATTGGTTATCCACTAAGATGAGATTAAAAACTAAAGGTCATAGGGCCTTTGTGGCTGTGGCCCCAAGGTTCTGGAACAATTTGCCCTGGCACATCCGCTCTGTGGGATCAATTGAGCTTTGTGGCATATATTAATTAATTTTAATTTCATGTGCTATTTTATAGTATTGTATTAGTTTTATTGTGTACCTTTTTTGTTTTGGTGATTGGAATATGTATAGCACTTTGGTCAACCTCAGTTGTTTTAAATGTGCTTTATAAATAAAGTTTGAGGTGAGTTGAATATTGGTCTACTGTTTCAAACAGAGTGTGGTAAGGGCCCAACATGTCTTGTTTATCAACTTAGTTCCTGGACCCAACAGATTATGATTTTTTATCTCTGTCACAGAAGTTATGTCTGCAATGCTGGATGTTTGTTTGAGCTGTGAGAAGAGGATTTGGGTTTGGGGTGCTGTAGTCCAATCCAATATTTAACTGGCATAAATTTTTATATAATGACTGAGTGGATCCTTGTTATTTGATTGGTTGCTTGTATGTCACGTGAACATGGATATTCATACCATTTACCATTGTGTTTCATTTACCGTGCAATACTTCTTTTTAGCATGCAATATCTGAAATGCTATATGAAATGTGCTGTAGCACGCCCCCGTCTACCGCGCATTGCTCACACTACCGGGGACTCATCACTGCTTTTTTGCTTTTTTGGTCATCCTGTTGGCTTCATTAGCCTGTGACCCTCCAGCACTCACTGGATCACTTCACAGCCAAGCGTGAAGCAGCTGGAATGAGGACCAGCACCTCTAATCTGACAGCATTGTCTCAGCAGGAACTGATGGATTGCCTACTCCTGGTAAGGAATGCGGTTCTTGCCCAAGTGAATGAGTTCACGTACCTTGGGTCTTGTTCACAAGTGAGAGGACCATGGACTGTGGATTGGCCGGAAATCGGCCAGCAGAGGCGTATTGTATTTGCTCTACCGTACTGCTGTGATGAACAGGGAGCTGAGCCACTAGGTGAAAACTCTCGATCTACTGCTCAGTCTTAGTTCTACTCTCACTATGGCAAGAGGGTTGGGTCATGACCGAAAGAACTAGACTGCGGGTACAAGAGACCAAAATGGGCTTCCTTAGAAGGGTGGTGGTGTCTCCCTTAGGAGATAGGGTGAGAAGCTCAGTCATCCATGGGGAGCTCTGAGTAGAGCCACCACTCACTCTGATCCGTTGAAAGGAACCAGCTGAGGTTGATTTGGGCATCTGGTAAGGATCCTCCCTGGGTGTCTTCCCTATGGAGGGGCAGACCCAGGACGAGGTTGAGGAGATTATATGAGTGAAGCATCACGCAGCGCCACGAAGCTCACTCATGGTACAGGGTGTCCTAAACAGGAAGTGCCATTTTTCATATCCACAGTAAAACAGGAAATGTTCAAATGTCAAACCACTTCCCTGGACTGACAGACGAGATCCCATTGGAATCTCGCAGGAACTCGGTGGCAAGCTCACACTCAAACAGGGAAGTGCCATTTATCAGTCACAGTGAAACAGGAAATGTTCAAATGTCAAACACTTCCTGGCATGGGTGGAGCTAGAGCGGAGGCCGGGGTTTCACTGGACTCTCTCCTTTTCCTGTCGTGGCGCACCACAGATTTGCCGAGTGATCACCGGAAATGACTCGGTGAATTTGCGCGCCGTCTTCATTACAAAATGTCCTTAAACAGTGGAATGTCCGCATAAAGTCCTCATGCTGGCCTCTTCTGAATCTTCTCTGTTCTCTCACGACGTCCTGGGTGAATTAAGTCTTAAATTAGGATGTTTTCAGGTCGAAATAGGCCGAACACGGCGCCTGGAAGCGCTGCACAACGTCCCGCTGCATGGGAAGTCCTTACACCGACAGAAACACCCCATAATCTCTCATCAGCCATTAAACTTTTCACCGAAAACCAGCTTAATTTCTCGAATAGTGTCCACTCCGATATTCCTCACAGGCCCAGAAAAATTTTGATAAACCAACGCGCCGCCGTCTCGAGCAGTGTGTGAAACAAGGAATTCAGCTGAGAAGGTGGGACCACATCTCACTCAAGGCCTGCCCACAGGGAAATACGTCACTGACACGCGTGAAAAAACTCACGCTATGCGCACGAGGGTTCAAGCATGATTGGTGTAATCGCCGTCATTCAAATCATATAGTTAAAAAAAAATAAAGGGTCGGGTTATTATCTAATAGACCTCGTAGTGTTCAGAATAATAGTAGTGCTATGTGACTAAAAAGATTAATCCGGTTTTGAGTATATTTCTTATTGTTACATGGGAAACAAGGTACCAGTAGATTCAATAGATTCTCACAATCCAAAAAGACCAAGCTTCATGATATGCACACTCTTAAGGCTATGAATTGGGCTATTAGTAAAAAAAAGTAGAAAAGGGGGTGTTCACAATAATAGTAGCATCTGCTGTTGACGCTACAAACTCAAACCTATTATGTTTCAAACTGCTTTTTTAGCAATCCTGTGAATCACTAAACTAGTATTTAGTTGTATAACCACAGTTTTTCATGATTTCTTCACATCTGCAAGGCACGGAGTCACCCAACTTGTGGCACCTTTCAGCTGTTATTCTACTCCAAAATCTTTAACAACATTCCACAATTCATTCACATTTCTTGGTTTTGCTTCAGAAACAGCTTTTTTGATGTCACCCCCACCAGTTCTCAATTGGATTTAGGTCCGGGGATTGGGCAGGCACTCTAAAACATTAATTTTGTTGGTTGGAACCAAGATTTTGCTTGTTTACTAGTGTGCTTGGGGTCATTGTCTTGTTGAAACACCCATTTCAAGGGAATGTCCTCTTCAGCATAAGGCAACATGACCTCTTCAAGTATTTTGACATATCCAAACTGATCCATGATACCTGGTATGCGATATATGGGCCCAATACCATAGTAGGAGAAACATGCCCATATCATGATGCTTGCACCACCATGCTTCACTGTCTTCACTATGAACTGTTTCTTGAATTCAGAGTTTGGGGGTCGTCTCACAAACTGTCTGCGGCCCTTGGACCCAAAAAGAACAATTTTACTCTCATCAGTCCACAAAATATTCCTCCATTTCTCTTTAGGCCAGTTGATGTGTTCTTTGGCAAATTGTAACCTCTTTGCGACTTTGCGAGGAATTCTTGCAAATAAATTAGCTTCACACAGGCATCTTCTAACTGTCACAGCACTTTCAGGTAACTCTAGACTGTCTTTGATCATCCTGGAGCTGATCAATGGGTGAGCCTTTGCCATTCTGGTTATTCTTCTATCCATTTTGATGGTTGTTTTCGGTTTTCTTCCACACGTCTCTGTTTTTGTTTTTTTTTTCCATTTTAAAGCATTGGAGATCATTGTAGATGAACAGCCTATAATTTTTTGCATCTCTCCAATCAACTTTTTAATCAAACTACGCTGTTCTTCTGAACAATGTCTTGAATGTCCCATTTTCCTCAGGCTTTCAAAGAGAAAAGCATTGTTCAACAGGTGCTGGCTTCATCCTTAATAGGGGACACTGATTCACACCTGTTTGTTTCCACAAAATTGATGAATCACTGACTGAATGCCACACTACTATTATTGTGAACACCCCCTTTTACTAATAGCTCAATTTCATAGCCTTAAGAGTGTGCATATCAGAATGCTTGGTCTTGTTGGATTTGTGGAAAATCTACTGAATCTATTGGTACCTTGTTTCCCATGTAACAATAAGAAATATACTCAAAACCTGGATTAATCTTTTTAGTCACATAGCACTACTATTATTCTGAGCACTACTGTATATTGGTGAGTAAACAATCGTATTTTATGTCAGAAATGAGGTCCAGGTTGTTAAAAGCAGCATTTCTCCTTTAATTCGGGTGGCCTATTGTTATTGGCTTATGAGTGCAGCAGATAACTGAAACAATCAATCAATCAATCATTTTTTTTTTATATAGCGCCAAATCACAACAAACAGTTGCCCCAAGGCGCTTTATATTGTAAGGCAAGGCCATACAATAATTATGTAAAACCCCAACGGTCAAAACGACCCCCTGTGAGCAAGCACTTGGCTACAGTGGGAAGGAAAAACTCCTTTTTAAACAGGAAAAAACCTCCCGCAGAACCAGGCTCAGGGAGGGGCGTCCTTCTGCTGGACTGGTTGGGGCTGAGGGAGAGAACCAGGAAAAGACATGCTGTGGAGGGGAGCAGAGATCGATCACTAATGATTAAATGCAGAGTGGTGCATACAGAGCAAAAAGAGAAGAAGAACAGTGCATCATGGGAACCCCCCAGCAGTCTACGTCTATAGCAGCATAACTAAGGGATGGTTCAGGGTCACCTGATCCAGCCTTAACTATAAGCTTTAGCAAAAAGGAAAGTTTTAAGCCTAATCTTAAAAGTACAGAGGGTTGTCTGTCTCCCTGATCTGAATTGGGAGCTGGTTCACAGGAGAGGAGCCTGAAAGCTGAAGGCTCTGCCTCCCATTCTACTCTTACAAACCCTAGGAACTACAAGTAAGCCTGCAGTCTGAGAGCGAAGCGCTCTATTGGGGTGATATTGTACTACGAGGTCCCTAAGATAAGATGGGACCTGATTATTCAAAACCTTATAAGTAAGAAGAAGAATTTTAAATTCTATTCTAGAATTAACAGGACGCCAATGAAGAGAGGCCAATATGGGTGAGATATGCTCTCTCCTTCTAGTCCCCGTCAGTACTCTAGCTGTAGCATTTTGAATTAACTGAAGGCTTTTAGGGAAACTTTTAGGACAACCTGATAATAATGAATTACAATAGTCCAGCCTAGAGGAAATAAATGCATGAATTAGTTTTTCAGCATCACTCTGAGACAAGACCTTTCTGATTTTAGAGATATTGCGTAAATGCTAAAAGCAGTCCTACATATTTGTTTTAATATGCGCTTTGAATGACATATCCTGATCAAAAATGACTCCAAGATTTCTCACAGTATTACTAGAGGTCAGGGTAATGCCATCCAGAGTAAGGATCTGGTTAGACACCATGTTTCTAAGATTTGTGGGGCCAAGTACAATAACTTCAGTTTTATCTGAGTTTAAAAGCAGGAAATTAGAGGTCATCCATGTCTTTATGTCTGTAAGACAATCCTGCAGTTTAGCTAATTGGTGTGTGTCCTCTGGCTTCATGGATAGATAAAGCTGGGTATCATCTGCGTAACAATGAAAATTTATGCAATACCGTCTAATAATACTACCTAAGGGAAGCATGTATAAAGTGAATAAAATTGGTCCTAGCACAGAACCTTGTGAAACTCCATAATTAACTTTAGTCTGTGAAGAAGATTCCCCATTTACATGAACAAATTGTAATCTATTAGACAAATATGATTCAAACCACCGCAGCGCAGTGCCTTTAATACCTATGGCATGCTCTAATCTCTGTAATAAAATTTTATGGTCAACAGTATCAAAAGCTGCACTGAGGTCTAACAGAACAAGCACAGAGATGAGTCCACTGTCCGAGGCCATAAGAAGATCATTTGTAACCTTCACTAATGCTGTTTCTGTACTATGATGAATTCTAAAACCTGACTGAAACTCTTCAAATAGACCATTCCTCTGCAGATGATCAGTTAGCTGTTTTACAACTACCCTTTCATGAATTTTTGAGGAGAAAAGGAAGGTTGGAGATTGGCCTATAATTAGCTAAGATAGCTGGGTCAAGTGATGGCTTTTTAAGTAATGGTTTAATTACTGCCACCTTAAAAGCCTGTGGTACATAGCCAACTAACAAAGATAGATTGATCATATTTAAGATCGAAGCATTAAATAATGGTAGGGCTTCCTTGAGCAGCCTGGTAGGAATGGGGTCTAATAAACATGTTGATGGTTTGGATGAAGTAACTAATGAAAATAACTCAGACAGAACAATCGGAGAGAAAGAGTCTAACCAAATACCAGCATCACTGAAAGCAGCCAAAGATAACGATACGTCTTTGGGATGGTTATGAGTAATTTTTTCTCTAATAGTTAAAATTTTGTTAGCAAAGAAAGTCATGAAGTCATTACTAGTTAAAGTTAATGGAATACTCAGCTCAATAGAGCTCTGACTCTTTGTCAGCCTGGCTACAGTGCTGAAAAGAAACCTGGGGTTGTTCTTATTTTCTTCAATTAGTGATGAGTAGAAAGATGTCCTAGCTTTACGGAGGGCTTTTTTTATAGAGCAACAGACTCTTTTTCCAGGCTAAGTGAAGATCTTCTAAATTAGTGAGATGCCATTTCCTCTCCAACTTACGGGTTATCTGCTTTAAGCTACGAGTTTGTGAGTTATACCACGGAGTCAGGCACTTCTGATTTAAAGCTCTCTTTTTCAGAGGAGCTACAGCATCCAAAGTTGTCTTCAATGAGGATGTAAAACTATTGACGAGATACTCTATCTCACTTACAGAGTTTAGGTAGCTACTCTGCACTGTGTTGGTATATGGCATTAGAGAACATAAAGAAGGAATCATATCCTTAAACCTAGTTACAGCGCTTTCTGAAAGACTTCTAGTGTAATGAAACTTATTCCCCACTGCTGGGTAGTCCATCAGAGTAAATGTAAATGTTATTAAGAAATGATCAGACAGAAGGGAGTTTTCAGGGAATACTGTTAAGTCTTCTATTTCCATACCATAAGTCAGAACAAGATCTAAGATATGATTAAAGTGGTGGGTGGACTCATTTACTTTTTGAGCAAAGCCAATTGAGTCTAATAATAGATTAAATGCAGTGTTGAGGCTGTCATTCTCAGCATCTGTGTGGATGTTAAAATCGCACACTATAATTATCTTATCTGAGCTAAGCACTAAGTCAGACAAAAGGTCTGAAAATTCACAGAGAAACTCACAGTAACGACCAGGTGGACGATAGATAATAACAAATAAAACTGTTTTTTGGGACTTCCAATTTGGATGGACAAGACTAAGAGTCAAGCTTTCAAATGAATTAAAGCTCTGTCTGGGTTTTTGATTAATTAATAAGCTGGAATGGAAGACTGCTGCTAATCCTCCGCCTCGGCCTGTGCTACGAGCATTCTGACAGTTAGTGTGACTCGGGGGTGTTGACTCATTTAAACTAACATATTCATCCTGCTGTAACCAGGTTTCTGTAAGGTAGAATAAATCAATATGTTGATCAATTATTATATCATTTACTAACAGGGACTTAGAAGAGAGAGACCTAATGTTTAATAGACCACATTTAACTGTTTTAGTCTGTGGTGCAGTTGAAGGTGCTATATTATTTTTTCTTTTTGAATTTTTATGCTTAAATAGATTTTTGCTGGTTATTGGTGGTCTGGGAGCAGGCACCGTCTCTACGGGGATGGGGTAATGAGGGGATGGCAGGGGGAGAGAAGCTGCAGAGAGGTGTGTAAGACTACAACTCTGCTTCCTGGTCCCAACCCTGGATAGTCACGGTTTGGAGGATTTAAGAAAATTGGCCAGATTTCTAGAAATGAGAGCTGCTCCATCCAAAGTGGGATGGATGCCGTCTCTCCTAACAAGACCAGGTTTTCCCCAGAAGCTTTGCCAATTATCTATGAAGCCCACCTCATTTTTTGGACACCACTCAGACAGCCAGCAATTCAGGGAGAACATGCGGCTAAACATGTCACTCCCGGTCTGATTGGGGAGGGGCCCAGAGAAAACTACAGAGTCCGACATTGTTTTTGCAAAGTTACACACCGATTTAATGTTAATTTTAGTGACCTCCGATTGGCGTAACCGGGTGTCATTACTGCCGACGTGAATTACAATCTTACCAAATTTACGCTTAGCCTTAGCCAGCAGTTTCAAATTCCTTCAATTCCGCCTGCTCTGGCCCCCGGAAGACAATGACCTATGGTTGCTGGTGTCCGCTAACCTTCACATTTCGCAAAACAAGAGTCACCAATAACCAGAGTTTTGATCCTCGGCGTTGTGGTGTCGTCGAGTGGGGAAAAACGGTTAGAATTGTGAACGGTTGGCGGTGTACACGGGGCTTCTGTTTAGAACTACGCTTCCTCCTCACAGTCACCCAGTCGGGCTGCTTCTCCCCCGGCTGCTCGGGATCTGCCAGGGGGTAACTACGGCGGCTAAGCTACCTTGGTCCGCACGACTACAGGGGCCTGGCTAGCTGTAGATTTTTCCAAGGGGCGGAGCCGAGTCTCCAATTCGCCCAGCTGGCCTCCAAAGCTATGATAAGCTACACTTATTACAAGTACCCGTTACCGCTAAAGGAGGCCAAGGAATAACTAAACATTTCACACCCAGAGCAGAAAAGTGCTGGAGAGACGAGGAGAAGCCGCCATGCTAAATCGGCTAAGAGCTAGTAGCTACGCTAAGCTAACGGATTCCTAAAAACACGCAAAGTGAATAATGTGTAATAATTTAGAGGTGATTCAGCAGGAGTGCTTTAGTTAAGGCACGTAAAGATTACACTGGGAAACAAATCGTAATCTAGATAACTAGATCAATCTAACTGCGCAGATTAAACATCTAACAGATACAGAAAAACACTGCTGTGCTCCGGAACAGGAAGTGATACAATACCGCAGTGAGAGCCAACCACCAATAGAGGCAAGCAAGAGAGAGGCCTCAACAAACAATCCATCAAATGATGATACAGTACAAGCATCAAATTCAGCACAAATACAGCTGGAGCAAAATTAATGGAGCAAACTTTAACTTTTGACCCCTGTACAAACTGAAACTGACCTTTGTAACCATTCTTGCTGCTTTTACCTCATAACTCCATAACATTCAGTCACAGATTGTCCAAAGTGTGCTTATGCATGGATCCAAGCAAATTCTGTTTGTACATCCCAATCAACATGAAATTGGAGCACACATGCACAACGCACCAAACCCCCTCCCTTTTCAGTACCCCTATTTAAATATGCAGATGTATGTAATAGGCCCTGGGAGCTGGAACTCCCCTCCTGTCTGGAATGAACATGGTAAGAAAATGAATTTAAGCGAGTGAGCTACAGATGAAGTAGAACCAATTTAGTAAATTAAGTAAATGACGTGGAAATATGCTGGGATATTTTATTTGATACTCAACCAGAAAAAGCATTAAGCAGAAACAAAGTGCACACACTGAAGTTAAAGGAGAAGGATGTGCGGCTGACAGTTGTGTGACATCACAACTATATGCACGTGTTTTATTGACAATGAACACAGGGAGAAAAGTCATTGGCTTGTTAAAACATCTCTAGTTTCACCATGAAGAAACAAAAATAATAATACAAAAAACATATTAAATTGTGCATATGCCCAAATGTGCAGGCATTGGTTTCATTCAGAACAATTATGCAATACACTATTACTCATTGTGCAAAAGCCCATTAGGGTTAGGGTTGGATGCACAGGCTTGAGAAGAGACCGGTGAAACACTGGGTGGATCTGGAGCTGCTGAGGAGGCAGCCAGAGTTTGACAGGCACAGGGTTAAGGTCCCAAATACCTTGTACCAGTGTCTTTGCTTCTGTCGGAGGGGCACATCTCTGGCTGAGTCACACCTCCTGGGTCCGGGGTGATATTCGGGAGCCGGGGTACAATGCCGGTCTGCATGCACACAGCTGTTCCTTTGCCCGGAGCAGTGTAGAACGGGCATTCCTCAACACCCGTCGACACCATTGTAGATGAGCTTGCACCGAAGAAACAGACAGGTCACTTTCTTGTGATGGAAACAGAGGTGGTTGATAATCCAGTGAACATTCAAATGGAGATAACCCTGTAGCAGTGCTTACTTGAGAGTTGTGGGCATATTCAATTCAAGGCAGCTGATCACTCCAAGAAGATGGGTGGGAGGATGTAGCACACCGGAGGGCCGATTCAAGGTCTTGTCTAGCCTGAGCCTGAGGTCATACTGGTCCTGTATGAGGAAGAGTTCCTCCTCATTTTCTGTGTCACAGTAGTCGTTGCATTGCGGATGGAACCCAGATGACAGGCTGACTGAGGCTCCAAGCATTGAGCAAAAGGTCTTCTATACTAAACTGCGGACAGTGGATTGGGCAGAAGGTGGTGCACAGAGCCCGCCCAGGAGGGTCCTCCATCAGGCAGCAGATAAGTCATCTGGGCCTCCTGGACGACCTTCTTAATGTCCCAAGTTAGGGCTCCAATCACCATCTACCTGAGAAGTATATTTCTGGAGATGTGGAGCAGTCTTTCAGGAGAATTGATGTGACAGAGCATCTGCTTTTGTGTTCTTTGATCCAGGTCTGTAGGTGATGGAAAGTTAAAGCGTCCAAAAAATCATGAACACCTGGCTTGTCTGGAATTGAGTTGTTAGGCCAGTTTGATATAGGCAAGGTTCTTATGAACAGTCCAACAGTAAATGGGAAAGACTTCAAGCCAGTAGTCTCCACTCCTCCAGTGCCGCCTTCATTGACAGGAGATCTTGGTTCCTCACATCATAATTCTCTTCATGCGGGAGTCAGGTGGGAAAAGAAGGCACAGAGGTGCAGCAGTTGGTCACCCTTGGCCTGCTGGAAAGGATGGCCCCAGTCCCAATGTCGGAGGCATCAACCTCCACAATGAACTAGCTACCTGGATTGAGCTGAATGAGAATGGGTGCAGTGGAAATCCCAATGTGTAAAGACCTGAAACGCTCGCTCGATGGGTGTTAGTTAGCAAAACAAAGGAATTGTTTGCAACTGCTTCACAGTAGTGGGAGTAGGCCAATCTGACACGGCTTGGATCTTAGATGGATCAATGTGATTTGATTGTGGGAAAACACATTACCTTGAAAATAAATGGAAGACTGGTGGAAAGCATATTTTACAGCTTTGACAAATAGGGTGTTCTCCAGCAGCCACTGGAGTAACCAAACAGTCATGGTGGATGTGTTATGGACATTTTTGGAAAATATGAGTATATTGTCAAAATATACAAAAAAAAATGTGAACGGTTTAAAAAGTCATGTAACGTCACTAATGAGAGCTTAGAAGGTGCGGGAGCATAAGTAAGACTGACGTGCATAACCAGGTATTCAAAATGCCCCAAGGGGGTTGAACGTGGTCTTCCACTCATCCCTATCTTTGACACCAAGGAGATGTTAAGTGTTGCATGAATCCAAGTTTAGTGAATAGCATAGCACTGTGAAGAGAATCAAATGCTGAATCTAAAAGAGGGAGTGGGCATTTGCTATGGGACAGTGATGGTGTTCAAATCACCGAAAATCAATACAGGGGCGAAGTGTCCCATCCTTTTTCCCCACGAAAAAAAGCCTGCCCCAGTGGGGAAAGAAGAGAGACCTATAAGATCAGCGGCTAGGTTGTCTAGAATGTACTGCTCCATTGATTCCCTTTCCGGTTGCGAGATATTGTAAAGGTGGCCAGAGGGAAGCGACGCGCCCAGAAGCAAATCAATGGAGCAGTCACAGGGCAGATGAGGAGGTAACGAGAGAGCCCTACTTTTACTGAACACCTCCTGGAGGTTGTGATATGGGTGAGGAATAATGCACAGATCAGGAGAGGTGGCATTGGGCTCCCTGGACCTGAGGGAAGACAGAGTAGACGAGAGTAAACAACGAAGGTGGCGGGCTTTGCTCTATCAGACTATAGCCCCGGTCAGCCAATCGATGCCTGGAATGTGTAAAGTTAACCAAGGTTGACCCAACAGTAGTGATGGTGAGGAGGAATAAACAAAAAACTGAATGGACTCAAGATGGTTACCAGAAAAAAAAACTTTCTGTAGTTCCTCAGCCCAGCCAAAAATCACGTTAGCTTTTCAGCTGAACAGCTCTTCATGCATCCAGATGGTTACAGCGGAATGGATTTTTTGTGTGTGTGTGTGTGTGTGTGTGTGTGTGTGTGTGTGTGTGTGTGTGTGTGTGTGTGTGTGTGTGTGTGTGTGTGTGTGTGTGTGTGTGTGTGTGTGTGTGTGTATTATAAGAATAGCAGCGTCAATTACTCAATCAAATAATGTCTCGATCATCGTTGTCCCTCACGTGCGTGCACACACGCAACCAGGTCGGTGCTTGTGCGCACCTGTACTACCAAAAAAAAAAGACTCTGTAGTTCCTCAGTCCAGCCAAAAATCACATCAGCTTTTCAGCTGAACAACGCTTCATGCATCCAGACGGTTTACAGCGGAGTGGATTTTGTGTGTGTGTGTGTGTGTTACAAGAATTAGCAGCGTCAGTTAGCTCAATCAAATCATGTCTCATCAGTCGTCCCCCGCACGCATATGTGCACATGTACTACCAACAAAAGACTGTGTACATCCTCAGTGCAGTGAAAAAAAAATCATGTCAGAAATTAGTTCAGCTTTTCATTCTTTCTTCCTGCTAACAGCCTCCAGACAGCGTAGTGGATTTGTTTTGTGTGCGCATGCATTGTGTGTGTGTGTGCACGTGCACGCACGTACACTTGCATGTATGAATGCACCTGCATGTGTGTACACGTGCATGTATGAACGCGCCTGCATGTGTGTGCACGCATGTGTGGATGCGCAAGCATGTGCGTGTGTGCATGCATGTATGTGTATGTGTGTGCGCGCATGCACGTGTGCAGAGTGCAATGGTACCAGATGTATGGAACCAAATTTGCAATCTAAATGGAACCAAACTGCACTCTAAATGCAATGCAACACAAATGGGATGAATTAATCCATGTCATGTGACATACAAAACACCAATCAAATGACAAGGATCCACTCAGCCATTATATAATACAAGTTGAACGTAATAATGGCACACATCAGAATTAGAACAACCATACATATATATTTGATTGGTTATGTACGCTAAACTTTAAGACAGTCCGTCATCCAGTGTCCTGCGCAGCCGCGAGCTTGGGGGGAGCAGCAGGGCGGAGGCAAGAGGGGAGTGGTAGGGGTGGGGAGGCGGGAGAGAGAGGGGCAAAAGTCATGTGTGCAGAAGAGATGAGTTCGTATCAGTCAGATGAGTTTGTATCAGTTTCTGTCAGTGTGTGCATAATGTATGGAGTTGCCTTGACAACATCAGACTGTAGGGGAGGAAAGAAGAGGCCAGCTAAATGGTTCACCACGGCCATAGAAATTCTTCTGGAGGAAAACAGCGAGACGTTTTGACCTTCAGAGGCTGATAAGCCTACAATGTTTAGGGTTGAGCAGAGAAACACATCTGTAGCTCCTCTGACTGGCCAAATCCAATTTATGCATATTCCCTGGTCTCCGACATCTTCCTTTGTAAGGCATGCATTTGCTCCGAGATGTTATTCAACTTACGTCTGAGTTCAAGGGTTAATGCAGTCTGAGACTGTATCGTCTTGCCCAGCTCATTAATCATGACGGACAGGTGAGGGATTGTGGTTCTCGTAGCAGCCATCTTGCCAATTCTCCAGTAGGTCAAGGCAGCACATAAACCAATAAGCACCAGACCTCCCACAATAAAACCAAACACCAGAGGTCACAAAAATGGACATAGAGAGGACTTGTGACCTTGCCAGAAAGATGTGTTGCATCGATTAATAGTCTCTGGTCCTCTCCCCTCCTGGGGTACTGATGAGGCATTTGGCAGGCTGACATCATTAAATAGGTGGCTGGCGCAGTTTTGTAGACAGCAAGGCTTTAGCTTTATTGATAACTGGCCTTCGTTCTGGGGCTGCCGTGGCTTGCTGATGCCGGACGGCCTCCACTCTACTGGGGAAGGCACCGCCATCTTGTCTGTAAACATAGATAGAGCTCTACAGGGAGGGAAACATTAGGAATCTACAGCAGGCCACGGAGCAGGTGATTAGAGACCCTGCAAGGCTTATGACAAATGTGGATGTGGAATCTATGAGATTAACGGGGAAATTAGTGCCTCTCCTTAAATGAGGCCTGCCCACCAGCATATACATTTAGTCATGTCTCTCGTGATGCGAACCAAGGCGGGGGTGTTTCTCTTATTTATAAATCTAGGTTTAGCTTATTAGCTGTTGGGGGTTCCAAATATAACTCATTTGAACAGCTGATTCTCCGCTCTGCTCAGGATGTTACACATTGCCAAGGTCAGAAGAATAAAAATCAGTCGTATTACTTTGTCACTGTATATAGGCCTCCTGGCCCACATTCTGAATTCTTAGATGAATTTGGTGCGTTCATCTCTAACTTGTCAACTAGTGTAGATAACATTCTGATCATTGGTGACTTTAACATTCATATAAATAAGCCTTCTGATCCCCTCTGCAAATCATTTATGGAAAATGTGGATGCATTAGGATTTCGGCAATGCATTCGGGATTCGACGCACATTAGTGGAAATACCCTGGATCTGGTTCTCGCGTGTGGTATTGCTGTCATGAATATTGACATCATGCCTCTAACATCAGTGGCCTCTGATCACTCACTTATTAAGTTTACAGTTTCGCTGCCGTGTTTAGTGGCACAACAACCTTATATATCATTACGGCGATGCATCAACTCCTCAACTAAGACTGAACTCGAAGCTAGACTGCCTGATGTCTTAGCTTCACATTTGACAAATACCCAGTCAGTAGACAGACTTGTGCATAGTTTAAACTCAGTGCTCAAAACTACACTCGACATGATTGCACCACCTGTGTTAAAACCGTGCTCCCCCAAATCACAGTCACATTGGTTCAATGATTATCTGCGTGACCTCAAGCATAAAGCAAGAGGTCTAGAACAGAAATGGCGTCGTTCAAAATTAGAAGTATTTCACCTTGCGTGGCGTGATGCTATCTTAGACTATAAGCATGCATTATTGGCTACAAAGCAGACCTACTACTCTGATTTGATCAACAAAAACAAGCAAAACTCAAAGTTCTTGTTCGACACGGTTGCAACACTTATGCATGGACAACCACTTGTAGTTTGCTCTCCTTTTACAGCACAAGATTTCCTGGATTACTTTGGGAGAAAATAGAAGACATCAGGTTAAGCATATCCTGGCATGCCTTAACCCAGCCACTACACACTGCTATTGAGGTGGGCACCACTACTGACGTATTACCTAGATTTACAGAATTTGATCTCACTAGGCATGCTGCAAAAACTCATAATGTCAACAAAAAGCACAACCTGTTTATTTGATCCTATACCAACAAAACTGTTTAAGGACCTGTGGCCCACTCTTGGGCCGACCGTGTTGGAAATTATTAATCTTTCTTTAATGTCTGGATCTGTTCCTGAATGTTTCAAATCTGCAGTGATTAAACCATTACTTAAGAAACCTAATCTTGACCCTAGTGTATTGAAAAACTATCAGCTGATATCAAATCTATAATTTTTCTCTAGAATTCTGGAAAAAGTCATGTCACGGCAGCTCGTAGACTATCTTACTGAGAATAATCTCTTTGAGCCACTGCAGTCTGCTTTTAGAAAATATCATTCCACAGAGACGGCTCTCACTAAAGTGGTGAATGATCTTCTGCTTACAATGGATTCGGACACCACTACGGTTCTGTTGCTGTTAGATCTCAGTGCTGCATTTGATACAGTGGATCATCATATTCTACTTGATAGACTGGAAAATCATTTTGGGATTACTGGGAGTGCGCTTGCATGGCTGACGTCATACTTGACCAGTCGTTCTTACTGTGTTTTGTACAGTAACACTACCTCTAACCTTAGTGACATGAAATTTGGGGTTCCACAGGGGTCTGTCTTAGGTCCCCTGCTTTTCTTCCTTTATATAGCACCCCTTGGGCACATATTGCGGCATTTTGGGATTACCTTTAACTGCTATGCAGATAATACTCAGGTATACATGCTGATAACTGCTGGTAATCTCGTTCACATAAAATCCTTAGAAGATTGCCTTGCAGCAGTGAGAAGTTGGATGTTTAGAAACTTCCTACTTTTAAACTCTGATAAGACTGAAATGATGGTTCTTGGTCCAGCGAGACATCGGCATCAATTTGACCAGTTAACGCTCAGCCTCAGCTCGTGTGTCATATATCACACTGACAAAGTGAGGAACCTTGGGGTAATTTTTGATCCTTCGTTGTCCTTTGGCCTCCACATTAGAAATATTACTAGGACTGCTTTCTTCCACCTCCGAAATATAGCGAAGATTCGTCCTATCCTGTCTATGGCTGATGCTGAGACCCTGATCCATGCATTTATATCTTCGAGATTGGACTACTGCAATGTTCTATTTTGTGGTTTACCGCAGTCTAGCATTAGGGGTCTCCAGTTGGTGCAGCCAGAGTTTTGACACAAAGCAGAAAGTACAACCACATTACACCCATTTTGGCATCCCTTCACTGGCTTCCTGTCCCAGTGAGATCAGATTTTAAGGTTCTGCTACTAACCTATAAAATTATTCATGGACTGGCACCTCCCTACTTAGCTGACCTAATTAAACCTTACGTACCAGCCCAGGCTTTACGTTGCAATTACGTTGCTTACGTTGCTTTACATTGTCCCTGTTCTGTGGAATGATCTCCCTGCGTCAATAAAACAGTCAGATTCTTTCACGTCCAGACTTAAGACGCACTTATTTTCCCTTTCTTATGGCTAGCATACTGGTACAGTTTTCTTTTACGCCTTTTACTCTTTTAATTAATTTAAATTAATTAATTTAATTTAGTAATTAGAGCAGGCTGTGGCCTTAACTTTACCTAAATCCCTCTCAGGGCTAGTGGCCAGCGATCACCTTAGTATTTCTTCTGTTTTTCTTGTGGTTTAATGCTGGTAAATTATACAGTATTTTTTGTCTTTCTGATGCCTGATTCTGTTTTTCTCTCTGTTTAAGGTGCACCTCCATCCAGAGATGGGAGTTGGATTTGTGTTGGCGACCCTCCTGTCCTGTGCGTAGGACAATAGCATTTCTTGTGTATTCGTCCGTGAATTGTTGTGTGAATTGTTCTGTAATTTATGTTTGTAGCATGGCCCAAGCAAAGGGTCACCCCTTTGAGTCTGGTCTGCTTGAGGTTTCTTCCTCAGAGGGAGTTTTTCCTTACCACTGTTGCTCTGGGGGTTGGTAAGGTTAGACCTTACCTGTGTGAAGCGCTTTGAGGCAACTCTGTTGTGATTTGGCGCTATATAAATGACAATAAATTGAATTGAAATTGAAGATAAATAAGTCTTTGACGTCCTCCACAGAGAGTGGTACCAAGCACGCGACACGCCACTTCTCCCAGGCATCGAGAACATAGCCCACAGGGTAGGTTCCATCTGGACACGCAGAGTTCCCCAGCCCTGATTTCCTTGTTGAAAAGATGGTGTCAATAGCGTTGAGAGACCAGCTGATCAATTCCATGGTTAATCCAAATATAGTTTGAAGAATTCACAGTCTGGTGAAGTTGGGACTTTTGAAGGTCGGAGCAGAGATAGAAAAGCACAAAGGGAGAGGAGAGATGAGGAGATGTGACCACCCTCGCCGGAGTCCCAAGCTCAATGTGAGCCAGACAGCAGCTGGCACTGAATCTGAATAAGATAGAGAGCAGTGTTATACCACAATGTTACTGCAACATGCAACACTGTATAGAAATTCACTTCCACTTTTCTTTTTAGTGTCAAATGAAAACTCATCATTTTCTCACATTGTGTGGAGAAAGTGATGTCTTGGCCTGTGCAGGTGTGGAATGAGCTGTCTGACAGGTTTAGTTCACAGTGAGCTTGTGTCGCTGAATGACATTTAAACCCCTGCCAGTTAAAGAATGTGCAGTCTGACCTGATTCACCTCATTAAAACCATAGATTACACGCTGCTCATAGGTACCTCATCATTTAAATGCCACTCTGCATTTAATCATTAGTGATCGATCTCTGCTCCCCTCCACAGCATGTCTTTTTCCTGGTTCTCTCCCTCAGCCCCAACCAGTCCCAGCAGAAGACTGCCCCTCCCTGAGCCTGGTTCTGCTGGAGGTTTCTTCCTGTTAAAAGGGAGTTTTTCCTTCCCACTGTAGCCAAGTGCTTGCTCACAGGGGGTCGTTTTGACCGTTGGGGTTTTACATAATTATTGTATGGCCTTGCCTTACAATATAAAGCGCCTTGGGGCAACTGTTTGTTGTGATTTGGCACTATATAAAAAAATTGATTGATTGATTGATTGAAGAGGGGCTGTGGCATGACAGGGTGATGCTGGCTAAAAACACACTCAGATCTCAAATAATGAGTTAAAATTGCACATGGGCAATCCAAACTTCTGGAAACAGTTGTGCGGGTGATTTACTAGGAGTAAATGCATATGTGATGGCAGACATCAAAGTCACTGTTGTGATCCATGCAACTCTTTAGTAGTTTTAGTTCTTATTTATTCTTTAAGTGTATATCTGGTTTCAGTCTTGTTTCTAAGTGTTATTGAGGTTTAACTTTATTTCTAAATGTCCCACTTTGGTTTTATTCTAATGGCTGGTCAGTTTCACCCTACTTCCTGTTTTATTTTGACAGTCTTCTCTATTCTTGTTTGGTTTGCTTTCTTCCTGTTACACTCACAACTGAACACATTCAGCCATCAGTGCACCTGCAGCCAATCGTAATCACCTCCCAGTCTATTTAGATTCTTCTTTTCAGATTACTGGTTGTTGGTTTCTTTGTTCTTTTTGCCCCCGGTGTTTTATATGGATTTATGTCTTTCAAGTCTAGAAGTAAATGTGTATTTTCTTTTGTGACCTTTGACCTGCAGTTGCATTTTTTTGAACTTTGTCCTTTGAATGGTGAGTACCTATACAGTGTCTCAAAAACATGTACCCAAAAGCATTTTTTCAGCACAGAAAAACCAATCAAATATTATCAGACATTTTCTGCATCACCATGTGACCGAAGCAGGTAATTTTTCTCTCCAATGCACAGTTTTTACTTCAGTCCTTCCTTTGTGATGTTTTAACCCTATATCTTTTACACCCAGGGTTGGGTAGGATTACTTTGAAATGTAATCCAAAAGTAATCAGATTACAAGTAATCCAAATGTATGTACGTACTTACATGTAATCCACATGTATTCTTTCAAAATAATCCTACCCAACCTTGTTTACACCACATGATTAATGTAACCTCCTCGTCTGAAGTTTCCTAAGAAACAAATCATCCATCTCCAGTTTTCTGGAAAACCACCAAGCAAATTCAAGTCTCCTTGCCGTTTGCTGGGGAGTGAGACTGAATTTTGTATGGAAAGAGATGCAAGTCAGCCCTTAGGATGCGTTGCACAGAACTCAATAATTTTTGAATTTCTCTGAATTAGCAGAGAAGCTTGAATCTTCCATTGGACTGGGTTGATTAACGCAAGGACATTTTGATTCTAATCGCAGAAGCTTCCTCAGCTAAATTTCTTGCTCTGGTAGTCTGACTTCTGTCTTGACTCTAGTGAAACGTCCTCGCGTCAAGCAACCCAGTCCAGTCGAAGATTCAAGCTTCTCTACTATGGAAATCACCTGGACAACTGAAAGCCTTCACAGAAACTTCTCTGAATTAGGCTCAAATGTGCCATTTTTCCTGGACTTTAATCCTCTTCCAGCCTACCCTATATTGCTGGCGGGATATATGCATTTTCATTTAGTTCATGAGTTATAAGTTTGGTGTAAATTTTTCCTAATACCTGCTCACCATACATCATTCTTTTCATCTCTTTCTGAAGAAAACAATCATATCACTAAAAATATGACACAAAAATCCCACAAAATACAAGAAACAGGTTTGTGTGAGGATTACCGCATAGAAAAAAACATTTTACTTACATCTAATGAGGTGTAGAATCTCCGTACTGCGTCCTTTTCACTCATATTTGGTGTCAAAACACTCGTTAGATCCTGTAGAATCACGATGTGTAATCCTTTCTTCCATACAAATGCTCCCTGTGCAGATACGAGGTCTGTTAGAAAACTATCCGACCTTTTTATTTTTTGCAAAAACCATATGGATTTGAATCACGTGTGATTGCATCAGCCAAGCTTGAACCTTCGTGCGCATGCGTGAGTTTTTTCACGCCTGTCAGTTGCGTCATTCGCCTGTGAGCATGGTTTGTGGGAGGAGTGGTCCAGCCCCCTCGGCGGATTTTCATTGTCAGGAAAATGGCTGAGCGACTGCCGCTTTGCTGCATCAAAATTTTTCCAGAAACTGTGAGTGACAGCCAGGTGGAAACCATTCGGAAAATTCAGATGGCTTTCGATGAAGATCTTATGGGCATCACACAGATTAAGGAGCATTACAACCGGATTAAAGACGGCCCACAGCGGCTGAGGGCGCGCCGCGCTTCGAGCGGCCATTGACAGGCTGAAACGACCAGATCATTTCCAAAGTGAAAGCTGTGTTGATCCGGGACGTCGTCTGACTACCAGAGAAATGGCAAGAGAGGTGGACGTAGCACTTTTTCGGCACATTACACTGTTACAGGAGATTTTGTAATGAAAGACGTGCGGCGGAATTCGCACATCAGGACGGAGTCGCGTAATGGCGCAGAACAAAAAGCACCTCCGTGTTGGAAATCTCACGGGACATGCCCAGCTCTTCCACCATTTGGAAGATTCCGACGGTTTTGGGTGGCTTTTCAGGCGAGTGAGTATCCGAGAAATTGTCGAAGATCTGGGCATGTCACGTCCTGTGAGACCAACACGGAGGTGCTTTCTTTCCGCGCCATTAGCGGCTCCGTGGCGAATTCCTCCACTCCTGTTTTCATGACAAAATCTCCTTTAACAGTGGAATGTGCTGAAAAAGTGCTGATGTCCACCTTTTCTGTCATTTCTCTGGTAGTCAGATGACGTCCCGGATCAACACAGCATTCAGTTTGGAAATGATCTGGTCGTTTCAGCCTGTCGATTGCCGCTCAGAGCGCGGCGCGCCCTCCGCCATTGTGCGCTGTCTTTAAACCAGCTGTAACACTCCTTAATCTGTGTGATGTCCATAAAATCGTCCCTGAAAGCCATCTGAATTTTCCGAATGGTGTCCACCTGGCTGTCTCTCACAGTTTCTGGAAAAATTTGATGCAGCAAAGCTCCAAATTGTTCAGACATTTTCCTCACAATGAAAATCCGACGAGGGGGGAGGACCAGTGCTCACTCAAAGCCTGCCCACAGGCGAATGACGCAACCGACAGGTGTGAAAAAACTCACGCATGCGCACGAAGGTTCAAGCTTGGCTGATGCAATCACACGTGATTCAAATCCATATGGTTTTTGCAAAAAATAAAAAGGCCGGATAGTTTTTTAACAGACCTTGTATAATCCTTCAAAACATGTTTTTCTTCCATTAAAAAGTCGAAAAAAAGTCTTTATGTACTTTCTGGAATAAAAAAGAGGCTCTTGTCCATACATGGCTGCCATCTTCTTGGTATGTGCGTGTTCGTTAGATTATTATCTCCAAGCCACCGCAATCCTCTTAAGTCTGCTGAACGGCAATGCGCATGCTCTCTCGTTTTCTCGTGTGACATCACCTCATATTACGGTCTACATCAAAATGATTGACACCAGTCTATAGCCAATAAGCAGCGGTTTCCATCGATAGGCGGGTCTTGGGGGTTCTTCACTCTGTAGACATGTAAATAGTGTGCCTAAAGTGGATGATACAGATTGTTGTTATCGGCGAGCGCACAGCGATCGCACTGAAAACCAGTCTGAAAAAAACATTGCCTAAATTATTTTTATAGCTATCCAAATGATAAAAACCCTTTTTTATGATGAAATGAGTGGTAAAATGCGTGTACCATTTGGCAAGATTTGGCACACTTGTGCCGAATGGAGCCATTTCATATAAAAACATCTACAATATCAACATACTTTGTCATAACTTGTCACACTTGTTGGTAACATTATGAATAACAAGTGTTGTGAATTTCAAATGCATAGTGTGATGTAAACTCAACCAATGACATGAATACATAGGGCTTTTATTTTCGAGAGAAAATAAAAACATAAAAAGAAAGAGAAAAAACATAAAACTTTGTCAAATTTAAGCTACCATTGTTTGATTTGTGTAATAGTTAAAGTGTTAAGGTGGATATCACAAGAAACTAGAAGAACTGTACTTTAAAATGGCATATTGCAATCCTGTGAGGTGTAAGATGTTATTTTTATGACCTTTGGCACTTGGGTATGTCCAACTTTTGTGCACAAGTGAAAATAGGTGGGTGGTAAGGGGTCTTGCAGAACAAACTTTAGGGTTCCTGAAATGATAAAACCACTATTATTTCCCAGTAAAACCATTTCCTGGTATTCATATTTCAGAGTACTTTTGGGTACATTTTTTGAGACACCTTATATATGACCTTGAGCTAAAATTGACTTTGAGTAAAAAACACTCTTTGAACATATCCTGCTGGTATTCTGCATTTCAAGTCACACCAGAACCCAACCACAACTGTGAATCAACGCAACTGTGACTGCGCATCAGAGCTCTTGTGGTTGCGGTGTCACGCTCATAGTTTTTCAATTTTTGAATTTATTTTCATTTATATAGTGCCAAATCACAACAGAGCTGCCTCAAGGTGCTTCACACAAGTAAGATCTAACCTTACTAACCCCCAGAGCAACAGTGGTAAGGAAAAACTCCCTCTGAGGAAGAAACCTCAAGCAGACCAGACTCAAAGGGGTGACCTTCTGCTTGGGCCATGCTACAAACATAAATTACAGAACAATTCACAGAAACAATTCACAAAACGAATATACAGGAAATGCTATTGTGCACAGGACAGGAGGGTTTCCAGCACAAATACAACTCCCATCTCTGGATGGAGCTGCACCTTAAACAGAGAGAAAAAACAGAACCAGGCATCAGAAAAACAAGAAATACAGTATAATTTGTCAGCATTAAACAACAAGAAAAAAACAAGAAATATTAAGGTGCTCGCCGACCACTAGCCCCAAACTTCATTAAAAGACACAGTATTTAGGTAAAGTTGAGGCTGCGGCACGCTCAGTTTCCTAATAAAATGAATTAAGAGTAAAAAGAGTAAAACAAAACTATACCAGTATCCTAGCCATTCAGAAGGGAAAATAAGTGCGTCTTAAGTCTGGACTTGAAAGAATCTGACTGTTTTATTGACGCAGGGAGATCATTCCACAGAACAGGGGCATGATAAGAGAAAGCTCCGTGACCCACAGACTTCTTATTCACACTAGGGACACAAAGTAGTCCTGCACCCTGAGAACGTAAAGCCCGGGCCGGTACGTAAGGTTTAATTAGGTCAGCTAGGTTGGGAGGTGCCAGTCCGTGAACAGTTTTATAGGCTAGTAGCAGAACCTTAAAATCTGATCTCACTGGGACAGGAAGTCAGTGAAGGGATGCCAAAATGGGTGTAATGTGGTTGAACTTTCAGCTTCATGTCAAAAGTCTGGCTTCAGCATTTTGAACCAACTGGAGACCCCTAATGCTAGACTGCGGTAAACCAGAAAATAGAACATTGCAGTAGTCCAATCTACAAGAGTTAAACGCATGGATCAGGGTCTCAGCATCAGCCATAGACAGGATGGGATGAATCTTCGCTATATTTCACAGGTGGAAAAAAGCAGTCTTCGTAATATTTCTAATGTGGAGGTCAAAGGACAATGTAGGATCAAAAATTACCCCAAGGTTCCTCTCCTTGTCAGTGTGATATATGACACACAAGCCTAGGTTAAGCATTAGCTCGTCAAATTGATGCCGATGTCTCACTGGACCAAGAACCATCATTTTAGTGTTATCAGAGTTTAAAAGTAGGAAGTTTCCAGACATCCAACTTTTCACTGATGCAAGGCAGTCTTCTAAGGATTTTATGTGAACGAGATTACGAGCAGTTATCAGCATGTATAACTGAGTATCATCAGCATAACAGTGAAAAGTAATCCCAAAATGCCGCAATATGTGCCCAAGGGGTGCTATATAAAGGGAGAAAAGCAGGGGGCCTAAGACGGACCCCTGTGGAACCCCAAATTTCATGTCACTAAGGTTAGAGGTAGTGTTACTGTACAAAACACAGTGAGAATGACTGGTCAAATATGACGTCAGCCATGCAAGGGCACTCCCAGTAATCCCAAAATGATTTTCCAGCCTATCAAGTAGAATATGATGATCCACGATATCAAATGCAGCACTAAGATCTAACAGCACCAGCACCATAGTGGTGAATCTATCGTAAGCAGAAGATCATTCACCACTTTAGTGAGAGCTGTCTCTGTGGAATGACATTTTCTAAAAGCAGACTGCAGTGGCTCAAACAGATTATTCTCAGTAAGATAGCCCATGAGCTGCCATGACACCACTTTTTCCAGAATTTTAGAGCAAATGATAGATTTGATATCGGGCGATAGGTGTTCAATACATTAGGGTCAAGATTAGGTTTCTTAAGTAATGGTTTAATCACTGCAGATTTGAAACATTTAGCAACAGATCCAGAAGTTAAAGAAAGATTAATAATTTCCACCACAGTCCGCCCAAGAGTGGGCCACAGGTCCTTAAACAGTTTTGTTGGTATAGGATCAAATAAACAGGTTGTGCTTTTTGTTGATATTACGCGTTTCATCAGCATGCCTAGTGAGATACTATAAAACTCTGTAAATCTAGGTAATACCTCAGTAATGGCGCCCACCTCAATAGCAGGGCATAGTGGCTGGGTTAGGGCATGCTGGGATATGTTTAACCTAATGTCGTCAATTTCTTCTCAAAGTAATCCAGGAAATGTTGAGCACTGAGTTTAAACTATCCACAAGACTGTCTACTGATTGGGTATTTGCCAAATGTGAGGCTAAGACATCAGGCAGTTATCTTCAAATTCAGTCTTAGTTGAGGAGTTGATGCATCACCGTAGTGATATATAAGGTTGTTGTTCCACTTAACATGGCAGCGAAACTGTGAACTTAATAAGTAAGTGGTCAGAGACCACTGATGTAAGAGGCATGATGTCAATATTCGTGACAGCAATACCACGTGCGAGAACCAAATCCAGGGTATTTCCACTAATGTGCGTTGAGTCCCAAATGCATTGCCGAAATCCTAATGCAGCCACAATTTCCATAAATGATTTGCAGAGGCGATCAGAAGGCTTATTTATATGAACGTTAAAGTTACCAATAATCAGAATGTTATCTGCACTATTTGACAAGTAAGAAAATTAATCTAAGAGGAGGCCTATATACAGTGACAAAGTAATATGGCTGATTTTTATTCTTCTGACCTTGGCAATGCGTAATATCCTGAGCAGAGCGGAGAATCAGATGCTCAAATGAGTTATATTTGTGATCCCCAACAGCTAATAAGCTAAACCTAGATTTATAAATAAGAGCAACACCCCCGCCTTACTTCGCATTACGAGGGACGTGACTAAATGTATATGCTGGTGGACAGACCTCATTTAAGGGGAGGACAGCTGTAGGCTTAAGCCAGGTTCGCAGACAAGATGGCGGCGCCTTCCCCAGTAGGGTGGAGGCCGTCCGGCATCAGCAAGCCACGGCCGCCCCAGAACGACGGCCAGTTATCAGTACAGCTAAAGCCTCGCTGTCTACAACATTGTGCCAGCCACCTATTTAACAATGTCAGCCTAACGCCTCATCATTACCCCGGGAGGGGAGGGGAGCAGCGACTATTAATCGATGTCGACACATCTTTCTGGCAACATCACAAGTCCTCTCTATGTCCATTTTTGTTACCTCTGAGTGCTTCATCCTGATATCATTGGCGCCAACGTGAATGACTATGTAACTATAGCTCATGTCATGTTCCTTAGTCTGTCTTCCCTTCTGCAGCGTCAGCACCTTAAATGGGATGCAATGTTGGGAGCTCTGGCCCCAGGAATACATTTAATCAATCAATCAATCAATTTTTTTTATATAGCGCCAAATCACAACAAACAGTTGCCCCAAGGCGCTTTATATTGTAAGGCAAGGCCATACAATAATTATGTAAAACCCCAACGGTCAAAACGACCCCCTGTGAGCAAGCACTTGGCTACAGTGGGAAGGAAAAACTCCCTTTTAACAGGAAGAAACCTCCAGCAGAACCAGGCTCAGGGAGGGGCAGTCTTCTGCTGGGACTGGTTGGGGCTGAGGAGAGAACCAGGAAAAAGACATGCTGTGGAGGGGAGCAGAGATCGATCACTAATGATTAATGCAGAGTGGTGCATACAGAGCAAAAAGAGAAAGAAACAGTGCATCATGGAACCCCCCAGCAGTCTACGTCTATAGCAGCATAACTAAGGGATGGTTCAGGGTCACCTGATCCAGCCCTAACTATAAGCTTTAGCAAAAAGGAAAGTTTTAAGCCTAATCTTAAAAGTAGAGAGGGTGTCTGTCTCCCTGATCTGAATTGGGAGCTGGTTCCACAGGAGAGGAGCCTGAAAGCTGAAGGCTCTGCCTCCCATTCTACTCTTACAAACCCTAGGAACTACAAGTAAGCCTGCAGTCTGAGAGCGAAGCGCTCTATTGGGGTGATATGGTACTACGAGGTCCCTAAGATAAGATGGGACCTGATATTCAAAACCTTATAAGTAAGAAGAAGAATTTTAAATTCTATTCTAGAATTAACAGGAAGCCAATGAAGAGAGGCCAATATGGGTGAGATATGCTCTCTCCTTCTAGTCCCCGTCAGTACTCTAGCTGCAGCATTTTGAATTAACTGAAGGCTTTTTAGGGAACTTTTAGGACAACCTGATAATAATGAATTACAATAGTCCAGCCTAGAGGAAATAAATGCATGAATTAGTTTTTCAGCATCACTCTGAGACAGACCTTTCTGATTTTAGAGATATTGCGTAAATGCAAAAAAGCAGTCCTACATATTTGTTTAATATGCGCTTTGAATGACATATCCTGATCAAAAATGACTCCAAGATTTCTCACAGTATTACTAGAGGTCAGGGTAATGCCATCCACAGTAAGGATCTGGTTAGACACCATGTTTCTAAGATTTGTGGGGCCAAGTACAATAACTTCAGTTTTATCTGAGTTTAAAAGCAGGAAATTAGAGGTCATCCATGTCTTTATGTCTGTAAGACAATCCTGCAGTTTAGCTAATTGGTGTGTGTCGTCTGGCTTCATGGATAGATAAAGCTGGGTATCATCTGCGTAACAATGAAATTTAAGCAATACCGTCTAATAATACTGCCTAAGGGAAGCATATATAAAGTGAATAAAATTGGTCCTAGCACAGAACCTTGTGGAACTCCATAATTAACTTTAGTCTGTGAAGAAGATTCCCCATTTACATGAACAAATTGTAATCTATTAGACAAATATGATTCAAACCACCGCAGCGCAGTGCCTTAATACCTATGGCATGCTCTAATCTCTGTAATAAAATTTTATGGTCAACAGTATCAAAAGCAGCACTGAGGTCTAACAGAACAAGCACAGAGATGAGTCCACTGTCCGAGGCCATAAGAAGATCATTTGTAACCTTCACTAATGCTGTTTCTGTACTATGATGAATTCTAAAACCTGACTGAAACTCTTCAAATAGACCATTCCTCTGCAGATGATCAGTTAGCTGTTTTACAACTACCCTTTCAAGAATTTTTGAGAGAAAAGGAAGGTTGGAGATTGGCCTATAATTAGCTAAGATAACTGGGTCAAGTGATGGCTTTTTAAGTAATGGTTTAATTACTGCCACCTTAAAAGCCTGTGGTACATAGCCAACTAACAAAGATAGATTGATCATATTTAAGATCGAAGCATTAAATAATGGTAGGGCTTCATTGAGCAGCCTGGTAGGAATGGGGTCTAATAAACATGTTGATGGTTTGGATGAAGTAACTAATGAAAATAACTCAGACAGAACAATCGGAGAGAAAGAGTCTAACCAAATACCGGCATCACTGAAAGCAGCCAAAGATAACGATACGTCTTTGGGATGGTTATGAGTAATTTTTTCTCTAATAGTTAAATTTTGTTAGCAAAGAAAGTCATGAACTCATTACTAGTTAAAGTTAATGGAATACTCAGCTCAATAGAGCTCTGACTCTTTGTCAGCCTGGCTACAGTGCTGAAAAGAAACCTGGGGTTGTTCTTATTTTCTTCAATTAGTGATGAGTAGAAAGATGTCCTAGCTTTACGGAGGGCTTTTTTATAGAGCAACAGACTCTTTTTCCAGGCTAAGTGAAGATCTTCTAAATTAGTGAGACGCCATTTCCTCTCCAACTTACGGGTTATCTGCTTTAAGCTACGAGTTTGAGAGTTATACCATGGAGTCAGACACTTCTGATTTAAAGCTCTCTTTTCAGAGGAGCTACAGCATCCAAAGCTGTCTCAATGAGGATGTAAACTATTGACGAGATACTCTATCTCCCTTACAGAGTTTAGGAAGCTACTCTGATTGATAGAATCTCCTATCACTAAAGTCCGTTGTTTCGGCCTGGAGACAGGAGTGGAAGTCACTTGTGGGCTCAGAGAATTCACATCAGGCAATTCCAAGGGGGAGAACTGATTCACAGTTCGCAGTGGCGAGTGTGCTCGGGGTACCACAATGGGGCGCCAAGCCCTACGGTGCTTCTGGCGCCTAGCCACAGTCCGAAAGCCATCCTCCACAGCTGGCATTTCTAGGCTGATGCTAATGGGCTCGCTAGCCGGCCCAACACTAACCTCATCTGGAATGCCCGTATCATCTAACTCCACTGAGCTAAGAAGCTGTTCCAACTTATGGACACAGCTCTCTAAGAGAGCCACCCTATCTTCCAACATCACACAGGATTTACGGAGGGTGTGTACTTCTTAGTGTACTTTGTGTTGTGAAAGTGTAGGAACACGGACCCACAACAGGGGGCATAAATGAACGGGCAATGGATAAGCCAAAACAGTAACAATTTAATGTTATGACATGCACAATGGAATACAGACAATAACAGGTTTGGAAATACAGTCAATTATATGTTGAGTGACTTGTGGGCAGGCTCGAGGATAGGAGACGTCCGTCCAGAAACGAGCCGGATCCCACACGGCTTCCACCGCCAACGGATCTGAAGAACACCGGAGCCGCCAAGTCCTGTGTCCCCAGGTGGCCACCGTCTCCAGCTGTCAAACCTGGTACTGCTGGCAGAGAACAGAAACAGTACAGATGAGTGTGAGTATGCACACTCAGTAATCCCTCAGTCTGTGTTCCTTAGGAAGGGAGAACCTCCACCTCCAATAACACACTCGTGCAGTTCCTGTTTAACCACTTATCTGGTTGGGGTGTGAGGCGAAGCCGTCGCTATTCACACCAAACGCCAATCCAGCAGGCAAGGAAACACCACAGGAAAACGGCTGCAAAAGAGATCAGACTATGACTCTGTTTAGATTCCGCAGAGAAATTACCTCTATGGTAGCTGATTTCTCGGCGGGGAGGTGGAGTTGCAGTCCGGCCTTTATGGTGGTGGTGATGAGTCGTGGATGAGTGACAGCTGGTGCTGATGATGAGCGACAGCTGTCACTCCCGGTTGCTCCGACGCCCTCTCGTGCTTGAAGCCTGCACTTCAAGCAGGGCGCCATCTGGTGGTGGTGGGCCAGCAGTACCTCTTCTTCAGTGGCCCACACAACACTTTGTGCACTAAGAAATTCAAGAATATAGCCAAGCAAGCATGAGCTAACCAATAATGGATAAGCTAACCACTCCTAAGGCTCACACAGAATTCACACAGATGCAAATAAATGAATTAAAATTCACAGCAGTTACACTGAAAAAGTAGCAGCAGTATTAGACTTGTAGGAACAGTAACAGTAAAAAAAAAAAGAAAGAAATGGAAAAAATGAAAACGGAGAGTCAAAAAACTCTCCTACAAGTAAACCACTCCTAAGTTTAACACAAGAGTAAAGTACTCAGCTAAAATTCACAACAATTACACTAAACAGTTAACTAACAGAAGTATAAAAAAAAAGAAATGAAAAAATGAAACACTGGGGAGAGGGGTCGAACTAGCTAACGCAAGCTAGCTGCTAGCGAAAATGCTAGCCGCTCCTAAGATTTACACAGGAGTAAAATAATTACCTAAAATTCACAGCAGTTACACTGAAAAACTAACATAAGTATTTAACAGGTAAAAAAAAAAGAAACGCTATAAAAATAATGACGGGGAGGGGAGGAGTCGACCTCATAGTGAGCATGATATTACAGATCCATTGTCAGTCCACCTCATGTGTTAGATGTATTTGTGATATCATGTTCTCATGGCTTTTCCACCCTGTCCAGATGGCTGCACTGAGCGTCAGCATGTCATGGAGGTGCTGATGTGCAGCATGTGTGAACACTGTCACAGCTTTAATAAACAAAACATATAATAATACAATAACATGCTTTTGGAGGGGGGTCTAACTCGGGTGAATATCTGTCATTTTGCGCGACTGGGCATGAACGTCGGGCCTCTGAAAATGCATACTGCACGACAACAGCATGTTAGTGCATTATTATCACTTTTTACTGAGATACACAACACATAACGCATACATAAAAAGCTGGCTCACTTTAACTTTTCAATCAGTCAATTTTATTTATATAGCACCAAATCACAACAAACAGTTGCAGCATACACGACAATAACTTTTGTCCTGTATGCTGGCGCGCGCTGCTCTCCAAATTCGGCAGTGTGTCCTCATCAAGCTGGCTGCTTTAGCTGCTGTTCATTGTCGTACTATCCATGAGAAAATCATCTGGAATATTCATATTGGACCAAAACACACTTCTCGCATTTTCATCTTTTCCTCTGCGGACAGTTCTTGGGCTGCGCGCGCTATGATGTCATTTGTTTACACACAGCGGGCGGGTATAGCCTGGTAGCTTCACCGTAAATCTACGATACCGGCCTAGCAACGCCTCGGTAAAGTGATAATAATAATAATAGAATAACATGCTTTTGGAGGGCGGTATGCATTTTCAGAGGCCCGACGTTCATGACCAGTCACCCAAAATGACAGATATTCGCCCTCGTCTAACTCGGGCGAATATCTGTCATTGCGGGCGACTTGGCATGGACGGAGGGCCGGTATCGCAGATTTACGTTGAAGCTACCTGGCTATACCAGCATGTTATTTGTATTATTATCACTTTTTACTGAGATACACAACACATAACGCGTACATAAAAAGTTGGCTCACTTTAACTTTTATCGAGTAGGCTGGCGCGCGCGCACTGCTCTCCAAATTCGGCAGCACATCCTTATCAAGCTGGCTGCTCATGGCTGCTGTTGTCATACTATCAATAAGAAAATCAACCGGAATATCCATATTGGGACCAACACACACTTCTCGCCTTTTTAGTTTTTTTTTTCCCCTCTGCGGACAGTTCTTGGGTGCGCGCGCTATGACGTCACTTGTTTAGGCACGGGTATAGCCAGGTAGCATCGACGTAAATCTACGGTACCGGCCTAGCAACGCCTCGGTAAAGTGATAATACAGTAACATGCTTTTGGAGGGCGGTATGCATTTTTTCTTCGTCTAACTCGGGCGAATATCTGTCATTTTGGATGACTGGGCATGGACGGAGGGACTCAGAAAATGCATACCGCATGACAAATGCATGTTATTTGCATTATTACTTACTGAGATACACAACACATAACGCGTACATAAAAAGTTGGCTCACTTTAACTTTTGTCGTGTCAGCTGGCATGCGCTGCTCTCCAAATTCGGCAGTGTGTCCTCATCAAGCTGGCTGCTTTGGCTGCTGTTCATTGTCGTACTATCCATGAGAAAATCATACGGAATATCCATATTGGGACCAACACACACTTCTCGCCTTTTTATCTTTTCCTCTGCGGACAGTTCTTTGGCTGCGCATGCGCACTATGACGTTATTTGTTTATGCACAGCGGGCGGGTATAGCCAGGTAGCGTTGCCGTAAATCTATGCTACCAGCCCAGCAACACCTCGGTAAAGTGATAATAATGACTGATATGTCTTCCAAACCATTAGGACTGACAATGCAACAGTTTACCAAGGCACTCCAATGTAAATAAACTAAGCAATCACCTTTGGAGTGGCTCTAGATGCACTTTCCACCGCATGGTGACCACCTGCCATGCCACAGCCATTAGCTGTCATGTCATCCATGTGACATGGGTATGAAGTGGGATGGTAATATCCACCATGATCGCAGGGCAGACACGCTGTCCATGACAAAATAATTATTCCATGTGACATTGCGGTGCTCCTGCGTGGGCTCACAGCATCTGGTCCAGTGCACATGCGTGAGCCTTCCTGGACAGCAGGGCAGCTGGCTGTCTGCTAAACAGCTGATCAGAGGAAGACAGACGTATTTAGATCTAGCTCACATATATGGATCTGAACACATGATCTATTACTCAGTATACATATTCTCACCAGCTGATATATGGCCAGTAAGTGATGCCATTTATAATGATTGTTGTGGTGATGACAGTTGTACCCTGCAACAGAGGAGGACCATTCTGCCATGGCCCGCTTCTAATTCACCCCTGACTGCAATCAGATTTTTGAATAGTGTTTTGATGCTGTAAGAATATTTAGAACAGTCACATGGCAGTTAGAGTTCACCTCAAATGTCGTACGATATTTTTCCACCTCAAATGCACCTCAGAGGGCATGTGCCCTACATTCGGGCTGCCCGTGTGACTGCACGACTGTTTTGACTGCTCTCAGAATGCTGTCTGACGTTTTCGACTGCACCTCGACACATCCCGAATGTGGGTTGAATTTTCATTACGACTGCATTCGGTCTCTGGTGTGATGGGGTATTACTCTTACTGCATTCTGGCAGCATTTTGGGATTTGTACAGCATTCCAACTGTGTTCAGGTGTTATTACGCACAGCATGTGCAGGGATCATTTGATCATTCAACATGATTTGAGTTCATTTGTGTGACAGGGCCCTAAAATATTCAACCTGTCCTTAGCATAGGCCACTGTCTCACCCTGCCTGAAGTCCACAATCATCCCTGTCCCTATCCCTGACTTCTGGCCAGTGGCTCTCACTCCAGTCATTATGAAGTGTTGGAGAAATTGGTTAAGTCATATCATTCAAGTACTTCCACCCACATTTGACCCCCACCAGTTTGCATACAGAGGCAACAGATCAGAGGAGGATGCTACAGTCACAACCCTGACCCACCTGAAACAGGACAGTTACGCCAATCTTCTTTTCACTGCCTTTAGTTCAGCATTTAAATCATCCCTAGTAGAGTGGTAACAAACCTAAACAACCTCAGCCACATTCCATCTGCCTCTGGGTTAAGGATTTCCTCAGCGACCATTCAGAGGCTAAAAGTAGGGCTCTACCACCCCCCCACCCCCCCTGCACTCAGCCACAACACCAGTTTCCCACAGGGATGTGTACTGAGCTCCCTACTGCACAGTCTATACACACATGACTGCACCACCCCACCCACCCACCCAACCTTTACAAAACAACATCTGAAAATAATTTAATTCCTTATGTCCTGGTTGAAGAAAAGACCATTTGTCATAAATTTGGTGCCAGGTTACAGCGCTGGCTGTAATCTGTTAATTGCGGCTGATGGATTGAGTCTCTGCTGTGGACGAAACCTCCTCTTGTTACGCCGTGAGCCATTTTGTGCTGCAAGTTGAAAGACTCCCAGCCTCTCATCTGCTCATAATGTCACAGTCTGCACGCGCCAAAATTATGATCCACAAAACAATAAAAAGCAACAAAACTTGCTTCAGATGGACTTTCTGCTGTTGTGATACTCTTCTAATCACTACACGGTTGTATTTGTTTCTTTTATTTTTTAACACTCAGACACCACTTCAGTTCTGGTGCTGTTACATCTCATTGCTGCGTTTGATACCGTGGATCATTATATTGTACTCGACAGGCTGGGCTGGAGCATCATTTTGGGATTACTGGGAGTGCCCTTGCATGATTGATGTCATACCTGACCAGTCGTTCTCACTGTGTTTGTACAGTAACACTACATCTAACCTTAGTGACATGAAATTTGGGGTTCCACAGGGGTCCATCTTAGGCCCCCTGCTTTTCTCCCTTTATATAGCATCCCTTGGGAACATATTGTGGTGTTTTGGGATTACCTTTCATTGCTATGCTGATGATAATCAGTTATACATGCCAATAACTGCTGGTAATCTCATCCACATAAGATCCTTAGAAGATTGCCTTGTGTCAGTGAGAAGCTGGATGTCTAGCAAGTTCCTAATTTTAAAGTCTGATAAGACTGGAATGATGGTTCCTGGTCCAGTGAGACATCGGCATCAATTTGACCAGTTAACGCTTAGCCTAGACTCGTGTGTCATACATCACACTGACAAAGTGAGGAACCTTGGGGTAATTTTTTAATCCTACGTCCTTTGACCTCTGCATTAGAGATATTACAAGGACTGCTTTCTTCCACCTGCAAAATATAGTGAAGATTCCTCCCATCCTGTCTATGGCTGATGCTGAGACCCTGATTCTGCATTTGTCTCTTCTAGATTGGACTACTGAAATGTACTATTTTCTGGTTTACTGCAGTCCAGCATTAGGGGTCTCCAGTTGGTTCAAAATGCTGCTGCCAGACCTTTGACACAAAGGAGAAAGTTAGACCACATTACACCCATTTTGGCGTCTCTTCACTTGCTTCCTGTCTCTGTGAGATCAGACTTTAAATTTCTACTACGAACCTATAAAATTGTTCATGGACTGGCACCTTCCTACTTAGCTGACTGAATTAAACCCTACATACCGGCCTGGGCTCTGCGTTCTTAGGGTGCAGGACTACTTTGTGTCTTTAGGGTGAATAAATAGTCTGCGGGTCACAGTGCTTTCTCTTATCCTGCCGCTGTTGTGTGGAATAATCTCCCTGCATCAATTAAACAGTCAGATTCTATAGAGACTGTATTTGTTGTCTTACTGATGCCTGATTTTGTTTTTTTGTTCTCTCTGTTTGAGGTGTGGCTCCATCCAGAGATGGGTGTGGTGTCTGTTTCTGAAACCCTCCTGTCCTGTGCACTAGCAAAATTTCCTGTATATTTGTTTTGTAAATTGTCGGTAGCATGGCTCAAGCAGTTGCTCTCACCCTACGGACCGACCGGTGTCTGCAGGACCATCCTCGCCATGCCGCCCGGCTACCTGACTGATGCTCCACTACCCCTCCCATCCACATGTCCTCTTCCAGCCATGTCAGCATGGAGCCTCCACACCGCAGCACTGAGGAGCGTATGCAACTGGGTTGCACTTGTCTTTCTTTCAACGAGAGGCGGCAACGCCAAGAAGACAGACTTTGTTTTTACTGTAGACATTCTGGACATTTGATAAACAAATGTCTGGTCAGGGGTGCAACCTTGCTGCCAAAATCCGACTTACGGGTGAGTGAAAGCTCTATTACTCCATCCTCAGCACAAAATGTAATTCCTGCTAATTTGACTTCTGATTCATCAGCTTCCATGTCAGCTTTTGTTGATTCCGGTTCTGATGCTAACTTGATGTTGTCCTTTCTTGCCAGGTTCCTGCATCTTAGACTGTTTAAGCTCTCACACCCTCTGGTGGTGCGAGCTGTGCATGGCCATGAATTGGATTGTTTCACTCACCGAACTCAGTCTGTTTATATGATTATAGCAGGGAACCACTTAGAATCGATTAGCTTTCACGTTTTTGACAGTATGACTTACCCGATAATTTTGGGGCACCCCTGGTTGCAACAATACAGTCTGAATTTCAATTGCTCAAAGGGTGAAATTGTTTACTGGAGATCTGCTTGTAAAGCGACTTGTCTGTTAAAATCTGCTCATTCTCCACCAAATTTTAAACCCGATCTCGCGGGGGTTCCTGCTTGTCACCACGACCTGGCTCTAGTTTTTAGTAAAAGTAAAGCCAAATCTCTGCCTCCACACTGCGGCCCCCGTGTTGCTCCTCCCTGACGCTGCTCAACAGTTCATGGTGGAAGTTGATGCTTCTAATGTTGGTGCGGGAGTGGTCCTCTCCCAGCATAACCCCGCTGATGATAGGTTGCATCCGTGCGCCTATCTTTCAAAAAAGTTGACCGCAGCTGAGCGAAACTACAGCATCAGCGATCGCGAGCTGTTGGTGGTGAAAGTGGCCTTGGAGGAGTGGTGCCACTGGTTGGATGGGGCACAGATGCCATTTTTAGTATACGCTGACCACAAGAATTTTGAATATTTGCGAACTGCTAAACTTCTCAACTCTAGTCAGGCTTGGTGGGCAATCTTTTTCAGTCATTTCAGTATCATTCTCTCCTATCAGCCGGGATCAAAAAACGGGAAACCAGATGCGTTATCTCACTGGGGAGATCCAGGGGACACTCCATCCGATCCAGGTACCATTTTCCCAGCTTCATGTTTAGTCTCTGCATTAACCTGGGAAATTGAATCTGACAGAAGGAGGAGAGGTGATTAGGCTGAAATAAGACTAGAGCTGAAACAACTAAGGTCTCAGGTCTTTATTAAAGTTGATTATTAAAATAGTTGTCAACTAATTTAGCCATCGATTAGTTGCTAAATAACTTTGTTTTACAGCAAATGTTTTGTTTCTTCCATGTAATCAACCGATTCTGCAGCGTGGCTTTGCTTTGAACCTTGAACCAATGAAGCAATGCTTTGATCTACTGCTTCGTTGGTTCTTTGTTTTATTTCGCTTTATCTTAATTTTCCCCACTAAAGTATGGGGCCATTATTGTAGCAAAAGTATTTGCAAATGCGTATTTTGATCTCTGTGTGTGTGTGTGTAAATAGATCCACAAATGCATATAGCAAGCTGTGTGTGCGTATTTTGATTTGTGAGTTTGTATCCGTGTGTCTGTGTAAAGTGGGCCACTCAATTGGATGTTTTCGTACACGTGACTTTTGCTATAGTTCTGACGCGTTAGATCTGTAAATCCGTGCAGCAATTTGTGTGTGTGTGTGTGTGTGTGTGTGTGTGTGTGTGTGTGTGTGTGTGTGTGTGTGTGTGTGTGTGTGTGTGTGTGTGTGTGTGTGTGTGTGTGTGTGTGTGTGGAGACTTGTCTGTGTGCCTCCAGCAGAGGGCACAAGCACTAATGACATCAATCATCGCTCTCGTTTTAAGCCTGGTGTTACAATATGATTTTTCATGAAAACTCTACTGTTAACACTATATAATTATGTAGACACAAAATATAAAACCTTGTATACCTTAGAAACAGTAGCCATTTAGCCATTGTTATTGTCATATTTGAATTCAACATGCCAAAATCCATAGTAAATAGTACATTTTATTGCTGAAGCAGACTTCTAAATATTTGTATACCAGTGTAACCGTTCACTTATAGATACTGCATACAAATTACACTGTGTGAGTCCTCGTCTGTGATTGGTGGATGGTCTCGGGCAGAAACAAAGCAGTGTGTCGTTTATGCTGTGTGTCCAGCATAAACAACACACTGTTGCATCGATTTGGAAAATTGTCTGGTCTTTTCCAGCCCAGCATTTGTCTTTTGGACATTTATGGGGCCATTATTGTAGGAAAAGTAAATATGTATTTTGATCTCTTCGAGGGACCAGCCAGGCTTAAAAAGATAGCGATGGGCGATGTCATTGGTGCTTGCACCCTCTAGTGGAGGCACACAGATAAGTCACGCACAGATATTTTTACGCATTTGTGGATGTGTTTAAACACACAAACACAGATGAAAATATGCACACACAGATTGCTATACGCATTTGTGGATCTGTTTACACACGCAGCTCAAAATACGCATAATTTGCAAATACTTTTGCTACAATAATGGCCCCATAGTCCGGACTGGGTCAAATTGAAACTAACAAATTGGTGGCAGTATTTTTGATAGTTGAAGTTTAAAGTTTGTACATGTATTCATTCACGTTCTTAGTATTCATGAAAAAGAACAGAGGGCACTGCCACTCTCTGTGCTTTAGATGCATTTGACAGCAACATAGAACATTAATTATATTACCCTCAGTTTTATTATTATTCTTTCTTTTTTCCTTTTTTGTGAAGGGTGATTATCACTTAATGGCCTTGACTCAGGTTATACTCCCTAGTTGTTGCGGAGGCCGGATTCAATATTCCATATTACTGCCTTACGTAGCAAGCAGAGCCAGTGGTTGATAGAAGAAACTGATTTATTTGTAACTACCCGGGGTACCCGGTGCTGCCCTGGTTAACCTGTTTTAGACATAGGCCAAATGCCAATTATTTTAATCCAAACAATTGCCCAACATTTGATTTTGTAATGCTGATGTCTTACAAATGTAATATTAAATGGGCTAAAGTTTGTCCAGCAGAACTATTGACTGGCCTCTGACCATTGACTGGCCTCTACTGGTGGTTGGCTCTCACTGCAGTATTGTATCACTTCCTGTTCCAGAGCACAGCGGTGTTTTGCTGTATCTGTTAGCTGTTTAATCTGCGTAGTTAGATTGATCTAGATAACTAGATAATGATTTATTTCACAGTGTAATCTTCACGTGCCTTAACTAAAGCACTCCCTCTGCTGAATCACCTCTAAATTATTCACACATTATTCACTTTGTGTGTTTTTAGGAATCCGTTAGCTTAGCGCAGCTACTAGCTCTTAGCCGGTTTAGCATGGCGGCTTCTCCTGTCTCTCCCCCACTTTTCTGCACTGGGTGTGAAATGTTTAGTTATTCCTCGGCTTCCTTTAGCAATAACGGTACTTGGAATAAGTGTAGCTTGATCGTAGCTTTGGGGGCCAGGCTGGGCGAATTGGAGACTCGGCTCCACACCTTGGAAAATCCTACAGTTAGCCAGGCCCCTGTAGTTGGTGCGGACCAATGTAGCTTAGCCGCCGTTAGCTGTCCCCCAGCAGATCCCAAGCAGCCGGGAAAGCAGGCCGGCTGGGTGACTGTGAGGAGGAAGCGTAGTCCTAAACAGAAGCCCCCTGTACAGCACCAACCCATTCACATCTCTAACCGTTTTTCCCCACTCAGCGACACACCCGCCGAGGAACAAACTCTGGTTATTGGTGACTCTGTTTTGAGAAATGTGAAGTTAGCGACACCAGCAACCATAGTCAAATGTTTTCCGGGGGCCAGAGCAGGTGACACTGAAGGAAATTTGAAACTGCTGGCTAAGGCTAAGCGTAAATTTGGTAAGATTGTAATTCACGTCGGCAGTAATGACACCCAGTTACGCCAATCGGAGGTCACTAAAATTAATAGTGAATCGTGTGTAACTTTGCAAAAACAATGTCGGACTCTGTAGTTTTCTCTGGGTCCCTCCCCAATCAGACCGGGAGTGATGTTTAGCCGCATGTTCTCCTTGAATTGCTGGCTGTCTGACTGGTGTCCAAAAAATGAGGTTGGCTTCATAGATAATTGGCAAAGTTTCTGGGGAAAACCTGGTCTTGTTAGGAGAGACGGCATCCATCCCACTTTGGATGGAGCAGCTCTCATCTCTAGAAATCTGGCCAATTTTCTTAAACCCTCCAAATCGTGACTACCCAGGGTTGGGACCAGGAAGCAGAATTGTAGTCTTACACACCTCTCTGCAGCTTCTCTCCCCCTGCCATCCCCTCATTACCCCATCCCCGTAGAGACGGTGCCTGCTCCTAGACCACCAATAACCAGTAAAAATCTATTTAAGCATAAAATTCAAAAAGAAAAAATAATATAGCACCTTCAACTGCACCACAGACTAAAACAGTTAAATGTGGTCTATTAAACATTAGGTCTCTCTCTTCTAAGTCCCTGTTAGTAAATGATAGAATAATTGATCAACATATTGATTTATTCTGTCTTACAGAAACCTGGTTACAGCAGGATGATTATGTTAGTTTAAATGAGTCAACACCCCCGAGTCACACTAACTGTCAGAATGCTCGAAGCACGGGTCGAGGAGGAGGATTAGCAGCAATCTTCCACTCCAGCTTATTAATTAATCGAAGGCCCAGACAGAGCTTTAATTCATTTGAAAGCTTGACTCCATCCAAATTGGAAGTCTCAAAAACCAGTTTTATTTGTTATTATCTATCCTCCACCTGGTCGTTACTGTGAGTTTCTCTGTGAATTTTCAGATCATTTGGAGGACTAAGGACTTAGTGCTTAGCTCAGATAAGATAATTATAGTGGATGATTTTAACATCCACATAGATGCTGAGAATGACAGCCTCATCTAGCCTAGTGTTGTGTGGGCTGCTGAAGAGGAGGTACTGCTGGCCCACCACCACCAGATGGCGCCCTGCTTGAAGTGCGGGCTTCAAGCATGAGAGGGCGTCATAGCAACCGGGAGTGACAGCTGTTACTCGTCATCAGCACCAGCTGTCACTCATCCGCATCACCACCACCATAAAGGCCGGACTGCAACTCCACCTCCCCGCCGAGAAATCAGCAACCTTGGAGGTAATTTCCTCTGCTGAACTAAACCCTGACTTATAGTCTGAACTTCTTTGCAGCCGTTTTCCTGTGGGCGTTGCATTATCTGTGGGATTGGCGTTTGGTGTGATCAGTGACGGCTTCGCTTCACACCCCAACCAGATAAGTGGTTAGACAGGAGCTGCACGAGTGTGTGACTGGAGGTGGAGGTGCTCCCTCCTTACAGAACACAGACTGTGGGATTACCGAGTGTGCGTACTCACACTCACCTGTGCTGTTTCTGTTCTCTGCCAGCAGTACCAGGTCTGACAGCTGGAGACGGTGACCACCTGGGGACCCAGGACTTGGCGACTCCGGTGTTCTTCAGATCCATTGGCGGTGAGGGCCGTGTGGGATCCGGCTCGGTTCTGGACGGGCGTCTCCTATCCTCAAGCCTGCCCACATGTCACCCAACATGTAATTGACTATAGTCCAAAACTGATTGTTGTCTGTATTCCATTGTGCACAATTTACAACATTAAATTGTTACTGTTTGGCTTATCCATTGCCCGTTCTTTTATGCCCCCTGTTGTTGGTCCGTGTTCCTACACTTTCACTTCAATTAGATTCAGTTGGCTTCGCTTAAAATGTAAATGAGACCACCCACCATTTTAACTGCACTTTAGATCTTGTTCTGACATATGGCATAGAATTTGAAGACTTAACAGTATTCCCTTAAAACCCCCTGTTGTCTGATCATTTCTTAATAACATTTACATTTACTTTAATGGACTACCCAGCAGTGGGGAATAAGTTTCATTACAGTAGAAGTCTTTCTGAAAGCGCTGTAACTAGGTTTAAGGATATGATTCCTTCTTTATGTTCTTCAATGCCATATACCAACACAGTGCAGAGTAGCTACCTAAACTCTGTGAGTGAGATAGATTATCTCGTCAATAGCTTTACATCCTCATTGAGCACAACTTTGGATGCTGTAGCTCCTCTGAAAAAGAGAGCCTTAAATCAGAAATGCTTGACTCCGTGGTATAACCCACAAACTCTCAGCTTAAAGCAGATAACCCGTAAGCTGGAGAGGAAATGGCATCTCACTTATTTAGTAGATCTTCATTTAGCCTGGAAAAAGAGTCTGTTGCTCTATAAAAAAGCCCTCCGTAAAGCTAGGACATCTTACTATTCATCACTAACTGAAGAAAATAAGAACAACCCCAGGTTTCTTTTCAGCACTGTAGCCAGGCTGACGAAGAGTCAGAGCTCTATCGAGCCGAGTTTTCCTTTAACTTTAACTAGTAATGACTTCATGACTTTCTTTGCAAATAAAATTTTAACTATTAGAGAAAAAATTATTCATAACCATCCCAAAGACATATCTTTATGTTCGGCTGCCTTCAGTAATGCTGGTATTTGGTTAGATTCTCTCCAATTGTTCTGCCCTACCATTAATTAATGCTTCGATCTTTAATATGATCAATCTATCTTTATTAGTTGGCTATGTACCACAGGCTTTTAAGGTGGCAGTAATTAAACCATTACTTAAAAAGCCATCACTTGACCCAGCTATCTTAGCTAATTATAGGCCAATCTCCAACCTTCCTTTTCTCTCAAGAATTCTTGAAAGGGTAGTTGTACAGCTAACTGATCATCTGCAGAGGAATGGTCTATTTGAAGAGTTTCAGTCAGGTTTCAGAATTCATCATAGTACAGAAACAGCATTAGTGAAGGTTACAAATGATCTTCTTATGGCCTCAGACAGTGGACTCATCTCTGTGCTTGTTCTGTTAGACCTCAGTGCAGATTTTGATACTGTTGACCATAAAATTTTATTACAGAGATTAGAGCATGCCATAGGTATTAAAGGCACTGCGCTGCAGTGGTTTGAATCATATTTATCTGATAGATTACAATTTGTTCATGTAAATGGGGAGTCTTCTTCACAGACTAAGGTTAATTATGCAGTTCCACAAGGTTCTGTGCTAGGACCAATTTTATTCACTTTATACATGCTTCCCTTAGGCAGTGTTATTAGAAAGCATTGCTTAAATTTTCATTGTTACGCAGATGATGCCCAGCTTTATCGATCTATGAAGCCAGAGGACACACCCTCCAATTAGTTAAATTGCAGGAATGTCTTTCAGACATAAAGACATGGATGACCTCTAATTTCCTGCTTTTAAACTCAGATAAAACTGAAGTTATTGTACTTTGCCCCATAAATCTTAGAAACATGGTGTCTAACCAGATCCTTACTCTGGATGGCATTACCCTGACCTCCAGTAATACTGTGAGAAATCTTGGAGTCATTTTTGATCAGGATATATCCTTCACTGTGCATATTGAGCAAATATGTAGGACTGCTTTTTTGCATTTGCGCAGTATCTCTAAAATTAGAAAGGTCTTGTCTCAGAGTGATGCTGAAAAGCAAATTCATACATTTATTTCTTCTAGGCGAGACTACTGTAATTCATTATTATCAGGTTGTCCTAAAAGTTCCCTCGAAAAGCCTTCAGTTAATTCAAAATGCTACAACTAGAGTACTGACAGGGACTAGAAGGAGAGAGCATATCTCACCCATATTTGAATAATCAGGTCCCATCTTATCTTAGGGACCTCTTAGTACCATATCACCCCAATAGAGCGCTTCGCTCTCAGACTGCAGGCTTACTTGTAGTTCCTAGAGTTTGTAAGAGTAGAATGGGAGGCAGAGCCTTCAGCTTTCAGGCTCCTCTCCTGTGGAACCAGCTCCCAATTCGGATTAGGGAGACAGTCACCCTCTCTACTTTTAAGATTAATCTTAAAACTTTCCTTTTTGAAAAAGCTTATAGTTAGGGCTGGATCAGGTGACCCTGAACCATCCCTTAAGCCCGTTTACACATAGACGGTAAGAGCTCCTGGAAGCGTCCCGGAAGAGTTTTTGGCCGTCTTAAGGATCACACGCTGCTGTTACCGCCGGCACTAGGGGGCGTGGCTTAGTTCCGGCTTTACCGGGAATCGTCAAAAAAATTATTCAACATGTCGAATAATTCCGGGAGCGCTCCCGGAGAATTCGCGTGTCGACGGAGACAACGCGAACAACGGCGTTTGATACTTTTTAATCACCGTTTCATCCTGCCCCTTCCTGTAGTGCCGCAGTTTACACCGTCGTAATTGGCGGCCGGCGTTGTATCCCTAATCAACAGCGTGTAAAACTGCGATAGATCCCACATCGGCATCCTCAAGGGAGTTTTAACTGGCAACAGAGGCAGACAAAATGGCGGCGCTAGCGGACAGTACGCCATTCTACACGCCACCTCCCGGTTAACGGCGTTCCAAACGGCCGATAGGCGGTGGTCAATATAAAAACGCTAGCGCACTACATGCAGGCCTCTCACTTGTGGCCAGCTCCAGATATTTTTGCAGAGAAGCTCCAGTATGCCTCCTAAAAGAAAATTATATTATACTATTATACTCTGGGGGTGGTGCCTATATGCAAAAGTTCCTGGAGTAACGCAGGATTTGCCTGGATAAATCCAGCGGTACACAGGGCATTATCGGCGGCAGCAGAACACTGCCGTTCTCACGCGCATCTTAACCTGCGATTGTAAAGGATAGAACTGGGTAGTAACCCCCGTTGCCTGATGTGTGCCGGATGCTACGGCGTCAAAACGCCGCTTTATTCGGCGGATTTAGCAGCGCTTTATCCGAGTATTTGTGGCTAGTACGGCGGTCAAACCGCCGGCGAAATGCTCCACCCCTTTCCACCGCGAAAACAGCCGGAAGTACCGCGAACTTCGGTCTACGTACTACCGGCCGACAAAACTGTCTATGTGTAAATGGAGCTTTAGTTATGCTGCTATAGACTTAGACTGCTGGGGGGTTTCCCATGATGCACCCAGTGTTTCTTTTTATTCACCTCTTTTTGCTCTGTATGCACCATTCTGCCTTTAATCATTGGTGATTGATCTCTGATCTCTTCCACAGCATGTCTTTTTCCTGATTCTCGCCGCTCAGCCCCAACCAGTCCCAGCAGAAGACTGCCCCTGTGGACCTCTGCTGGAGGTTTCTTCCTGTTAAAAGGGAGTTTTTCCTTCCCACTGTCGCCAAGTGCTTGCTCATAGGGGGTCGTTTTGACCGTTGGGGTTTTTCTGTAATTATTGTATGGCTTTTGCCTTACAATATAAAGCGCCTTGGGGCAACTGTTTGTTGTGATTTGGCGCTATATAAATAAAATTGATTTGATTTGATTTGAACTATAAGAGGTGGACTCCCCAAACTAAGTGGAAATGCTTGATTAAAAGACAAACACATTTGAAGTCCTTCATGCAGACTTTGTTTTGCAACAAAATTACACACAAAGATAGGTAACAGTAAATGTAAATATCAGTGAATCAAAATTGAGGTAGTAGTGTATTTCACTTTTTTACATTGCAATTTTACAAACAAAATGGCTTTAAACAGCAAATGTAAATATTAGAATGGAGAAATATTTCTTCATGAAATTCACTTAGTGTTTTCTGACCATTAGTTTTGAAGAGCCTCTTGATACACAATGTTTCTTGTCATGCCACCTGGCGAGTGGATGTACAGCTGTTCTGGGTTACCAACCCTGGAGCAGCCGACATACAGCGGCGTCGGACTGAGGGGGTAAAGGGTACTATGTTACCCAGGGCCCAGAGCATGGGGGGGGGGGGGGGGGGGCATTAAATACATTTTTGTGTTGCATGTTATTAATGTCCATACAATTCATGTTGTAAAAGAATATAATTAGAATGAATGTATAAATGTTGCAAAACATAATTCGGCTCTAACAATAATATTGAAAGATCTCTGAGCGCTCTTCCCACCCCTGCACAGATGTACAATGGTTTAGTCCAGGCGCACAGGCGACACCCCCCCCAGCACACACACACACACACACACACACACACACACACACACACACACACACACACACACACACACACACACACACACACACACATCCCAAACGGGATCTGACAGAAAAAGGAGGTGTTTAGTAGTGCTGAAACAACTAATCGATTAAATCGATTATTAAATAGCTGTCAACTAATTTAGTCATTAGTTAGTTGTTAAATAACTTTGTTTTACCGCAAATGGTTTGTTTCTTCCATAAAAAATCATCCGTTTCTGCAGCGCGGCTTCAGCAGTGCTTCGATCGGGTGCTTTGTTGATTCAGTGTTTTATTTCGCTTAATCTTAATTTTTCCCCACTAAAACCCCAAAGATCATATGTCTGTGAGTAACATTTACCATCCATCCATCCATCCATTTTCTTCCGCTTTATCCAGAATCGGGTCACGGGGGCAGCAGCTCAAGCAAAGCCGCCCAGACCTCCCAATCCACACACACCTCCCCCAGCTCCTCTGGGGGAACCCCAAGGTTACTTTTTATGTTAATCTGACCTGTTATGGTCTTCTGAAACAGTTGATAGATGTATTTTATAACTTAAAAACGGGACAGATGCTAACGCATTAGCATGTCTATGGCGTTTTTAATGCTGACGTTAGCATTAAGCTGTTGCAGCTGTCAGCACATTTGTTTTCTGTATAATAATTCATGGCTCAGAGTTTGTTGTCGTAAAAGAGTCACATGTATTACAAATTGTAATATTTTATTAATTTATTTGTTTTTATATATCAATAATAATAATAATAATAATAACAGAAACAACAGTAATAGTAATAATAACTAATGATGCCACAATACAGTTTTAGAGAAACGGACAAAAAGAATTTGATGAAACAAAACAGAAAAGATTAACCCAACTAACAATGAATGTTGTGTGGGCCGCTGAAGAGGAGGTACTGCTGGCCCACCACCACCAGAGGGCGCCCTGCCTGGAGTGCGGGCTCCAGGTACCAGAGGGCGCTGCCGCCTTATGAGAGCAGTCAGGGTGACAGCTGTCACCCATTACTGGACACAGCTGACTCCACTCAGCACGGAGGTATATCAACAGGACGGCGTCTCCACCTCAGTGCCGATATATCGCCTTAAGATAGAGGTAACAATTCTCTGCTATATTATATTGCCTTTCTGAACATTGCATGACAGCTGTCTACTCAACGATAAGTACTCACCTTCCTGCAGTATTGTGACGTGAGGTGGAGACGGCTTCTCCCCTCTCTGTGTTACTGGGTGCAGCCGCATCCACACCTGTGTGTTTGTTCTCTTGCCAGCAGTACCGGATCCGACGAGCGGAGGCAGTGGCCACCTGGGAATTCGGGACTTGGCGGTTCCAGTACTTCCAGGGTTCGGTGGCAGAGGAAATCTGGGTGGTTCCGGTTCGACTTGGACGGACGTCTCCTACCTTCGAGCCTGCCCACACGACACCAGTGGAATTCGGTTTAACCCCAAATTGTCAATTGTTGTATTGGTTGTGCACGTTCCACAACAGTAAAACCTTGTTATTTACCTTCTCCATTGTCCGTTCATTTGCGCCCCCTGTTGTGGGTCCGTGTTCCTACACTTTCACAACAATGAACATAAATATAGAAATAACTGTTTCCTGTGAACACCCAGTGACTCTTAAACCTCCACTTCATCCCTGTTTTATTAGGTTTAATGACAATTTGTTTCGGTCAATCCACATCTAAGTTGTGTTTTTACACAAGAAAAAACTAAAATGCAGTAAACTGCACATTTGTGTCTTTTTTCATGAAAATATCTTATTAAATATAACGTTACACTTTCGTCAGGCCTTTAAAATACTCGTGTACTTGATGTAATATGTTGTCAGTGGTTGAGATAGTTGCTGTAGGCAACCTGATGGAAATCTCTTTGTGGTGTGTCGGTGATGTATGTATGTGCAAAATAAAACAAAACACTACTCCAGGTATGTTTTTGACGAGAATGTAACATCATAACTTTGTTACAAGGTCAAACGATGTTGTGTGACAAAGGCCTTTTAATAATAACTCACTTAAAGAAATAATGGCAAAACTCACATGTAAGTAAAAAAAACAAAACAAAACGATTAATCTAAAAAAATAATCGACCGATGAACTGATTAGTAAAATAATCATTAGTTGCAGCCCTAGTGTTTAGGCTGAAATAAAATATGTCTTTCGAAAAAAAAAAAATCAAAGTCCGGATTTCAAAAAAGAAGAGAAAAAAGGACAGGGAAAGAAAACTAAATGAGGGAAAGCAACTGCTAACAAAATTCTTTGAAAAGAGAGGTGAGCTTGAAAGCTAGAAATATTGACTTGGGGGGTCTGGGGGACCAAATTGTACCATTTTTCTAGAAAATGGTGCCAGACCCCCCAACTCAATATTGCTCCCCCAACTTTAAAAAGGGTTCTGACTCCCAGGTAAGGTATACATGATTTAGACCTGGTTTGACTACGCATTAGAAATTTGGTGCTTGCGTTAATAAAAAAAGAACATAACAGTGGGGGGGTCTTCATTATGGCTAGTACCTAGGGCCCAGAATTTGGTGCTACGCCCCTGCCGACATACAACTGGCCGTGGGACTGTCCCTGAGCCTTGTTGATGGATATGACTGGGGCACCAACTTTGAGCACCAAGCTGTGTGGTGGGAGGCCACACAGCGGTCAGAAAGCTACTCGGTGGCAAGGCTGGATGAAATCCGTCCTGAGTACCTTAAGTCTCTGGATGTTGTGGGGCTGTCTTGGTTGACACCCCTCTGCAACAACGCATGGTGGTCGGGGACAGTGCCTCTGGATTGGCAGACCATCAGTGGTGGTTCCTCTGTTTAAGAAGGGGGACCAGAGGGTGTGTTCCAATTATGGTGGATCACACTCCTCAGCCTCCCTGGTAAGGTCTATTCCAGAGTACTGGAGGGGAGAATTCAACCGATAGTCGAACCTCAGATTCAGGAGGAGCAGTGTGGTTTTCATCCTGGTTGCAGCACACTGGACCAGCTCTACACCCTCCATCGGGCGCTCGAGGGTTCATGGGAGTTCGCCCAACCAGTCCACATGTGCTTTGTGGATCTGGAGAAGGCGTTCGGCCATGTCCCTTGGGGCACCCTGTGAAGGGTGCTTTGGGAGTACGGGGTCCTTTGCTAAGGGCTATCCGGTCCCTGTACGACCACAGCAGGAGCTTGGTTTGCATTGCCGGTATTAAGTCAAACCTGTTTCCAGTGCACGTTGGCCTCCGCCAGGGCTGCCCTTTGTCACCAGTTCTGTTCATTACCTTTATGGACAGAATTTCTAGCTGTAGCCAGGTTGTAGAGGGGGTCCGGTTTGGGAACCACAGAATCTCAGCTCTGCTGTTTGTGGACGATATGGTTCTGTTGGCTTCATCAAATCAGGACCTTCTGCGTGCACTGGGGCCGTTTGCAGCCGAGTGTGAAGTGTCCGGGATGAAAATCAGCACCTCCAAATCCGAGGCCATGGTTCTTGACTGGAAAAAGGTGCCTTGCCCTCTTCAGGTCAGTGGAGTGTACTTGTCTCAAGTGGAGGAGTTTAAGTATCTCAGGGTCTTGTTCACGAGCAAGGGACGGATGGAGTGTGAGATCGACAGACGGATCGGTGCAGCATCTGCAGTGATGCGGTTGCTGTATCGGACCGTCGTGGTGAAGAGAGAGCTGAGCAGGGGGGCAAAGCTCTCGATTTACTGATCGATCTAAGTTCTGACTCTCACCTATGGTCATGAGATTTGGCTCATGACCGAAAGAAGAGTTTCCTCTGCAGGGTGGCTGGGCGCTCCCTTAGAGATAGGGTGAGGAGCTCGGTCACTCGGGAGGAGCTCGGAGTAGAGCTGCTGCTCCTCCACCTCGGAAGGAGCCAGCTGAGGTGGCTTGGGCATCTTTTCCGTATGACCCCTGGACGCCTCGCTGAAGAGGTGTTCCGGGCATGTCCCATTGGGAGGAGGCCCCGGAGAAGACCCAGGACACGCTGGAGAGACTACGTCTCTCGGCTGGCTTGGGAACGCCTCGGGGTCCCCCCGGAGGAGCTGGGGGAGGTGTGTGTGGATCGGGAAGTTTGGGCAGCTTTGCTTGAGCTGCTGCCCTGCGACCCGACTCCGGATAAAGCGGAAGAATGGATGGATGGATGAAGGAAGGACTTGAAGAAACCCGTTGCTACAAACATCAGCTATAAGGGTTGTGTTCTTCTGGGGGTTGGACTCGTCCTTGGATCTTTGGTGGCATGTTTTGGAAAGGTCTAAATTTATGGAGGAACTTTGGGGTTACAAACACAGGAAGTTGTGGGAGGTGGCTCCCTTTAGACATAAACCAGTAAAGGTAAATATGTGGCAGAGGGGTACAACCATCTGAAGAGTGCCAGTGTTGTTAATCACCACAATGACCAAAAACTGAGCTGTGGGATTCTGTCATGCCTTATTTTTATTATTGTTGTACAACCTTAACTTATTTGCAAATAAATAGTCTATTATTTATGGTAAATGGCTTTTCCATCTGCATCACACGCTCAAAGGGCTTTACACATAATGACTCACATTCACCCTGATGTGAGGGTGCTGCCATACAAAGCGCTCACTACACACCGAAGTAATTTGACAAGATTATGTTGGTGTGTCTGTTGGTTTGTTTGTTTATATGTTTGTCTGTTGGTTTGTTAGTTGGTTCACCTTAAATTTGGAGCATTTTTCATCTGATTGACTTGAAATTTGGTCAGAACATGTAGACTGCGTGTGTGTATAAGCCTATGATTTTAGGAGTGGTTCCATTAATATTTACCACTCATAATTGGGTCAAACTTCACAAATTTTGGGAACATTTAAATGAAAAACCACCCTGTGGCAAACAGCTTTCTGTTATCAGATAGCACCGCCTGGTGGAAAAAATCATAAGTACTGGGCTGTGATCTAAAGTGGTTCTCTTTGCTTCTGGGATCTGTGTGAAACTTCAGACAGCAAGCAGCATTTTGTTAATAATCACCGTTTCCATTTCCTCGTCATCGTTCTAACAGGCTTCCATTCAGGTAAAATACTTGTGAAGTTTGTCTGGTTTGGTGGTGAGCTGTCAGGAAACAGCAAAATACACATAACTACAATATTAAGAGAAAAAAAAAGTGGAGAAGCTTTTTTTCAGCACTGGAAAAACTTTTTAAAATAAATATGACTTCACAGAAAGGAGTGAAAAAGGAAAAGTGTCCATCACAGCCTTTGCAGTGTCAGCAGCTCCAGTCAGAAGGTTCGCAGCCCGCAGAGGGGCTCTGATCTAAGACCGACCCTATTCACACGGCGGCCGTGGCCATAACTCTCATTTCACTATTCGCACAGAACGACTCTGGTGGCAAAACTTGCAACTACTTGTATAAACAAACATACTGCATTCAAGATGTCATAACTCCTTTAATATTTGTCCAATTTTGATGATTATTTTTTATTTTGAAGCTGAAGATGTCTTCTTTACAGTACACTAATCGATTTCATCATACATACAATGAAAAGAGCATGGCGACGTGTCAAAGCCAAAATGTCTCGCACTTCTAGATCTAGTCTACAGTCTGCATAAAATGATATTTAAAAGAGGACTTACTATATCCTTAAGGATTCCACTGGTGTAAAAATGATTTAAATATCATACATCCTGTAAGAAAGGGTCAAGAACAGGCCTACACTGTCTTTTGATACTCTGACACAAGAAGCTTTACTGTATACTGCTGTATTATGCAGTTATCTTCCTGTCAATATTAGAACTGCAAAGACTCAAAGATTTTATATTCTTTGATTTTATTTTTTATTAATAAAGATTATTATTTTATTTTATTTATTTTTTTTTTTATTTTTTTTTACATTCAAACATATGCCACAGACAGTAGATATGCAACCACCCGTAAGTGGCTGATTTTAAAGATTCAACAGTTTAATTCTAGGTTTCAGGGAGTGCTCTTTCTTTTTCTGTTCTAGTTCTAGTTCGCCACCAGGGTCTTGCCGAGCGAATAGTGGAATAAGAGTTATTTGCACGGCGGCCGTGCGAATAGCCATTTCCCTGATTCTAAAGAGATTCTCTTTGTGAAACCTAATTCCATCTTCTTGAGCAAAAACAAGCAGCATTTTCTTAATTGTCACCATTTTGTCAACGTTCCAACAGGCTTTCGTTCAGGTAAAATACTTATGAAGTTTGTCTGGTTTCCTCATTTGCGGTGCATTTGTCGCATAATTAAAGATGGCGCTGTTAAATACTGCTGAGACTGTAAAATGAAGATATTCTTCTAGCTGTTTAATTGTGACGACAATGACATGAACAAAAAAATAAAATAAATTGCATATTGTGTGGTTAAAGCAGCAGCAGGTGGGCAGACATCACTGTGGCAGCCCTGACGTGGACTGAGCGGTAGAGGTGGGTGGATCGATCCTAATATCGATAATATCGATATCAACGCTGGTACTGATATTGAACGATCCTCATGTAAAAAGATCGATGCTCAAGTTTTTTTTCTCTCCCGCACGCACTGACTGCTGTGCACGCAGATTCATCAAAGCCTGTTTGTAAGAGCAGCGCTGCGCTGTCACACAACATGGAGCAGCGCACCCTTGTATTGCGGTTTGTCAGTTGTTGTGTTGAGTGATATTTTTTTTAAAACAAAAATGTTGATTGTGATAATAAGTATTTTTGTTGTCACGTACAATGTTTGGCAAAATTCTATCCTAGGTCTTTTGGATCCTTTGGATCTATGAAGCTTAAATGTGAAAAAGTATCTATCGGTGATACTGAGACTGTATTTACTTGGTATCGGATCAATACCAAAATTCCCGGTATCGCCCACCTCTACTGAGCGGACAGCGAGCGCGCTGCATCAAAAATACACCGTTCATCATGACACAATGTGAAGCTTTTAAAAAGCTGCGTAAAAAAACTGTTTAGATGCACAGAACGAGTGTCAAATACGCATTTGTGTGTGCATAAGACAAGCATCGGGGCTGGAAAAGACGAGACAATTTTCAGTGTTGTTTATGCAGAAAAGGTCCGATGACAACACACTGTTTTTAGGGATAAGCGAGTACACCAGTATCTGTATCTGTTCAACCATCTAAATTATCTGTGTCCGTATCTGTACTCGTAGTGGGCGGGGCCTAAACCGGAAGTGGGGGTGGATTTTTTTTTTTTATTAACTCTGAACATGAATATTCTTAAGTGTATGAATGAATATTTAGAGAACAGCCTCAGAATAGAGATTCAATGTTTTTGATCACAATAGTAAAGGAACTATTTTACAGAACAAGTTTTTTTTTTTTAATAAACTCAGAACATGAATATTCCTAAGTGTATGAATGAATAACAAAACAGCCTCAGAATTGACATTCAGTGTTGTAGGAAATGATGAACTACTTGTTGTGTGGGCCACCAGAAGAGGAGGTACTGCTGGCCCACCACCAGAGGGCGCCCTGCCTGAAGTGCGGGCTTCAGGCACGAGAGGGCGCTGCCACCACGGACACAGCCGGGGGTGACAGCTGTCACTCATTATCTCATGACAGCTGTCACCCATCTACGCTTCATCATACTACTCCATAAAACCCGGACGTCATCTCCACCTCATTGCCGAGATATCATCTACCTGTGAAGGTAATTTCTCTGCTGACTTAAAACTAAATAATAGTCTGAACTCTTTTGCAGCCGTTTTCCTGTGGTGTGCCTTATCTGCTGGATTGGCGTTGGTGTGAACAGCGACGGCTTCGCTTCACACCCAAACCAGATAAGTGGTTAAACAGGAGCTGCACGAGTGTGTGATTAGAGGTGGAGGTGACTTTCCACCTTCTGACTGTTTTTGTTACTGGGTGTGCACACACCCACATTTCACTGTTTGTGCTCCTCACCAGCAGTACCAGATCCGACAGTCGGGGACGGTGATCACCTGGGAATTCGGGACTTGGTGGCTCCAGTACTCACCAGGTTCGGTGGCGGCGGAAATCGTGTGGTTCCGGCTCTTCTCAGGACAGACGTCTTCTATCCTCGAGCCTGCCCACACGTCACCTTTGTGTATTGACTGCTATCATATTCTGAGCTTGTCTGTATAGTCGTTGTGCACATTCACAACATTAAATTGTTACCTTTTGGCTCATCTATTGACCGTTCATTTGCGCCCCCTGTTGTGGGTCCGTGTCACTACACTTTCCCCAACAGGATATCTCGGCCAATGTCATGGATCCCGAGGGGCGTCAACCATCTGTTGGACAGCCAATGGAAGAGCAGGGTGCACAGCCGTCGGCTGGAGGCGTGATTGGTGAGTTGCAGCATATCCTCACCGCCTTTACCGCTCGGATGGACCTGATGACCGAGCAAAACATCATCCTTAATCGCAGGATGGAGGCTCTCACCTCGCAGGTGGAAGAGCGCGCTCAGGGCGCTGCTGCAGCTCCTCCTCCTGCCGACCCGGTGCCGAATACAGACAATCCACTGGTCATTCAACGACCCCCTCCCCCACCATCCCCTGAAGCATACATAAGCCCCCCAGAGGCGTATGGAGGTTGTGTGGAGACGTGCGCGGACTTTCTTATGCAGTGTTCGCTCGTCTTTGCACAACGTCCCGTGATGTACGCGTCTGACTCCAGCAAGGTGGCTTACGTGATTAATTTGCTTCGGGGTGAGGCACGCGCTTGGGCTACAGCGCTTTGGGAGCAAGGTTCACGGCTCCTTACCACTTATACTGGGTTTGTGAGGGAGCTCAGGACCGTTTTTGATCACCCTAACAGAGGCGAAACCGCGTCTACCGTGCTGCTGTCAATGAGACAGGGGCGTCGGAGCGCAGCCGAATATGCAGTCGACTTCCGCATCACGGCTGCGAGGTCCGGCTGGAATATGACTGCGCTCCGCGCCGCCTTCATAAACGGACTGTCGTCGGTCCTGAAGGAGCACCTGGTGGCTAAGGAGGAACCGCGGGATTTGGCTGAGCTTATCGATTTGGTTATATGGTTGGACAACCGGTTAGAAGAACGCCGACGGGAGCGAGGCGAAGGGCGTGGTCAAGCACAAGCCATCCCTCTTCCTCCCGGGTCCGAAAGGGAGCCGCCTTCCCCACGCTCCACAGCCTCAGCGCTCCGTATGGCTACAGCTCCCCCTGCTGATGGTGCTAGGGACACGAGCAGGGCCACATTCAGACAGAGGAGGCTGGTCCGTGGGGAGTGCTTTGTCTGCGGCTCGAGTGAGCATCAGCAGAGAGACTGCCCCAAACGGTAAAAACACAAACGCCCGCCCTTAGAGACTGGGCTGAGGGGGGGTCAAAACATTCACGTGGGTCATACACATTTAACCCTTCAAGCCCCAGCACTGGTGGATACGGGGTCAGAAGGGAATCTGCTGGATAGCAGATGGGCAAGGGAGGTAGGGCTCCCTCTGGTGGCGCTTTCTTCGCCAGTGAAGGTGCGAGCACTAGATGGCACTCTTCTCCCTTTTATCACACACAAGACACTACCTGTAACCCTGGTAGTGTCTGGGAATCACTGGGAGGAGATTGAGTTTTTTGTAACTCATTCTACCTCCCGCGTGATTTTGGGCTTCTTATGGATGATTAAACACAATCCCCGGATTGATTGGCCGTCTGGGGTTGTGACTCAGTGGAGCGAAACCTGCCACCAGAATTGTTTAGGATCCTCGGTTCCTCCCGGTGTAAATGCTAATGAGGAGGTTAAAGTCCCTCCCAATCTGACGGCGGTGCCGGTTGAGTACCATGACCTTGCTGACGTCTTCAGCAAGGATCTGGCGCTCACCCTTCCCCCGCACCGTCTGTACGATTGTGCCATTGATTTGGTCCCGGGGCGCTGAGTACCCATCCAGCAGGCTGTACAACCTCTCACGTCCTGAGCGCGAATCAATGGAGACCTACATCCGGGACTCATTAGCTGCCGGGCTGATCCGGAATTCCACCTCCCCGATGGGTGCAGGTTTCTTTTTTGTGGGCAAGAAAGACGGCGGACTCCGTCCATGTATTGATTACAGGGGGCTGAACGACATATCGGTTCGCAATCGATACCCTTTACCCCTGTTGGATTCAGTGTTCACGCCCCTGCATGGAGCCCAAATTTTCACCAAACTGGACCTTAGGAATGCGTATCACCTGGTTCGGATCGGGAAGGGAGACAAATAGAAGACGGCATTTAACACCCCATTAGGTCATTTTGAGTACCTGGTCATGCCGTTCGGCCTCACCAACGCCCCCGCAACGTTCCAAGCTTTGGTAAATGACGTCTTGCGGGACTTCCTGCACCGATTCGTCATCGTCTATCTGGATGACATACTCATCTTTTCCCCGGATCCTGAGCCCCATGTCAAGCATGTACGTCAGGTCCTGCAGCGGTTGTTGGAGAACCGGCTGTTTGTGAAGGGCGAGAAGTGTGAGTTTCACCGCACCTCTTTGTCCTTCCTGGGGTTCATTTGCACCCCCTGTTGTGGGTCCGTGTCACTACACCTTCCCCAACACTACTAAGTATACATGAACAAGAGCCGTCAAGAGTCAACACAACTTTCTTTTTTAAAAATTTTATGATCAAACTGTGATTTTTTTTTCTTCAATTATTTATTTTTACTATCTAACATTCTTGGCATTTTTTTCCACACAAAGTTAAACAATATTGATTAAGGTGTGCGTGTGTGTCTGTGTGTGCATGTGTGTGTGACTGTGTGAGAGGGAGGGAAAGAGGTTGTTCGACTGACCAGTTTATTTTTATGAACTGCGGTGAGAAAGCGTCAGATACTGCATGCAGCCATATTCAATAAAAATATTAATATCGGCTACTTTGTGTGTTCAGCTGTATGTATGTATGTGTGTAAGTGGTCTGTTAGACTGTTTATTTTTTAATGATATGTGTGAACTTGGTGATTCATGCAAACATCCAGATGACAAACAGGGAAATAATATCTCAGCCTTGTTCACTGTATTCTTCTAAAAAGCACCACATTCAGTATGAGCAAAGTTTTCCAACTGACTTTGTATCACCAACAAAATGAAGAGCAAACAAATGGTTAGATAAATAAATAAATAAAAACCCGACCGGAGTGGAGGCAGTGACCGACGTGACGAGCCGTTTTCAGCTCTGTCTTGTCAAATGCACCGCGTAGGATACGAAACAAGTTCACCAAGTAACTTAAAAGAGGTGAGATGAAGAAAACTTAACTCTTACTGAGAGAGAAACGTGAGGCAGCCAAGACAAGCACACAGAGAGAGATCCTGTCGAGTGGCCCGCTTTTCACAGACACACGGATACATGCTTACAAATCACAATACGCACACACAGATTGTTATACGCATTTGTGGATCTGTTTACACATGCACAGATCAAAATATGCAATTTTGCAAATACTTTTGTTACAATAATGGCCCCATACTAAAGCCCTAAAGAGCATATGTCTCTGCGTAATATTTATCATTTTTTTATGTTAAACCAACCTGTGATGGTCTTCTGAAACAGTTGGTCGATGTATTTTATAACTTAAAAACAGGACCAATGCTAATGCATTAGCATGTCTATGGCGTTTTCAATATTAAAGTTAGCATTAAGCTTTTCACATCTCAGCACATTTGTGTGCATTTGTTTTCTGTATAATAATTTATGGTCTCAGCGTTTGTTGTCATAAAAAGAGTCAAATGTATTACAAACTGTAATATTTTTTATTCATATATTAATAATAGCAACAACAATAATAGTAATAATAACTCATAATGCTACAATACAATTTTAGAAATAGAGACAAAAAGACAACATAAATACAATACAAGACATAAAGACAATAAAACAAAACAAAACAACAGAAAAGATAAAACCAACTAACAATGAACATAAATTAATAAATATAGAAATAAATAATTGTTTCCTGTAAACACCATTGACTCTTACACCTCCACTTCATCCCTGTTTTATTTAAGTTTAATGGCAATTTGTTTCAGTCAAACCACATCTAAGCTAAGTTTTTACACAAGAAAAAATAAAATGCAGTAAACTGCACATTTGTGTGTTTTTTCATGAAAACATCTTATTAAACATCACATATTACACTTTAGTCATGTCTTTAAAAAGGTCTTTAGTGGACTCTTCCTGTAATATGTTGTCATTGGTTGAGATAGTTTCTGTAGGCATCTAAAACTGCTCATAATCGGGTTAAACCTGATGGAAATCTCTTTGGTGTGTCGGTGATGTATGTATGTGCAAAATAAAACAAAACATAATCCAGGTATGTTTTGACGAGAATATAACATCATAACTTGTTACAAGCTCAAACGTTGATGTTACGTGATAAAGGCCTTTAAATAATACCTCACTTACCGAGATAATGGCAAACTCACATGTAAGTAAAAAAAGATTAATCGAAAAAATAATCAACCGATTAATCAATTACTAAAATAATCGTTAGTTGCAGCCCTGACAGGAGCAGGGCAGCTTGCTTCTGCTGCCAGAAAATCAAATGTCTAGACCCAATATCCCCTGACTTGCTACTGTTTGTTAGCGCATTTATGTCAATTAATAAGCAAATGCTAAACTGTGTGCATTTAGTGCTGTCCCTTTCTTATATATGCACAGATTTGGAAGTCTGTTTTATTACAATGACAGAAAAACATGCATTAGCCTGTCTTCTGTGGGATATAATATGACCACAGTCCAGTTGTACACGCAGCAACCTACAAAAACACATGCACACACAAATAGGTTAAACTTTTTACAATAAAAAAAATGTATTATCAGAATGTAATATGAACATTATGAACCCCATGGCCTTTTAGTTTCAGACAAAGCAGCAGGTGCTGGTCCCTTTTCTTGTCCAAGCAACGAGGATGTTAGTGAAGGTGAGTTTATGGAGCCACTTTACAAGCAAATGATTTAACTAAAATGTAATTGAATTTTAGTAACATTTACAACATTTTTTTCCCTGTTTTGTGTGTCTGTTTGTTTGTTTTTTGAGCTAAAATTAGGGTTACCTAATAAATGGTGTGTCTTTGTAGTCGCAGGAACTGAGGGATGGATAAAGATGACTATACATAACTATACAATTACAGAGAATTTACAAAGTGTACAGAATAAGAATAGGGCTGTTATGGTATGTACGAGTATGCAGAGAGTATATAATATGAATGAATCTTTGTCATTATTTTTAACAAACAAAAATATATGCATTGATTTTATTCAGTCTAAAATTAAGAAATAACAGGAATTACCTTCTTTTTCAGATACAGGGTTATAAAATGTCTTTTTTTTATTATAACATTATTTATATTACCTCATAAGACAGTACAGTAATTCCTTAACCTGCAAGTTGTAGGTTAAGGAAGTAATATTCTGAAAGTCTGGTTGTTATTAATATGGACTGAGTTTACTGAATGACATTTACTATAAGATGGGTAATCTGTTCTTTAATGTTTTGATTGTACAATATTGTGTTATGTATTTGTTTTCCTTCACAAAGAGAATTACACACGTTAAGCCATGAATTAAACTTACTTTTATTTACTTATTTTGGAAAATTATGTTTAAATAGATATTTTGCAGTGAGTGTAGATCTTATATCCCTAACCCTAATTTGTAGTCAAGTTACCCATTGGGTATATGTCTATTAAAATGCCCGAGAATACACCAAATTGCATTTTCTAGAAAATTATGCAATCTGGTCCCCCAGACTCCCCACCCCCAATCAATATTGTCCCTCAACTCCCAGGTGTGATCTAAGGTATACATGATTTAGACCTGGTTTGACTATGCATTAGAAATTTGTGTTTCGTTAATAAATAAAGAACATAACAAGTGGTGTGTTGGGGGGGGGGGGGGGAGCTTCAATATGGCTAGTACCTAGGGTCCAGAATTTGGTGCTACACCCCTGCATATTCATTCCATGTCAAACCCATCACAACCAGCTCTTTATGCCCTCCGGCCGTTCCCCCACCTGCTGCCCTGGTGTGTGGATGGTGGGCCAGCATTTTCTGTGCGGGTGATTCCTGGACTCTCGCCCGCCATGGATTTCAATATCTTATGGACTGGGAGGACTATGGCCTCGAGGAGCGATCTTGGATTCACCAGCACGTCACCTGCTCTACCTTTTATCCTCAGGGAGGTGGTACAGGACAATAAAGTTAAAACTGAAAACAGCACATATCCAGAGCTGTTGCAACAATAAATAAACAGTGAAGAGTATGCCTCCTTCACCGACCCTGTGCAATAAACAGCCTTCAGCTCTGTGAATAGCTGCAATCAAAATTTTTCACACGTGTGTGTCCATCCATTTTCTATATCGGCTTGCTCCAGTTAAGGGCCACAGTGGGGCTTGAGCTTATCATCAATCATAGAGAATGAGGCAGCATAATCTTTGTACATAGATTACACTGAATTAGATTGCATATGGTTTTGCTGTGCTTTTGTGTAATGACAGATTTTGATAATAGTCACAAAGGAATCTTATCTACAAAGCTCAGTTGAAGTCTTTGGGTTCAGCAGATCTTATTCAGTAGTTCTCTTGTCAGGAGTCTGCTTTTATTTAGTATTAAACTCTGTTTACAATTATTATTTGTATTGTTTGTGGTGTTTGTGACTTCATTAAATTTGTGTTTATTGTATAGTCCAGTCTAAGTGCTTGCACTTTATGCGTTTTCAAAAATTGTGATGTCTTTGTATAATTTTATGTATTTAAAATAATGAAAAAAGCAAATTGAATAATGCAGGTTGGTGGCTGTCAGCCTTCACTGGGTTTCTCTCTGTCCGCCCCAACAGCTGTTAGACAGATATTCACTCTTTCTGCTTATACCAACTCCAAAGGTCCTCAAATTGTTTTCCCTAGATACTTGTTGCCAGTTTATCCTGGAAACTGCAGATCCTTGACGGAATACATTGATGGGATGAGATGGAGTAGCGGTAAACCATGTTTTAATTGAATGCACTGCCTCGGGTTTGATGACTGTCAGATTTTATGGCAGTGCTTTTCACATATGCACACATGAGGGAATGTTCCCACACAGGGAGTGAGATGTGCAAATACATGCACACGCACACGCACACACACTGGTCTATAATGGTAATTATTCACAATCAGCAGCAGTCACATGAAGGATGTGCCAAGTGTGTGCAGTGGGACCTGTGACACCTGGAGTCAGGTTTGTCCCACATGCATGCGTTAGTCGCAGCTCATTAACTTTTCCAGGCTGGAGACTGAACCAGGTCGTGAATAAAGGCACCACCTGATCCCAGACAAGTGCCAGACACTGGAGTGGACGGACTCGGAAGACAGTGACCATGAAGCAACATTTCAGCTTTTACTGTGCCGCTCTCATTCTGCTGCTCGGTGGGTCAGGAGCTAAACCACTCTCTGACGTCGAGGTGAGTTCTTTTACACGCTGGTCCTGCTCATATATTGTTCAGCCATTGTTGTGCAGGATTTCATGTAGCAACCGAAGCATGTCAGTGTAAATGTAAATATTCCATGGTAACGATGGTTATGAGTAGGTAGGTATTGCCTTGAGATCAGGGTCATTATTTTGGGAGAAGCCATCTTTTTATCTACAACAGTGGCAGAAAGGTGTTTTGCGCCTGCTGCTTCCTGTTGGTCTGTGTTGGATGGACTAGTTGTCTATGTGGGTGGTTGTCATCAAAGACCCAGGGCAGGTCTGTCATGCGGTGGATGGAGCAATGCATGCTTCCAGAACTGATCAGAGCCAGTGATCCACTGAGCAGTTTTGATGATCCTCTCTGTCCTGTCCTTCTGGACTTCCAGACTGAACAGCGGGGCATCAGGGTTCTCTCCAATCAATCAATCAATCAATCAATTTTATTTATATAGCGCCAAATCACAACAAACAGTTGCCCCAAGGCGCTTTATATTGAAGGCAAGGCCATACAATAATTCGTAAAAACCCCAATGGTCAAAACGACCCCCTGTGAGCAAGCACTTGGCGACAGTGGAAGGAAAAAACTCCTTTTAACAGGAAGAAACCTCCAGCAGAACCAGGCTCAGGGAGGGGCAGTCTTCTGCTGGGACTGGTTGGGGCTGAGGGAGAGAACCAGGAAAAAGACATGCTGTGGAGGGGAGCAGAGATCAATCACTAATGATTAAATGCAGAGTGGGCATACAGAGCAAAAAGAGAAACACTCAGTGCATCATGGGAACCCCCCAGCAGTCTAAGTCTATAGCAGCATAACTAAGGGATGGTTCAGGGTCACCCGATCCAGCCCTAACTATAAGCTTTAGCAAAAAGGAAAGTTTAAGCCTAATCTTAAAAGTAGAGAGGGTGTCTGTCTCCCTGATCCGAATTGGGAGCTGGTTCCACAGGAGAGGAGCCTGAAAGCTGAAGGCTCTGCCTCCCATTCTACTCTTACAAACCCTAGGAACTACAAGTAAGCCTGCAGTCTGACAGCGAAGCGCTCTATTGGGGTGATATGGTACTATGAGGTCCCTAAGATAAGATGGGACCTGGTTATTCAAAACCTTATAAGTAAGAAGAAGAATTTTAAATTCTATTCTAGAATTAACAGGAAGCCAATGAAGAGAGGCCAATATGGGTGAGATATGCTCTCTCCTTCTAGTCCCCATCAGTACTCTAGCTGCAGCATTTTGAATTAACTGAAGGCTTTTCAGGGAACTTTTAGGACAACCTGATAATAATGAATTACAATAGTCCAGCTTAGAGGAAATAAATGCATGAATTAGTTTTTCAGCATCACTCTGAGACAAGACCTTTCTAATTTTAGAGATATTGCGTAAATGCAAAAAAGCAGTCTTACATATTTGTTTAATATGCGCTTTGAATGACATATCCTGATCAAAAATGACTCCAAGATTTCTCACAGTATTACTAGAGGTCAGGGTAATGCCATCCAGAGTAAGGATCTGGTTAGACACCATGTTTCTAAGATTTGTGGGGCCAAGTACAATAACTTCAGTTTTATCTGAGTTTAAAAGCAGGAAATTAGAGGTCATCCATGTCCTTATGTCTGTAAGACAATCCTGCAGTTTAGCTAATTGGTGTGTGTCCTCTGGCTTCATGGATAGATAAAGCTGGGTATCATCTGTGTAACAATGAAAATTTAAGCAATGCTGTCTAATAATACTGCCTAAGGGAAGCATGTATAAAGTGAATAAAATTGGTCCTAGCACAGAACCTTGTGGAACTCCATAATTATCCTTAGTCTGTGAAGAAGATTCCCCATTTACATGAACAAATTGTAATCTATTAGATAAATATGATTCAAACCACCGCAGCGCAGTGCCTTTAATACCTACGGCATGCTCTAATCTCTGTAATAAAATTTTATGGTCAGCAGTATCAAAAGCAGCACTGAGGTCTAACAGAACAAGCACAGAGATGAGTCCACTGTCTGAGGCCATAAGAAGATCATTTGTAACCTTCACTAATGCTGTTTCTGTACTATGATGAATTCTAAAACCTGACTGAAACTCTTCAAATAGACCATTCCTCTGCAGATGATCAGTTAGCTGTTTTACAACTACCCTTTCAAGAATTTTTGAGAGAAAAGGAAGGTTGGAGATTGGCCTATAATTAGCTAAGATAGCTGGGTCAAGTGATGGCTTTTTAAGTAATGGTTTAATTACTGCCACCTTAAAAGCCTGTGGTACATAGCCAACTAATAAAGATAGATTGATCATATTTAAGATCGAAGCATTAAATAATGGTAGGGCTTCCTTGAGCAGCCTGGTAGGAATGGGGTCTAATAGACATGTTGATGGTTTGGATGAAGTAACTAATGAAAATAACTCAGACAGAACAATCTGAGAGAAAGAGTCTAACCAAATACCGGCATCACTGAAAGCAGCCAAAGATAACAATACGTCTTGGGGATGGTTCTGAGTAATTTTTTCTCTAATAGTTAAACTTTTATTAGCAAAGAAAGTCATGAAGTCATTACTAGTTAAAGTTAAAGGAATACTCGGCTCAATAGAGCTCTGACTCTTTGTCAGCCTGGCTACAGTGCTGAAAAGAAACCTTGGGGTTGTTCTTATTTTCTTCAATTAGTGATGAGTAGTAAGATGTCCTAGCTTTACGGAGGGCTTTTTTATAGAGCAACAGACTCTTTTTCCAGGCTAAGTGAAGATCTTCTAAATTAGTGAGACGCCATTTCCTCTCCAGCGTACGGGTTATCTGCTTTAAGCTGCGAGTGCTGTAGAATTCTAACACCAGTTTTTGGGAGAACCTGTTGTTACTCAAGATCTTTTGTGACTATATGTGAGGTGTTCAGACTCTGGGTCTGGTCATGACACACTCCTGGCATGCCTGGTGCCTTTTTGTGTTTGGGTTTTGTGAAATAAATTTGTTTGTTGTTTAAATTTAGGTACAGGTCAGTTTTCTTCCTCTCTTCAGTAGAGATAGTGAATGTCCCTGATCTGTACACTTGGGAACCACATGGATGCAGTCAGGTCAACTTGCTGATTTTTTTTTTTTTTTTTTTTTTTTAATACTAATTAAAGTGCTGTGTGTGTAGTTTTCTTTGTCACCTTTAGATGTGTCTGGAATATAACTAGATAATCACTAAATGCAGCTGTTTTGGGAAAACTCTTTTGATAAAACAGATTTCTTTTTTTAGTTACACAATTTTTTATTGCAAAATTTACTTACTCCAACTCCCTGCAGATAACCTGAATAAAAATGAGTCAGAGCAGATATGAAAAAAAAAAAAAAAAAAAGCTCAAGCCCAAACAATTTAATCAAACTCGACACGGTGGCAACACTTATTCATGGGTAACCACCTGTAAGTTGCTCTGCTTTTACAGCCCAAGATTTCTTAGCTTACTTCAATTTATTCATTTTATATAGCGCCAAATCACAACACTTGCCTCAAGGCACTTCACACAAAACAATTCAAAAAACAAAATGAATTAAACTTTTTTTTTAAAGCACAGTAAAAAATTAAAAAGCATAGTAACAAAATATGCCAGTATGCTAGCCATATGAAAGGGAAAATAAGTGTGTCTTAAGTCTGGACTTGAAAGTCTCCACAGAATCTGACTGTTTTATTGACACAGGGAGATCATTCCACAGAACAGGGGCACAATAAGAGAAAGCTCTGTGACTTGCAGACTTTTATTCACCCTAGGGACACTAAGTAGTCCTGCACCCTGAGAATGCAGAGCCTGGGCTGGTACGTACTCTCACATACAGAGATCATGCATGCGCCAAATGCAGAGGCTGCAGGCCCGTGTAGTTACGTGTTAGCACTCTAGATGAATGTTGTATTTGTATTTATAGTGTTTTGCATTATAACATACACACGTGAGTAAACCGAGAGGAATCACTCATCTGATCCCTCATGAGATGATAAAACCGTTCCGTGGCTGCCGAGCCGGGACTAAGCTGAAGGCTCGGCGGTGGAGATTTAAACCTTTCCTGCCATCGATCATCATGGGGACCATCAACTCATTTTCTAAAAAATGTGCAGAGCTGGAAGCACTGTTGAAGACGGACAGGACGTACCATTAGTGAAGCCTGATCTTTTTGACTGAGACGTGGCTTACGGACATTATCCCCGACTCAGCTGTCAATATGCCCGGCTTCACTCTGGTGCGGGCGGACAGAGAGGCACAGAAGGGTGGGAAAATGAAAGGAGGAGGACTTGTGGTGATTGTTAACAATAAGTGGTGCCACCCCGGACACATAACCGTGAAGGAGAAGATCTGTTCCCGTGAGGTGGAGGTGCTAGAGGTGAGTTTAAGCCTTTATTATGTGCCGCGAGAATTTTCTCACATTGTTGCCATTACTGTTTACATTCCACTGCGTGCAGACCCCTCCATAGCGTGTGACGTCATTCATGATGCGGTAGCAGGGATCCAGTGTCAAACTCTGATGCACTGATTGTTATCTGGAGATTTCAATCATGTGACTTGGGCCCACACATAGGAGGTTTCACTCAGTATATCAATTGCACCACAAGGCACAATAAAATGCTGGATCTCTGTTACATCAATGTGAAGGATGCATACAATGTCATGGCCCTGCCCCCTCTGGGCAAGTCAGACCACAATTTAGTCCATCTAATTTCATCCTACAGACCCCGTGTAATGAGACTGCCTGTAACCACCAGATCTCACAGGAGGTCGACCCCAAAGACCAGCGAAGCTCTGAGGGACTGTTTCCAGTCCACTGACTGGAACGTGTTTCTGGTCATACAGGGTCCTGATAACAACTTGGAGGGAGAGGTGGACTGTGTCAGTGACTATATAAAATTATGCACGGATGTGGTGGCCCCTGTTCAAACAGTGCGTTTCCCAAACAACAAGCCTGGATAACAAGCAGCATTAAACATCAATTAAATCTGAAAAAGGACGCTTTTAAAACAAGGGACAGGGACCGTATCAGGGCTGTACAACATGACCTGAAGAAGAGCATGAAGCAACTTGAGAGGGACTATAAAAGGAGGTTAGAGAGCAAACTGAAGAATAACAGCATGACAGAAGTGTGGAGTGGTATGAGAGCCATTACTGGCTACGAAGCGAAGGACAGCGGGCCACACGGGGACCAAAAGACCAGTGGTAAACTGGCCAAAGGAAAACGACCACAACCAAAGGGACCTGGGGCGAGAAGCAATACGGCTGCAAAAGGGTAAGGCACCCAGAGTCTGGGGGCGACCATGTGACCTAATGAACCCCCAGTGGTGGGCACAGATAACCAAAAAATTACTTTGATAACAGATAATAAGATAACTGAAAAGTTATCTTTGATAAAGATAAACCGATAAACCACCCAAAAATGTATCGGAAGTTACAGATATTTGATCAATTCCGGTGTTGTCTATGGGACATTGCAGTTACTAAAGAGCTGAAATTGGATTTTTTAACACGATTGCTTTTGAAAGCATCAAAAGCGGTAAAACACCTAAAAAATAAGCAAGAATGTTTGACCATGCTGCCCCCTGTTGGAAATAGCACAGACAAATCCTCAGAGCACCCATAAAATCAACTTTTTCCTAATCATAATCATTTTTCTTTGAACATTCTGCTCCTACTGAAAGCCCTCCGTAAAGCTAGGATATCTTACTACTCATCACTAATTGAAGAAAATAAGAACAACCCCAGGTTTCTTTTCAGCACTATAGCCAGGCTGACAAAGAGTCAGAACTCTATTGAGCCGAGTATTCCTTTAACTTTAACTAGTAATGACTTCATGACTTTCTTTGCTAATAAAATTTTAACTATTAGAGAAAAAATTACTCATAACCATCCCAAAGACATATCGTTATCTTTGGCTGCTTTCAGTGATGCCGGTATTTGGTTAGACTCTTTCTCTCCGATTGTTCTGTCTGAGTTATTTTCATAGTTACTTCCTCCAAACCATCAACATGTCTATAGACCCCATTCCTACCAGGCTGCTCAAGGAAGCCCTACCATTAATTAATGCTTCGATCTTAAATATGATCAGTCTATCTTTATTAGTTGGCTATGTACCACAGGCTTTTAAGGTGGCAGTAATTAAACCATTACTTAAAAAGCCATCACTTGACCCAGCTATCTTAGCTAATTATAGGCCAATCTCCAACCTTCTGTTGTGTGGGCCGCCAGAAGAGGAGGTACTGCTGGCCCACCACCAGAGGGCGCCCTGCCTGAAGTGCGGGCTTCAGGCACGAGAGGGCGCTGCCGCCACGGACACAGCCGGGGGTGACAGCTATCACTCATTATCTCTTGACAGCTGTCACCCATCTACTCTACAGCATCTCACTCCATAAAGACCAGACGTCATCTCCACCTCGTTGCCGAGATATCGTACTTCTATGGAGGTAACTTTCTCTGCCTGTATTAATTGATTCCAAGAGCTATTGTTTTGCAGCTGTCAACCAGAGGACCGGCGTGGGTCGCGACTGTTTCGTCCTACGTCCGTCAGATAAGTGGTTAAACAGACGCTGCACGAGTGTGTGTTAGAGGTGGAGGTGGCATTCCCACCGTTGTTGTTACGGGGTGTACACACACCCACACTTGTCTGTCTTTGTTCTTCGCCAGCAGTACCAGATCCGACAGTCGGGGACGGTGATCACCTGGGAATTCGGGACTTGGCGGCTCCAGTATTCACCAGGTTTGGTGGCGGCGGAAATCGTGTGGTTCCGGCTCTTCTCAGGACAGACATCTTCTATCCTCGAGCCTGCCCACACGTCACCTTTGTGGATTGACTGTTATCAGATTCTGAGATTGTCTGTGTATTCGTTGTGCACCTTCACAACATTAAATTGTTACTTTTTGGCTCATCTATTGACCGTTCATTTGTGCCCCCTGTTGTGGGTCCGTGTCACTACACTTTCACAACACCTTCCTTTTCTCTCAAAAATTCTTGAAAGGGTAGTTGTAAAACAGCTAACTGATCATCTGCAGAGGAATGGTCTATTTGAAGAGTTTCAGTCAGGTTTTAGAATTCATCATAGTACAGAAACAGCATTAGTGAAGGTTACAAATTATCTTCTTATGGCCTCAGACAGTGGACTCATCTCTGTGCTTGTTCTGTAGACCTCATTGCTGCTTTTGATACTGTTGACCATAAAATTTTATTACAGAGATTAGAGCATGCCATAGGTATTAAAGGCACTGCGCTGCAGTGGTTTGAATCATATTTATCTAATCGATTACAATTTGTTCATGTAAATGGGGAATCTTCTTCACAGACTAAGGTTAATTATGGAGTTCCACAAGGTTCTGTGCTAGGACCAATTTTATTCACTTTATACACGTTTCCTTTAGGCAGTATTATTAGACGGCATTGCTTAAATTTTCATTGTTACGCAGATGATACCCAGCTTTATCTATCCATGAAGCCAGAGGACACACACCAGTTAGCTAAACTGCAGGATTGTCTTACAGACATAAAGACATGGATGACCTCTAATTTCCTGCTTTTAAACTCAGATAAAACTGAAGTTATTGTACTTGGCCCCACAAATCTTAGAAACATGGTGTCTAACCAGATCCTTACTCTGGATGGCATTACCCTGACCTCTAGTAATACTGTGAGAAATCTTGGAGTCATTTTTGATCAGGATATGTCATTCAATGCGCATATTAAACAAATATGTAGGACTGCTTTTTTGCATTTGCGCAATATCTCTAAAATTAGAAAGGTCTTGTCTCAGAGTGATGCTGAAAAACTAATTCATGCATTTATTTCCTCTAGGCTGGACTATTGTAATTCATTATTATCAGGTTGTCCTAAAAGTTCCCTGAAAAGCCTTCAGTTAATTCAAAATGCTGCAGCTAGAGTACTGGACAGGGACTAGAAGGAGAGAGCATATCTCACCCATATTGGCCTCTCTTCATTGGCTCCCTGTTAATTCTAGAATAGAATTTAAAATTCTTCTTCTTACTTATAAGGTTTTGAATAATCAGGTCCCATCTTATCTTAGGGACCTCATAGTACCATATCACCCCAACAGAGCGCTTCGTTCTCAGACTGTAGGCTTACTTGTAGTTCCTAGGGTTTGTAAGACTAGAATGGGAGGCAGAGCCTTCAGCTTTCAGGCTCCTCTCCTGTGGAACCAGCTCCCAATTCAGATCAGGGAGACAGACACCCTCTCTACTTTTAAGATTAGGCTTAAAACTTCCTTTTTGCTAAAGCTTATAGTAGGGCTGGATCAGGTGACCCTGAACCATCCCTTAGTTATGCTGCTATAGACGTAGACTGCTGGGGGGTTCCCATGATGCATTGAGTGTTTCTTTCTCTTTTTGCTCTGTATGCACCACTCTGCATTTAATCATTAGTGATTGATCTCTGCTCCCCTCCACAGCATGTCTTTTTCCTGGTTCTCTCCCTCAGCCCCAACCAGTCCCAGCAGAAGACTGCCCCTCCCTGAGCCTGGTTCTGCTGGAGGTTTTCTTCCTGTTAAAAGGGAGTTTTTCCTTCCCACTGTTGCCAAGTGCTTGCTCACAGGGGGTCGTTTTGACCGTTGGGGTTTTTCCGTAATTATTGTATGGCCTTGCCTTACAATATAAAGCGCCTTGGGGCAACTGTTTGTTGTGATTTGGCACTATATAAATAAAATTGATTTGATTTGATTGATTTGTTTTATCAAATTCTTTTTGTCCATTTCTCTAAAACTGTATTGTGGCATTATTAGTTATTATTAATATTATTGTTGTTGTTTCTGTTATTATTGTTATTGATATATAAAAATAAATGAATAAAATATTACAATTTGTAATAAATTTGACTCTTTTACGACAACAAACGCTGAGCCATTAATTATTATACAGAAAACAAATGTGCTGACAGCTGCAACAGCTTAATGCTAACTTCAACATTGAAAATGCCATAGACATGCTAACGCGTTAGCATCGGTCCCGTTTTTAAGTTATAAAATACATCTATCAACTGTTTCAGAAGACATAACAGGTCAGATTAACATAAAAAGGTAAATGTTACTCACAGACATATGCTCTTGGGGTTTTAGTGGGAAAAATTAAGATTAAGTGAAATAAAACACTGAATCAACAAAGCACCCGATCAAAGCACTGCTCCGATTGGTTCACAGCAAAGCTGCGCTGCAGAAACGGATGATTTATATGGAAGAAACGAAACATTTGTGGTAAAACAAGTTATTTAACAACTAATTGATGACTAAATTAGTTGACAACTATTTTAATAATCGATTAAATCGATTAGTGTTTCAGCACACCCCCACCCCCCCAGTCCGACGCCCCGTTTGCCATCACCGTTTATTGTATTCACTTTTATGTCTCTATCTGTCACATCCTAGTTTTGGTTTATTATTAGGTTTTCTGTTTTTTCCCCTTTTTTAGACTAGTTACATTATTCTTAGTTTTGCCCCTTTTATTTTGCTCACCTATTATTGTTTGTGTGGAGCACTTCATGTTTTACACCGTAATTTTTCTGTCAGTTGCTTCTCTTACGTTGCACTGCTTTGTTTTTCTCTCACACACGCTCTTGCCTCTCTTCCCACTTCTTTGACTCACTAACCACACCTCTTTCCAGAACCTTCCTCACACCTGCTTCACATCACACCCTGATTACTCCCCTTATTTAAACCCTCACTGTTCCACAGCTCACTGCCCAATTGTTGACTTTGTTCACTCTCTCTCGCCTCTCGTATTCATCCGGTTTGCACTCTAGTATTTTCAACCTTGCTTGTGTACTCCAACCTCTGCCTCACTGTTATCCTGAACTCAGCCTGGTTTTTGACTCTGCCTTTGGTTTTGCCTGTATTACTCTTTGACGCCGTTTGCACGAACTCTGCTCGTTTTGGCCCACGACTCAGCCTGTACCATGTCTGATACCTCGGCCTATATGTCCGACTACCTGTGTACCGAATCCAATGCCTGGTTACCAGATAAAGCCTTTATTCTTCTCTTTCAACCTCGTCTGTACCATGTCTGATACCTCTGCCTATATGTCTGACTAATTGTGTACTGAATCCAATGCCTGGTTACCAGATAAAGACTTTTATTCTTCTTGGTCAACCTCATCTGTGAGTCTGCATAGGTCTCCTACTGTTTCCTGTGTCAAGCTACCACAAGTCCTGACAGGCAGCTGTAAAACAGTGGCATCATCAAAAAACCGGGCTGAGGTCAGGAGCACGGCAATCAGTAGAACAAGGGCTAAGACAAAAGGCTGAGGTCGATACAAACAGGCAGGGTTGGCAACAAGAACTATGGGTAGGAACTATGGTAGGACATGAACAAACAAGCAATAAAACCCAGGGCTTAAATACACAGAGGTTAATTAGGCAGTGATGTGAAACAGGTGTGGTGAGCTGCCAGGAGGAGGGCATGGACTAACAAAGATAAGAGACACTGTGAGGCAAGAGAGTGCAGTGACAAGGCGTGAGGAGATGACAAACAAAACAGGGCGTGGCCAACAGAGATGAGGAAGGACAAGAGAGTGCAGTGATCAGAGGGAGACTGTTGTGTGGGCCGCTGAAGAGGAAGTACTGCTGGCCCACCACACCGAGGGCGCACTGCATGGAGTGCGGGCTCCATGCACCAGAGGGCGCTGCAGCATCCATGGGAGTAGCCTGGGTGGACAGCTGTCACCCATCACCAAGACACAGCTGTTCCACTCAGCACAGAGGTATATCAGGAGGACGGCGTTCCACCTCAGTGCCGAGATATCGCCTAAGACTAAGGTAGTATCTCTCTGCATTTATATATTGCATAACCAGCTAAACCTGTTAAACCTTTTCAGGACTGGTGACTACAGATAGCTTCATTGTTTGGATAAGTACTCACATTCTGCTTTCTGTTCTTTGACAAGAGGTGGACGGCGGCTTCTCACCTCTCCGTTACTGGGTGCGGTCATCCACGCCTGTGTGTTGTTGCTCTCTCACTGCCAGCAGTACCGGATCGACGAGCGGAGGCAGTGGCACCTTGGGAATTCGGGACCTTGGCGGTTTCCAGTATTTCCAGGGTTCGGTGGCAGGGAGATCTGGGTGGTCTCCGGTTCGACTGAGACGGACGTCTCCTACCTTCGAGCCTGCCCACACGACACCAGCGGATTCGACCCCAAATTGTGTTTGTTATATTAATGTGCTTGTTTCACAGTAGTAAATCTTGTATTTACCTTCTCCATTGTCCGTTCATGCGCCCCTGTTGTGGGTCCGTGTTCCTACACTTCACAACAGAGGACAATGATACAAATGAATCTGCCCGTGAATACATGAGAACAGAGATGAGGAGTGTAGATAAGGGAGTGCAGAGTGACAGCATGGACATGACTAATAACCCTAAACTAACAATACTAAATATCAAGACCGAGAAGACCTAAAAAAACAAAGGATGCATGGTATCTCAACAAGAAAAGGTTAATACTAGACAATACATAGAAAGACAGAAAGAAGGCAGCAAGAAATTAAAGGCTGAAACTAGAACAGAACTGATACGAATAATAGAACGAAGACTAAGTGGTAAAACTGACAAATCAAAGTAGTGACACAAGCAATCATGAGACAACAATCAAAAACAGTGGATCAAACTGAACTAAACAAGAGTGGAACTCAACATTTGGCTAAGAATGATGAACAGAACAACAAGGTGTGAGAAAAGCAAAATAACAGATGATCAAAAACAGACAAAAAGAAATCAATAAAGACTGGCAGAAAAACCATAATGATCAAAGGACTAAGCCAGGGCAAATCATGACAGCTTCTAGGGGTTGGTAAAGTTAGAACCTGCTTGGTGAAGTGCCTTAAGGCAGCTTTGTTGTGATTTGGTGCTATGTAAATTTAAAAATTGAAACTGGGCAGCACGGTGGCTTAGTAGTTAGCAATGTTGCCTCACAGCGAGGAGGTCATGGGTTTATTCCCATCTGTGGCCTTTCTTTGTGGAGTTTGCATGTTCTCCCTGTGTTTACATGGGTTCTCTCTGGGTGCTCCGGCTTCCTCCCGCATCCAAAGACATGCAGGTTAGGTGGATTGGAATCTTTAAATTGTCTGTAGGCACATGTACGGTTGTGAATGTGTTTCTTTGTCTATATGTGGCCCTGCGTCAGATTGGCATCTTGTCCAGAGTGAACCCTGCCTCACGCTCTGTGACTGTTGGGATAGGTTCCAGCCTCCCACGGCCCTTAATTGGGCTCAGTGGTTGAAGAAGAGTGGTGAGAGAAATTGATCTGGAAGAAAATAAGTGAAATTGAAGATAACCCTGTCCATGACATCACATAAAATGTCAGCTGAATAACTGTTAAGAAAATATCAAAATTTCGACCTGGGGTTGGCTTGGACCCCAGTTGTGCTGACCAGGTTCAAGAACACAAGTGAAATACTTTAAACTGAAGTTTGTGCTCAGGTCCACACACTTTGCAGTTATTGAATCTTAATAACATCTTATATGTTGACATTGTTTTTGCCTTTTAGACTTTGAAAGAACTTCTGAAAGAGGAGAACAATGCCACTCCACATTCTTCTGAGGAGGTGGAGGAAAAAGAGGTGACCTAGCAGTCAAATTTGGGTTTGGAGATGGGAGGGAACGGTTGTGGGACTCCTCTGACCCAAGAAACTCTGTCCCGGTTGAGAAGGAGAACTCCTGACGGGACCCCTCAGTGATCTCCTGAGGACATCAAAGCGTTCCTGGGGCCCGCTATAAGAAGGGCAGCCAGAGGAGCTGTTTTCGGATTCCGCTTGGACAGAATCGGTTCCTTCAGCGGGCCGGCTGCTGAGAATAAGGTCCTTTTTTGTTTTGGTGTTTTTTTTTTTTGTTTGTTTGTTTGTTTTTTGTCCAAACTAAATTTCATCATTTAGCAAAAAATTATGTCATATTTCAGCATGTGGTCATATGAAAGCTTTGGAAGTCTGTAGGGTCAAACAATATTTTCAGTACATATTTTATTCAATTTATTACCACTGAAGGACAAACTAATTAGAGGATTCTTCAGTTCAGTGGCCATCTTTTTGGTACACTGAAAGTACAAATCCACTCCATATGGGCCAACAGATTCAGGAAAAACACACAGTCCATTCCACTACGTTATATTTATTTAACAGTGACTCCTTTTCTTCTTACAGAAGTGTTTTTTTTTTCTTTTTTCTTATTGTTTGTGCACCATTAACACCAGATCAAATTCCTTGTATATGCCAACTTACTTCGCAATAAATTCAATTCTGATTCAATGAAGAAAAGACTGTTTGGACCAAATAAATGTGGGATTCAGCAAAAATCCACCAAGAGGGAACCTGACTCATCCAGCACCCCCTCCCAAATTAAACATGCAATTAAGCAAAAGAAAGACACAAGAAAAAGTCAAAAACACTTTATATTGACTACCCCTGTCACGCTAGACACCGAATGAGCCTGAATCCCCTCCGAATGAAAATTCGACCCACATTCCGGAAGTGTCGATGTTAGGATTGGGGTTTTGTTGCTGCTCTTCGTGTCTTGGTTGTTGGTTCTGTTATGTTTAGGCTCTTGCTGGGGTTTTTTTCTGTTTGGGTCTGTCTGTCCCTTTCTCTCTTGTCTTCTCTGCTGACTCTTGGTGGTGGGCGTTTCTCTCACTCTCTGGTCATGCCCTCCTTCTGGTTCATTCCAGGCACACTTGTTCCCAATCATCACCTCATCACCTGGGTGTATTTAAGCTCCTCAGTTCTCCGTGTCATTTGCCAGATTGATGCGCCTAGTGCCTTCTCTCCAGCTCTCTTTGCATTCTTGACCTGCTTGCCTCCTGTGTGTTACGATTACCTGCCTGTATCCTTGACCCTGCCTTTGCCTGATGTTTTTGGTTTGTTACTCTTGTTGGACTGCCTTACTGTGTACCGGACCCAGTTTACTGCTTCAGTAAACTGCTTCTACCTACAGAGCTTGTTGTCAGAGTCCTGCATTTGCATCCAGCTACACCAGTAACAGTCAGGCACAGTTGTGCAGCCACCACGAATGTTTAGCACACGTTCAAAACATTCGGGGCACAATCAAAGTGGAATAATATTTAACAGCAGGCGAAGTGCAGTGTGACTGCAATATGACTGCATTCTACATATATGTATAGCGCCAAATCACAACAAACAGTTGCCCCAAGGCACTTTATATTGTAAGGCAAGGCCATACAATAACTACGGAAAAACCCTAACGGTCAAACGACCCCCCTGTGAGCAAGCACTTGGTGACAGTGGGAAGGAAAAACTCCCTTTTTACAGGAAGAAACCTCCAGCAGAACCAGGCTCAGGGAGGGGCAGTCTTCTGCTGGGACTGGTTGGGGCTGAGGGAGAGAACCAGGAAAAAGACATGCTGTGGAGGGGAGCAGAGATCAATCACTAATGATAAATGCAGAGTGGTGCATACAGAGCAAAAAAGAGAAAGAAACACTCAGTGCATCATGGGAACCCCCCAGCAGTCTAAGTCTATAGCAGCATAACTAAGGGATGGTTCAGGGCACCTGACCCAGCCCTAACTATAAGCTTTAGCAAAAAGGAAAGTTTTAAGCCTAATCTTAAAAGTAGAGAGGGTGTCTGTCTCTCTGATCTGAATTGGGAGCTGGTTCCACAGGAGAGGAGCCTGAAAGCTGAAGGCTCTGCCTCCCATTCTACTCTTACAAACCCTAGGAACTACAAGTAAGCCTGCAGTCTGAGAGCGAAGCTGATTATTCAAAACCTTATAAGTAAGAAGAAGAATTATAAATTCTATTCTAGAATTAACAGGAAGCCAATGAAGAGAGGCCAATATGGGTGAAATGTGTTCTCTCCTTCTAGTCCCCGTCAGTACTTTAGCTGCAGCATTTTGAATTAACTGAAGGCTTTTTTAGGGAACTTTTAGGACAACCTGATAATAATGAATTACAATAGTCCAGCCTAGAGGAAATAAATGCATGAATTAGTTTTTCAGCATCACTCTGAGACAAGACCTTTCTAATTTTAGAGATATTGCGCAAATGCAAAAAAGCAGTCCTACATATTTGTTTAATATGCGCATTGAATGACATATCCTGATCAAAAATGATCCCAAGATTTCTCACAGTATTACTAGAGGTCAGGGTAATGCCATCCAGAGTAAGGATCTGGTTAGACACCATGTTTCTAAGATTTGTGGGGCCAAGTACAATAACTTCAGTGTTATCTGAGTTTAAAAGCAGGAAATTAGAGGTCATCCATGTCTTTATGTCTGTAAGACAATCCTGCAGTTTAGCTAATTGGTGTGTGTCCTCTGGCTTCCTGGATAGATAACGCTGGGTATCATCTGCGTAACAATGAAATTTAAGCAATGCTGTCGAATAATACTGCCTAAGGGAAACATGTATAAGTGAATAAAATTGGTCCTAGCACATAACCTTGTGGACTCCATAATTAACCTTAGTCTGTGAAGAAGATTCCCCATTTACATGAACAAATTGTAATCTATTAGATAAATATGATTCAAACCACCGCCAGCGCAGTGCCTTAATACCTATGGCATGCTCTAATCTCTGTAATAAAATTTTATGGTCAACAGTATCAAAAGCAGCACTGAGGTCTAACAGAACAAGCACAGAGATGAGTCCACTGTCTGAGGCCACAAGGAAGATCATTTGGTAACCTTCACTAATGCTGTTTCTGTACTATGATGAATTCTAAAACCTGACTGAATCTCTTCAAATAGACCATTCCTCTGCCGATGATCAGTTAGCTGTTTTACAACTACCATTTCAAGAATTTTTGAGAGAAAAGGAAAGGTTGGAGATTGGCCTATAATTAGCTCAGATAGCTGGGTCAAGTGATGGCTTTTTAAGTAATGGTTTAATTACTGCCACCTTAAAAGCCTGTGGTACATAGCCAACTAATAAAGATAGATTGATCATATTTAAGATCGAAGCATTAATTAATGGTAGGGCTTCCTTGAGCAGCCTGGTAGGAATGGGGTCTAATAGACATGTTGATGGTTTGGAGGAAGTAACTAATGAAAATAACTCAGACAGAACAATCGTAGAGAAAGAGTCTAACCAAATACCGGCATCACTGAAAGCAGCCAAAGATAACGATATGTCTTTGGGATGGTTATGAGTAATTTTTCTCTAATAGTTAAAATTTTATTAGCAAAGAAAGCCATGAAGTCATTACTAGTTAAAGTTAAAGGAATACTCGGCTCAATAGAGCTCTGGACTCTTTGTCAGCCTGGCTACAGTGCTGAAAAGAAACCTGGGGTTGTTCTTATTTTCTTCAATTAGTGATGAGTAGTAAGATGTCCTAGCTTTACAGAGGGCTTTTTTTATAGAGCACAGACTCTTTTTCCAGGCTAAGTGAAGATCTTCTAAATTAGTGAGACGCCATTTCCTCTCCAACTTACGGGTTATCTGCTTTAAGCTGCGAGTTTGTGAGTTATACCATGGAGTCAGGCACTTCTGATTTAAAGCTCTCTTTTTCAGAGGAGCTACAGCATCCAAAGTTGTCTTCAATGAGGATGTAAACTATTGATGAGATACTCTATCTCACTCACAGAGTTTAGGTAGCTACTGCACTGTGTTGGTATATGGCATTAGAGAACATAAAGAAGGAATCATATCCTTAAACCTAGTTACAGCGCTTTCTGAAAGACCTCTAGTGTAATGAAACTTATTCCCCACTGCTGGGTAGTCCATCAGAGTAAATGTAAATGTTATTAAGAAATGATCAGACAGAAGGGAGTTTTCTGGGAATACTGTTAAGTCTTCAATTTCCATACCATAAGTCAGAACAAGATCTAAGATATGATTAAAGTGGTGGGTGGACTCATTTATTTTTTGAGCAAAGCCAATAGAGTCTAATAATAGATTAAATGCAGTGTTGAGGCTGTCATTCTCAGCATCTGTGTGGATGTTAAAATTGCCCACTATAATTATCTTATCTGAGCTAAGCACTAAGTCAGACAAAAGGTCTGAAAATTCACAGAGAAATAGGATGGGGTAATGAGGGGATGGCAGGGGGAGAGAAGCTGCAGAGAGGTGTGTAAGACTACAACTCTGCTTCCTGGTCCCAACCCTGGATAGTCACGGTTTGGAGGGTTTAATAAAATAGCCAGATTTCTAGAATGAGAGTTGCTCCATCCAAAGTGGGATGGATGCCGTCTTTCCTAACAAGACCAGGTTTTCCCAGAAGCTTTGCCAGTTATCTATGAAGCCCACCTCATTTTTTGGACACACTCAGACAGCCAGAAATTCAAGGAGAACATGCGGCTAAACATGTCACTCCCGGTCCGATTGGGGAGGGGCCCAGAGAAAACTACAGAGTCCGACATTGTTTTTGCAAAGTTACACACCGATTCAATGTTAATTTTAGTGACCTCCGATTGGCGTAACCGGGTGTCATTACTGCCGACGTGAATTACAATCTTACCAAATTTACGCTTAGCCTTAGCCAGCAGTTTCAAATTTCCTTCAATTGTCGCCTGCTCTGGTCCCCGGAAGACAATTGACTATGGTTGCTGGTGTTGCTAACTTCACATTTCTCAAAACAGAGTCGCCAGTAACCAGAGTTTGATCCTCGGCGGGTGTGTCGCAGAATGGGGAAAAATGGTTAGAAATGTGAACGGGTTGGCGGTGTACACGGGGCTTCTGTTTAGGGCTACGCTTCCTCCTCACAGTCACCCAGTCGGCCTGCTTTCCCGGCTGCTCGGAATCTGCTGGAAGGGAACTAATGGCGGCTAAGCTACCTTGGTCCGCACCGACTACAGGGCCCTGGCTAGCTGTAGAATTTTCCACGGTGCGGAGTCGAGTCTCCAATTCGCCCAGCCTGGCCTCCAAAGCTACGAATAAGCTACACTTATTACAAGTACCATTACTGCTAAAGGAGGCTGAGGAATAACTAAACATTTCACACCCAGAGCAGAAAGGTGCGGGAGAGACAGGAGAAGCCACCATGCTAAACCGGCTAAGAGCTAGTAGCTGCGCTAAGCTAGCGGATTCCTAAAAACACACAAAGTGAATAATGTGTAAATAATTTAGAGGTGATTCAGCAGAGGGAGTGCTTTAGTTAAGGCACGTGAAGATTACACTGTGAAACAAATCGTTATCTAAGTATCTAGATCAATCTAACTACGCAGATTAAACATTTAACAGATACAGCAAAACACCGCTGTGCTCCGGAACAGGAAGTGATACAATACCACAGTGAGAGCCAACCACCAGTAGAGGCCAACTGTGCACATAACTGTGCAATAAAGATGAATGAGTATATAATCAGTTTGGTCAGTGGCTAGACTCAGCCTGGAGCTGGCCTAGAAGGGCGATGTAAGGCGCCTCCTTCCCTTCACTAGCCTGGGTGGACACCTTGGGCAAGTGTTAGTACACCCTCAGCCTCCCTTGCCAGGGTCACGGTTTCTATTGCCTTGTAGGCGGCTAGGAATAGCCAAAGGCTAAGGGAGCGAACACCTCCAGAAAACCCGGCGTGGAGCCCCGTGAGACAGTCTGATGTTTTTCAGTCACTGGCAACTCCTGCAGTTGACCTGGTCCCAAACGTATTGGTTATGCCTTTCCTTTGGACCTTACCAGCTAGACCGAGAGGGGGATTCTGGGTGATGTGTGAACCAGTCTCTCCTTATACACAGCCCTGGCAAGTGCCTGAAGAGGCAACTTCAGCGTGTCACCTAACACAAAATCAATCCAGGGAGTGTGCAGTTACCAGTTAAAAGTCATGGCTAAATTGGTATATGGCCTGATGACTGGGGCCACTCCTGACAGTGGGAGGGACTGCCCACATCACATTCCCTAGAAGCACTGCACGAGGCCAGAAGAAAGAAAGAAGTTGTGAAAGAATGTAGTGTAGAATGTAGAAGTGTGAAAGAAGAATGTATGAAATGTGCCAACGACTACTGGATGAATCTCTGTGCTAAGATCCAGGCTGCAGCTGACACCGGCAATGTCAATGGTATGTTCAGTGGAATTAAGAAGGCCATTGGACCTACACAAGCAAAGTATGCCCCACTGAAGTCATCAACTGGGGAGATCATAACTGAAAATTCTAAACTGATGGTGCTGGGTTGAGCATTACAGTGAGCTCTATGGTGGCGCCAGCTCCATTTCTGCCTGTGCTGTCAACCTAATCAAAAGGCTGCCCACATTGTATGAATTAGATGCAATTCCCATCAAAGAAGAGCTCTCCAAAGCTATCAAAGAAATATCTTCTGGCAAGGCACCTGGCTTAGATGGGATTCCTACTGAGGTCTTCAAATGTGGCAGAAGCAAGCTCTTCGACACCCTTCATCTGCTTCTCTGCAAGTGCTGGGAGTTTGGATCCATTCCACAGGATATGAAAGATTCCTCCATTAATAATCTGTACAAGAACAAGGGAGACCGTAGTGATCACAATAACTACCATGGTATCTCACTACTGTGCATTGCTGGTAAGCTCTTTGCTCGAGTAGCACACACACACCACCTACAGAGACTCGCTGAGAGGGTCTACCCCGAATCTCAATGTGGTTTCCGTCCTAATCGCTCTACAGTGTATATCAAATTCTCTCTAAGGCAGCTGCAGGAGAAATGTTGAGAACAACAATGACCCCTTTTCATTGCCTTTTCCGATCTTACAAAGGTCTTTGATTTGGTCAGTAGGGAAGGTTTGTTTAGCATCTTGTATTTAATTGGCTGCCCCCTAAACTCCTCAGCTTCATCAAGTCAATTCATGACGGCACCCGAGGCACTGTCAATGTTGATGGCAACACGTCCAAGGCCTTCGACATTAACATTGGTGTTAAACAGGGTTGTGTATTAGCTCCAACTCTCTTCAACATCTTCTCCATTCTCGTGAAACACGCTTTTGGGTCAGCAGACAAGTGTGTTCTGCTTCGTTCTCGATCTGATGGGAAATGATTCAACCCAGCTCATCTCTGAACCAAAACCAAAGTCCGCAAGTGTTTGCTACGCAACCTCCTATTCGCTGACGATGCTGCTGCCATTGCTCATAATGAAGATGAGCTGCAGACCCTCCTTGATTGCTTCTCAAGCGCCTGTGCGGTATTCAGTCTTACTATCAGCCTGAAGAAGATGAAAGTCATGCACCAAGACTCTGATGTCATACCCACTCTTACCATCAATGACTATACCCTGGATGCCGTCCCACAATTTGCCTATCTTGGTTCAACCACCTCTGTGAACAGATCCCTGGATGCAGAAGTCGGGAAAAGAATTGGTAAAGCAGCAACAACCATGATAAAGCTTTCCTCCCAAGTGTGGAAAAAAATAAGCTTATGACCCAGACGAAGATAGCTGTATACCAAGCATATATCTTGAGCATTTTGCTTTATAGCAGCGATACATGGACCACCTACGCTGGGCAGGAAAGGCACTTACACATCTTCCATATTGTCATGACAGGCAGTTACCCAACACCCAGAGCGGCTGGACCCGCAATGCAAACTCCCAGACTAGTCTTTGGTGAAAGAGAAATCATAGTCTTTATTCCAGGCCTTGGTTTGGTACACATGTGGTCAGTAAGCACAGCAGAAGTACCAACAGGATTAGGCAGAGATGCAGTCATAAACGAGCAGGGTTCAGAGGCACGAGCAAACACTGACATCTGGGATGAGGCAAGAGGCATAGACAAAGAGTACAGAGCAGGATTCAGAACACGGCAAAACAAAAACTCAGAACTGTGAAAGGCGCTGGAAAGTGTACAAAGACAACAATCTGGCGAGAGACTGAGACTGTGAGGGTTTAAATGTTGGTGGACAAATCAGTGTGAAACAAGGAACAGGTGGTGTTGACGAGGTGCACATGTGGAGCAATCCAGAAAGGGGGCATGGCTAGTTGACCAAGATAGTGTACTGTGCAAGATAGTTGAGAGAGGACTGATGAAAGAGACAAAGATGCGTGGGCAGGTGTGACAGTGTGAGAAAATCGAAACACAAAGCAGACAGACACAAGGTGAGAGACAGACATGAGGCAGGTGCAGTGATGAAAGAACATAATCAGATGGACATGAGGGACAAGGACATGATGGCAGGTGCATGGGTGAGGTGTGAAACAGACAAATGGCTATGGGGAAAAAACTGAGAACCGAGCTACAACAGAAACCGAGGGCAGAATAAAATACAACTATGAACAGGAATTTGAACAGAGCAAGAACATGATAATTAATCAGAGAATAACAGTAAAATAAACAAAAGACAAAACAAGACTGGACCTGATTTATGACTGAAATATACCAACAGATGACAAAATAAACAAAGACTAATAATTAACAGAAAACAAAACCCGATACTTAAGCATAACTGATAACACAAATGAGAACAGCAAAATAAACAAGTGAGAAACTAATGGACAATAAATGAAAATACAACTGACAGAAGGAACTAGAATGGAACTGAACAAAAGGCCAAAGTAAAAGTAACAAAGAAAACAAAGTGCCAAAGCAAAATGGAACATAGAATAAACACATAATGTAAACAAACAACTAATAAATCAAAGCGGGGCACATGAAGGGAAAAAGAAAGAGGGGAAAAACCAAATCACTGCCCAGAGCTGGCCAAAATCGTGAAACACATGAGATGCCTTCACCGTATCCTATCAATTCACTGGAAAGACAAAGTCCCAAACAACTAGTATGTATGAGAGAGATCTGGGGTCCCCTCACTTTATCCCCTGCTTAGGCAAAGGGAGGTTGAGGTGGCTGGGCCACGTTCGTCGAAACCCAAAGGATCTCCTTTACGGGGAATTAGAACATGGTTCAAGGCCCATTGGACATCCTGAGCTCCACTTCAGGGATGGATGCAAGAGAGATATGAACACAATCGACCTGGCTGCCGATAACTGGGAGGTGCTGGCCGCAGATCATGACAGATGGAGGTCCTCTTACAGTGGGTCCCTTGAAGTGAGGGAAAGGAAAGTAAGAAATGAAGCCTCTGAGAAAAGACAGAGGAGGAAGGCTGCTGAATTTGCTCTTCCAGCTTCTTTTCTTGTGCACTTGTTGCAGTCATTACTGCCGTTCAAGAATCTGGCTTTTCAGCCACATGAAGAGATGTTGAAACCCATGCTAATGTCATGGTCTTTTGACAGAAGACGGCCTAGTAGTACAACCCCTGGCAATAATTATGGAATCACCGGCCTTGGAGGATGTTCATTCAGTTGTTTAATTTTGTAGAAAAAAAGCAGATCACAGACATGACACAAAACTAAAGTCATTTCAAATGGCAACTTTCTGGTTTTAAGAAACGCTATAAGAAATCAGGAAAAATAATTGTGGCAGTCAGTAACGGTTACTTTTTTAGACCAAGCAGAGGGAAAAAATATGGAATCACTCAATTCTGAGGAATAAATTATGGAATCACCCTGTAAATTTTCATCCCCAAAACTAACACCTGCATCAAATCAGATCTGCTCGTTAGTCTGCATCTAAAAGGAGTGATCACACCTTGGAGAGCTGTTGCACCAAGTGGACTGACATGAATCATGGCTCCAACACGAGAGATGTCAATTGAAACAAAGGAGAGGATTATCAAACTCTTAAAAGAGGGTAAATCATCACACAATGTTGCAAAAGATGTTGGTTGTTCACAGTCAGCTGTGTCTAAACTCTGGACCAAATACAAACAACATGGGAAGGTTGTTAAAGGCAAACATACTGGTAGACCAAGGAAGACATCGAAGCGTCAAGACAGAAAACTTAAAGCAATATGTCTCAAAAATCGAAAATGCACAACAAAACAAATGAGGAACAAATGGGAGGAAACTGGAGTCAACGTCTGTGACCGAACTGTAAGAAACCGCCTAAAGGAAATGGGATTTACATACAGAAAAGCTAAACGAAAGCCATCATTAACACCTAAACAAAAAAAAAACAAGGTTACAATGGGCTAAGGAAAAGCAATCGTGGACTGTGGATGACTGGATGAAAGTCATATTCAGTGATGAATCTCGAATCTGCATTGGGCAAGGTGATGATGCTGGAACTTTTGTTTGGTGCCGTGCCAATGAGATTTATAAAGATGACTGCCTGAAGAGAACATGTAAATTTCCACAGTCATTGATGATATGGGGCTGCATGTCAGGTAAAGGCACTGGGGAGATGGCTGTCATTACATCATCAATAAATGCACAAGTTTACGTTGATATTTTGGACGCTTTTCTTATCCCATCAATTGAAAGGATGTTTGGGGATGATGAAATCATTTTTCAAGATGATAATGCATCTTGTCATAGAGCAAAAACTGTGAAACATTCCTTGCAAAAAGACACATAGGGTCAATGTCATGGCCTGCAAATAGTCCGGATCTTAATCCAATTGAAAATCTTTGGTGGAAGTTGAAGAAAATGGTCCATGACAAGGCTCCAACCTGCAAAGCTGATCTGGCAACAGCAATCAGAGAAAGTTGGAGCCAGATTGATGAAGAGTACTGTTTGTCACTCATTAAGTCCATGCCTCAGAGACTGCAAGCTGTTATAAAAGCCAGAGGTGGTGCAACAAAATACTAGTGATGTGTTGGAGCGTTCTTTTGTTTTTCATGATTCCATAATTTTTTCCTCAGAATTGAGTGATTCCATATTTTTTTCCTCTGCTTGGTCTAAAAAAGTAACCGTTACTGACTGCCACAATTTTTTTTCCTGATTTCTTATAGTGTTTCTTAAAGCCAGAAAGTTGCCGTTCGAAATGACTTTAGTTTTGTGTCATGTCTGTGATCTGCTTTTTTTTCTACAAAATTAAACAACTGAATGAACATCCTCCGAGGCCGGTGATTCCATAATTATTGCCAGGGGTTGTAGTATATAATCAGAGCAGTAAAATGATCAGCCAGCATGAGTGCCACATTGACTCAATACAAGATGACAATCAGTGGTAGCAATCTGCAACCTGCAGTGAATAAAAAACTTTAATGAAGTTCCAGTCAGTAATGGGTTAACGCGATTAAATATTGTGTTCATCTTCACTGTATTATTTATTTATTTTTTTATTTTATTTATATAGCGCCAAATCACAACAAACAGTTGCCCCGAATAGATAAATATAAGAAAATAATTTAAAAGTAATTATTAGGAATATATTCACCAAAGTAACATGGATGGCCTATTTGCTGGCTGTAGATGACAGCATTATAAATATGGCAGTCAAAATACACTAAATACTCCACAGAATTGTTACCAAAATCATCCGCAGTCTTACATAATATAATCCTGTTTAAAATATCCTCAGTACAAAATAACTCCTGGAGTTCAAGATGGATGTTATTCATATAATACAGCCAAATACAGTCAGTAAAGTTGTACCGGCCATAGTATCACATTGAAAATATTTGACTTAAAAACCCATCTAAAGTACATTGTTTCCACATTGCTATGTAACAGGTGATATGATAAAACAGGTAGACAATGCGTTATGCTGCATTGATAACCTTCATTCAACACAGGAAGTACTGTGATCTATAAAAGATGAAAAAACAAATGATGATATACATCTAGGTACATGATTGACATGATTATATAAGAGTTGTTCTGTAAGGCAGAATTCATGTTGTGGATCAGCATCTCTACTAATTAAAGTGCATGACAAAATACAAATAAAAGTAAGTTTATTATTTCAATAGACATGCCATTATACAGTAAGTGTAGGAATGACAATCCAGTACCTTTTTCCATGTGGATCAGTAGAAGCACCTGGTGGGAATAACTGCACACAATCACAGGGTCAGCACTGGTGGGGAGTCGATGTGGCCTTGACCCGGACTGATCATTTTACTGATCTGACTCAGTTACCTTCATGCATGTACTTATTCCCCCTTTTGACAACTTTGTGTCAGTCATCAATACATATGGATCTGTAACGTATACAGCGACATAGTAGCCACCAATGCAGCATCCATTTGACAGTGGAGGCCTCTGGTGCCTTTTCAAGTCTCCTGCGTCTTTCTGTCCAGCCACATGTTGTTATGAACAATCATTTATTCCAACAACAGGTACTGTGACATTTATTTACAATCATGGTCTCAGAAACAGTTCCTGTCCTCTGAGACACAGAGGCTTTTACTGTATTGTCTGCTTTATGTTTTTGTTAGTAATCATAATTTAATAGTAAAAGTAGATCCCTTCAGCTGCTCCGTTGTGTGCAATCGGGGTCGCCACAGCAGATCCAAGGTTGCCCTGCATGTTGGCCCTGCCACAAGATTGCCGTCGGATGTCATCCCTAACCCAACTCCACATAAAAAAGTGAGGTGTGGCGGGGTTTGAACCGGGAACCCCCACACTGAAAACATGTGCGCTAACCACTCGGCCGCCACCCCAGCCCAACCCACAGTTAAGCACAATGTCACCTAAGTCAACACGTACACAGTTGTTCGCATGTGCCATGTTTACCCAATATCCTGACCAAATATGAGTAAGATGCGATGTACGTATATGTAGTCAGGCATCCAGTGCCGATCTTGGAGCAGGTCCAACACGCAAGGCAACCTTGTATCTGCTGTGGTGACCCAGAGTGCACACAAGGGGGCAGCCGAGGGTCATGCCCACTTTTGTGATGGAATATGTGTTGGCATTATACGTATATATTTACAACTAGCAGCTAGACTTTGTTAGGCCACATTTTTTGGTTTGTGGATTATACTTTTTTATGTCAACTAATTCTTTCCAATTTACTCCTGCCCAGGAGCTCAACTTAAAAAAAATTTGATTACATTGAACATAGATTTCATAATATTGACTATAATATAGATCCAGATTTTTTCTTAAAAATATTACTCACCATTGCAATTATTTTTCTGAAGAACAATTTAGCAACATTACTGTTGTGAAAGTGTAGTGACACGGACCCACAACAGGGGGCGCAAATGAACGGTCAATAGATGAGCCAAAAAGTAACAATTTAATGTTGTGAAGGTGCACAACGAATATACAGACAATCTCAGAATATGATTACAGTCAATCCACAAAGGTGACGTGTGGGCAGGCTCGAGGATAGAAGACGTCTGTCCTGAGAAGAGCCGGAACCACACGATTTCCGCCGCCACCGAACCTGGTGAATACTGGAGCCGCCAAGTCCCGAATTCCCAGGTGATCACCGTCCCCGACTGTCGGATCTGGTACTGCTGGCGAAGAACAAAGACAGTCAAGTGTGGGTGTGTGTACACCCGTAACAACAACGGTGGGAATGCCACCTCCACCTCTAACACAATATTCTGCAGAGTACCGCAGTGATTCCTCAGGGGAAAAGAGTGCCGTCCAGCACTCACTCAGCTTCCACAGACAGAGGGACCGGTACTCCTGCAAACACTCACAATATACAGATTATATTGTAAAACACAAACGGCTGAGTCTATTACCTCCAAAGAAGTACGATATCTCGGCGATGAGGTGGAGATGACGTCTGGGTTTATGGAGTGCGATGATGAAGAATGAGTGACAGCTGTCAGGAATTAATGAGTGACAGCTGTCACTCCCGGCTGTGTCCGTGGCGGCAGCGCCCTCTCGTGCCTGAAGCCCGCACTTCAGGCAGGGTGCCCTCTGGTGGTGGGCCAGCAGTACCTCCTCTTCTGGCGGCCCACACAACAGGACCCCCCCCCCCTCAACGGGCGCCTCCTGGCGCCCGACCAGGCTTGTCCGGGTGTCAACGGTAGAAATCGGCCAGGAGGGCCGGATCCAGGATGAAGCTCCTCTTCACCCAGGAGCGTTCTTCGGGTCCATACCCCTCCCAGTCCACCAAATACTGGAACCCCCGGCCCATTCGACGGACGTCCAGGAGCCGGCGCACTGTCCAAGCCGGCTCCCCGTCAATGATCCGGGCAGGAGGCGGCGCTGAACTGGGAGCACAGAGGGGTGAGGTGTGGTGAGGCTTGATTCTGGACACATGAAAGACCGGATGGATCCGCAGTGAAGCCGGGAGACGGAGCTTCACTGCGGCAGGACTGAGGATTTTGAGGATCTTAAATGGTTCAATGTATCGGTCCTTCAACTTAGGGGAGTCCACTTGGAGGGGGATGTCCTTTGTGGACAGCCACACCTCCTGCCCGGGCTGGTAAGCAGGGGCCGGGGATCGCCGGCGGTCCGCATGGGTCTTCGCCCTCGTCCGGGCCTTCAACAAGGCAGAACGGCAGAGCGCCACACACGACGGCACTTCCGCAGGTGGGCCTGGACCGAGGGCACACCGACCTCTCCCTCCACCACGGGAAATAATGGCGGCTGATACCCCAAACACACCTCAAACGGGGAGAGGCCGGTGGCAGAAGACACCTGGCTGTTATGCGCATACTCAAACCAGGCCAGATGTTTACTCCAGGCCGTCGGGTGTGCGGACATTACACAACGCAGGGCTTGCTCCAATTCCTGATTGGCCCGTTCTGCCTGTCCATTGGTCTGCGGGTGATACCCGGATGAGAGGCTCACAGTGGCCCCCAGTTCCCGGCAGAAGCTCCTCCAGACGTGTGAGGAGAACTGGGGACCACGATCAGAGACGATGTCGATGGGTATCCCATGCAGACGGACGATGTGGTGGACCAGGAGGTCTGCTGTCTCCTGGGCTGTTGGGAGCTTCGGGAGGGCCACGAAGTGTGCCGCCTTGGAGAATCGGTCCACTATCGTGAAGATGGTGGTGTTGCCCTGGGACGGCGGAAGGCCCGTGACGAAATCCAGGCCGATGTGGGACCAGGGGCGATGAGGCACAGGTAGCGGCTGGAGAAGTCCTTGGGACCTTTTATGGTCTGCCTTGTCCATGGCACAGGTGGTGCAGGCCTGGATGTACTCCCGGACGTCGGCCTCCATAGACGCCCACCAGAAGCGCTGCCAGACAACTGCCACGGTCCTTCGCACCCCTGGATGACAGGAGAGCTTGGAACCGTGACAGAAGTCCAAGACTGCAGCTCTGGCCTCTGGTGGGACGTACAAACGGTTCTTCTGACCTGTTCCTGGGTCCGGCTCCGTGCCAGGGCCGCCCGGATGATCTTCTCCACGTCCCAGGTGAGGGTGGCCACGATAGTGGACTCAGGCAGGATGGGCTCCGGTGGATCCGACAGTGCAGTTTTGACCTCCTCTTCGTGTACCCGGGACAAGGCATCCGACCTCTGGTTCTTGGTCCCGGGGCGATAGGTGATCCGGAAGTCAAAACGCCCGAAGAACAGTGACCAGCGGGCTTGCCTGAGGTTCAGCCGCTTGGCGGTCCTGATATACTCCAGGTTCCGATGGTCAGTGAAAACCGTGAACGGCACAGACGCTCCCTCCAACAGGTGTCTCCACTCCTCAAGAGCCTCTTTCACCGCAAGGAGTTCTCGATTGCCCACGTCATAGTTCCGTTCAGCCGGGGTCAACCTGCGTGAAAAGTAGGCACACGGGTGAAGAACCTTATCAGACTCTCCGCTCTGGGATAGCACGGCTCCTATCCCTGAGTCAGAGGCGTCCACTTCAACCACGAACTGGCGGCTAGGGTCGGGCTGCACCAAAACTGGCGCAGTAGAGAACCGTCGTTTCAACTCCTTGAACGCGGCTTCGCACCGATCCGACCAGGTGAAGGGGACTTTTGGAGAGGTCAGGGCTGTCAGGGGGCTAACTACCTGACTATAGCCCTTAATGAACCTCCTATAGAAATTAGCGAAGCCGAGGAACTGTTGCAGCTTCCTACGGCTTGTTGTTTGGGGCTAATCTCTCACCGCCGCAACCTTGGCCGGATCAGGGGCGATGGAGTTAGAGGAGATGATAAACCCCAGGAAGGACAAAGACGTGCGGTGAAACTCGCACTTCTCGCCCTTCACAAACAGTCGGTTCTCTAACAACCGCTGCAGGACCTGACGTACATGCTGGACATGGGTCTCAGGATCCGGAGAAAAGATGAGAATATCGTCCAGATATACGAAGACGAATCGGTGCAGGAAGTCCCGCAAGACGTCGTTAACCAAGGCTTGGAACGTCGCGGGGGCGTTGGTGAGGCCGAACGGCATGACCAGGTACTCAAAGTGACCTAACGGGGTGTTAAATGCCGTCTTCCATTCGTCTCCCTTCCGGATCCGAACCAGGTGATACGCATTTCTAAGATCCAGCTTAGTAAAGATTTTGGCTCCATGCAGGGGGGTGAACATGGAATCCAACAATGGCAACGGGTATCGGTTGCGAACCGTAATCTCATTCAGCCCCCTGTAATCAATGCATGGACGGAGTCCGCCATCTTTCTTGCCCACAAAAAAGAAACCTGCCCCCATCTGGGAGGTGGAGTTCCGGATCAGCCCGGCAGCTAATGAGTCCCGGATGTAGGTCTCCATTGATTCGCGCTCAGGTCGTGAGAGGTTGTACAGCCTGCTGGACGGGAACTCAGCGCCTGGAACCAAATCAATGGCACAATCGTACGGACGGTGCGGGGGAAGGGTGAGTGCCAGATCCTTGCTGAAGACGTCAGCAAGATCGTGGTACTCAACCGGCACTGCCGTCAGATTGGGAGGGACTTTGACCTCCTCCTTAGCCTGTAAACCGGGAGGAACCGAGGATCCTAAACACACCCGATGCCAGGTTTTGCTCCACTGAACCACCACCCCAGACGGCCAATCAATCCGGGGATTGTGCTTCAACATCCATGGGAAGCCCAAAATCACGCGGGAGGTAGAAGGAGTTACAAAAAACTCAATCTCCTCCCGATGGTTTCTAGACACCACCAGAGTTACTGGTTGTGTCTTGTGTGTGATTAAAGGGAGGAGGGTGCCATCTAGTGCCCGCACCTGCAATGGCGAAGGAAGCACCACCAGAGGGAGCCCTACCTCCCTTGCCCATCTGCTGTCTAGCAAATTCCCTTCTGACCCTGTGTCCACCAGTGCTGGGGCTTGAAGGGTTAAATCCCCGCTCAGGATTGTAACTGGGAGTCGTGTGGCAATCTGTGTGTGTCCCACGTGAATGTTTTGACCCCCCCTTAGCCCAGTCTCTGAGGGCGGTTGTTGTTGTGGCCGTTTGGGGCAGTTTTTCTGTGTGTGCTCCTTTGAGCTGCAGAGAAAACACTCCCCGCGGACCAGCCTCCTCATTTTGGCCCTGTGCGTTTCCCTAACAACGTCAGCAGGGGGAGCTGTTGCCCCACGGAGCGCTGCGGCTGTGGAGCGTGGGGAGGGCGGCCCCTTTTCGAACCCGGAAGGGAGAGGGACGGCGCGTATCCGGCCACGTCCTTCGCCTCACTCCCGACGGCGTTCCTCCAACCGATTGTCTAACCGTATAACGAGATCGATAAGCCCATCTAAATCCCGCGGTTCCTCCTTAGCAACCAGATGCTCCTTCAGGACCGATGACAGTCCGTTTATGAAGGCGGCGCGGAGCGCAACGTTATTCCAGCCGGACCTCGCAGCCGCGATGCGGAAGTCGACTGCATATTCGGCTGCGCACCGGCGCCCTTGTCGCATTGACAACAGCATTGTTGAAGCGGTCTCTCCTCTGTTAGGGTGATCAAACACTGTTCTGAACTCCCCCACAAACCCAGTGTATGCTGATAACAACCGTGAGTTCTGTTCCCAGAGCACCGTAGCCCAGGCGCGTGCCTTACCCCGAAGCAGAGCAATCACATAAGCTATTTTACTAGCATCTGATGCGTACATGACGGGACGTTGTGCGAAGACGAGTGAACACTGCATGAGAAAGTCCGCGCACGTCTCCACACAACCTCCGTACGGCTCAGGAGGGCTTATGTATGCTTCAGGGGATGGTGGGAGGGGTTGTTGAACCACCACTGGAACGTTCATATCCTGCACAGGGTCGGCAGGAGGAGGAGCTGCAGCAGCGCCCTGAGCGCTCGCCGCCACCTGCGCGGAGAGAGCCTCCACCCTGCGGTTCAGGAGGATGTTTTGCTCGGTCATTTGATCCAACCGAGCCATAAAGGCGGTGAGAATGTGCTGCAGCTCACCAATCACGCCTCCTGCAGACGCCTGCGCTGCCTGCTCTCCCATTGGTCGTTCAACAGCCGGGTGACGCCCCTTGGAGTCCATGATGCTGGCCGAGATATCCTGTTGTGAAAGTGTAGTGACACGGACCCACAACAGGGCGCGCAAATGAACGGTCAATAGATGAGCCAAAAAGTAACAATTTAATGTTGTGAAGGTGCACAATGAATATACAGACAATCTCAGAATATGATTACAGTCAATCCACAAAGGTGACGTGTGGGCAGGCTCGAGGATAGAAGACGTCTGTCCTGAGAAGAGCCGGAACCACACGATTTCCGCCGCCACCGAACCTGGTGAATACTGGAGCCGCCAAGTCCCGAATTCCCAGGTGATCACCATCCCCGACTGTCAGATCTGGTACTGCTGGCGAAGAATAAAGACAGTCAAGTGTGGGTGTGTGTACACCCCGTAATAACAACGGTGGGAATGCCACCTCCACCTCTAACACAATATTCTGCAGAGTACCGCAGTGATTCCTCAGGGGAAAAGAGTGCCGTCCAGCACTCACTCAGCTTCCACAGACAGAGGGACCGGTACTCCTGCAAACACTCACAATATACAGATTATATTGTAAAACACAAACGGCTGAGTCTATTACCTCCAAAGAAGTACGATATCTCGGCGATGAGATGGAGATGACGTCTGGGTTTTATGGAGTGCGATGATGAAGAATGAGTGACAGCTGTCAGGAATTAATGAGTGACAGCTGTCACTCCCGGCTGTGTCCGTGGCGGCAGCGCCCTCTCGTGCCTGAAGCCCGCACTTCAGGCAGGGTGCCCTCTGGTGGTGGGCCAGCAGTACCTCCTCTTCTGGCGGCCCACACAACAGGACCCCCCCCTCAACGGGCGCCTCCTGGCGCCCGACCAGGCTTGTCCGGGTGTCAACGGTAGAAATCGGCCAGGAGGGCCGGATCTAGGATGAAGCTCCTCTTCACCCAGGAGCGTTCTTCGGGTCCATACCCTTCCCAGTCCACCAAATACTGGAACCCCCGGCCCATTCGACGGACGTCCAGGAGCCGGCGCACTGTCCAAGCCGGCTCCCCGTCAATGATCCGGGCAGGAGGCGGCGCCGGACCGGGAGCACAGAGGGGTGAGGTGTGGTGAGGCTTGATTCTGGACACATGAAAGACCGGATGGATCTGCAGTGAAGCCGGGAGACGGAGCTTCACTGCGGCAGGACTGAGGATTTTGAGGATCTTAAATGGTCCAATGTATCGGTCCTTCAACTTAGGGGAGTCCACTTGGAGGGGGATGTCCTTTGTGGACAGCCACACCTCCTGCCCAGGCTGGTAAGCCGATCCCCGGCCCCCCGCATGGGTCTTCGCCCTCATCCGGGCCTTCAACAAGGCAGAACGGGCAGAGTGCCACACACGACGGCACTTCCGCAGGTGGGCCTGGACCGAGGGCACACCGACCTCTCCCTCCACCACGGGAAATAATGGGGGCTGATACCCCAAACACACCTCAAACGGGGAGAGGCCGGTGGCAGAGGACACCTGGCTGTTATGCGCATACTCGATCCAGGCCAGATGTTTACTCCAGGCCGTCGGGTGTGCGGACATTACACAACGCAGGGCTTGCTCCAATTCCTGATTGGCCCGTTCTGCCTGTCCATTGGTCTGCGGGTGATACCCGGATGAGAGGCTCACAGTGGCCCCCAGTTCCCCCCACTTCAGGCAGGGTGCCCTCTGGTGGTGGGCCAGCAGTACCTCCTCTTCTGGCGGCCCACACAACAATTACTGCGTTAAATGGGCTATTTTCCATTATACATTTTCATAGCAGACGTCTTTCCATGAACTTGTCAAAAATTCAGGATTGTTTAAATATAACCTCAATTCCAGTGAAGTTGGGATGTTGTGTAAAATGTAAATGAAAACAGAATACAATGATCTGCAAATCCTCTTCAACCTATATTCAACTGAATACACCACAAAGACAAGCTATTTAATGTTCAAACTGATAAACTTTGTTTTTCTGCAAATATTTGCTCATTTTGAAATGGATGCCTGCAACACGTTTCAAAAATGCTGGGACAGTGGTATGTTTGCCACTGTGTTACATCACCTTTCCTTCTAACAACACTCAATAAGTGTTTGGGAACTGAGGAGACTAATTGTTGAAGCTCTGTAGGTGGAATTCTTTCCCATTCTTGCTTGATGTATGACTTCAGTTGTTCAACAGTCCGGGGTCTCCGTTGTCATATTTTGCACTTCATAATGCACCACACATTTTCAATGGGTGACAGATCTGGACTGCAGGCAGACCAGTCTAGTACCCGCACTCTTTTACTACAAAGCCATGCTGTTGGAACACATGCAGAATGTGGCTTGGCATTGTCTTGCTGAAATAAGCAGGGACGTCCCTGAAAAAGACGTTGCTTGGATGGCAGCATGTGTTGCTCCAAAACCTGGATGTACCTTTCAGCATTGATGGTGCCATCACAGATGTGCAAGTTGCCCATGCCATGGGCACTAACACACCCCCATACCATCACAGATGCTGGCTTTTGAAGTTTGCGATGGTAACAATCTGGATGGTCTTTTTCCTCTTTTGATTTCCTACTCCATTATTTCAAAAAACAATTTGAAATGTGGACTCATCAGACCACAGCACACTTTCCCACTTTGCGTCTGTCCATTTCAAATGAGCTCAGGCCCAGAGAAAGTGGCGGTGTTTCTAGATGTTGTTGATGTATGGCTTTCACTTTGCATGGTAGAGTTTTAACTTGCACTTGTAGATGTAGGGATGAACTGTGTTAACTGACAATGGTTTTCTGAAGTGTTCCTGAGCCCACGCTTTACACAATGATGTTGGTTTTTAATGCAGTGCCGCCTGAGGGATCAAAGGTCATGGGAATCCAATGTTGGGTTAGGGTTAGGGTTGGAGCCCACTGTACCCTTTTTCTGGGTACCGTAGATGACCAGAAATTGGAAGAGGCACGTGCTGGGTAGGAAAAGAGTGAGAATCCTGACCCCCATATGTCATAGGACCAGGTAATGCAGAGGCCATTTTTCAGTCCTGTCTTCCCCTTTCCTGTGGCTGCTGTAGGCATTTTACATGGTCCACATTGCCCCGCAATGGCGGCCATAAAAAACGGTTGTCCAACCAGACATGTTTTTGTTATAATTTTATTTTTAATTACCAAATAAGGAAGCATCAAAACAAGCTGTGATATTGAGTCCAACATTTGTGTCCAGACGTCTCTGTCCACCAAACCTGATACTCTTGCCGCGAAGCAGATTAATTACATAAGCTATCTTACTAGCATCAGTCGCGTACATGACGGGACGTTGTGCGAAGACGAGCGAACACTGCATAAGAAAGTCCGCGCATGTCTCCACACAACCCCCGTACGGCTCTGGAGGGCTTATGTATGCTTCAGGGGAAGGTGGGAGGGGTCGTTGAACGACCTGTGGAACGTCACTGTTACGCACAGGGTCGACAGGAGGGAGAGCCGCAGCAGCGCCCTGAGGGCGCGCTTCCACCTGCGCGGCGAGAGCCTCCACCCTGCGGTTAAGGAGGACGTTCTGCTCGGTCATTAAATCCAACCGAGCCGTGAAAGCGGTGAGGATCCACTGCAACTCACCGATCATTCCTCCTGCGGACGCCAGTGCGCCCTGTTCTTCCATTGGCCGTTCAACAGCCGGTTGACGCCCCACGGGGTCCATGACGTTGGCCGAGATATCCTGTTGTGAAAGTGTAAGTACACGGACCCACAACAGGGGGTGCAAATGAACGGACAATGGAGTAGGTCAAATAACACACTTTACTGTTGTGAATATGCACAACAAGTACAACAGATTACAATAATGGACAAAGTCAAATTCACACAGGTGTCGTGTGGGCAGGCTCGAAGATAGGAGACGCCTCTCCAAAGTAGAACCGGAACCACACGGTTTCCTCCGCCACCAGACCCCGGGAATACTGGAGCCGCCAAGTCCCGAATTCCCAGGTGGCCACTGCCTCCGCGTGTCGGACCTGGTACTGCTGGCGAGGAATAAAGAACAATTAAAGGAGGGCGCGTTCGCACCCAGGAATCCGAACGGCAGGTAAGCTGCCTCCACCTCTCGTTGGAAAGTTCTGCAATCACTCACAAAAATCACAAAAGTTACTGTCAAGCAGTCAGCTGAGATTATTACCTTCTCGGTAGAAACGATATCTCGGCAAAGAGGTGGAGACGTTGTCCTGCTGATATACTCCTGCCGATCAGATGATTGGTAACAGCTGTTGCAGGTGATGCGTGACAGCTGTCACCCTGGCTGCTCCTGTGAGGCGGCTGCGCCCTCTGGTGGTGGGCCAGCAGTACCTCCTCTTCTGGCGGCCCACACAACATGGAATTTAATAAACGCAAACTGAATTTCAGATATCTTATATATGTATATTACTGTGGAACAAAGAGGACAAACAGTGTTGTAAAGGACAATAAGCAGGGCGTTAAAGAGCAAACTTCACTTTCCCCCGTAATGACATGAACAGGAAATGATCATAGCTTACACAACCTGAGTTTCTGGCATGTTTACATAAAACAATAACAACGTCTATAAACCCAGAGAATATATTCACGAGCGTTTTATGTCCACGTCTTTTCACAATTCCTGTGCTAGTCAGAGGACATACCGGATCAAGACATTGTCCAGTTTAGAAATGAATGGCACATTTCACTGTTACAGGAGTTTTTGTCATGGAAAGAGGAACAAAGGCGGAGGAATTCCGCGTATCGCGGCGGAGCTGCATGGTGAAAAGAAACGCCGTGATGAAGCCTCACAGGATATGTTCTGGCATGTTCAGCTCATGCACAATCACAATCGGATATTCACACGACTGGAAAGCAACCGGAATCCGTCTGAAATCCACCTTTAAGCCGTCCTGTGAGACCAACACCGAGGTGGTTTTGTCCCGCGTAATGAACGGCTCTGTGGCGCGTCCCTCGGCTTCTTTTTCCATGAAAAAAAAAACTCCTGTAACGGTGGAATGTGCCGGAAAAAGTGCTGATGTCCACATCTTCTATCTTTTTGTGAAAGTCAGACGAGGTCCCGGATAAACAAAGCCTTCACGTTGGAAATGATCTGGTTGTTTGTGCGGGGTGTCAGCCTGTCCATTGGCGCTGGGAGCACGCCGCGCTCTCAGCAGTTGTGGGCCGTCCTTAAAGGGGCAGTAACACTCCTTAATTTGTTTAATCCCCATAAAATCGTCCCTGAAAGCCATATTAATTTTTCGAACGGTGTCCACCTGGAGGTCTCTTACAATTTCTGGAAAAAAATTGATGCAGCAAAGATCCAAATCGTTCAGACAGTTATTCGCAATAAAAAATAGACGAGACGGGTAGACCACGCCTCACTCAAAGCCTGCTCACAGGCGAATGAAGCAACCGACAGGCATGAAAAAACTCACGCATGCGCATGAAGGTTCAAGCTTGGCTGACGCAATCACACGTGATTCAAATCCATATGGTTTTTGAAAAAAATAATAAGGTCGGATACTTTTCTAACAGACCTCGTATACACCAGTTTTCACAGAGAAAGCCACCATCGTGTGTTGCAGTTGGCTGTACCAGCCACGATAAGTTAAAAGATCAAAAAGTGTGTTTTTTTCGAGCTCCCAAAGTGCCACATTCTGTCTTCAGCTGTGAGTTCTCCGCTTTCAGGCGTTCCAACTATTCCTTTTAGGACACCTTTTCCATGTTAACGTAATCATGTGACATTGAACAAGGTGAGTCCTCATGGTCACTCAGGTCAGCTGGAGGCAGGAACTCTCTGGGTGAGGTTACTGCTGTAGCAGGTTCACCAAGAGAGGCAGCTACAGGAGGTGAGCCGAAATGAAGCTTTGACTTCGCCCTCATTGGCCTGGGGCAGGGCTGGTCGAGGTGCTTCACATTTCTGCTTTGGCTGAGCTGTAGCCTTTGAAGCAGTAGTACTGCAGCACACGATCGTGGCATTTTCTGAAAACTGGTGTATAGTAAGTAGAAAAAACGTGGCAGAATGATGCGAGTGTGATGGACGTCAAGTAGGAAATGAACGTGACAGTGGTTTGTTTTCAGCGGCTCGCTGGTTACTATGCGTGTTGCTATGTGTGCGCACATCAGGGACCCGGATTTCCAACCGTACCTACGCCATTTGGCATGGCCAAACCGGCAGGCGTTTGCGAATAAACAGCAGTAAAGATGACTATATCAACAATGGTTGTGAGTCGCGTACAGTTTGTTTTCAGTGGCGACCCAAAATTGCGACCGTAACTTTGTGGAAATGATGTAGGCCCGACCGTACCTATAAGCTTAACAAATGCAATGAAGCTAAAGCGATTCCATAAAGGCCAAGCCACTTTCACGCAATCAAACTAAGTCAAGACAGGTTCAGCCAGTCAGACTAATTACGTGTGTGCGCCATTCATAGGCAACCCATGAGGTCCAATAGAGATCAACTGGATTCACAATGGCAAAATGTAAAGAGGGTGTTGTGAAAGTGTCGTGACACGGACCCACAACAGGGGCGTTAATGAACGGACAAAGGATAAGCCAAAAAGTAACAATTTAATGTTGTGAATCGCACAATGAAGTACAGACAATAACAATATGGTGGAATGTCAATTATACACAAGGTGACGTGTGGGCAGGCTCGAAGATAGAAGACGTCTGGCGAGAGAAGAGCCGGATCCCACACAGCTTCCACCACCAACGGACCTGAAGAACACCGGAGCCGCCAAGCCCTGCGCCCCAGGTGGCCACTGTCTTCAGCAGTCAGACCCGGTACTGCTGGCAGAGAACAGAAACAGTACTGATGAGTGTGAGTTCGCACACTCAGTAATCCCACAGTCAGTGTTCAGTTTAGGAGGGAGAACCTCCACCTCCAATAACACACTCGTACAGCTCCTTGTGAAACCACTTATCTGGTTGGGGTGTGAGGCGAAGCCGTCGCAGTCCACACCAAACGACAATACAGCAGACAAGGACACGTCACAGGAAAACGGCTGCAACTGAGATCAGACTATTAGTCAAAGTAAAGTCAGCAGAGAAATTACCTGAATGGTAGCTGATTTCTCGGCGGGGAGGTGGAGTAGCAGTCCAGCCTTTATGGTGGTGGTGATGTGTAGTGGATGAGTGACAGCTGGTACGGATGATGAGTGACAGCTGTCACTCCCGGTCGCTCCGACGCCCTCTCGTGCTTGACGCCCGCACTTCAAGCAGGGCTCCATCTTGTGGTGGTGGGCCAGCAGTACCTCCTCTTCAGCGGCCCACACAACAGGACCCCCCCCTCAATGGGCGCCTCCTGGCGCCCGACCAGGCTTGTCTGGGTGACGGGTGTAGAAGTCGGCCAGGAGGGCCGGGTCCAGGATGAAGCTCCTCTTCACCCAGGAGCGCTCTTCGGGTCCATAACCCTCCCAGTCCACCAGATAGTGGAACCCCCGGCCCTTTTGACGGACGTCCAGGAGCCGGCGTACTGTCCGCGCGGGCTCCCCGTCGATGATCCGGGCAGGAGGCGGCGCTGGTCCCGGGGCACACAGTGGTGAGGTATGGCAGGGCTTGAGTCTTGACATGTGAAAAAGGGGTGTATCTGCAGTGAAGCTGGCTGGACTGAGGACTTTGAGTATGGTAAATGGTCCAATGTACCTGTCCTTTAGTTTTTGGGATTCCACCTGCAGGGGGATGTCCTTTGTGGATAGCCAGACCTTCTGCCCGGGCTGGTATGCAGGGGCCGGGGAACGCCGGCGGTTTGCATGGGCCTTAGCCCTCGTCTGGGCTCTGAGCAGGGCAGAGCGGGCGGTATGCCACACCCGACGGCACTTCTTCAGATGGGCCTGGACCGAGGGCACCCCGACCTCTCCCTCCACTAGCGGAAACAATGGGGGCTGGTACCCCAAACACACCTCAAACTGGGAGAGGCCGGTGGCAGATGAAACTTGGATATTATGAGCGTACTCGATCCAGGCCAGATGGTCACTCCAGGCCATCGGGTGCGCGGAGGACACGCAGCGGAGGGCCTGCTCCAGTTCCTGGTTTGTCCGCTCTGCCTGCCCGTTCGTCTGGGGGTGGTACCCAGACGAGAGACTGACGGTGGCCCCCAGTTCCCTGCAGAAACTCCTCCAGACCTGGGAGGAGAACTGAGGACCACGATCCGAGACAATGTCCGATGGAATCGCATGCAGACGCACGACATGGTGGACCAGGAGGTCTGCAGTCTCCTGGGCCGTCGGGAGCTTCGGGAGGGCCACGAAGTGGGCCGCCTTGGAGAACCGGTCCACTATCGTGAGGATGGAAGTCATACCCTGGGACGACGGGAGGCCCGTGACAAAGTCCAGGCCAATGTGAGACCAGGGGCGACGAGGCACAGGCAGAGGCTGGAGGAGGCCTTGGGCCTTGTGGTGGTCGGCTTTGCCCCTGGCACAGGTGGTGCAGGCCTGGACATACTCCCGGACGTCGGCTTCCATAGATGCCCACCAGAAGCGCTGCCGGACCACTGCCACGGTCCTTCGCACCCCTGGATGACAGGAGAGCTTGGAACTGTGACAGAAGTCAAGGACCGCAGCCCTGGCCTCTGGTGGGACGTACAATTTGTCCTTCGGACCTGTCCCCGGGTCCGGGCTCCGTGTCAGGGCCTCCCGGACGGTCTTCTCCACGTCCCAGGTAAGGGTGGCCACGCCAGTGGACTCGGGGATGATGGTTTCAGGGGGGTCTGACAGCTCGGTCTTGACCTCCTCTTCATGCACCCGGGACAGGGCGTCAGATCGTTGGTTTTTTGTCCCGGGGCGGTAGGTGATCCGAAAGTCAAAATGCCCGAAGAACAGCGACCAGCGGGCTTGCCTGGGGTTCAGACGCCTGGCGGTCCGAAAGTACTCCAGGTTCCAATGGTCCGTGAAAACCGTAAATGGTACCGATGCTCCCTCCAACAGGTGTCTCCACTCCTCAAGAGCCTCCTTCACCGCAAGAAGTTCCCTATTGCCGATGTCATAGTTCCTTTCAGCCGGGGTCAACCTGCGGGAAAAGTAGGCACATGGATGGAGAACCTTGTCGGACTCCCCGCTCTGGGATAGCATGGCTCCTATCCCTGAGTCAGAGGCGTCCACTTCAACTACAAACTGGCGATTGGGATCAGGCTGCACCAGAACCGGTGCAGTCGAGAACCGGCGTTTCAACTCCCTAAACGCGGCTTCGCACCGATCCGACCAGGTGAAGGGGACTTTTGTGGAGGTCAGGACTGTCAGGGGGCTAACTACCTGACTGTAGCCCTTGATGAACCTCCGGTAGAAATTTGCAAAACCGAGGAACTGTTGTAGTTTCCTACGGTTTGTTGGTTGGGGCCAATCTCTCACCGCCGCAACTTTGGCCGGATCAGGGGCGACAGAGTTGGAGGAGATTATGAACCACAGGAAGGACAAAGAAGTGCACTGGAACTCGCACTTCTCACCCTTCACAAACAGCCGGTTCTCCAACAACCGCTGTAGGACCTGACGTACATGCTTCACATGGGTCTCAGGATCTGGAGAAAAGATGAGTATATCGTCTAGATATACGAAGACAAACCGATGCAGGAAGTCCCGCAAGACGTCATTAACCAACGCTTGGAACGTCGCGGGCGCATTGGTGAGGCCGAACGGCATGACCAGGTACTCAAAGTGACCTAACAGGGTGTTAAATGCCGTCTTCCACTCGTCTCCCTCCCGGATCCGAACCAGGTGATAAGCATTTCTAAGATCCAATTTTGTGAAAATTTGGGCTCCATGCAAGGGCGTGAACACTGAATCCAACAGAGGTAGCGGGTATCGGTTGCGAACCGTGATCTCGTTCAGCCCTCTGTAATCAATGCATGGACGGAGTCCGCCGTCCTTCTTGCCCACAAAAAAGAAACCAGCACCCATCGGGGAGGTGGAGTTCCGGATCAACCCGGCAGCTAACGAGTCCCGGATGTAGGTCTCCATTGATTCGCGTTCCGGACGTGAGAGGTTGTACAGCCTGCTGGACGGGTACTCAGCGCCCGGTATCAACTCAATGGCACAATCTTACGGACGATGTGGGGGCAGCGTGAGTGCCAGATCCTTGCTGAAGACGTCAGCAAGGTCATGGTACTCGGCTGGCACCGCCGCCAGATTGGGGGGGACTAAAACCTCCTCCTTAGCTGTCACACTGGGTGGAACCGAGGATCCTAAACACTCCCGGTGGCAGGTTTCGCTCCACTGAACCACAACTCCAGACGGCCAATCAATCCGGGGATTGTGTTTTAACACCCATGGAAAACCCAAAATCACTCGGGAGGTAGAAGGTGTTACATAAAACACAATCTCCTCCCTGTGATTCCCAGACACCACCAATGTCACTGGCTGTGTCTGGTGTGTGATTAGTGGAAGAAGGGTGCCATCTAGTGCCCGCACCGACAATGGTGACGGTAAGGCCACTAGAGGGAGCCCAACCTCCTTTGCCCATCTGCTATCCAGCAGATTCCCCTCCGACCCCGTGTCCACTAGTGCTGGGGCGTGAAGGGTTAGATCCCCACTCAGGATCGTGACTGGGATACGTGCAGATTGTCGGGGTCTCCCCGCGTGGGTGTTGTGACCCACCCTTAGCCCAGTCTCTAAGGACGAGTGCTGCTGTTTTGACCATTTAGGGCATTCTCTCTGTGTGTGCTCGGTTGAGCTGCAGAGAAAACACTCTCCACGGATCAGCCTCCTTTGTCTCTGATCTGATCGCTTTTTGGCCCTGCTCGTTTCCATTTGCAACGTCAGCAGGGGGAGCTGTCGTCACGTGGAGAGCCCTGGCTGTGGAGCGTGGGGAGGACGGCTCCCTTTTGGACCCAGGAGGAAGAGGGACGGCTTGTGCCTGACCACGCCCTTCATCTTGCTCCCGTCGGTGTTCTGTTAATCGGTTGTCTAACCGTATAACCAGGTCGATAAGCCCGTCTAAATCCCGCGGCTCGTCCTTCGCCACCAGGTGCTCCTTAAGGACCAGAGACAGTCCGTTTACAAAGGCGGCGCGGAGCGCAACAGCATTCCAGCCTTCTCGCGCTGCCGCGATGCGGAAGTCGACTGCATACTTCGCTGCGCTTCGACACCCCTGTCGTATCGACAGCAGCACGCTTGAAGCGGTCTCGCCTCTATGAGGGTGGTCGAACACCTGTCGGAACTCCCTCACAAACTCAGTGTAAATTGTTAGGAGCCGTGAATTCTGCTCCCAGAGCGCCGTAGCCCAGGCGCGTGCCTCTCCTCGAAGCAAATTTATAACGTAAGCCACCCGGCTAGCGTCTGACGCGTACATGACGGGACGCTGTGAAAAGACGAGCGAGCACTGCATCAAGAAGTCCGCGCACGTCTCCACACAGCCTCCGTATGGCTCCGGAGGGCTTATGTATGCTTCAGGGGAAGGTGGGGGGGTTCGTTGAATGACCAGTGGAATGTCTGTCTCTGGCATACGGTCAGCAGGAGGAGGTGCTGCAGCAGCGCCCTGAGCATGCGCTTCCACCTGGGCAGTGAGAGCCTCCATCCTTCGATTGAGAATAATGCTGTGCTCGGTAACTAAGTCCAACTGAGCAGTAAAAGCGGTTAAGATGTGCTGCAGCTCACCTAACTACGCCTCCTGCTGGCGCCTGTGCACCTCGCTCTTCAATTGGCTGTTCAAGTGATGGTTGACGCCCCTCGGGATCCATGACGTTGGCCGAGAAATCCTGTTGTGAAAGTGTCGTGACAGGGACCCACAACAGGGGGCATTAATGAACGGACAATGGATAAGCCAAAAAGTAACAATTTAATGTTGTGAATCGCACAACGAAGTACAGACAATAACAATATGGTGGAATGTCAATTATACACAAGGTGACGTGTGGGCAGGCTCGACGATAGAAGACGTCTGGCGAAAGAAGAGCCGGATCCCACACAGCTTCCACCACCAACGGACCTGAAGAACACCGGAGCCGCCAAGCCCTGCACCCCAGGTGGCCACTGTCTTCAGCAGTCAGACCCGGTACTGCTGGCAGAGAACAGAAACAGTACTGATGAGTGTGAGTTCGCACACTCAGTAATCCCACAGTCAGTGTTCAGTTTAGGAGGGAGAACCTCCACCTCCAATAACACACTCGTACAGCTCCTTGTGAAACCACTTATCTGGTTGGGGTGTGAGGCGAAGCCGTCGCAGTCCACACCAAACGCCAATACAGCAGACAAGGACACGTCACAGGAAAACGGCTGCAACTGAGATCAGACTATTAGTCAAAGTAAAGTCAGCAGAGAAATTACCTGAATGGTAGCTGATTTCTCGGCGGGGAGGTGGAGTAGCAGTCCGGCCTTTATGGTGGTGGTGATGTGTAGTGGATGAGTGACAGCTGTACGGATGATGATTGACAGCTTGTCACTCCCGGTCGCTCCGACGCCCTCTCGTGCTTGAAGCCCGCACTTCAAGCAGGGCGCCATCTTGTGGTGGTGGGCCAGCAGTACCTCCTCTTCAGCGGCCCACACAACAGAGGGTGCAGCACTGTTCACTGCCTCAGAACAGGCACTTATAATGGAGATCTATGAGGAATTTAAACATTTAATAAAGAAAAGAGGTAACACGACAGCAGTAAATAAACTGAGAGAGAAAGGCTGGCATTGACTAAATGCATACGATTAACATACCAATGCAATGCAGTCTGGGTAAAATGTATTGGTAAGTAAATGTGTCCTTAGTCTGCAGCTTGCAATGCTTTATGCTGCTGCTGTGGTGAACATGTAGAAGTTTCTTAGATCTTGTTAAAATTATGTCCGTAGGTGTTTTTGAAGTCTAAATTATGAAACAACTTGACACCATAAGTGAGTGGTTGGGTTGGATTATGAACTTCAAAATGCCAAGCTTCGTGGTTTTAAAGCGTTGTGATGTTGGAGTGATCCCAGAAATTTCTCCTGCATGTTCACAAAAAATGTTCTAATTTCATTTTTTTCTGGAGCCTGACTTCTGGTGCATTTCAACCTTTAAACTAACGTATCACTCCATAAAAAAAAAAAATAAACTCTTTTTTAAATTCAGTGATACACTAGTTTAAATACATTTTCAGGGTGTTTTTATGGAGTGATACCTTAGTTTAAAGTTATTTAAATTAAGGTATCACTCCATAAAACAAATTAAAAACTTTTTAGTACAAAACTACATTGATACATGATACAATTTATATATCACTCCATAAAGCAATTTTTTAAAACAGTTAGGAGTGATACATTAATTTTAAACAACTTAAGCTATGCATCAGCTTCATTTAAAAAAAGTTTACTTTTTTTTTTTAATGGAGTGATATGTCAGACTCCAGAAAAAAAAAAAAATATTATTAAGTTGTCATCTTTTTGTGAACAAGCAGGAGAAATTTCTAACATTGTTTGAAGCTCAGCATTTTGAAGCCATAATACAACCCAACCACTCACTTATGGTGTCCATGTTGTTTCATAATTTAGACATCAAAAACACCTACGGATATAATTTTAACAAGCTCTAAGAAACTTCAACATGTTCCCCACAGCACTAGCATAAAGTATTGCAATCTTCAGAATAAGGACACATTAATTTATCAGTACATTTTACCCAGAATGCATTGCATTGGTCCAACTTGTTCATGTTTCATCGTGTGCGTTGGTTTTCCATTCCATTCCATTTTATTTATTTAACAGTGAATATGGTTTTGTCTATTTGACTCTTTACTTCTTATAGAAGTGTTTTCTTTTCTTATTCCTCCAATAACCCCAGATAAAATTCTTTGTATGTGCAAACATACTTGGCAGTAAATTTGATTCTGATTCAAACTCAACTCAGATTACAAGGCCAGTGACTTCAAACCTACAAAAGATGAACAGGGCTGTGAAAACTCCGCGGATCCACGGGATTCCGCGGATTTCATCATGGGGAGCGGGAGGGGGTGGTTAGTGTTGTACTCTTTAATCATGATCGTTACTGAGTTTTTAAAATACTTATCGCAAAGCGTTCTTTTTTTTACGACATCATGCAAGTTTTATAAGTCCGCGGACACTGATCTGTGTGTTACAGATACATATCAGTTTCTTCAGATCCGCGGAGTTTCGAGGAGAATAAATGCCACTCAAAGCCTGGCTGTTACGACAGTTGTCGTAAAGCGGGGACTGGTTGTCTATATTTCCATGGGTTGGTTGCTGCGGTGGACACTGTGTGGCTCCTGTGCGAAGCTTAGCTAAACGTAGCATGTGGACATGGCAAACTTTAGAACTTTCAAGTTTTTAAAAGAACAATTTTGCAGCATGTCTGTGTCACGGAGCGACATCAGACAGAGTGAAGATGGCAAGAACGACGGTTTGAAAAAGTGTGATAAGGACAAGAATCCGTGGAATTATTGCTGGCTTCATGAACACACCTGAAAGATAAACGGGAAAGCGAACTGGTAAGAATTTTTTTCTCTCTCTGGAAAATAAACATTGTGCTGTTCAAACAGGATTTCAGAAAAGATTATGTGCCTTTTTTCCTTTCATTAATCTAGACTTTTTCATTGCAAAAAAAAAGGCATTGTGTATTTGAATGAATTTAGGCTACATGAATTTACACAACAATGTAAATTAGTTTTTATTAATGTAGACTTTTCATGGGAAAAAAGACACCGTGGCTTTGAGTGGATTTACAGGAATTTACACAAGAATGTGTGACTTTTTTACTATAAGGTATGTTATTGATATTTTACCCTGATTTTTAAAATATTCTACAATCTTTAGCTGTGGTTTTAGACATGGTTTAACAGTCTTTTCAGTCTTCATGAATTTCATGTAGTTTAATTGTTCTGAGTTAATGCATAATTTGGTTTACAATTAAAAGGAAAATCATTCCAGGTCCTACTTCCACATCATATTCTGTTATTTCAACATGATCATTGACGGTTCAAATGAAAGGTTGAATCTAGGATAATTTAAATATGCACTAATTTTGAGATTTGTTCTTCCAGGAGATGTTGAAAATGTATCAGTAGATGAAAATTTAATTTGGTTTCTGGGGCCCCACAAGGCCCTAGACCCCGGCTCCTGGGGGGCGCAGCCCCCCAGACCCCCTGTGAATTTTCCTCGGATTTCACAATTTTTATTTCACAGCCCTGGATGAACTCAAAGCTGCAAAGAGTGGCACTTAGCTCCACTGGCCCCTTTTTTTTTTTTTTTTTTTTTGACTATTTTCCATACTGTCCAATAGATGAATTCATTAATTAGGATTAATTAATAAGAAAGAAAGAAAAAAATGTACAGCACTCTACAGGGTTCGGGGGGTGGGGGTTGCACATTCATAGGTTATGGCAAAAAATATAGTGATCAGACTAGTTCAGAAGTTAAGTTACTACGGTACTCAGTGAGACTGAAGTTAGTGAGATTGCTGGAATGGAACCCTTGCTTAGAAAGTTGCGACTTGTCAAAATAAGCGGGGATTTGGCTTAATCGCGTTTGCTGGAATAGCCCCTCTGGTGGATTACTTATAACGATGCCAGTGATCATTTATCTGTTTTTGCTGTCTTTGCATTATCTGATGAAAATGATCATAATGACACAAATAATTTAATAAGGAAAATAACTGATGTACCAGTATTGAAAATCTCAGAATAGATTTATTGCATCAAAACTGGTATGATATTTATGTTGAGGATATTGACAGAATCATATGAATAATTTATTTCTATGATGTCCAAATTATAGGACACTGCCACTTGTGGCTAAAGTGGGTAACAACCGGTATGCTGACAAATCTTGGATAACAAAGGGCCACAGAATGTTTGTAAAAAGAAAAATCTATCCTATAAGCAATTTAAAAAAATAGAACTAAGGATGCTGAAGTAATATAAGAAATACAAAAATAAATGAACTAGTATTCTTGATCTTGAAAAAATAAAACAGTATTAAATGCACTTGTAAGATTTGGTAAATGAAATCATTAAAAAGTAAAAGTTGTTAAAGCTTATCCAGCTATTTTCATACCACTACTTACACAACCATGAGAAAAATAAACATATAGCAGACCAATTCACTGAGTACTTTGTAGGTAATATATATAATATATATATATTATATATATATATATATATATATATATCTATGATATATATATATATATAGCCTTTCAATTGCATCCCCTAAAATGTTTTCCAGGAATAACAATAATACAGTCAGTATAATTTTGGATTCAATGTTAATTAAAAATGTATGAAAAAGAAACTTATTGACTTAGCTCATAAATTTTAAGTAAAAAAAAAACAAATCAGCTGACAGTTATAATTTTGACATGTCTTTGCTACAGAGTATTACTGACTGTATGCTAAACCCTCATCTTAGATTTGTTAATTGTCACTAATGACTGGGAAATTTCCTTCAAAAATGAAAATAGCCAAACTTGATACCACTGTTCAATCTGGGGATAAACGTTTTTTTTTGTTTTGTTTTTTTTGTGCGGCTACACCTATGAGGGCAATTGAAGGTTGACTATTATAGTTGCAAAATGGGCTATGCTTGAAGATTGGAAATGAAGACCCAATCCTTCCACCTCCCCTCCCCTCCCCAACCAATTGGCGCTGTCTTGGACATCTGCATGGACTTAATAATTTTAAAAAATTTGATGTTCCTCTGTATTGTTAAAAATGGTTTTTTGAATAGTAATAGTTTAGGGGAGGTGGTCTGGTGTAAAGAGAAACTAGAGGAGAGTCTAGTGGTTAAGTGCTGGGCTTGAGACCAGAGGATCCTTGGTTCAAATCTCAGCCTGATCGGAAAATCACGAAGGGCCCTTAGGTAAGGTCCTTAATCCCCTAGTTGCTCCCGGTGTGTAGTGGGCACCTTGTATGGCAGCAGCCTCACATCGGGGTGAATGTGAGGCATTGATGTGTAAAGCACTTTGAGCGTCTGATGCAGATGGAAAAGTGCTATATAAATGCAGTCCATTTACCATTTATTTTTTAGTACGACCTAAGCAGTGGGTTACCCCTTTGAGTCTGGACTGCTTGAGGTTTCTTCAAAATTATCTGAGGGAATTTTTCCTTACCACTGTCACCTGTGTGCTTGCCCTAGGGGTGGTAAGGTTAGACCTTACTTGTGTGATGTGCCTTGAGACAGCTTTGTTGAGATTTAGTGCTATATGAAACGTGAAATAATAAATACGTTTTTCAAACTACATGCCAATTTCATTGTTACCACAATTCTCAAAAAAATTGGAAAAGGTATTTGCAAAGAGGCTAAATGATTTTACAGCTAAACACCAATACTTTGTGACAGCAATATGGATTCAGGAAAAACCTAACCACCTCGTTAGCCTTAATGGACTTTATTGAAAAAAACAATATACAGTTTTTTTTTCTTACAGAAAGCATTTATACCATAGACCACACTTTACTATTAAATACATTATAGAAGTATGGTATCAGGGGATTGGCACATGATTGGATTACCAGATATTTACAAAACGGGTATCAGTGTCTTCATATCAATAAGACAGACTCAGAATTTTTGAAGATTACATGTGGTGTGCCTCAGGGTTCAGTCCGTGGTCCATTGCCATTTCTCTTATACATTAATGATGTATCTTAGAGACTTAGAAACCAGAATTAGATTTTATTTTGCTGATGATATGATTGTGTTCTGTAGTAGTGATCATTTGGGTCAGCCTTTGGACATGGTGGAGAAGGAATTACATAAATTAAAACATTGGTTTGAGTCAAACAATCCATTTTAAAAAAAAGTGTATTATATTGGAAATAAACCCAGGAATTGAAGTAGAAGGGTTGGTAGGTTAGACCTTACTTGTGTGAAGCGCCTTGAGGCAAATTGTTGTGATTTGGTGCTATATAAATGAAAATAAATTGAAAATTTGAAATTGAAGCTTAATAATGCATGACGCTGAAATTGTGAATGAAACTAAAATTCTTGAAGTTATTGATAATAAATTAAGTTGGAAACATAAACTGGCCTCCATGACAAGTAAAAATCAAGGACAGACGTCGCCCAGTATGGCGGAGCCGGGGCCCCACCCTGGAGCCAGGCCTGGGGTTGGGGCTTGCGTGCGAGCGCCTGGTGGTCGGGCCTTAGTCATATGGGGCCCGGTCGGGCTCAGCCCGAAAGAGCAACGTGCCCTGCCCTCCTGTGGGTTCACCACCTGCAGAGGGGGCCATGGGGGTCGGGGTGCAGAAGAGGATTGGGTGGCGTGTCGAGGGCGGGTGGCCCGCGGCCCGGTCCATGCTCACAGCCCCTGGCTGTTGGGACATGGATGTCACCGCACTAGGGGTGGAAGGAGCCTGAGCTTGTGCGGGAGGTTGAGAGATACTGAATAGAGATAGTCGGGCTAACCTCCACCTACAGCTTGGGCTCTTGTACCCAACTCTGGAGAGTGGCTGGACGCTTCATTTTCTGGCATTGCCACGGGAGAGGCGGAGAGCTGGGGTCGCATTGCTTATTGCTCCCCAGCTCAGTCGCTATGTGTTGGAGTTCACATCCGATGAACGAGAGGGTCGCGTCCCTACCTTCGGGTCGGGGACAGGTCTCTCACCGTTGTCTCGGCCTACGGGCCGAGCAGCAGTGCAGAGTACCCGACCTTCCTGGAGTCCCTGGGAGGGATACTAGATAGCGCTCCGACTGGGGACTCCATTGTTCTCCTGGGGGATTTCAACGCCCACGTGGGCGGCGACAGTGAGACCTGGAGGGGGGTGATCGGGAAGCACGGGCCTCCCCAATCTGAACCCGAGTGGCGTTCAGTTGTTGGACTTCTGTGCTAGTCAGTTTGTCCATCACGAACACCACGTTCGAGCAAAGGGTGTCCATAAGTGCATGACACCAGGAAACCCTGAGCCGGAGGTCGATGATCGACTTTGTAGTCGTATCATCTGACCTTCGGCCACGTGTCTCGGACACTCGAGTGAAGAGAGGGCCAGAGCTGTCGACCGAACACCACCTGGTGGTGAGTTGGATCCGCTGGGAGGGGAGGAAGCCGGTCAGACCTGGCAGGCCCAAATGTGTCGTGAGGGTCTGCTGGGAACAACTGGCGGAACCCTCTGTCAGCGAGGTCTTCAACTCCCACCTCTGGGAGAGCTTCTCCCAGATCCGTCCTGAGTACCTTAAGTCTCTGGATGTTGTGGGACTGTCTTGGCTGGCACGCCTCTGCAACATCGCGTCGCGATCGGAGACAGTGCCTCTGGATTGGCAGACCGGGGTGGTGGTCCCTCTGTTTAAGAAGGGGGACCGGAGGGTGTGTTCCAACTATAGGGGGATCACACTCCTCAGCCTCCCCAGTAAGGTCTATTCAGAGTACTGGAGAGGAGAATTCAACCGATGGTCGAACCTCGGATTCAGGAGGAGCAGTGTGGTTTTCATCCTGGTCGCGGCACACTGGACCAGCTCTACAAGCTCCATCGGGTGCTCGAGGGTTCATGGGAGTTCGCCCAATCAGTCCACGTGTTTTGTGGATCTGGACATTGCGTTCGACCGTGTCCCTCGGGGCACCCTGTGGGGAGTGCTCCGGGAGTTCGGGGTCCGGGGTCCTTTGCTAAGGGCTATCCGGTCCCTGTACGACCGCAGCAGGAGCTTGGTTCGCATTGCCGGTAGTAAGTCAAACTTGTTTCCAGTGCACGTTGGCCTCCGCCAGGGCTGCCCTTTGTCACCGGTTCTGTTCATTATTTTTATGGACAGAATTTCTAGGCGCAGCCAGGGTGTAGAGGGGGTCTGGTTTGGGAACCACAAAATCTCGTCTCTGCTGTTTGCGGATGATGTGGTTCTGTTGCCTTTGTCAAATCAGGACCTTCAGCGTGCACTGGGGCGGTTTGCAGCCGAGTGTGAAGCGTTCGGGATGAAAATCAGCACCTCCAAATCCGAGGCCATGGTTCTTGACCAGAAAAAGGTGCTTTGCCCTTTTCAGGTCAGTGGAGTGTCCTTGCCTCAAGTGGAGGAGTTTAAGTATCTCGGGGTCTTGTTCACGAGTGAGGGACGGATGGAGCGTGAGATCGATAGACGGATCGGTGCAGCATCTGCAGTGATGCGGTCGCTGTATCGGACCGTTGTGGTGAAGAGAGAGCTGAGTAGGGGGGCAAAGCTCTCGATTTACCGATCGATCTACAGTCCGATCCTTACCTATGGTCATGAGATTTGGCTCATGACCGAAAGAAGGAGATCGCGAGTACAAGCGGCCGAGATGAGTTTCCTCCGCAGGTGGCTGGCGCTCCCTTACAGATAGGGTGAGTAGCTCGGTCACTCAGGAGGAGCTCGGAGTCGAGCCGCTGCTCCTCCATGTCGAAAGGAGTCAATTGAGGTGGCTCGGGCATCTTTTCCGGATGCCCCCTGGACGCCTCGCTGGAGAGGTGTTGGGCATGTCCCATTGGGAGGAGGCCCCGGGGAAGACCCAGGACACGCTGGAGGGACTACATCTCTCGGCTGGCTTGGGAACGCCTTGGGGTTCCCCCGAAGGAGCTGGGGGAGGTGTGTGTGGATCGGGAGGTCTGGGCGGCTTTGCTTGAGCTGCTGCCCCCGCGACCCGACTCCAGATAAAGCGGAAGAAAATGGATGGATGGATGGATGGATGGATAACATAAATTATGTTAAATCCAAAATGTCAAAATCCATTGAAATTCTGTACAAAGCTCAAGATTTCCTCTCTCAATATTCATTAATTACTTTATATTATGCATTAATAGTTCCAGTTGACCCTGACTGGGGATGTTGTCGGGCAGTGGAAGGAATACTTCGAGGATCTCCTCAATCCCATCGTCACGTCTTCCGAAGAGGAAGCAGAGACTGGGGACTCAGAGGCGGACTCATCCATTACACAGGCCGAAGTCACCGAGTTGGTTAGAAAGCTCCTCGGTGGCAAGGCTCCTAGGGTGCATGAAATCCGTCCTGAGTACCTTAATGGATGGATGGATGGATAGTTCCAGTTGTGAATAGCTCTGAATTTCTCCTCTGTGAGATCAATAAAGTTGATCTTATCTTATATTTGACATACTGTATTGACGTTTGGGTAAACACATAAAAACAAATACTAATTCAATATTGATCTTGCAAAAGAAAGGCACAAGAATGATCAGCAATAAATGTTACCAACCAACTGACTATTTATTTGCTTAATATTCTGAAATTTGTGGACTTAGTTGATTACATTATAATACAAACTATGTACAAAGCAAAAAAAAAAAAAAAACATTTACCTCAACATGTCCAAAATCTTTAAAATGAAGGACTCTAGTTATAATTTGAGAGGAATATTGATATTTGATAAACCAAGGACACGAACGACTGTAAAAAGTCACTGTCTCTCTGTAAAAGGAGTGAACATTTGGAACAACTGTCCCAAGGGTATTAAATTATGCTGTACTCTAGTCAGCTTTAAAAGGCTTTATAAAAAATATATAATTTCTGGTTACAGTATGGACAATTAAGTTTATTGATTTTGTACTATTATTTTTGGATTGTGTGATTGTGCGTTATTACTTATTTTATGATAAGATATTTAAGTTGATTGATTATCTTCAAATGTTTGTGTTTTGCTTGTTCTGCTCATTTTGCTTTTGTTGTGAGGAGTAAAATTTATTGAGGTAAAAGGGGTAGGTGTATAATTTTGCTTCTACCTACAAAATTTCGGTTTCTTAGGTTACTGAGAAATCAGTTTTATTTGTTATATTTTGTACTGAAAAGTTTTTCTCTTTTTTTACTTTGTACCAAAATAAGCTTATTCATTTATTCATTCCCTTATGTTGGGAAGGAAAGACTTTATAACTGAAGTAAACCCTGCCAACAGTGATGGTGTGGTTCTCCCAGCTGGGAACAGTAGCATCACATGACAGTGCCACTCAGACACTGATCAGGCTGCAAAATATTATGCTTTGGGGACAAGATGGATCAGAGACTTTCTCACCAAACGTCTGCAGTCAGTCAGGATGAGGTCCCACCACTCCTCAGTCCTGACAGTGAGCAGTGGGGCTCCTCAGGGCTGTGTGCTCAGCCCCATGCTGTACACTTTGTACACCCATGACTGTGCACCAACCCACAACAGCAACATCTTTGTCAAATTTGTGGATGACACTACTGTGGTTGGGCTGATTCACAACATCGATGAGACGGCCTACAGAGAGGAGGTCCTGAACCTCACTACTTGGTGCTGCCTAAATAACATGGCACTTAACTCCTCAAAGACAAAGGAGTTGGTGCTAGATTTCAGGCGGAAGAGGGAGGACCCCCTCCCCTCTTCTCATTCAGGGAGACACTGTAGAGAGGGTCAGTGACTTCAAGTTCCTGGGAACATCAGGACCTTACATGGGGCACCAACATCAGTGCCCTTGTGAAAAAGGCACAGCAGCGTCTGTACTTTTTAAGGTCACTGAGGAAGGTCAACCTGTCCCAGGAACTGCTGCTGTCCTTCTATAAGTGTTCTGGAGCGTCCTCACCAACAACATCTTGGTGTGGTACAGGAGCTGCTCTCAGGCTGACAAGAAGGCTCTGGAGAGAGTCAGGAAGTCAGCACAGAACATCATAGGAGCACAGCTGTCCTCTCTGTCAGACATCTATAACACCAGATGTCTGCACAGGGCCAGGAGCATCAGCTTCGATGGTTCACACCCCAGGCACAGCGTATTCTCACTGTTGCCCTCAGGAAAGAGGTACCAGTCCATCAAGGCCCACACATCAAGACTCACCAACACGTTCTACCCAAGTGCAATACAGGTATTGAATGCACATTAGCCTACAGTCTGCACTACTTATACTATACACCTACTGGCTCCTTTGTAAATACATGTATATATTCTTATTTGTCTTTTAATATTTACTTTTTTACACCTTTGCACTACGGGAGTTGTCTTTTAATTTTGTTGTACCTTGTGTACAATGACAATAAAAAGCATTCTATTCTATTCTATTCAAATGCCATCTCCTTAACTGCAGGAACATAGAACACTGTAGCAACACATTCATATCAAACCTCAGAATAAGCTGGAACATGAACTACATCCATCAAAAAAGTCCTTTTAGCTACAAGCCACGTTTGAGGTTTCAGTTTCTGGTTGGAGCTGTGTTTTTGTTTGTGATGTTTTGTCTTGTATGAAATGACAATAATAAAAAAGACTGATTACAAAAAGTAAAACTTATCAACCTGAGACACCCCAGAATACACAAGAAACAAAGGTGATGTTCTACCGACTGAAACCCAAGCTTCAGTGGAAATGCACAGTGAAGAAACCACCCAAAATAGTTTAAATCTGTCACATCTGGCTGCATGCACAGGGATCACGAGGCACCACATCCACCACAACATACAACCACCTCAGGTCCTGGATGGTGATGGACCAATTGTCTGCCTGGATCCACCCAGGCATCCATCCTCACCTCTTCAAAGTAACCATCAATCTGCCGTGACCAGATGAAACATGGATGTATCCTGATTGTTCTCCAGCCGCTGGGTCCTCAACACTCAAGCGCCTACATGTTTGATCACACTCAGGCAAATGTGCCACGTCCGAAATGTTGTAGTTGATACTTCCTTGAAGACAAAGTTATTCCTGAGATTAAGCAAAATCCCACAAAGAAGAAAAGCTGTAGAAGTTTTTTTCTGTTTCATGAAGAACTCACATTCTTTGAAAGTCTGTGTGACACTGATGCTGGACTGTCAGGTCCCGCATGGAATGTCAAACGAGTGGTTACTTTAGGTGACTTGTGATGAGTGTCCCTGACATTGTGAGGGAGTGTCAACATCCACATTTGGCCACGTGTGTGCTTCTCTGGTCATGATCTGGAATGCAGGTTCCTGAGTATTGAGGACCCCAGCAGCTGGAGGGGGGCAACCCCCGGCCCATTCGACGGACGTCCAGGAGCCGCACACTGTCCAAGCCGCTCCCCGTCAATGATCCGGCAGGAGGCGGCGCCGGACCGGGACACAGAGGGGTGGTTGGTGGGCTTGATTCTGGACACATGAAAGACCGGATGGATCTGCAGTGAAGCGGGAGACGGAGCTTCACTGCGGCAGGACTGAGGATTTGAGGATCTTAAATGGTCCAATGTATCGGTCCTTCAACTTAGGGGAGTCCACTTGGAGGGATGTCCTTTGTGGACAGCCACACCTCCTGCCCAGGCTGGGAAGCCGATCCCCGGCCCCGCCGCATGGGTCTTCGCCCCTCATCCGGGCTTCAACAAGGCAGAACGGGCAGAGTGCCACACACGACGGCACTTCCGCAGGTGGCTGGACCGAGGGCGCACACCGACCTCTCCCCCACCACGGAAATAATGGGGGCTGATACCCCAAACACACCTCAAACGGGGAGAGGCCGGTGCAGAGGACACCTGGCTGTTATGCCATACTCGATCCAGGCCATGTTTCTCCAGGCCGTCGGGTGTGCGGACATTACACAACGCAGGGCTTGCTCCAATTCCTGATTGGCCCGTTCGCCTGTCCATTGTCTGCGGGTGATACCCGGATGAGAGGCTCACAGTGGCCCCCAGTTCCCCCCACTTCAGGCAGGTGCCCTCTGGTGGTGGCCAGCAGTACCCTCCTCTTCTGGCGGCCCACACAACAATTACTGCGTTAAATGGGCTATTTCCATTATACATTTTCATAGCAACGTCTTTCCATGAACTTGTCAAAAATTCATTGTTTAAATATAACCTCAATTCCAGTGAAGTTGGGATGTTGTGTAAAATGTAAATGAAAACAGAATACAATGATCTGCAAATCCTCTTCAACCTATATTCAACTGAATACACCACAAAGACAAGCTATTTAATGTTCAAACTGATAAACTTTGTTTTTCTGCAAATATTTGCTCATTTTGAAATGGATGCCTGCAACACGTTTCAAAAATGCTGGGACAGTGGTATGTTTGCCACTGTGTTACATCACCTTTCCTTCTAACAACACTCAATAAGTGTTTGGGAACTGAGGAGACTAATTGTTGAAGCTCTGTAGGTGGAATTCTTTCCCATTCTTGCTTGATGTATGACTTCAGTTGTTCAACAGTCCGGGGTCTCCGTTGTCATATTTTGCACTTCATAATGCACCACACATTTCAATGGGTGACAGATCTGGACTGCAGGCAGACCAGTCTAGTACCCGCACTCTTTTACTACAAAGCCATGCTGTTGGACACATGCAGAATGTGGCTTGGCATTGTCTTGCTGAATAAGCAGGGACGTCCCTGAAAAAGACGTTTGGATGGCAGCATGTGTTGCTCCAAAACCTGGATGTACCTTTCAGCATTGATGGTGCCATCACAGATGTGCAAGTTGCCCATGCCATGGGCACTAACACACCCCCATACCATCACAGATGCTGGCTTTTGAAGTTTGCGATGGTAACAATCTGGATGGTCTTTTTCCTCTTTTGATTTCCTACTCCATTATTTCAAAAACAATTTGAAATGTGGACTCATCAGACACAGCACACTTTCCCACTTTGCGTCTGTCCATTTCAAATGAGCTCAGGCCCAGAGAAAGTGGCGGTGTTTCTAGATGTTGTTGATGTATGGCTTTCACTTTGCATGGTAGAGTTTTAACTTGCACTTGTAGATGTAGGGATGAACTGTGTTAACTGACAATGGTTTTTGAAGTGTTCCTGAGCCCACGCTTTACACATGATGTTGGTTTTTAATGCAGTGCCGCCTGAGGGATCAAAGGTCATGGGAATCCAAGTTGGGTTAGGGTTAGGGTTGGAGCCCACTGTACCCTTTTTCTGGGTACCGTAGATGACCAGAAATTGGAAGAGGCACGTGCTGGGTAGGAAAAGAGTGAGAATCCTGACCCCCATATGTCATAGGACCAGGTAATGCAGAGGCCATTTTTCAGTCCTGTCTTCCCCTTTCCTGTGGCTGCTGTAGGCATTTACATGGTCCACATTGCCCCGCAATGGCGGCCATAAAAAACGGTTGTCCAACCAGACATGTTTTGTTATAATTTTATTTTAATTACCAAATAAGGAAGCATCAAAACAAGCTGTGATATTGAGTCCAACATTTGTGTCCAGACGTCTCTGTCCACCAAACCTGATACTCTTGCCGCGAAGCAGATAATTACATAAGCTATCTTACTAGCATCAGTCGCGTACATGACGGGACGTTGTGCGAAGACGAGCGAACACTGCATAAGAAAGTCCGCGCATGTCTCCACACAACCCCCGTACGGCTCTGGAGGGCTTATGTATGCTTCAGGGGAAGGTGGGAGGGGTCGTTGAACGACCAGTGGAACGTCACTGTTACGCACGGGTCGACAGGAGGGAGAGCCGCAGCAGCGCCCTGAGGGCGCGCTTCCACCTGCGCGGCGAGAGCCTCCACCCTGCGGTTAAGGAGGACGTTCTGCTCGGTCATTAAATCCAACCGAGCCGTGAAAGCGGTGAGGATCCACTGCAACTCACCGATCATTCCTCCTGCGGACCCAGTGCGCCCTGTTCTTCCATTGGCCGTTCAACAGCCGGTTGACGCCCCACGGGGTGACGTTGGCCGAGATATCCTGTTGTGAAAGTGTAAGTACACGGACCCACAACAGGGGGTGCAAATGAACGGACAATGGAGTAGGTCAAATAACACACTTTACTGTTGTGAATATGCACAACAAGTACACATTACAATAATGGACAAAGTCAATTCACACAGGTGTCGTGTGGGCAGGCTCGAAGATAGGAGACGCCTCTCCAAAGTAGAACCGGAACCACACGGTTTCCTCCGCCACCAACCCCGGGAATACTGGAGCCGCCAAGTCCCGAATTCCCAGGTGGCCACTGCCTCCGTGTCGGACCTGGTACTGCTGGCGAGAATAAAGAACAATTAAAGGAGGGCGCGTTCGCACCCAGGAATCCGAACGGCAGGTAAGCTGCCTCCACCTCTCGTTGGAAAGTTCTGCAATCACTCACAAAAATCACAAAAGTTACTGTCAAGCAGTCAGCTGAGATTATTACCTTCTCGGTAGAAACGATATCTCGGCAAAGAGGTGGAGACGTTGTCCTGCTGATATACTCCTGCCGATCATGATTGGTAACAGCTGTTGCAGGTGATGCGTGACAGCTGTCACCCTGGCTGCTCCTGTGAGGGGCTGCGCCCTCTGTGGGGCCAGCAGTACCTCCTCTTCTGGCGGCCCACACAACATGGAATTTAATAACGCAAACTGAATTTCAGATATCTTATATATGTATATTACGGTGGAAAAAGAGGACAACAGTGTTGTAAAGGACAATAAGCAGGGCGTTAAAGAGCAAACTTCACTTTCCCCCGTAATGACATGAACAGGAAATGATCATAGCTTACACAACCTGAGTTTCTGGCATGTTTACATAAAACAATAACAACGTCTATAAACCCAGAGAATATATTCACGAGCGTTTTATGTCCACGTCTTTTCACAATTCCTGTGCTAGTCAGAGGACATACCGGATCAAGACATTGTCCAGTTTAGAAATGAATGGCACATTTCACTGTTACAGGAGTTTTTGTCATGGAAAGAGGAACAAAGGCGGAGGAATTCCGCGTATCGCGGCGGAGCTGCATGGTGAAAAGAAACGCCGTGATGAAGCCTCACAGGATATGTTCTGGCATGTTCAGCTCATGCACAATCACAATCGGATATTCACACGACTGGAAAGCAACCGGAATCCGTCTGAAATCCACCTTTAAGCCGTCCTGTGAGACCAACACCGAGGTGGTTTTGTCCCGCGTAATGAACGGCTCTGTGGCGCGCCTCGGCTTCTTTTTCCATGAAAAAAAAAACTCCTGTAACGGTGGAATGTGCCGGAAAAAGTGCTGATGTCCACATCTTCTATCTTTTTGTGAAAGTCAGACGAGGTCCCGGATAAACAAAGCCTTCACGTTGGAAATGATCTGGTTGTTTGTGCGGGGTGTCAGCCTGTCCATTGGCGCTGGGAGCACGCCGCGCTCTCAGCAGTTGTGGGCCGTCCTTAAAGGGGCAGTAACACTCCTTAATTGTTTAATCCCCATAAAATCGTCCCTGAAAGCCATATTAATTTTTCGAACGGTGTCCACCTGGAGGTCTCTTACATTTCTGGAAAAAAATTGATGCAGCAAAGATCCAAATCGTTCAGACAGTTATTCGCAATAAAAAATAGACGAGACGGGTAGACCACGCCTCACTCAAAGCCTGCTCACAGGCGAATGAAGCAACCGACAGGCATGAAAAAACTCACGCATGCGCATGAAGGTTCAAGCTTGGCTGACGCAATCACACGTGATTCAAATCCATATGGTTTTTGAAAAAAATAATAAGGTCGGATACTTTTCTAACAGACCTCGTATACACCAGTTTTCACAGAGAAAGCCACCATCGTGTGTTGCAGTTGGCTATACCAGCCACGATAAGTTAAAAGATCAAAAAGTGTGTTTTTTTCGAGCTCCCAAAGTGCCACATTCTGTCTTCAGCTGTGAGTTCTCCGCTTTCAGGCGTTCCAACTATTCCTTTTAGGACACCTTTTCCATGTTAACGTAATCATGTGACATTGAACAAGGTGAGTCCTCATGGTCACTCAGGTCAGCTGGAGGCAGGAACTCTCTGGGTGAGGTTACTGCTGTAGCAGGTTCACCAAGAGAGGCAGCTACAGGAGGTAAGCCGAAATGAAGCTTTGACTTCGCCCTCATTGGCCTGGGGCAGGGCTGGTCGAGGTGCTTCACATTTCTGCTTTGGCTGAGCTGTAGCCTTGAAGCAGTAGTACTGCAGCACACGATGGCATTTTCTGAAAACTGGTGTATAGTAAGTAGAAAAAAACGTGGCAGAATGATGCGAGTGTGATGGACGTCAAGTAGGAAATGAACGTGACAGTGGTTTGTTTTCAGCGGCTCGCTGGTTACTATGCGTGTTGCTATGTGTGCGCACATCAGGGACCCGGATTTCCAACCGTACCTACGCCATTTGGCATGGCCAAACCGGCAGGCGTTTGCGAATAAACAGCAGTAAAGATGACTATATCAACAATGGTTGTGAGTCGCGTACAGTTTGTTTTCAGTGGCGACCCAAAATTGCGACCGTAACTTTGTGGAAATGATGTAGGCCCGACCGTACCTATAAGCTTAACAAATGCAATGAAGCTAAAGCGATTCCATAAAGGCCAAGCCACTTTCACGCAATCAAACTAAGTCAAGACAGGTTCAGCCAGTCAGACTAATTACGTGTGTGCGCCATTCATAGGCAACCCATGAGGTCCAATAGAGATCAACTGGATTCACAATGGCAAAATGTAAAGAGGGTGTTGTGAAAGTGTCGTGACACGGACCCACAACAGGGGCGTTAATGAACGGACAAAGGATAAGCCAAAAAGTAACAATTTAATGTTGTGAATCGCACAATGAAGTACAGACAATAACAATATGGTGGAATGTCAATTATACACAAGGTGACGTGTGGGCAGGCTCGAAGATAGAAGACGTCTGGCGAGAGAAGAGCCGGATCCCACACAGCTTCCACCACCAACGGACCTGAAGAACACCGGAGCCGCCAAGCCCTGGCCCCAGGTGGCCACTGTCTTCAGCAGTCAGACCCGGTACTGCTGGCAGAGAACAGAAACAGTACTGATGAGTGTGAGTTCGCACACTCAGTAATCCCACAGTCAGTGTTCAGTTTAGGAGGGAGAACCTCCACCTCCAATAACACACTCGTACAGCTCCTTGTGAAACCACTTATCTGGTTGGGGTGTGAGGCGAAGCCGTCGCAGTCAACACCAAACGACAATACAGCAGACAAGGACACGTCACAGGAAAACGGCTGCAACTGAGATCAGACTATTAGTCAAAGTAAAGTCAGCAGAGAAATTACCTGAATGGTAGCTGATTTCTCGGCGGGGAGGTGGAGTAGCAGTCCGGCCTTTATGGTGGTGGTGATGTGTAGTGGATGAGTGACAGCTGGTACGGATGATGAGTGACAGCTGTCACTCCCGGTCGCTCCGACGCCCTCTCGTGCTTGACGCCCGCACTTCAAGCAGGGCTCCATCTTGTGGTGGTGGGCCAGCAGTACCTCCTCTTCAGCGGCCCACACAACAGGACCCCCCCCTCAATGGGCGCCTCCTGGCGCCCGACCAGGCTTGTCTGGGTGACGGGTGTAGAAGTCGGCCAGGAGGGCCGGGTCCAGGATGAAGCTCCTCTTCACCCAGGAGCGCTCTTCGGGTCCATAACCCTCCCAGTCCACCAGATAGTGGAACCCCCGGCCCTTTTGACGGACGTCCAGGAGCCGGCGTACTGTCCGCGCGGGCTCCCCGTCGATGATCCGGGCAGGAGGCGGCGCTGGTCCCGGGGCACACAGTGGTGAGGTATGGCAGGGCTTGAGTCTTGACATGTGAAAAAGGGGTGTATCTGCAGTGAAGTTGGCCGGACTGAGGACTTTGAGTATGGTAAATGGTCCAATGTACCTGTCCTTTAGTTTTTGGGATTCCACCTGCAGGGGGATGTCCTTTGTGGATAGCCAGACCTTCTGCCCGGGCTGGTATGCAGGGGCCGGGGAACGCCGGCGGTTTGCATGGGCCTTAGCCCTCGTCTGGGCTCTGAGCAGGCAGCGGGCGGTTATGCCCACCGACGGCACTTCTTCAGATGGGCCTGGACCGAGGGCACCCCGACCTCTCCCTCCACTAGCGGAAACAATGGGGGCTGGTACCCCAACCACTCAACTGGGAGAGGCCGGTGGCAGATGAACTTGGATATATAGCGTACTCGATCCAGGCCAGATGGTCACTCCAGGCCATCGGCGCGGAGGACACGCAGCGGAGGGCCTGCTCCAGTTCCTGGTTTGTCCGTCTGCCTGCCCGTTCGTCTGGGGGTGGTACCAGACGAGAGACTGACGGTGGCCCCAGTTCCCTGCAGAAACTCCTCCAGACCTGGGAGGAGAACTGAGGACCACGATCCGAGACAATGTCCGATGGAATCGCATGCAGACGCACGACATGGTGGAAGGAGGTCTGCAGTCTCCTGGGCCGTCGGGAGCTTCGGAGGGCCACGAAGTGGGCCGCTTGGAGAACCGGTCCACTATCGTGAGGATGGAGTCATACCCTGGGACGACGGGAGGCCCATGACAAAGTCCAGGCCAATGTGAGACCAGGGGCGACGAGGCACAGGCAGAGGCTGGAGGAGGCCTTGGGCCTTGTGGTGGTCGGCTTTGCCCCTGGCACAGGTGGTGCAGGCCTGGACTACTCCCGGACGTCGGCTTCCATAGATGCCCCCCAGAAGCGCTGCCGGACCACTGCCACGGTCCTTCGCACCCCTGGATGACAGGAGAGCTTGGAACCGTGACAGAAGTCAAGGACCGCAGCCCTGGCCTCTGGTGGGACGTACAATTTGTCCTTCGGACCTGTCCCCGGGTCCGGGCTCCGTGTCAGGGCCTCCCGGACGGTCTTCTCCACGTCCCAGGTAAGGGTGCCACGCCAGTGGACTCGGGGATGATGGTTTCAGGGGGGTCTGACAGCTCGGTTGACCTCCTCTTCATGCACCCGGGACAGGGCGTCAGATCGTTGGTTTTTTGTCCCGGGGCGGTAGGTGATCCGAAAGTCAAAATGCCCGAAGAACAGCGACCAGCGGGCTTGCCTGGGGTTCAGACGCCTGGCGGTCCGAAAGTACTCCAGGTTCCGATGGTCCGTGAAAACCGTAAATGGTACCGATGCTCCCTCCAACAGGTGTCTCCACTCCTCAAGAGCCTCCTCACCGCAAGAAGTTCCCTATTGCCGATGTCATAGTTCCTTTCAGCCGGGTCAACCTGCGGGAAAAGTAGGCACATGGATGGAGAACCTTGTCGGACTCCCGCTCTGGGATAGCACGGCTCCTATCCCTGAGTCAGAGGCGTCCACTTCAACTACAAACTGGCGATTGGGATCAGGCTGCACCAGAACCGGTGCAGTCGAGAACCGGCGTTTCAACTCCCTAAACGCGGCTTCGCACCGATCCGACCAGGTGAAGGGGACTTTTGTGGAGGTCAGGACTGTCAGGGGGCTAAACCTGACTGTAGCCCTGATGAACCTCCGGTAGAAATTTGCAAAACCGAGGAACTGTTGTAGTTTCCTACGGTTTGTTGGTTGGGGCCAATCTCTCACCGCCGCAACTTTGGCCGGATCAGGGGCGACAGAGTTGGAGGAGATTATGAACCAAGGAAGGACAAAGAAGTGCACTGGAACTCGCACTTCTCACCCTTCACAAACAGCCGGTTCTCCAACAACCGCTGTAGGACCTGACGTACATGCTTCACATGGGTCTCAGGATCTGGAGAAAAGATGAGTATATCGTCTAGATACGAAGACAAACCGATGCAGGAAGTCCCGCAAGACGTCATTAACCAACGCTTGGAACGTCGCGGGCGCATTGGTGAGGCCGAACGGCATGACCAGGTACTCAAAGTGACCTAACAGGGTGTTAAATGCCGTCTTCCACTCGTCTCCCTCCCGGATCCGAACCAGGTGATAAGCATTTCTAAGATCCAATTTGTGAAAATTTGGGCTCCATGCAAGGGCATGAACACTGAATCCAACAGAGGTAGCGGGTATCGGTTGCGAACCGTGATCTCGTTCAGCCCTCTGTAATCAATGCATGGACGGAGTCCGCCGTCCTTCTTGCCCACAAAAAGAAACCAGCACCCATCGGGGAGGGGAGTTCCGGATCAACCCGGCAGCTAACGAGTCCCGGATGTAGGTCTCCATTGATTCGCGTTCCGGACGTGAGGAGGTTGTACAGCCTGCTGGACGGGTACTCAGCGCCCGGTATCAACTCAATGGCACAATCTTACGGACGATGTGGGGGCAGCGTGAGTGCCAGATCCTTGCTGAAGACGTCAGCAAGGTCATGGTACTCGGCTGGCACCGCCGCCAGATTGGGGGGGACTAAAACCTCCTCCTTAGCTGTCACACTGGGTGGAACCGAGGATCCTAAACACTCCCGGTGGCAGGTTTCGCTCCACTGAACCACAACCAGACGGCCAATCAATCCGGGGATTGTGTTTTAACACCCATGGAAAACCCAAAATCACTCGGGAGGTAGAAGGTGTTACATAAAACACAATCCTCCCTGTGATTCCCAGACACCACCAATGTCACTGGCTGTGTCTGGTGTGTGATTAGTGGAAGAAGGGTGCCATCTAGTGCCCGCACCGACAATGGTGACGGTAAGGCCATAGAGGGAGCCCAACCTCCTTTGCCCATCTGCTATCCAGGGCAGATTCCCCTCCGACCCCGTGGTCCACTATACTGGGGCGTGAAGGGTAGATCCCCACTCAGGATCGTGACTGGATACTGGCAGATTGTCGGGGTCCCCGCGTGGGTGTTGTGACCCACCCTTAGCCCAGCTCTAAGGACGAGTGCTGCTGTTTTGACCATTAGGGCATTCTCTCTGTGTTGCTCGTTGAGCTGCAGAGAAAACACTCTCCACGGATCAGCCTCCTTTGTCTCTGATCTGATCGCTTTTTGGCCCTGCTCCGTTTCCATTTGCAACGTCAGCAGGGGGAGCTGTCGTCACGTGGAGAGCCCTGGCTGTGGAGCGTGGGGAGGACGGCTCCCTTTTGGACCCAGGAGGAAGAGGGACGGCTTGTGCCTGACCACGCCCTTCATCTTGCTCCCGTCGGTGTTCTGTTAATATCGGTTGTCTAACCGTATAACCAGTCGATAAGCCCGTCTAAATCCCGCGGCTCGTCCTTCGCCACCAGGTGCTCCTTAAGGACCAGAGACAGTCCGTTTACAAAGGCGGCGCGGAGCGCAACAGCATTCCAGCCTTCTCGCGCTGCCGCGATGCGGAAGTCGACTGCATACTTCGCTGCGCTTCGACACCCCTGTCGTATCGACAGCAGCACGCTTGAAGCGGTCTCGCCTCTATGAGGGTGGTCGAACACCTGTCGGAACTCCCTCACAAACTCAGTGTAAATTGTTAGGAGCCGTGAATTCTGCTCCCAGAGCGCCGTAGCCCAGGCGCGTGCCTCTCCTCGAAGCAAATTTATAACGTAAGCCACCCAGCTAGCGTCTGACGCGTACATGACGGGACGCTGTGAAAAGACGAGCGAGCACTGCATCAAGAAGTCCGCGCACGTCTCCACACAGCCTCCGTATGGCTCCGGAGGGCTTATGTATGCTTCAGGGGAAGGTGGGGGGGTTCGTTGAATGACCAGTGGAATGTCTGTCTCTGGCATACGGTCAGCAGGAGGAGGTGCTGCAGCAGCGCCCTGAGCATGCGCTTCCACCTGGGCAGTGAGAGCCTCCATCCTTCGATTGAGAATAATGCTGTGCTCGGTAACTAAGTCCAACTGAGCAGTAAAAGCGGTTAAGATGTGCTGCAGCTCACCTAACACGCCTCCTGCTGGCGCCTGTGCACCTCGCTCTTCAATTGGCTGTTCAAGTGATGGTTGACGCCCCTCGGGATCCATGACGTTGGCCGAGAAATCCTGTTGTGAAAGTGTCGTGACAGGGACCCACAACAGGGGGCATTAATGAACGGACAATGGATAAGCCAAAAAGTAACAATTTAATGTTGTGAATCGCACAACGAAGTACAGACAATAACAATATGGTGGAATGTCAATTATACACAAGGTGACGTGTGGGCAGGCTCGACGATAGAAGACGTCTGGCGAAAGAAGAGCCGGATCCCACACAGCTTCCACCACCAACGGACCTGAGACACACCGGAGCCGCCAAGCCCTGCACCCCAGGTGGCCACTGTCTTCAGCAGTCAGACCCGGTACTGCTGGCAGAGAACAGAAACAGTACTGATGAGTGTGATTTGCACACTCAGTAATCCCACAGTCAGTGTTCAGTTTAGGAGGGAGAACCTCCACCTCCAATAACACACTCGTACAGCTCCTTGTGAAACCACTTATCTGGTTGGGGTGTGAGGCGAAGCCGTCGCAGTCCACACCAACGCCATACAGCAGACAAGGACACGTCACAGGAAAAACGGCTGCAACTGAGATCAGACTATTAGTCAAAGTAAAGTCAGCAGAGAAATTACCTGAATGGTAGCTGATTTCTCGCGGGGAGGTGGAGTAGCAGTCCGGCCTTTATGGTGGTGGTGAGGGGTAGTGGATGAGTGACAGCTGGTACGGATGATGAGTGACAGCTGTCACTCCCGGTCGCTCCGACGCCCTCTCGTGCTTGAAGCCCGCACTTCAAGCAGGGCGCCATCTTGTGGTGGTGGGCCAGCAGTACCTCCTCTTCAGCGGCCCACACAACAGAGGGTGCAGCACTGTTCACTGCCTCAGAACAGGCACTTATAATGGAGATCTATGAGGAATTTAAACATTTAATAAAGAAAAGAGGTAACACGACAGCAGTAAATAAACTGAGAGAGAAAGGCTGGCATTGACTAAATGCATACGATTAACATACCAATGCAATGCAGTCTGGGTAAAATGTATTGGTAAGTAAATGTGTCCTTAGTCTGCAGCTTGCAATGCTTTATGCTGCTGCTGTGGTGAACATGTAGAAGTTTCTTAGATCTTGTTAAAATTATGTCCGTAGGTGTTTTTGAAGTCTAAATTATGAAACAACTTGACACCATAAGTGAGTGGTTGGGTTGGATTATGAACTTCAAAATGCCAAGCTTCGTGGTTTTAAAGTGTTGTGATGTTGGAGTGATCCCAGAAATTTCTCCTGCATGTTCACAAAAAATGTTCTAATTTCATTTTTTTCTGGAGCCTGACTTCTGGTGCATTTCAACCTTTAAACTAACGTATCACTCCATAAAAAAAAAAAATAATCTCTTTTTTAAATTCAGTGATACACTAGTTTAAATACATTTTCAGGGTGTTTTATGGAGTGATACCTTAGTTTAAAGTTATTTAAATTAAGGTATCACTCCATAAAACAAATTAAAACTTTTTAGTACAAAACTACATTGATACATGATACATTATATATCACTCCATAAAGCAATTTTTTAAAACAGTTATGGAGTGATACATTAATTTAAACAACTTTAAGCTATGCATCACTTCATTTAAAAAAAGTTTACTTTTTTTTTTTAATGGAGTGATATGTCAGACTCCAGAAAAAAAAAAAAATATTATTAAGTTGTCATCTTTTTGTGAACAAGCAGGAGAAATTTCTAACATTGTTTGAAGCTCAGCATTTTGAAGCCCATAATACAACCCAACCACTCACTTATGGTGTCATGTTGTTTCATAATTTAGACATCAAAAACACCTACGGATATAATTTTAACAAGCTCTAAGAAACTTCAACATGTTCCCCACAGCACTAGCATAAAGTATTGCAATCTTCAGAATAAGGACACATTAATTTATCAGTACATTTTACCCAGAATGCATTGCATTGGTCCAACTTGTTCATGTTTCATCGTGTGCGTTGGTTTTCCATTCCATTCCATTTTATTTATTTAACAGTGAATATGGTTTTGTCTATTTGACTCTTTTACTTCTTATAGAAGTGTTTTCTTTTCTTATTCCTCCAATAACCCCAGATAAAATTCTTTGTATGTGCAAACATACTTGGCAGTAAATTTGATTCTGATTCAAACTCAACTCAGATTACAAGGCCAGTGACTTCAAACCTACAAAAGATGAACAGGGCTGTGAAAACTCCGCGGATCCACGGGATTCCGCGGATTTCATCATGGGGAGCGGGAGGGGGGTGTTAGTGTTGTACTCTTTAATCGTGATCGTTACTGAGTTTTTAAAATGCTTATCGCAAAGCGTTCTTTTTTTTACGACATCATGCAAGTTTTATAAGTCCGCGGACACTGATCTGTGTGTTACAGATACATATCAGTTTCTTCAGATCCGCGGAGTTTCGAGGAGAATAAATGCCACTCAAAGCCTGGCTGTTACGACAGTTGTCGTAAAGCGGGACTGGTTGTCTATATTTCCATGGGTTGGTTGCTGCGGTGACACTGTGTGGCTCCTGTGTGAAGCTTAGCTAAACGTAGCATGTGGACATGGCAAACTTTTAGAACTTTCAAGTTTTTAAAAGAACAATTTTGCAGCATGTCTGTGTCACGGAGCGACATCAGACAGAGTGAAGATGGCAAGAACGACGGTTTGAAAAAGTGTGATAAGGACAAGAATCCGTGGAATTATTGCTGGCTTCATGAACACACCTGAAAGATAACGGGAAAGCGAACTGGTAGAATTTTTTTCTCTCTCTGGAAAATAAACATTGTGCTGTTCAAACAGGATTTCAGAAAAGATTATGTGCCTTTTTTCCTTTCATTAATCTAGACTTTTTCATTGCAAAAAAAAAGGCATTGTGTATTTGAATGAATTTAGGCTACATGAATTTACACAACAATGTAAATTAGTTTTTATTAATGTAGACTTTTCATGGGAAAAAAGACACCGTGGCTTTGAGTGGATTTACAGGAATTTACACAAGAATGTGTGACTTTTTTACTATAAGGTATGTTATTGATATTTTACCCTGATTTTTAAAATATTCTACAATCTTTAGCTGTGGTTTTAGACATGGTTTAACAGTCTTTTCAGTCTTCATGAATTTCATGTAGTTTAATTGTTCTGAGTTAATGCATAATTTGGTTTACAATTAAAAGGAAAATCATTCCAGGTCCTACTTCCACATCATATTCTGTTATTTCAACATGATCATTGACGGTTCAAATGAAAGGTTGAATCTAGGATAATTTAAATATGCACTAATTTTGAGATTGTTCTTCCAGGAGATGTTGAAAATGTATCAGTAGATGAAAATTTAATTTGGTTTCTGGGGCCCCACAAGGCCCTAGACCCCGGCTCCTGGGGGGGCGCAGCCCCCCAGACCCCCTGTGAATTTTCCTCGGATTTCACAATTTTCATTTCACAGCCCTGGATGAACTCAAAGCTGCAAAGAGTGGCACTTAGCTCCACTGGCCCCTTTTTTTTTTTTTTTTTTTTGACTATTTCCATACTGTCCAATAGATGAATTCATTAATTAGGATTAATTAATAAGAAAGAAAGAAAAAAATGTACAGCACTCTACAGGGTTCGGGGGGGGGGGGTTGCACATTCATAGGTTTATGGCAAAAAATATAGTGATCAGACTAGTTCAGAAGTATAAGTTACTACGGTAACTCAGTGAGACTTGAAGTTAGTGAGATTGCTGGAATGGAACCCTTGCTTAGAAAGTTGCGACTTGTCAAAATAAGCGGGGATTTGGCTTAATCGCGTTTGCTGGAATAGCCCTCTGGTGGATTACTTATAACTGATGCCAGTGATCATTTATCTGTTTTTGCTGTCTTTGCATTATCTGATGAAAATGATCATAATGACACAAATAATTTAATAAGGAAAATAACTGATGTAACAGTATTGAAAATCTCAGAATAGATTTATTGCATCAAAACTGGTATGATATTTATGTTGAGGATATTGACAGATCATATGAATAATTTATTTCTATGATGTCCAAATTATAGGACACTGCCCACTTGTGGCTAAAGTGGGTAACAAACGGTATGCTGACAAATCTTGGATAACAAAGGGGCCACAGAATGTTTGTAAAAAGAAAAATCTATCCTATAAGCAATTTAAAAAAAAAATAGAACTAAGGATGCTGAAAGTAAATATAAGAAATACAAAAATAAATGAACTAGTATTCTGTGATCTTGAAAAAATAAAAACAGTATTAAATGCACTTGTAAGATTTTTAAATGAAATCATTAAAAAGTAAAAGTTGTTAAAGATTATCCAGCTTATTTTCATACCACTACTTACACAACCATGAAGAAAAATAAACATATAGCAGACCAATTCACTGAGTACTTTGTAGGTAATATATATATATATATATATATATATATATAATATATATATATATATATATATATATATATATATATATATATATATATATATATATATATATATATATATATATATATAGCCATTTCAATTGCATCCCCTAAAATGTTTTCCAGGAATAACAATAATACAGTCAGTATAATTTTGGATTCAATGTTAATTAAAAATGATGAAAAAGAAATTATTGACTTAGCTCATAAATTTTAAGGTAAAAAAAAAACAAATCAGCTGACAGTTATAATTTTGACATGTCTTTGCTACAGAGTATTACTGACTGTACTGCTAAACCCTCATCTTAGATTTGTAATTTGTCACTAATGACTGGGAAATTTCCTTCAAAAATGAAAATAGCCAAACTTGATACCACTGTTCAAATCTGGGGATAAACGTTTTTTTTTGTTTTTGTTTTTTTTGTGCGGCTACACCTATGAGGGCAATTGAAGGTTGACTATTATAGTTGCAAAATGGGCTATGCTTGAAGATTGGAAATGAAGACCCAATCCTTCCACCTCCCCTCCCCTCCCCAACCAATTGGCGCTGTCTTGGACATCTGCATGGACTTAATAATTTAAAAAAATTTGATGTTCCTCTGTATTGTTAAAAATGTTTTTTGAATAGTAATAGTTTAGGGGAGGTGGTCTGGTGTAAAGAGAAACTAGAGGAGAGGTCTAGTGGTTAAGTGCTGGGCTTGAGACCAGAGGATCCTTGGTTCAAATCTCAGCCTGATCGGAAAATCACGAAGGGCCCTTAGGTAAGGTCCTTAATCCCCTAGTTGCTCCCGGTGTGTAGTGGGCACCTTGTATGGCAGCAGCCTCACATCGGGGTGAATGTGAGGCATTGATGTGTAAAGCACTTTGAGCGTCTGATGCAGATGGAAAAGTGCTATATAAATGCAGTCCATTTACCATTTATTTTTTAGTACGACCTAAGCAGTGGGTTACCCCTTTGAGTCTGGACTGCTTGAGGTTTCTTCAAAATTATCTGAGGGAATTTTTCCTTACCACTGTCACCTGTGTGCTTGCCCTAGGGGTTGGTAAGGTTAGACCTTACTTGTGTGATGTGCCTTGAGACAGCTTTGTTGAGATTTAGTGCTATATGAAAACATGAAATAAATAAATACGTTTTTCAAACTACATGCCAATTTCATTGTTACCACAATTCTCAAAAAAATTGGAAAAGGTATTTGCAAAGAGGCTAAATGATTTTACAGCTAAACACCAAATACTTTGTGAACAGCAATATGGATTCAGGAAAAACCTAACCACCTCGTTAGCCTTAATGGACTTTATTGAAAAAAACAATATACAGTTTTTTTTTCTTACAGAAAGCATTTTATACCATAGACCACACTTTACTATTAAATACATTATAGAAGTATGGTATCAGGGGATTGGCACATGATTGGATTACCAGATATTTACAAAACGGGTATCAGTGTCTTCATATCAATAAGACAGACTCAGAATTTTTGAAGATTACATGTGGTGTGCCTCAGGGTTCAGTCCGTGGTCCATTGCCATTTCTCTTATACATTAATGATGTATCTTAGAGACTTAGAAACCAGAATTAGATTTTATTTGCTGATGATATGATTGTGTTCTGTAGTAGTGATCATTTGGGTCAGCCTTTGGACATGGTGGAGAAGGAATTACATAAATTAAAACATTGGTTTGAGTCAAACAATCCATTTTTAAAAAAAAGTGTATTATATTTGGAAATAAACCCAGGAATTGAAGTAGAAGGGTTGGTAAGGTTAGACCTTACTTGTGTGAAGCGCCTTGAGGCAAATTTGTTGTGATTTGGTGCTATATAAATGAAAATAAATTGAAAATTTGAAATTGAAGCTTAATAATGCATGACGCTGAAATTGTGAATGAAACTAAAATTCTTGAAGTTATTGATAATAAATTAAGTTGGAAAACATAAACTGGCCTCCATGACAAGTAAAAAATCAAGGACAGACGTCGCCCAGTATGGCGGAGCCGGGGCCCCACCCTGGAGCCAGGCCTGGGGTTGGGGCTTGCGTGCGAGCGCCTGGTGGTCGGGCCTTAGTCTATGGGGCCCGGTCGGGCTCAGCCCGAAAGAGCAACGTGGGCCTGCCCTCCTGTGGGTTCACCACCTGCAGAAGGGGCCATGGGGGTCGGGTGCAGAGAGGATTGGGTGGCGGTCGAGGGCGGGTGGCCCGGCGGCCCGGTCCATGCTCACAGCCCCTGGCTGTTGGGACATGGAATGTCACCGCACTAGGGGGGAAGGAGCCTGAGCTTGTGCGGGAGGTTGAGAGATACTGAATAGAGATAGTCGGGCTAACCTCCACCTACAGCTTGGGCTCTGGTACCCAACTCCTGGAGAGGGGCTGGACGCTTCATTTTTCTGGCATTGCCCACGGGGAGAGGCGGAGAGCTGGGGTCGCATTGCTTATTGCTCCCCAGCTCAGTCGCTATGTGTTGGAGTTCACTCCGATGAACGAGAGGGTCGCGTCCCTACGCCTTCGGGTCGGGGACAGGTCTCTCACCGTTGTCTCGGCCTACGGGCCGAGCAGCAGTGCAGAGTACCCGACCTTCCTGGAGTCCCTGGGAGGGATACTAGATAGCGCTCCGACTGGGGACTCCATTGTTCTCCTGGGGGATTTCAACGCCCACGTGGGCGGCGACAGTGAGACCTGGAGGGGGGTGATCGGGAAGCACGGGCCTCCCCAATCTGAACCCGAGTGGCGTTCAGTTGTTGGACTTCTGTGCTAGTCAGTTTGTCCATCACGAACACCACGTTCGAGCAAAGGGTGTCCATAAGTGCACGTGACACCAGGAAACCCTGAGCCGGAGGTCGATGATCGACTTTGTAGTCGTATCATCTGACCTTCGGCCACGTGTCTCGGACACTCGAGTGAAGAGAGGGCCAGAGCTGTCGACCGAACACCACCTGGTGGTGAGTTGGATCCGCTGGGAGGGGAGGAAGCCGGTCAGACCTGGCAGGCCCAAATGTGTCGTGAGGGTCTGCTGGGAACAACTGGCGGAACCCTCTGTCAGCGAGGTCTTCAACTCCCACCTCTGGGAGAGCTTCTCCCAGATCCGTCCTGAGTACCTTAAGTCTCTGGATGTTGTGGGACTGTCTTGGCTGGCACGCCTCTGCAACATCGCGTCGCGATCGGAGACAGTGCCTCTGGATTGGCAGACCGGGGTGGTGGTCCCTCTGTTTAAGAAGGGGGACCAGAGGGTGTGTTCCAACTATAGGGGGATCACACTCCTCAGCCTCCCCAGTAAGGTCTATTCAGAGTACTGGAGAGGAGAATTCAACCGATGGTCGAACCTCGGATTCAGGAGGAGCAGTGTGGTTTTCATCCTGGTCGCGGCACACTGGACCAGCTCTACAAGCTCCATCGGGTGCTCGAGGGTTCATGGGAGTTCGCCCAATCAGTCCACGTGTTTTGTGGATCTGGACATTGCGTTCGACCGTGTCCCTCGGGGCACCCTGTGGGGAGTGCTCCGGGAGTTCAGGGTCCAGGGTCCTTTGCTAAGGGCTATCCGGTCCCTGTACGACCGCAGCAGGAGCTTGGTTCGCATTGCCGGTAGTAAGTCAAACTTGTTTCCAGTGCACGTTGGCCTCCGCCAGGGCTGCCCTTTGTCACCGGTTCTGTTCATTATTTTTATGGACAGAATTTCTAGGCGCAGCCAGGGTGTAGAGGGGGTCTGGTTTGGGAACCACAAAATCTCGTCTCTGCTGTTTGCGGATGATGTGGTTCTGTTGCCTTTGTCAAATCAGGACCTTCAGCGTGCACTGGGGCGGTTTGCAGCCGAGTGTGAAGCGTTCGGGATGAAAATCAGCACCTCCAAATCCGAGGCCATGGTTCTTGACCAGAAAAAGGTGCTTTGCCCTTTTCAGGTCAGTGGAGTGTCCTTGCCTCAAGTGGAGGAGTTTAAGTATCTCGGGGTCTTGTTCACGAGTGAGGGACGGATGGAGCGTGAGATCGATAGACGGATCGGTGCAGCATCTGCAGTGATGCGGTCGCTGTATCGGACCGTTGTGGTGAAGAGAGAGCTGAGTAGGGGGGCAAAGCTCTTGATTTACCGATCGATCTACAGTCCGATCCTTACCTATGGTCATGAGATTTGGCTCATGACCGAAAGAAGGAGATCGCGAGTACAAGCGGCCGAGATGAGTTTCCTCCGCAGGGTGGCTGGCCGCTCCCTTACAGATAGGGTGAGTAGCTCGGTCACTCAGGAGGAGCTCGGAGTCGAGCCGCTGCTCCTCCATGTCGAAAGGAGTCAATTGAGGTGGCTCGGGCATCTTTTCCGGATGCCCCCTGGACGCCTCGCTGGAGAGGTGTTCCGGGCATGTCCCATTGGGAGGAGGCCCCGGGGAAGACCCAGGACACGCTGGAGGGACTACATCTCTCGGCTGGCTTGGGAACGCCTTGGGGTTCCCCCGAAGGAGCTGGGGGAGGTGTGTGTGGATCGGGAGGTCTGGGCGGCTTTGCTTGAGCTGCTGCCCCCGCGACCCGACTCCAGATAAAGCGGAAGAAAATGGATGGATGGATGGATGGATGGATAACATAAATTATGTTAAATCCAAAATGTCAAAATCCATTGAAATTCTGTACAAAGCTCAAGATTTCCTCTCTCAATATTCATTAATTACTTTATATTATGCATTAATAGTTCCAGTTGACCCTGACTGGGGATGTTGTCGGGCAGTGGAAGGAATACTTCGAGGATCTCCTCAATCCCATCGTCACGTCTTCCGAAGAGGAAGCAGAGACTGGGGACTCAGAGGCGGACTCATCCATTACACAGGCCGAAGTCACCGAGTTGGTTAGAAAGCTCCTCGGTGGCAAGGCTCCTAGGGTGCATGAAATCCGTCCTGAGTACCTTAATGGATGGATGGATGGATAGTTCCAGTTGTGAATAGCTCTGAATTTCTCCTCTGTGAGATCAATAAAGTTGATCTTATCTTATATTTGACATACTGTATTGACGTTTGGGTAAACACATAAAAACAAATACTAATTCAATATTGATCTTGCAAAAGAAAGGCACAAGAATGATCAGCAATAAATGTTACCAACCAACTGACTATTTATTTGCTTAAATATTCTGAAATTTGTGGACTTAGTTGATTACATTATAATACAAACTATGTACAAAGCAAAAAACAAAAAAAAAACATTTACCTCAACATGTCCAAAATCTGTTTAAAATGAAGGACTCTAGTTATAATTTGAGAGGAATATTGATATTTGATAAACCAAGGACACGAACGACTGTAAAAAGTCACTGTCTCTCTGTAAAAGGAGTGAACATTTGGAACAACTGTCCCAAGGGTATTAAATTATGCTGTACTCTAGTCAGCTTTAAAAGGCTTTATAAAAAATATATAATTTCTGGTTACAGTATGGACAATTAAGTTTATTGATTTTGTACTATTATTTTTGGATTGTGTGATTGTGCGTTATTACTTATTTTATGATAAGATATTTAAGTTGATTGATTATCTTCAAATGTTTGTGTTTTGCTTGTTCTGCTCATTTTGCTTTTGTTGTGAGGAGTAAAATTTATTGAGGTAAAAGGGGTAGGTGTATATAATCTTTTGCTTCTACCTACAAAATTTCGGTTTCTTAGGTTACTGAGAAATCAGTTTTATTTTGTTATATTTTGTACTGAAAAGTTTTTCTCTTTTTTTACTTTGTACCAAAATAAGCTTATTCATTTATTCATTCCCTTATGTTGGGAAGGAAAGACTTTATAACTGAAGTAAACCCTGCCAACAGTGATGGTGTGGTTCTCCCAGCTGGGAACAGTAGCATCACATGACAGTGCCACTCAGACACTGATCAGGCTGCAAAATATTATGCTTTGGGGACAAGATGGATCAGAGACTTTCTCACCAAACGTCTGCAGTCAGTCAGGATGAGGTCCCACCACTCCTCAGTCCTGACAGTGAGCAGTGGGGCTCCTCAGGGCTGTGTGCTCAGCCCCATGCTGTACACTTTGTACACCCATGACTGTGCACCAACCCACAACAGCAACATCTTTGTCAAATTTGTGGATGACACTACTGTGGTTGGGCTGATTCACAACATCGATGAGACGGCCTACAGAGAGGAGGTCCTGAACCTCACTACTTGGTGCTGCCTAAATAACATGGCACTTAACTCCTCAAAGACAAAGGAGTTGGTGCTAGATTTCAGGCGGAAGAGGGAGGACCCCCTCCCCTCTTCTCATTCAGGGAGACACTGTAGAGAGGGTCAGTGACTTCAAGTTCCTGGGAACATCAGGACCTTACATGGGGCACCAACATCAGTGCCCTTGTGAAAAAGGCACAGCAGCGTCTGTACTTTTTAAGGTCACTGAGGAAGGTCAACCTGTCCCAGGAACTCCTGCTGTCCTTCTATAAGTGTTCTGGAGCGTCCTCACCAACAACATCTTGGTGTGGTACAGGAGCTGCTCTCAGGCTGACAAGAAGGCTCTGGAGAGAGTCAGGAAGTCAGCACAGAACATCATAGGAGCACAGCTGTCCTCTCTGTCAGACATCTATAACACCAGATGTCTGCACAGGGCCAGGAGCATCAGCTTCGATGGTTCACACCCCAGGCACAGCGTATTCTCACTGTTGCCCTCAGGAAAGAGGTACCAGTCCATCAAGGCCCACACATCAAGACTCACCAACACGTTCTACCCAAGTGCAATACAGGTATTGAATGCACATTAGCCTACAGTCTGCACTACTTATACTATACACCTACTGGCTCCTTTGTAAATACATGTATATATTCTTATTTGTCTTTTAATATTTACTTTTTTACACCTTTGCACTACGGGAGTTGTCTTTTAATTTTGTTGTACCTTGTGTACAATGACAATAAAAAGCATTCTATTCTATTCTATTCAAATGCCATCTCCTTAACTGCAGGAACATAGAACACTGTAGCAACACATTCATATCAAACCTCAGAATAAGCTGGAACATGAACTACATCCATCAAAAAAGTCCTTTTAGCTACAAGCCACGTTTGAGGTTTCAGTTTCTGGTTGGAGCTGTGTTTTTGTTTGTGATGTTTTGTCTTGTATGAAATGACAATAATAAAAAAGACTGATTACAAAAAGTAAAACTTATCAACCTGAGACACCCCAGAATACACACAGAAACAAAGGTGATGTTCTACCGACTGAAACCCAAGCTTCAGTGGAAATGCACAGTGAAGAAACCACCCAAAATAGTTTAAATCTGTCACATCTGGCTGCATGCACAGGGATCACGAGGCACCACATCCACCACAACATACAACCACCTCAGGTCCTGGATGGTGATGGACCAATTGTCTGCCTGGATCCACCCAGGCATCCATCCTCACCTCTTCAAAGTAACCATCAATCTGCCGTGACCAGATGAAACATGGATGTATCCTGATTGTTCTCCAGCCGCTGGGTCCTCAACACTCAAGCGCCTACATGTTTGATCACACTCAGGCAAATGTGCCACGTCCGAAATGTTGTAGTTGATACTTCCTTGAAGACAAAGTTATTCCTGAGATTAAGCAAAATCCCACAAAGAAGAAAAGCTGTAGAAGTTTTTTTCTGTTTCATGAAGAACTCACATTCTTTGAAAGTCTGTGTGACACTGATGCTGGACTGTCAGGTCCCGCATGGAATGTCAAACGAGTGGTTACTTTAGGTGACTTGTGATGAGTGTCCCTGACATTGTGAGGGAGTGTCAACATCCACATTTGGCCACGTGTGATGCTTCTCTGGTCATGATCTGGAATGCAGGTTCCTGAGTATTGAGGACCCCAGCAGCTGGAGGGGGGCAAGGACCCACCCATGTCTCATCTGGCTGGAACAAAGACTGACACCATGTCTTGCCTGACACCAGCAACAGATGGCTACTTTTGGTGATATGGGGATGGACCGGTTGTCTGCCTGGGTGTTGCCATCCACGACCTGTGGCAATTCGGTGATGTGGTGGGTGTGGTCATGACCTCAGCTGTGACCCTTCATGTAGATCCTCAGTGGACTTTGTGCGTTTGCTGAAGGGCACACGGGCAGTAGCGGGAGCTGGTGTGGCTGTGGTGTAGTAACAAATTTCTGTTTTGTCCACAGGTGACCTGCTGTGACCTCGTGTCCCCTGATGTCCTGTTGAAATGATGCTGTGACATTATTTATTCATTTCTCTAATAAACTCCTGCTGTCAAACTCTCATTTTGCTGAAAAGATGAGTTCATGCTTTTTTTCCCCTCCTTTGCTTCACACATTTGACATGTTTTTGTTCACTCAGCTGCACGAGGTCTGTCCAAAAAGTAACGGACCTTTTTATTTTTTTCAAAAACTATATGGATTTGAATCACGTGTGATTGCATCAGCCAAGCTTGAACCTTCGTGCTCATGCGTGAGTTTTTTCATACCTGTCGGTTGCGTCATTCGCCTGTGGGCAGGCTTTGAGTGAGCACTGGTCCAGCCCCCTCGTCGGATTTTTATTGTCAGGGAAATGGCAGAGCGAGTGCCGCTTTGCTCCATGAAATTTTTTTCAGAAACTGTTAAAGACAGTCAGTTGGAAACCATTCGAAAGATTCAGATGGATTTCGGTGAAGATTCTGTCGGCGTCACATGGATTAAGGACTGTTAAAACCTTTTTAAAGATGGCCCACAGCGGCGGAGGGTGCGCGGCGCACCGAGCGGCCATCGACAGGCTGGAACGACCAGATCATTTCCAAACTGAACGCTGTTTCCAAAAAACACCTCCGTGTTGGAAACCATTCGGAAGATTCAGACGGCTTTCGATGGCTTTTCAGTCGAATGAGTATCCGAGAAATTGTGTAACAGCTGGACATGCCACAACATGTCCTGTGACACTTCCAACACAAGGTGTTTTTTTTTGTTGCGCGCCATGAGCAGCTCCGTGCCGACGCGTGAAATCCTCCACACATCTTTCATCTTTCTCCTGTAACAGTGGAATGTGCCACAAAAGTGCTATGTCCAGCTCTCTTGCCATTTCTGTGGTAGTGACATGATGTCCCGGATCAACACAGCGTTCAGTTTAGAAATGATCTGGTCGTTCCAGCCTGTCGAATGGCCGCTCGGTGTGCTGCGCGCCCTCCGCCGCTGTGGGCCGTCTTTAAAAAGGTTTTAACACTCCTTAATCCATGTGACGCTGAAAGAATCTTCACCGAAATCCATCTGAATCTTTCGAATGGTTTCCAACTGGCTGTCTCTAACAGTTTCTGAAAAATATTTCATGGAGCAAAGCGGCACTCACTCTGCCATTTCCCTGACAATGAAAATCCGACAAAGGGGCTGGACCAGTGCTCACTCAAAGCCTGCCCACAGGCGAATGACGCAACCGACAGGCGTGAAAAAACTCACACATGCGCACGAAGGTTCAAGCTTGGCTGATGCAATCACACGTGATTCAAATCCATATAGTTTTTGAAAAAAAATAAAAAGGTCCGTTACTTTTTGGACAGACCTCGTATGTAGCCGTCAGGTTCTATCTGGAAAGGGATAAAATTGATTTGGAAAGCCCAGTTGGTCTTTCAGATTTTTGGAGGGTGACCCGGGCTGGACGTGAGTGGGGAGTACAGGTGTCCACGTGACTGTGGGACTGAACACCGTGCATCACCAGTCACAGCTTCATGGTTGTGTGGGGGGAAAAAGGACAAAAAACTGAAACTAACCTGCATTCTGGGAAATGTTAACTTTCAGATAACAGTGCAGGATCATGAGCTCAGAAAAGTCCAAATAATGGAAGCTTTGCTGAACAAGCCAAATTTTTCAAGACAGAGCCAGATACAGAGCATCCAGAAAGTATCACAACGCTTCACTTTTTCCACATTTTATGTTAGAGCCTTATTCCAAAATAGATGAAATTCATTTTTTCCTCAAAATTCTACACACAATACCTCATAATGATAATGTGAAAAGTTTTTTGAGATTTTTGTAAATTTATTGAAAATAAAAATAAGAAATCACATGTACATAAGTATTCACAGTCTTTGCCATGAAGCTCAAAATTGAGCTCAGGTGCCTCCTGTTTCCAGTGATCATCCTTGAGATGTTTCTACAGCTTAATTGGAGTCCAGCTGTTACAGTTTGTTAGCAGAGTTCAAATTGAAACCCATAAGTAGGCAGAGAAGAACAAGATGGTAGGGTGCAAAAAAAAGGTGATTTATTCAGTTCCCCCAAAATCCCACAAAAATCCAAAACAGTCTGTAATGTGCACATAAACAATGTCAAATGTGTATGTGTTGTCTTTAATTCTGATATGTGCCATTATTACAGTAAACAAGTAATAATTGTGGATAAATTGCTGTATTTTGTCTGAGGTAACTGGAGTGTAAACGTTATTTTGTTGTTGTTGCACTCATGTAATGACAATGACAATAAATCTCATCTCATCTCATAATGTGAATGACACCAAATTCCACCAAAAGTCCACACAAAAATCCAAAACAGTCTGTAATGTGAACTCACTATAAAACGATAAGTATTTTTAACCTGGAGTTAGCTTATTTCGACAGGCAAAATATACATATACGTACATTTATGCTCCTAACGTAAAATACAGAAAATGTTGTACTTACTAGGCTATAAATACACTGAATACAATTAATAAAAAATAAAAACTTTGACGGAAAAAAAAATGCGCATGCGCAGTTGCACGTCGAGCGAGTTACATCATCTCCACGTGTGCAATTGCGCAAGGCACCTCATCTCGACAGGTGACGTCTTCAAGTCCGGGGTAGAGCGATGTGCGCATGCACACGCATGCGCAGTAGCGCAACGAGCCTCATCTCGACGTTCACCTCCTCTCAACGGGACACCGGCATTGAGTGACAACCAAGCAAGTGCTTAAATAAAGTAGGTGAAATTGGCTACAGATGGGAGACAAACGAGGAGGGACTACAGACTCACGTTGGAGGAGCAAGGTGTGAGGAAATGACACAACTGAACAGACAAAACCTAGTGTAAGAATAATCATGGCAATAAATGAAACAACAGGAGTGAAGGAAAATAAATTACCATAACTAAAGAGGGAGGAGTGATAAAGTGCACGAGTGAAAAACAACAAGAGAGTGAACAGAACACAAAGACCAATAATAACTAAGCAGAGAAAAGCAATGTGAAAACTCAAACGTGAAGGAGTGCCAATGAAAAACACTACAGACAGATGAGGGTGTAGAAGTGGAACATGAGGGACCAGACCACCGACGGAACAAACAATCTATACAGGACATGAAGGTGCGTTTACACATAGCGACGACAAGTCACAAATGCCACGAAGTGCCACATTCTTGGCTGCAGATCATGAATGTGATTATTCAGGGCAGAGGCGTCAGGTGTCCTCAGGAACTGCTGCAACCTGTTACCAGGCGTTATGATTAATGGCACGTGTTGCTGGAGAATTATCTGGAACCATTACGCATGGTCAAGAATAAGTTTCCGCATTGTTGTTGTCGTTAAGTTCTGTCACGTTGTAAATGAGGTGAATTGTCTCCACACACAGACCCATATTCATCCATCAGCTGCTGAACAATTCAGATCGCTCCAGTTTGCTCCACAGAAGAACTTTGTGACTGCATGCTTCGTTGGGCTCTGTGCCGTGGAGTGGCGCAGAGAGGAGGAGGACACAGCCAGCCAGATGTGTGACTCCACACGGTTCTCGTCTCACTCGTTTTCCCAAACATCAGGCACAACACCTGCAGGAGTGTGCTGAGGAGCATTGGATCAAACTTTTAGCCAACTTGGCGTCACTGTACTCCTTCAGCATACTGCAGCAATAAAACTGAATGCAGTGCATCAGGGTTTAATTGTGTGCATGTCAGAGAAGAACGCTGTCACGCTTATTAAGGATCACCACTCATCAAGACAGATCAACACGCTCAGTAGCGACCTCCACGACATGAGGCAAAATGAGGGTGGTGCGTGACATTGGTGGAAGATTTTTTGACAGCCAAAAACATGCTCCATGAAAATCACAAATATCATGCACCAACATGCACTGTTAAGAAACCTATTATAGGGAAAAACCACAGGATGAATATAATAATGTTTTGGAATATTGAAAATTATCACTTGTGGATAATTTTATGTCGGGGCACCACTTATTTCAAAGCATAAGTGCTTATGAGTTTAAACATTCATTAATTGATTAGTCTCAATTTAATTAATCAGTCTCAGTTTAATTAATCAGTCTCAGTTTCTAAAGGATGAGCTCCGCAGGTCAGATCCGACACTCTCTGTAAAACCATACAAAAATCACAGACAACTTCACACGTTTAAGATATTTATTTAATATCACATATCACAGTGAGCAAATTAAGGATGACGACAATCAATTAGCCATGATTATATGATGTTCTGATAGTTTGGTTTCATAGCAGGAGTTTTAGGAGTAAGAGTCATCCTAATTTAACAGGTAATTTACTTTGGTATTGTTAACCTGAGAAAAGATTAATGATTTTGAATAGAGTTAAATAAAGCCACTCTGTTTATCTGACAACATAACCCGGTCTTACTTGCGCAGTGCAGCGGGTCTTCGTGAGGTCCGATGCTGGAATCGTCTGGTTCAGTTGACGCTCTGTCCGCCACACAGCTTCGTTAGGGACCTTGACAAAAAGGCTCTGTCGGTCCGACCTACTAGGTTTCGTCAGTGGCGGGGATGATTTCTGTTGTGGGGCTGTGATTTCGCGGCGGCAGTTCAAGTCGCTGTGGACGTCTCAGCTGACCTGGATGTTGTTCCTCTGCAGCGCTCTAGAGTATGGCTCATCAGAATAAAGGTTTGAGCGTCTTTATTCTCTATCAAAAATCAAAAATTCGTCTTTCGTCGTCGTCTTTTTGGAAGCTTGATTGAATCAGAATTCAATGCAAAAATAGCTGACTTTAGAAGAAAAATGTTCGTGAAAGGAATTTGGAGTTTGAAAAACAAAAGGTTTTAATTTGAAAATTCAAAAAAGGAAGTTAAATGCGCCGGCACGTTTAACTTGACAAAAGTTGCAAAAGTTATCTGTCAGAAAAATAAAGTAAATTCTTGTCGGTACGCCGAACAACAATGAGTCTTAAGTAGCACGTGGCTTTAAACAAAGGGTCATAAATCTTAACGGCCGAGGCAGCGTCTTTAAACCCAAAGAAAAGAAGAGAGGAAAGCGTAAGAGAGAGTAAGAGCGTAAGAGTCAAGAGTCAAGAGAGCGAATTCCCGGGCACGAGCTCTTTTAAAGGTGTAATAGGCTCCACCCCCAAGAATTCTGGGTAATGTAGTTTCTGGACTTTCCTTTGTCTAGTTTTATATATATAAATCAGCATGGCTCCAACATTCCGCTTTGAAACCAAACCAAGTCCTGCAAAATAGATCTTGTAACTGGTTTACCTGGAACTATATACCCCACACACACACACACACACACACACACACATATATATATATATATATATAAAGAACACACTGAGTAAACATTCCCCAATGAACAGAGTTATAACACATCAAATATAACACTTTCATGCATGCATAGAAAAGAGTGACATGTTTCCTTTTCTCTCTTTTTTTTTTTTTTTTTTTTTTTGTTCTTTTGCCACAACAATACAATGAATCTTCCTTTTTAAAATGAGGTTAGGAGTTTGGAGTCTTGCAGGAAATCAACCCTGTCCTTCCCAAATCGTTCCACAGGGGTCACTCTGGTTCCATGGTTAGATTTGGATTTATCTATCAGAAATTTAAAATAGGTAATTTTGGGTTGATTTCAACCATAAAACCTTTGCAATAATTGTCACCTCGAGAGTAATCTTTCAGTGAGCTGTTTTCTTTTGAGTTTAGTGTGAAAAACCTCTTTTCAGGCCTTTTGGTGAAGAAGGTGTCTTTCAGTGGACGTTTTTTCATGTGAGAGGGGAGTTAAGTTGCATCTGGTTTTGGGTAACTGATAAGAATTCCCACCTATGCGGGGAATGCACTTTGGGGGAGTTTTAAATCCTGAATATGGTGGGTTTTGTTGACAGATCCAAGCCGTGTATGGCTTAAAATGTCTCCTCTTTGACACCTGGAGATATACCAGCCCTTGCTGTATGGGGTTTATCTTTTCTTTGAAGGAATCCAATGGCCCCATCTTAATGCAAGCTTAAGATGTTGGCTGTTTGATCACAGCTTTCCGCTACACTATTCAGATGCGTTAAGTCACATTAAGAATGTCAGGAATGTGCCAAGAATGATGCAGATATGACATTCGTAACACATCTTGCCTATGTGTAAACGCACCATAAGACATGGCAGCCCATCTGGAGTTTGACAAAAGGTACCTGAAGGACTCTCAGACCAGGAGAAACAAAACTCTCTGGTCTGATGAGACAAAGATTGAACTCTTTGGCATCATGTTTGGAGGAAACCAGGCACCATCCCTACACTGAAGCATGGTGGTGGCAGCATCATGGTGTGGGGATATCTTTCAGCAGCAGGAACTGGGAGACTAGTCAAGATTGAGGGAAAGATGATTGCACCAATGTGCAGAGACATTCTGGATGAAAACCTGCTCCAGAGTGCTCTTGACCTCAGACTGGGGCAACAGTTCATCTTTCAGCAGAACAATGACCTTAAGCACACAGCCGAGATATCAAAGGAGTGGCTTCAGGACAACTCTGTGAATGTCCTTGAGTGGCCCAGCCAGAGCCCAGGCCTGAATCTGATTGAACATCTCTGGAGAGATCTGAAAATGGCTGTGCATCGACGCTCCCCATCAAAAGATAGGTGCACCAAGCTTGTGGCATCATATTCAAGAAGAGGCTGTAATTGCTGCCAAAGGTGCATCAACAAAGTATTGAACAAAGGCTGTGAATACTTACGAGGTATCTTATAAAACTAACCGGCGGTTTTATTAAAAAAAAAACATTATATGGATTTGAATGACATGCGATTACACCAATCATGCTTGAACCCTCGTGCGCATGCATGAGTTTTTTTCACGCGTGTCGGTGATGTCATTTCCCTGTGGGCAGGCCTTGAGTGAGATGTGGTCCCGCCCTCTCGGCTGAATTCCTTTGTTTCACACGCTGCTCGAGACGGCGCGCGTTGCTTTATCAAACTTTTTTCTGGACCTGTGAGGAATATCTGAGTGGACACTATTTGAGAAATTCAGCTGGTTTTCGGTGAAATGTTTAACGGCTGATGAGAGATTATGGGGTGTTTCTGTCGCTGTAAGGACTTCCCACGGAGCGGGACGTCATGCAGCGCTTCCAGGCGCCGTCGTCGGCCTGTTTCGACCTAAAAACATCCTAATTTAAGGCTCTGTTGACCCAGGATGTCGTGAGAGAACAGAGAAGATTCAGAAGAGGCCGGCATGAGGACTTTATGCGGACATTCCACTGTTTAAGGACATTTTTTAATGAAAGCCGTGCGCGCAAATTTGCCGAGTCGTTTCGGTGATGACTCGGTGAATCTGTGTGCGCCGCGACAGGAAAAACACCTCCGTGTTGAAAACCATTTGTAAAATTCAGGCGGCTTTTGATGGCTTTCAACAAGTGAGTATCTGAGAAATTGTTTAACAGCTTGGGCATGTTCCAACTTGCCCGTTAAGGTTTCCAACAGATATTTTTCCTGTCGCAACCCCCCACACATGCGATTCTGCCCGCACGTTCTTTCATTACAAAATGTCCGTTAACAATGGAATGTCCAAATAAACTCCTCATGCCGACTTCTTCTGAAAGTTCTCTGTTCATTATTGTGGTGGAGGGTGGACTTTTTTCTGGTTCCGGAGCACAGCGGTGTTCTGCTGTATCTGTTAGCTGTTTGAACTGAGCTGTTTGAGTTCTTTGAATTAACAGTCTTTTTCAAGACTTTTTTACTTTTTTTTACTTTTTCACCGTGCTCCAACGCCTAAAGAAGACCTCTAACGGTCGAAGCATCGCGACGGAGCTCTTTTATCAGCTAACATTCATCAGCGTTGGCAAGCTAACTAGCTTGCTAACGCTTTCGTTTTTATTTTTATTTTATTTTTTAGCACTGTTGTCGTGCTGCTCCACAGCCTGCCTAGTGGATTTTTATTTTATTTTAGCACTGTTGTCGTGCGTTACCTGTGCTGCTCCACAGCCTGTCCAGTGGATTTTTATTTTATTTTTTAGCACTGTTGTCGTGTGTTACCTGTGCTGCTCCACAGCCTGTTCAGTGGATTTTTATTTTATTTTTTGGCGCTGTTGTCGTGCGTTGCCTGTGCTGCTCCACAGCCTGTCCAGTGGATTTTTATTTTATTTTTAGCACTGTTGTCGTGTGTTGCCTGTGCTGCTCCACAGCCTGTTCAGTGGATTTTTATTTTATTTTTTAGCACTGTTGTCGTGCGTTACCTGTGCTGTTCCACAGCCTGTCCAGTGGATTTTTATTTTATTTTTTAGCACTGTTGTCGTGCGTTACCTGTGCTGTTCCACAGCCTGTCCAGTGGATTTTTATTTTATTTTTTACCACTGTTGTCGTGTGTTACCTGTGCTGCTCCACAGCCTGTTCAGTGGATTTTTGTTTTGTTTTTTGGCACTGTTGTTGTGTGTTACCTGTGCTGCTCCACAGCCTGTCTAGTGGATTTTTATTTTATTTTTTACCACTGTTGTCGTGTGTTACCTGTGCTGCTCCGCAGCCTGTCCAGTGGATTTTTATTTTATTTTATTTTATTTTTTTTATTTTTTTTTTAGCACTGTTGTCGTGCGTTACCTGTGCTGCTCCACAGCCTGTCCAGTGGATTTTTATTTTATTTTTTAGCACTGTTGTCGTGCGTTACCTGTGCTGCTCCACAGCCTGTCCAGTGGATTTTTATTTTATTTTTTACCACTGTTGTCGTGCGTTACCTGTGCTGCTCCACAGCCTGTCCAGTGGATTTTGATTTTGATTTTATTTTTTTGGGCGCTGTTGTCGTGCGTTACCTGTGCTGCTCCACAGCCTGTCCAGTGGATTTTTATTTAGCGCTGTTGTCGTGCGTTACCTGTGCTGCTCCACAGCCTGTCTAGTGGATTTTTATTTTGTTTTAGCACTGTTGTCGTGCGTTGCCTGTGCTGCTCCACAGCCTGTCCAGTGGATTTTTATTTTTATTTTATTTTATTTTTTAGCACTGTTGTTGTGCGTTACCTGTGCTGCTCCACAGCCTGTCCAGTGGATTTTTATTTTGTTTTAGCACTGTTGTTGTGCGTTACTGTGCTGCTCCACAGCCTGTCTAGTGGATTTTTATTTTGTTTTAGCACTGTTGTCGTGCGTTACCTGTGCTGCTCCACAGCCTGTCTAGTGGATTTTTATTTTGTTTTAGCACTGTTGTTGTGCGTTACCTGTGCTGCTCCACAGCCTGTCTAGTGGATTTTTATTTTGTTTTAGCACTGTTGTTGTGCGTTACCTGTGCTGCTCCACAGCCTGTCTAGTGGATTTTTATTTTATTTTAGCACTGTTGTCGTGCGTTACCTGTGCTGCTCCACAGCCTGTCTAGTGGATTTTTATTTTGTTTTAGCACTGTTGTCGTGCGTTGCCTGTGCTGCTCCACAGCCTGTCCAGTGGATTTTTATTTTTATTTTATTTTATTTTTTAGCACTGTTGTTGTGCGTTACCTGTGCTGCTCCACAGCCTGTCTAGTGGATTTTTATTTTATTTTAGCACTGTTGTCGTGCGTTACCTGTGCTGCTCCACAGCCTGTCTAGTGTCGGATTCCCTGTTTGGGAATCCGCTAGCTTAGCGTAGCTACTAGCTCTTAGCCGTTTTAGCATGGCGGCTTCTCCTGTCTCTCCCGTACTTTTCTGCTCTGGGTGTGAAATGTTTAGTTATTCCTCGGCCTCTTTTAGCAGTAACGGTACATGTAATAAGTGCAGCTTATTCGTAGCTTTGGAGGCCAGGCTGGGCGAATTGGAGGCTCGGCTCCGCACCGTGGAAAATTCTACAGCTAGCCAGGCCCCTGTAGTCGGTGCGGACCAAGGTAGCTTAGCCGCCGTTAGTTCCCCCCTGGCAGACCCCGTGCAGTCGGGAAGGCAGGCTGACTGGGTGACTGTGAGGAGGAAGCGTAGCCCTAAACAGAAGCCCCGTGTACACCGTCAACCCGTTCACATCTCTAACCGTTTTTCCCCACTCGACGATACACTCGCCGAGGATCAAACTCTGGTTATTGGCGACTCTGTTTTGAGAAATGTGAAGTTAGCGACACCAGCAACCATTGTCAATTGTCTTCCGGGGCCAGAGCAGGCGACATCGAAGGACATTTGAAATTGCTGGCTAAGGCTAAGCGTAAATTTGGTAAGATTGTAATTCACGTCGGCAGTAATGACACTCGGTTACGCCAATCGGAGGTCACTAAAATTAACATTGAATCGGTGTGTAACTTTGCAAAAACAATGTCGGACTCTGTTGTTTTCTCTGGGCCCCTCCCCAATCAGACCGGGAGTGACATGTTGAGCCGCATGTTCTCCTTGAATTGCTGGCTGTCTGAGTGGTGTCCAAAAAATGAGGTGGGCTTCATTGATAATTGGCAAAGCTTCTGGGGAAAACCTGGTCTTGTTAGGAGAGACGGCATCCATCCCACTTTAGAGGGAGCAGCTCTCATTTCTAGAAATCTGGCCAATTTTTTGGGATCCTCCAAACTGTGACTGTCTAGCGTTGGGACCAGGAGGCAGAGCTGTGGTCTTATACACCTCTCTGCAGCTTCTCTCCCCCTGCCATCCCCCTATTACCCCATCCCCGTAGAGACGGTGCCTGCTCCCAGACCACCAATAACTAGCAAAAATCTATTTAAGCATAAAAATTCAAAAAGAAAAAATAATATAGCACCTTCAATTGCACCACAGACTAAAACAGTTAAATGTGGTCTATTAAACATTAGGTCTCTTTCTTCTAAGTCCCTGTTGGTAAATGATATAATAATTGATCAACGTATTGATTTATTCTGCCTAACAGAAACTTGGTTACAGCAGGATGAATATGTTAGTTTAAATGAGTCAACACCCCCGAGTCACACTAACTGTCAGAATGCTCGTAGCACGGGCCGGGGCGGAGGATTAGCAGCAATCTTCCATTCCAGCTTATTAATTAATCAAAAACCTAGACAGAGCTTTAATTCATTTGAAAGCTTGTCTCTTAGTCTTGTCCATCCAAATTGGAAGTCCCAAAAACCAGTTTTATTTGTTATTATCTATCGTCCACCTGGTCGTTACTGTGAGTTTCTCTGTGAATTTTCAGACCTTTTGTCTGACTTAATGCTTAGCTCAGATAAGATAATTATAGTGGGCGATTTTAACATCCACACAGATGCTGAGAATGACAGCCTCAACACTGCATTTAATCTATTATTAGACTCTATTGGCTTTGCTCAAAAAGTAAATGAGTCCACCCACCACTTTAATCATATTTTAGATCTTGTTCTGACTTATGGTATGGAAATAGAAGACTTAACAGTATTCCCTGAAAACTCCCTTTTGTCTGATCATTTTTTAATAACATTTACATTTACCCTGATGGACTACCCTGCAGTGGGGAATAAGTTTCATTACACTAGAAGTCTTTCAGAAAGCGCTGTAACTAGGTTTAAGGATATGATTCCTTCTTTATGTTCTCTAATGTCATATATCAACACAGAGCAGAGTAGCTACCTAAACTCTGTAAGGGAGTTAGAGTATCTTGTCAATAGTTTTACATCCTCATTGAAGACAACTTTGGATGCTGTAGCTCCTCTGAAAAAGAGAGCTTTAAATCAGAAGTGTCTGACTCCGTGGTATAACTCACAAACTCGTAGCTTAAAGCAGATAACCCGTAAGTTGGAGAGGAAATGGCGTCTCACTAATTTAGAAGATCTTCACTTAGCCTGGAAAAAGAGTTTGTTGCTCTATAAGAAAGCCCTTCGTGAAGCTAGGACATCTTTCTACTCATCACTAATTGAAGAAAATAAGAACAACCCCAGGTTTCTTTTCAGCACTGTAGCCAGGCTGACAAAGAGTCAGAGCTCTATTGAGCTGAGTATTCCATTAACTTTAACTAGTAATGACTTCATGACTTTCTTTGCTAACAAAATTTTGACTATTAGAGAAAAAATTACTCATAACCATCCCAAAGATGTATCGTTATCTTTGGCTGCTTTCAGTGATGCCGGTATTTGGTTAGACTCTTCTCTCCGATTGTTCTGTCTGAGTTATTTTCATTAGTTATTTCATCCAAACCATCAACATGCTTATTAGACCCCATTCCTGCCAGGCTGCTCAAGGAAGTCCTACCATTATTTAATGCTTCAATCGTAAATATGATCAATCTATCTTTGTTAGTTGGTTATGTACCACAGGCCTTTAAGGTGGCAGTAATTAAACCATTACTTAAAAAGCCATCACTTGACCCAGCTATCTTAGCTAATTATAGGCCAATCTCCAACCTTCCTTTTCTCTCAAAGATTCTTGAGAGGGTAGTTGTAAAACAGCTAACTGATCACCTGCAGAGGAATGGTCTATTTGAAGAGTTTCAGTCAGGTTTTAGAATTCATCATAGTACAGAAACAGCATTAGTGAAGGTTACAAATGATCTTCTTATGGCTTCGGACAGTGGACTTATCTCTGTGCTTGTTCTGTTGGACCTCAGTGCTGCTTTTGATACTGTTGACCATAAAATTTTATTACAGAGATTAGAGCATGTCATAGGTATTAAAGGCATTGCGCTGCGGTGGTTTGAATCATATTTGTCTAATAGATTACAGTTTGTTCATGTAAATGGGGAATCTTCTTCACAGACTAAAGTTAATTATGGAGTTCCACAAGGTTCTGTGCTAGGACCAATTTTATTCACTTTATACATGCTTCCCTTGGGCAGTATTATTAGACGGTATTGCTTAAATTTTCATTGTTACGCAGATGATACCCAGCTTTATCTATCCATGAAGCCAGAGGATACGCACCAATTAGCTAAACTGCAGGATTGTCTTACAGACATAAAGACATGGATGACCTCTAATTTCCTGCTTTTAAACTCAGATAAAACTGAAGTTATTGTACTTGGCCCCACAAATCTTAGAAGCATGGTGTCTAACCAGATCGTTACTCTGGATGGCATTTCCCTGATCTCTAGTAATACTGTGAGAAATCTTGGAGTTATTTTTGATCAGGATATGTCATTCAAAGCGCATATTAAACAAATATGTAGGACTGCCTTTTTGCATTTACGCAATATCTCTAAAATCAGAAAGGTCTTGTCTCAGAGTGATGCTGAAAAACTAATTCATGCATTTGTTTCCTCTAGGCTGGACTATTGTAATTCATTATTATCAGGTTGTCCTAAAAGTTCCCTAAAAAGCCTTCAGTTGGTTCAGAATGCTGCAGCTAGAGTACTGACGGGGACTAGCAGGAGAGAGCATATCTCACCCGTGTTGTCCTCCATTCATTGGCTTCCTGTTAATGCTAGAATAGAATTTAAAATTCTTCTTCTTACTTATAAGGTTTTGAATAATCAGGTCCCATCTTATCTTAGGGACCTCGTAGTACCATATTACCCCATTAGAGCGCTTCGCTCTCAGACTGCGGGCTTACTTGTAGTTCCTAGGGTTTGTAAGAGTAGAATGGGAGGCAGAGCCTTCAGCTTTCAGGCTCCTCTCCTGTGGAACCAGCTCCCAATTCAGATCAGGGAGACAGATACCCTCTCTACTTTTAAGATTAGGCTTAAAACTTTCCTTTTCGCTAAGGCTTATAGTTAGGGCTGGATCGGGTGACCCTGGACCATCCCTTGGTTATGTTGCTTTAGACGTAGACTGTGTTTCATAATTATTGTATGGCCTTGCCTTGCAATGTGGAGCGCCTTGGGGCAACTGTTTGTTGTGATTTGGCGCTATGCAAGAAAAAAGTTGATTGAGTTGATTGATTGATTATATAGCAGACTCTTTCCAACGAGAGGTGGAGGTAGTTTTCCTGCCGTGTGGATTGCTTGGTGTAAACGCGCCCACATTTAATTGTTTTTTTTTGTTCCTCGCCAGCAGTACCAGGTCCGACACGCGGAGGCAGTGGCCACCTGGGAGTTCGGGACTTGGCGGCTCCAGTATTCCCAGGGTCTGGTGGCGGAGGAAATCGTGTGGTTCCGGTTCTGCTTTGGACAGACGTCTTCTATCTTCGAGCCTGCCCACACGACACCTTCTGTGATTTGACTTGTTGTCTATTGTTGTAATCTGTTGTGTTTGTTGTGCCCATTCACAACAGTAAAGTGTTGTTATTTGACTTCCTCCATTGTCCGTTCATTTGCGCCCCCTGTTGTGGGTCCGTGTACCTACACTTTCCCAACAGGATATCTCGGCCAACGTCATGGACCCCGAGGGGCGTCGACCGGCCGTTGAACGGCCAATGGAAGAGCAGGGCGCACAGGCGTCTGCAGGAGGAATGATCGGTGAGTTGCAGCGAATCCTCACCGCTTTTACGGCTCGGCTGGATCTGATGACCGAGCAGAACATCCTCCTTAACCGCAGGGTGGAGGCTCTCGCCGCGCAGGTGGAAGTGCGCCCTCAGGGCGCTGCTGCGGCTCCCCCTCCTGTCAATCCTGTGCGCAATAGTGACGTTCCACAGGTCGTTCAACGACCCCTCCCACCTTCCCCTGAAGCATACATAAGCCCTCCAGAACCGTACGGGGGTTGTGTGGAGACATGCGCGGACTTTCTTATGCAGTGTTCGCTCGTCTTCGCACAACGTCCCGTCATGTACGCGACTGATGCTAGTAAGATAGCTTATGTGATTAATCTGCTTCGCGGCAAGGCACGCGCTTGGGCTACAGCGCTCTGGGAGCAAAATTCACGGCTCCTTCTGACATATGATGGGTTTGTGAGGGAGTTCAGAACAGTGTTCGATCACCCAAATAGAGGAGAGACCGCTTCAGCCGTGCTGCTGTCAATGAGACAGGGGCGCCGGAGCGCAGCTGTTTATGCAGTCGACTTCCGCATCGCGGCTGCGAGGTCCGGCTGGAATAGCACTGCCCTCCGCGCCACCTTCGTAAACGGACTATCGTTGGTCCTGAAGGAGCACCTGGTGGCTAAGGACGAACCGCGGGATTTGGACGGGCTTATTGATCTCGTTATACGATTAGACAATCGGTTAGAGGAACGCCGTCGGGAGCGAGGCGAAGGACGTGACCGGATACGCGCCGCCCCTCTCCCTTCCGGGTTCGAAAAGGGGCCGCCCTCCCCACGCTCCACAGCCGCAGCGCTTTGTGTTTGAGAGTGTTTTCTCTGCAGCTCAACAGAGCACACACAGAGAGACTGCCCCAAACGGCCAAGACGTCAACACTCGCCCTTAGAGACTGGGCTAAGGGGGGGGTCAAGACATTCAAGTGAGACACACACAAATTGCCACACGACTCCCAGTCACAATCCTGAGCGGGGATTTAACCCTTCAAGCCCGAGCACTGGTGGACACGGGGTCAGAAGGGAATCTGCTAGACAGCGGATGGGCAAAGGAGGTAGGGCTCCCTCTGGTGGCGCTTCCTTCGCCATTGCAGGTGCGGGCACTAGATGGCACCCTCCTCCCTTTACTCACACACAAGACACAACCAGTAACTCTGGTGGTGTCTGGAAACCACCGGGAGGAGATTGAGTTTTTTGTAACTCCTTCTACCTCCCCCGTGATTTTGGGCATCCCATGGATGTTAAAGCACAATCCCCGGATCGATTGGCCGTCTGGGGTGGTGGTTCAGTGGAGCGAAACCTGCCATCGGGTGTGTTTAGGATCCTCGGTTCCTCCCGGTTCCCAGGCTAAGGAGGAGGTCAAAGTCCCTCCCAATCTGACGGCAGTGCCGGTTGAGTACCACGATCTTGCTGACGTCTTCAGCAAGGATCTGGCACTCACCCTTCCCCCGCACTGTCCGTACGATTGTGCCATTGATTTGGTTCCAGGCGCTGAGTTCCCGTCCAGCAGGCTGTACAACCTCTCACGACCTGAGCGCGAATCAATGGAGACCTACATCCGGGACTCATTAGCTGCCGGGCTGATCTGGAACTCCACCTCCCCGATGGGGGCAGGTTTCTTTTTTGTGAGCAAGAAAGATGGCGGACTTCGTCCATGTATTGATTACAGGGGGCTGAATGAGATTACGGTTCGCAACCGATACCCGTTGCCATTATTAGATTCCGTGTTCACCCCCCTGCATGGAGCCAAAATCTTTACTAAGCTGGATCTTAGAAATGCGTATCACCTGGTTCGGATCCGGAAGGGAGACGAATGGAAGACGGCTTTCAACACCCCATTAGGTCACTTTGAGTACCTGGTCATGCCGTTCGGCCTCACAAACGCCCCCGCGACGTTCCAAGCATTAGTTAATGATGTCTTGCGGGATTTCCTGCACCGATTCGTCTTCGTATATCTAGACGATATACTCATCTTTTCTCCGGATCCTGAGACTCATGTCTGGCATGTACGTCAGGTCCTGCAGCGGTTGTTGGAGAACCGGCTGTTTGTGAAGGGCGAGAAATGTGAGTTTCACCGCACATCTTTGTCCTTCCTGGGGTTTATCATCTCCCCCAACTCCGTCGCTCCTGATCCGGCCAAGGTTGCGGCGGTGAGAGACTGGCCCCAACCCACTAGCCGTAGGAAGCTGCAACAGTTCCTCGGCTTTGCAAATTTCTACAGGAGGTTCATTAAGGGCTACAGTCAGGTAGTTAGCCCCCTGACAGCCCTGACCTCACCAAAAGTCCCCTTCACCTGGTCGGATCGTTGCGATGCCGCGTTCAAGGAGTTGAAACGGCGCTTCTCGTCTGCACCCATTCTGGTGCAGCCCGATCCTAGTCGGAAGTTAGTGGTTGAAGTGGACGCCTCGGACTCAGGGATAGGAGCTGTGCTTTCCCAGAGCGGGAAGACCGATAAGGTCCTTCACCCGTGTGCCTATTTTTCCCGCAGGTTGACCCCGGCCGAACGGAACTATGACGTCAGCAATCGAGAACTCCTTGCGGTGAAAGAGGCTCTTGAAGAGTGGAGACATCTGTTGGAGGGAACGTCCGTGCCATTCACGGATTTCACTGACCACCGGAACCTGGAGTATATCAGGACCGCCAAGCGGCTGAACCCCAGGCAAGCCCGCTGGTCACTGTTCTTCGGCCGTTTTGACTTCCGGATCACCTACCGTCCCGGGACCAAAAACCAGAGATCGGATGCCTTGTCAAAGCGGAGTTGTCGGATCCACCGGAACCCATCATCCCGGAGTCCACTATCGTGGCCACCCTCACCTGGGACGTAGAGAGAACCGTCCGGGAGGCCCTGGCACGAAGCCCGGACCCCGGAACTGGGCCGAAGAACAAACTATACGTCCCACCAGAAGCTAGGGCTGCAGTCCTGGACTTCTGTCACGGCTCCAAGCTCTCCTGTCATCCAGGGGTGCGAAGAACCGTGGCAGTTGTCCGGCAGCGCTTCTGGTGGGCGTCCCTAGAGGCCGACGTCCAGGATTATATACAGGCCTGCACCACCTGCGCCAGGGGCAAGGCTGACAATCGCAGGGCATCAGGACTACTCCAGCCGCTGCCTGTGCCTCATCGCCCCTGGTCCCACATTGGCCTGGATTTTGTCACGGGCCTCCCGCCGTCCCAGGGTAACACCAAGTGGACCGATTCTCCAAGGCGGCCCACTTCATGGCCCTCCCGAAGCTCCCAACAGCCCAGGAGACAGCGGACCTCCTGGTCCACCACGTCGTCCGGCTGTATGGGATTCCAACAGACATCGTCTCCGATCGCGGTCCCCAGTTCTCCTCGCAAGTCTGGAGGAGCTTCTGCCGGGAACTGGGGGCCACGGTGAGTCTCTCGTCCGGGTACCACCCTCAGACCAACGGGCAAGCAGAACGGGTAAACCAGGAGGTGGAACAGGCCTTGCGCTGCGTGACTGCCGCGCACCCGGCGGCCTGGAGTACCCATTTGGCCTGGATCGAGTATGCCCATAACAGCCAGGTGTCTTCAGCCACCGGCCTCTCCCCTTTTGAGGTGTGTCTGGGGTATCAGCCCCCGTTGTTTCCGGTGGTTGAGGGAGAGGTCGGTGTGCCCTCGGTCCAGGCCCACCTACGGAAGTGCTGTCGGGTGTGGCGTGCCGCCCGTTCTGCTTTGCTAAAGGCCCGGACGAGGGCAAAAGCCCATGCAGACCATCGGCGGACCCCGGCCCCTGCGTATTGGCCAGGGCAGGAGGTGTGGTTATCCACAAAGGACATTCCCCTCAAAGTGGACTCCCCCAAGCTACAGGACCGTTATATCGGCCCATTCAAGATCCTTAAGGTCATCAGTCCAGCCGCAGTGAGGCCGGAAGCTGAAGCCTCACTGCGGATCCATCCTGTGTTTCATGTATCCCGTGTCAAACCGCATCACACCTCACCCCTCTGTACTCCAGGTCCGGCACCGCCTCCTGCCCGGATCATCGATGGCGAGCCGGCTTGGACTGTACGCCGGCTCTTGGATGTCCGTAGGATGGGCCGGGGCTTCCAGTATTTGGTGGACTGGGAGGGGTACGGTCCCGAAGAACGCTCCTGGGTGAAGAGGAGCTTCATCCTGGACCCGGCCCTCCTGGCCGATTTCTACCGCCGCCACCCAGACAAGCCTTGAGGGGGGGGTCCTGTTGTGTGGGCCGCCAGAAGAGGAGGTACTGCTGGCCCACCACCAGAGAGCGCCCTGTCTGGAGTGCGGGCTCCAGGCACCAGAGGGCGCAGCCGCCTCACAGGAGCAGCCAGGGTGACAGCTGTCACGCATCACCTGCAACAGCTGTTACCAATCACCTGATCAGCAGGGGTACATCAGCAGGACGACGTCTCCACCTCTTTGCCGAGATATCGTTCTACCTGGAAGGTAACGTTCTCAGCTGACCGTGAGATCTTTTCAGTAACCTTTTGTGACTTTTGTGCATTATATAGCAGACTCTTTCCAACGAGAGGTGGAGGTAGTTTTCTTGCCGTGTGGATTGCTGGGTGTAAACGCGCCCACATTTAATTGTTTTTTTTTTGTTCCTCGCCAGCAGTACCAGGTCCGACACGCGGAGGCAGTGGCCACCTGGGAGTTCGGGACTTGGCGGCTCCAGTATTCCCGGGGTCTGGTGGCGGAGGAAATCGTGTGGTTCCGGTTCTGCTTTGGACAATCTTGGAGTCATTTTTGATCAGGATATGTCATTCAAAGCGCATATTAAACAAATATGTAGGACTGCCTTTTTGCATTTACGCAATATCTCTAAAATCAGAAAGGTCTTGTCTCAGAGTGATGCTGAAAAACTACACTCAACAAAAATATAAACGCAACACTTTTGGTTTTGCTCCCATTTTGTATGAGATGAACTCAAAGATCTAAAACTTTTTCCACATACACAATATCACCATTTCCCTCAAATATTGTTCACAAACCAGTCTAAATCTGTGATAGTGAGCACTTCTCCTTTGCTGAGATAATCCATCCCACCTCACAGGTGTGCCATATCAAGATGCTGATTAGACACCATGATTAGTGCACAGGTGTGCCTTAGACTGCCCACAATAAAAGGCCACTCTGAAAGGTACAGTTTTGTTTTATTGGGGGGGATACCAGTCAGTATCTGGTGTGACCACCATTTCCCTCATGCAGTGCAACACATCTCCTTCGCATCATCCGTGAAGAGAACACCTCTCCAACGTGCCAAACACCAGGGAATGTGAGCATTTGCCCACTCAAGTCGGTTACGACGACGAACTGGAGTCAGGTCGGGACCCCGATGAGGACGACGAGCATGCAGATGAGCTTCCCTGAGACGGTTTCTGACAGTTTGTGCAGAAATTCTTTGGTTATGCAAACCGATTGTTTCAGCAGCTGTCCGAGTGGCTGGTCTCAGACGATCTTGGAGGTGAACATGCTGGATGTGGAGGTCCTGGGCTGGTGTGGTTACACGTGGTCTGCGGTTGTGAGGCTGGTTGGATGTACTGCCAAATTCTCTGAAACAACTTTGGAGATGGCTTATGGTAGAGACATGAACATTCAATACACGAGCAACACCTCTGGTTGACATTCCTGCTGTCAGCATCCCAATTGCACGCTCCCTCAAATCTTGCGACATCTGTGACATTGTGCTGTGTGATAAAACTGCACCTTTCAGAGTGGCCTTTTATTGTGGGCAGTCTAAGGCACACCTGTGCACTAATCATGGTGTCTAATCAGCATCTTGGTATGGCACACCTGTGAGGTGGGATGGATTATCTCAGCAAAGGAGAAGTGCTCACTATCACAGATTTAGACTGGTTTGTGAACAATATTTGAGAGAAATGGTGATATTGTGTATGTGGAAAAAGTTTTAGATCTTTGAGTTCATCTCATACAAAATGGGAGCAAAACCAAAAGTGTTGCGTTTATATTTTTGTTGAGTATAATTCATGCATTTATTTCCTCTAGGCTGGACTATTGTAATTCATTATTATCAGGTTGTCCTAAAAGTTCCCTAAAAAGCCTTCAGTTGGTTCAGAATGCTGCAGCTAGAGTACTGACGGGGACTAGCAGGAGAGAGCATATCTCACCCGTGTTGGCCTCTCTTCATTGGCTTCCTGTTAATTCTAGAATAGAATTTAAAATTCTTCTTCTTACTTATAAGGTTTTGAATAATCAGGTCCCATCTTATCTTAGGGACCTCGTAGTACCATATTACCCCATTAGAGCGCTTCGCTCTCAGACTGCGGGCTTACTTGTAGTTCCTAGGGTTTGTAAGAGTAGAATGGGAGGCAGAGCCTTCAGCTTTCAGGCTCCTCTCCTGTGGAACCAGCTCCCAATTCAGATCAGGGAGACAGATACCCTCTCTACTTTTAAGATTAGGCTTAAAACTTTCCTTTTCGCTAAGGCTTATAGTTAGGGCTGGATCGGGTGACCCTGGACCATCCCTTGGTTATGCTGCTTTAGACGTAGATTGTGGGGGGGTTCCCATGATGCACTGTTTCTTTCTCTTTTTGCTCCGTATGCATCACTCTGCATTTAATCATTAGTGATCGATCTCTGCCCCCCTTCACGGCATGTCTTTTTCCTGTTTTTTTCCCTCAGCCCCAACCAGTCTCAGCAGAAGACTGCCCCTCCCTGAGCCTGGTTCTGCTGGAGGTTTCTTCCTGTTAAAAGGGAGTTTTTCCTTCCCACTGTGGCCAAGTGCTTGCTCATAGGGGGTCGTTTTGACCATTAGGGTTTTTCATAATTATTGTATGGCCTTGCCTTACAATATGGAGCGCCTTGGGGCAACTGTTTGTTGTGATTTGGCGCTATATAAGAAAAAAGTTGATTGATTGATTGATTGACAGACGTCTTCTATCTTCGAGCCTGCCCACATGACACCTTCTGTGATTTGACTTGTTGTCTATTGTTGTAATCTGTTGTGTTTGTTGTGCCCATTCACAACAGTAAAGTGTTGTTATTTGACTTCCTCCATTGTCCGTTCATTTGCGCCCCCTGTTGTGGGTCTGTGTACCTACACTTTCCCAACATGGAGTTTTAAACCTAACCAGACCCCTCCTACTGAGAGACAGACTGCTATAGGCTAGTGACTAAACAATAGCTCTAATTAACAACTATTGTGCTGTAGTTAGCACACCTAATGGCAGGACAGCTGTCCCTCTAATGATGGGATGGATGCCTTTCTGATGGCTCCCTTGATGACGTGAATGACTCATTACAATGAACAAAAGACTGAAACTCCTTTGACCTGAGTACCCCATTGTAAACACGGGACAAAGCGTGTCTCAGACCCCCTCCCCGGTTAAGGCTGGGTTTCAAACGTTTCACAAAGAATGCCTCCTTGACCCCTCTCTCAAACCATTTCTTCTCTCTGGCTAATATTTTAACTTCCTCATAATAATAATAATAACAATAATAATCCAGAAGTGGAAAGAACATCTTTTTTTTTTTTTTTAGCTAGATAGAGACTTCATTTGCCATTTGTACTCTCATGCAAGGTTTATGGGAACATGGGAATTCTTGTGCAGAGCTCTCGAGTAGATAAAGGTATAAAAGGTATAAAAGTATGAGGTAAAACATATAACGTATAAAAAAAACTCTATAAAAAGGATACCAGGTGCACCTGAAAAAAGAAATATATTACAATGTGTCAGGTTAATGGGGATTGTAAACAGCAATTATTACCCACTTGTATTCCAACACAGTGGATTTTTTTTCCTACAGAAAATTAAGTGTATACTGCACATGTGGATCAAACAGATATTGCACCAATGTTTGTAATTTCAAGGAATAAAATAAATAAAATAAAATATTATGAGTGTTGTGGGCTGCCTGCTCTGTTCCTGCTGCTCCTTTTTTCCCCCTCTGCACAGGTGGCACGCTGCAAGCTGATCGACACACCTGCTCTCCATTCAATCAGCACCTGCATAAGAATCCCGGCTCCTCATTCCATCTTCGCCAGACTCAGCTTATTTTCCACGGTAAGCTTGGCCTCTCTATTTTTCCAGAAATAGAATTTTTCTGACTTTTTGGGTGTTTCCAGACACCACCTGTCTGAGGCTCAGCTTAGAGCTGACTTCGTCCTCGTTGCTGCCGCACCGAGACCAGCTTGACCTGCAGCCTGTGCGCGGAGCTCACACACTCTGCATCTACCAGCTAAGTGTCATCTTTTGCTCACACGAGCCGCTTCACTCTGAACTGTGACTGGAATATTGTACAACCTGAACTGTGAACTTTTCCTGATAACAAACACTAAGAAGAAATTGAACTGAATCACTCTAACAACTGCACTCCTGGACCAGCTGTGATAGGAGGGGGACGACTGCCTTTAATACACCTTTGGGACATTTTGAGCACGTGGTCATGCCCTTCGGTCTCACCAACGCACCTGCCACCTTCCAAGCACTTGTTAACGATGTGCTGCGCGATTTTCGAAATCGATTTGTTTTCGTTTACCTGGATGACATCCTGAACTTTTCACCGAACCTTCAAGCCCACACTAAACATGTGTGCCTGGTACTCCAGCAACTGTTAGAGAAAAGGTTATTCATCAAGGCAGAAAAATGCGAGTTTAACACTGTCTTTTTTGGGCTTCATCATTTCTCACAATCAGGTCAAACCTGACCCGGCCAAGGTCAAAGCAGTCGTGGACTGGCCAGTTCTGTCCGGGGTTAAACAATTACAGCAATTTCTGGGCTTCGCGAATTTCTACCGATGCTTCAGTCACGGTTTTAGTCAGATCGCAGCCCCCCTCTCTGCACTCACGTTTTCAAAAACTGTTTTTCAGTGGACACCTCAGGCTGATGCCGCCTTTTCTTTGCTAAAAGAACGATTCGCCACCGCACCGATCCTCACGCAGCCGGACCCGGGTCGCCAGCTCATCGTTGAAGTTGACGCCTCGGACACAGGGTTAGGAGCCATGTTATCTCAGAGGTCGGAGACAGACAATCGGGTACATCCGTGCGCTTATTTCTCGCGATGTCTGACCCCCGCTGAGAGAAACTATGATGTGGATAACCGGGAACTCTTGGCCATTAAGGAGGCGCTAGCCAAGTGGAGACATTGGCTGGAGGGGGGGGCGCAGTTCCGTTCATTGTTTGGACAGACCACCGCAATCTTGAGTACATCCAGTCAGCCAAACGCTTGAACTCCCAGCAAGCCAGGTGGTCATTATTCTTTGAATGATTTAACTTTTCCATTTCCTACTGTCCCAGCAGCAAAAACACCAAGCCTGATGCACTCTCTCTGCAATTCTCTCCCACCAATAACCACTCCAGTGACCATCCTACCTCGATCCATGATTGTGGGGGCACTGACCTGGGATGTCGAAACTTCACACCAACCTCCCGCTGGTCTCCTGCAACCTCTTCCGGTCCCTGGATGGCCTTGGTCACACCTCGGGATGGACTTTGTCACCGGACTACCTCCATCCCAGGGTAACACAGTCATCCTCACAATCGTGGATCGGTTCTCCAAAGCTGCCCACTTCGTGCCCCTGCCGAAGCTACCAACCACCCAGGAGACCACAGACCTTCTAGTCCTCCACATCGTCTGGCTACATGGCATACCTCTGGACATCGTATATGACCGTGGTCCTCGGTTCACCTCGCAAGTCTGGCAGAGTTTCTGTGCTGCTCTCGGTGCCTCGGTCAGCCTGTCATCTGGGTTCCATCCTCAGACCAACAGGCAGGCAGAGCAGGCAAACCAAGACCTGGAGACCACCCTATGGTGCGTCTCCACCACCCACCCAACTGACTGGAGTCAACACCTGCCCTGGGTGGAGTATGCACACAACTCCCAGGTATCCTCTGCCCCTGGACTCTCACCTTTTGAGGCCTCTTTGGGTTATCAGCCACCACTGTTTCCTTCCCAGGAATCTGAGGTCTCCGTTCCCTCGGTGCAGCTCCACCTCAGGAGATGCCATCGGGTGTGGAAGACAGCCTGCTCTACTCTGCTGAAGACCTGGACAAAGGGCCATGCGGACCGGGATTGGGCCCCCGCTTATCAACCCAGGCAGGAGGTGTGGCTCTCATTGCGGGACATTCCCCTGGCTATGGACTCTCTGAAGTTGGCTCCCCGCTTCATTGGACCTTTTGTTGTGGACCGAGTGGTCAATTCGGTGGCCATCCGGCTCCGTCTTCCTAGTTCCTTGTGGATCCACCAGGTCTTCCACGTTTCCAGATAGAAGCCTGTCCACTCTAGTCCTCTGTGTCCTCCTGCTCCTCCGCCACCCCCTGCCCGGATGGTGGACGGTCATCCAGCATGGACCGTCCGGAAGATCTTGGACGTACGCCGTCGGGGGCGGGGCTTCCAGTACCTGATGGTACCTACCGGGACCATCCTGGTAGGTCGCCTGGGGATTCCCATTGGGGGAGGGGGTACTGTTGTGGGCTGCCTGCTCTGTTCCTGCTGCTCCTTTTTTCCCCCTCTGCACCGGTGGTACGCTGCAAGCTGATCGACACACCTGATCTCCATTCAATCAGCACCTGCATAAGAATCCCGGCTCCTCATTCCATCTTCGCCAGACTCAGCTTATCTTCCACGGTAAGCTTGGCCTCTCTATTTTTCCAGAAATAGAATTTTTCTGACTTTTTGGGTGTTTCCACACACCACCTGCCTGACCCTCAGCTTAGAGCTGACTTCGTCCTCGTTGCTGCCGCACCGAGACCAGCTTGACCTGCAGCCTGTGCGCGGAGCTCACACACTCTGCATCTACCAGCTAAGTGTCACCTTTTGCTCACACGAGCCGCTTCACTCTGAACTGTGACTGGAATATTGTACAACCTGAACTGTGGACTTTTCCTGATAACAAACACTAAGAAGAAATTGAATTGAATCACTCTGTCTAACAACTGCACTCCAGGACCAGCTGTGATAGTTTGTCCCTGATTGACTGTGATAATCACTTCTGGAATTGACTGGCTCAGCACTCACTCGTCTGTCTCTCCTCCCCAGTCACATCGACAGCTTGCAGGCGGCCACCTGGCTCCAGGTCAGTTCCACCTGAACTGAAGACATCTGGGCTGCGGTTCCCCTGGTTCCACCGCTGAGCGGGCCAGTCTCCACGGGGCTAGATTGCCGCACACGTGACTCATTAACCTCAGTATGTGAACTCATTGTAAATAAATCTCTTTTCTAATGTACCTTTTCTGCTTCCTGTTTTTGGGTTCATCCTTCATCCACGCCGAACCATAACAATGAGCTCATTATGAGAAATATTATGAAGCTTCTTCATGGTACACTGAATCCCAAACAGGAAGTGCAAAATTTTGAGTCCACAGTGACCCAGGAAATGTCAAATGTGTTTAACTTTGGAAAGGTTTTTTAATAATTCCCCCCTAGTTTTTATCTGTTTTTTTTTTGTTTTGTTTTTTTTTATTAACCTGTTCTTTGGTATGTTGTGTTTGCTGTTGTATTTAACCCTCTGTAAGGTTTCTGTGTAACTTTTTGTTTCTCATTAAATTAAAAACAAAAAATTAAAATGTTGAACACTCCCTGGATTGACACTTCCTGGTTTGAAAATAAATGAGATCTTGTGGACTCTCACAGGAATTCAGTAGTAGGTTGAGATTGAAACAGCAAGTGCTAAATTTTGAGTCCACAGTGAAACAGGAAATGTCAAATGTTGAGCACTTCCTGACATGGGGGTAGCCGAGTTGCACTGGACTCCCTTGAAATCTGATTGGACACCCCAGGTGCCACCCAGATGATTGACATGTCATGGCACCACACGTTTGATGGAAAGAGTTATTTATTTTGAAATCGGTGACACATGTTTACTGCTAGGTTCCTCCTGTACAGTAGTTCACGCTGTGTTCCACAAAAAGTTCTAATCCACCTTAACTGAAGAAGAAAAATCTTTGAGCCAGATTTGAACCTGATCACATCGCCTGAACCACCTAATGACACCAAAGTTATCCTGGTGAGTAAAAGGCTGTATTTTATGCCAGAAATGAGGTCCAGGTTGTTAAAAGCAGCATTTATGCTTTATTTCGGGTTGCCTTATATATACACGTGTTTCTCTTGTGATTTTAGATTAATATAATGAGCAGGCAGCAGCTGATTCATGCGCTGTTTGCTTGTTTGAGATGTAAAGTGCTGCCCGAGTGTTTCTCAATTGCCCTCAAAAGTATTGGAACACTTGGTATTTCACACATTTTAATTTGTTGCTGCCACTGTCTGTGGAAGATGTTGAGGATTTATTTCTATTCACTTCTATGGTGAGAGGTTTGGCCCTGACACACAGGAATATTAGCAAGATGGCTGCTTCCAGAATCTCGTCCCCTCATCTGTCCGTCATGATTAATGAGTTGGGCAATGCCGTGTAATCTCAGACTGCGTGAACTTTTGAACTCAAATGCAAAATGGATACGATCTTGGAGCACATATGCTGCATTGCAAAGGAATGTGCTGCTGAGGACCGGACAATTTTCTTCATAAACTTGGACTCTAGACAATCAGAGGTGTAGTAAATGGAATTCTGTATCTCTCTGTCGAACATTAACATGGCAGCCTTAGTGGCTCCTGAAGGCCAAATACCCTGCTTTTCCCCCAGAAGGAATCCGGCTCCCCCACCCCCACCCCAGCTGTTGCCTAGCAATGTCAGACTTTACACACACACACGGACAGAAACTGACAGAAATTTAACTCATCTGCACACGACACATTTCTCCACCCCTATTACCCCCCTCCCCATGTTTTTCCACTCCCCTCACCCTTGCTTCCTCCCTGCCACCTTGAAGGCAGCGTGGTTTTTACTGTTGCAGCCTTCAACTCCCCAAGCTGGGCGGCACGGGCCCCTCCTGCTGCAGCCTTCACCCACTTTTCCTCAATTTGGATGACTGCTTCAAGTTTAGTGCACATGAACAATGTCAAATGTATATGTATTATCTTTAATTCTGATGTGTGCCATTATTACGGTAAACAAGTAATAATGTGGATTAATTGCTGTATCTTGTCTGAGGTAATTGGAGTGTAAATGTAATTTTGTTGTTGTTGCACTTGGGAATGACAATGACAATAAATCTCATCTGAATCTGAAAGACAAAAAAAAATCTAAAATGATCTTTCTTAAACTCAAACTGAAAGCAAATCTCTACAACTTCATATAAATCAATTAAAAATATAAAATACTGCTTCCTGATGGAGTGGTGTAGAGGAGGATTTTCTTAAAAAGAAGGCCTGAAATCTCAGCTAATTTGGCCATATTGTCAGCTAACCGAAAAGTCTGAATATGAATTTACATCTACATCTTAAATAATGCTTAAAGTGGAAGGGGGTTAAGAGGGCTGTAGTTAGGGGGGCCTGGGGGCGAAGCCCCCCAGAAGTTGAAGGTTTTTAGTCATGCTTATGCTCCAGAGAAGCATTTACTAAAAAAAAGTCTGAAGGACCTAAATGACATGGTGAGCATCTTTTTCCAGGCATGTGAGACGCAAATAAAGAAAATGCTTAAAATGGCAGGGGGTTAAGAGGGGCATAGATGAGGGGGTCTGGGGGGGAAGGCCCACGAAGCTGACATTTTTTATGGCCCCTTCACACATAGTGCGAAGTTTGGATGGTGTTTGGACGAAAATCTCAAGTTCGAAATGAACTTATTTAACTCTCACAGTCTCACAGCTCACTGCCAGATTGTTGTCTTTGTACACTTTCCAGCGCCTTCCACAGTCCTGAGTTTTGTCTTGGCGTGTTCCAAATCGTGCTCTGTACTCCTTGACCATGCTTCTTGCCTCATCCCAGATGTCTGTGTTTGCTTGTGTCTGAACCCTGCTTGTTTATGACTGCATATCTGCCTAATCTTGCTGGTACTTCTGCTTGGCTGACTGACCACATGTGTACCGAACCAAGGCCTGGAATAAAGACCATGATTTCTCTTTCACCAAAGCCTAGTCTGGGAATTTGCTTTGCAAGTCCAGCTGCTCTGGGTGCCAGGCAGCTGCCCACACTGATACCGGCGGCACCATGCAGGGGCGTAGGTGTGAAAAAGCTCTGAGAGGTAGGACAACGCTGGGCCATTTAAAGATTTGAAAACAAATAAAAGAATCTTAAAATGAACCCTATAGTGCACAGGCAGCCAATGGAGGGAGGCCAGGATAGGTGCAATATGCTCCCTCTTTTGTACTCCAGTTAGCAAATGAGTGGTAGCATTCTGAACCAACTGCAGATGTGCAAGGGAGAACTGGCTAACTTCAAAATAAAGTGCATTACAGTAATACAGCGGAGAGGTAATGAAGGCATGGATTACTGTTTCTAAGTACTGATGTGCAAGAAAAGGCTTCACCTGAGCAAGCTGCCTGAGGCAAAAGAAACTTGAACTAATTGCTGCTCCTAATTTGGTGGTTCAATTAAAAATCGCTGTCCATCTTAAAACCCAAATTAGTAACAGTAGTGTAGCGGAATGCTGTGATCAAACAACCAGCATCTTAAGCTTGCATTATGCAGAGGCCATGAAGTTTAAACTCCATACAGCAAGGCCTTGTATGTCTCCAGGTGTCAAGGAGGAGATGCTCCAAGCCAGGCACAGCTTGACTCTGTGTCAAACCACCACCACTAATCAGGATTTAAGACTCCCCAAAGTGCATTCCTCATGGAGCTGTGAATTCTTATCAGTACCCCAAACCTGATGCAACTGAACTCCCCTCTCACATAAAAAAAACCTCCAAAGAAAGACACTTTCTTCACCAAAAGTCCTAAAAAGAGATTTTTTTACACTAGACTCAAAAGAAAACAACTCACTCAGTATTACGCTTTTCACATTTCTGCCAGATAAATACAAAATCCAGCTATGGAACAAGAGTGACCCCTGTTGGGCGATTTGGGGAAGGGCAGGTGATGACTCCTGCAGACTTAAAAGTATAACCGCATTTAAAAGAAAATGTAATTGTATTGTAGTAACAAAAAAAGGAGAAAAGAAAATCACATGTGACTCTTTTCACTTCACGCATGATACCTTATGCATACCATGCACACCTTACTGAATTTTCATGAAAGTATTATATTTGATGTGTTATACTCTGTTCATTGGGGAACATTTACTTATATGTGTGTGGTATATAATTCCAGGTAAACCACTTACAAGATTTATTCTACAGGTCTTGTTTGGGTTTTGAAGGGGGAATTTTGGAGCCACACTGATTTATATCTATATAAAACTAGACAAAGAAACTACAGAAACTACGTTACCCAGAATTCTTGGGGGTGGAGCTTGTTAAACCTTTAAAAGAGCTTGCGCCCAGGAAATCGCTCTTTTTCTCTTAACTCTTTTTTCTTCTGCGTTTGCTGTGCGCTTCTTGATTTTAAAGATGCAGCCTAGCAATCAACAAAACAATTTATGACACTTTGTTTAAAGCCACGTGCTACTTAAGACTCATTCTTGTTTGGGCACACTGACAAGAATTTACTTTTTTCCGACAGATAACTTTTGCAACTTTTGTCAAGTTAAACGTGCAGGCGCATTTAACTTCCTTTTTTGAATTTTCAAATTAAACCTTTTTCTTTCTTCAACTCAAAATTCCTTTCACAAACATTTTCTTCTAAAGTCAGCTATTTTTGCATTGAGTTTTGATTTGACCCAGCTTGCAAAAGACGACGACGAAAGATGAATTTTTGATTTTTGATAGAGAATAAAGATGCTCAAACCTTTATTCTGACGAGCCAGACTCCAGAGCACTGCAGAGGAAGACATCCAGGTCAGCTGAGACATTCAACAGCGACTTGAACCGCCACCGCGAAATCACAGCACAATAACAGCGATCAGCCCCGCCACCGATGAAACCAGGCGGGTCGGACCGGCAGAGCCTCTTTGTCGAGGTCCCTGAAGAAGCTGTGTGGTGGACAGAGCATCAACTGAACCAGACAGCGTCCAGCATTGGACCTCACGGAGACCCGCTGCACTGCGCAAAGTAAGACCGGGCTGTGATGTCAGATAAACAGAGTGGCTTTCTTTAACTCTATTCAAAATCATTAATCTTCTCTCAAGTTAATAAATACAAAGTAAATTCCCTGCTAAATTAGGATGTTTTTAACTCCTACAACTCCCGCTACGAAACCAAATTATCTGAACATCATATAATCATTGCTCATTGAATGTCGTCATTATTAAATTGCTCACTGTGATATGTCCTGTTATTTAACTCCTGCCAGAGTTAAATAAATATCTTAAACATGTGAAGTTGTCTGTGTTTTATGTATGGCTTTACAGAGGGTGTCGGATCTGACCTGCGTAGCTTACGCCTGAAAGTTTGAGACTGATTTTAATATTTCCTATTGACTGACCCTAAAATCAATGATATTATAACCTTGTTATAAATCATCGAGGCAGCATGGGTGGTGCCCCCTTTTTGAGGTAAAATTATCAACAAGTGATAATTTTCAATATTCCAATTTATAATATTATATTCATTCTGTGGCTTTCTTCCTACAGTAGACTTTGCATAAGCTGTCAATGGAGCCAAACCAAAAGTGAAGGGTACACAGGAGCCACTAGGGCCATCACCTCTGTTTTCTTATCATTAAAATTTAGGAAGTTCAGGGCCATCTGTTGTGAAAGTGTTGGAACACGGACCCACAACAGGGGGCGCAAATGAACGGACAATGGAGGAAGTCAAATAGCACTTTTACTGTTGTGAAATAAGCACAACAAGCACGACAGAGTACAATAAAAAATAATAAAGTCAATTCACAAAGGTGTCATGTGGGCAGGCTCGAAGATAGAAGACGTCTGTCCAAAGCAGAACCGGAACCACACGATTTCCTCCGCCACCGAACCCCGGGAATACTGGAGCCGCCAAGTCCCGAACTCCCAGGTGGCCACTGCCTCCGCTTGTCGGATCTGGTACTGCAACCACTGTCAAAACACAAGCAACAAAGTCACTGTCTGAAAGACAACACAACGGCTGAGTTCGTTACCTCCTCGGTAGAACGATATCTCGGCAAAGAGGTGGAGATGACGTCTTGCTGATATACCGATGCAGATCAGATGAGTGGTGACAGCTGTCATAGGTGATGAGTGTCAGCTGTCACCCCGGCTGCTCCTGTGAGGCGGCAGCGCCCTCTGGTGCCTGGAGCCCGCACTCCAGGCAGGGTGCCCTCTGGTGGTGGTGGGCCAGCAGTACCTCCTCTTCAGCAGCCCACACAACACCATCAAGGCTTTAACATCTTCAAGACATGACAGCAGGTTTTTGAGAGAAAAGGCATCACGTTTCCTCAGGGGGACATGTATATCTGGCTGTCATCAGAATAACAATCAAAAGCAACACCATGTTTTCTGAGGACAGAGCCTATGGGAAGCATGCACACAGAGAAAAGCAGGGGTCCTAAAATTGACCCCGGTATAAGAGTGGAGCGGAGGAGGACAGACAAACCCAAATACCAACGCTCATAGTCCTGTCTGCTTAGTAGGACCTCAAGCAGTCCAAGGCACTACCACCAATGCAAACTAGCTGCGGCAGATGATATAACAAGATACTGTGGTCTACAGTGTCTCTACTTTTAAGATTAGGCTTAAAACTTTCCTTTTTGCTAAAGCATATAGTTAGGGCTGGATCAGGTGACCCTCAACCATCCCTTAGTTATGCTGCTATAGACTTAGACTGCTGGGGGGTTCCCATGATGCACTGAGTGTTTCTTTCTCTTTTTGCTCTGTATGCACCACTCTGCATTTAATCATTAGTGATTGATCTCTGCTCCCCTCCACAGCATGCCTTTTTCCTGGTTCTCTCCCTCAGCCCCAACCAGTCCCAGCAGAAGACTGCCCCTCCCTGAGCCTGGTTCTGCTGGAGGTTTCTTCCTGTTAAAAGGGAGTTTTTCCTTCACACTGTCGCCAAGTGCTTGCTCAAAGGGGGTCATTTTGACCGTTGGGGTTTTTACGTAATTATTGTATGGCCTTGCCTTACAATATAAAACTGATTGATTGATTACAGTGTCAAAGGCAGCAGTCTAGTCGAGCAAGACAAGATCAACATAGATGCCACTATCATTTGCCATTACAATGTCAATAAAAAATTAAAAGGGCAGTTTCTGTGCTATGCAACATTTTAAAACCAGACTCCTCCATAATGTTACATTCATCAAGGAAAGTTTTTAGTTGTGCATAGACAATTTTCTCTGGAAATTTAGAGACAAATGGCAACCTGGAGATGGGCCTGAAATTTGCTAAAACAGTGCTTTCAAGGCCAGGCTTCTTCAGCAAAGGTTGTACGACTGTGTGTTTGAAGCTTATTGGAACCACATCAGAGGACAGGCTGCTATTTATAATAGTCAGAATTGACTGCCCTAAGGTAGAGAATACTTCTTTTAAAAAAAAGTGGGAAGGGACCACATCACGAGGAGAACCTGATGGTTTTATATCAGCCACCACACCCTCTAACAGTGACAGTCACAGGTTCAAATCCATTGAAGGCCACTGGGCAAGGAACAGATACAGAGGGGTCAAAAGTGGGTGGAGAAATAAGAGCACTTGTGGAAGCAACCTTCTCAATGAAAAAGTGCAGAAAACTATTACAACCCCAATTTCAATGAAGCTGGGACGTTGTGTAAAATGTAAATAAAACAAGAATACAATGATTTGCAAATCCTCGTCAATCTATATTCAATTGAATACACCACAAAGACAAGATATTTAATGTTCAAACTGATAAACTTTATTGTTTTTGTGCAAATATTTGCTCATTTTGAAATGGATGCCTGCAACATGTTTCAAAAAAGCTGGGACAGTGATATGTTTACCACTGTGTTACATCACCTTTCCTTCTAACAACACTCAATAAGAGTTTGGGAACTGAGGACAATAATTGTTGAAGCTTTGTAGGTGGAATTCTTTCCCATTCTTGCTTGATGTATGACTTCAGTTGTTCAACAGTCCGGGGTCTCCGTTGTCGTATTTTCTGCTTCATAATGCGCCACACATTTTCAATGGGCGACAGGTCTGGACTGCAGGCAGGCCAGTCTAGTACCCACACTCTTTTACTATGAAACCACGCTGTTGTAACATGTGCAGAATGTGGCTTGGCATTGTCTTGCTGAAATAAGCAGGGACGTCCCTGAAAAAGACGTTGCTTGGATGGCAGCATGTGTTGCTCCAAAACCTGGATGTACCTTTCAGCATTGATGGTGTCATCACAGATGTGTAAGTTGCCCATGCCATGGGCACTAACACACCCCCATACAATCACAGATGCTGGCTTTTGAACTTAGCGCTGGTAACAACCTGGATGGTCTTTTTCTCTTTTGTCCAGAGGACACGACGTCTATGATTTCCAAAAACAATTTGAAATGTGGACTCATCAGACCACAGCACACTGTTCCACTTTGCGTCTGTCCATTTGAAATGAGCTCGGGCCCAGAGAAGGCAGCAGTGTTTCTGGATGTTGTTGATGTATGGCTTTCACTTTGCATGGTAGAGTTTTAACTTGCACTTGTAGATGTAGTGGCGAACTGTGTTAACTGACAATGGTTTTCTGAAGTGTTCCTGAGCCCACGCAGTAAGATCCTTTACACAATGATGTCGGTTTTTAATGCAATGCTGCCTGAGGGATTGAAGGTCACGGGCATTCAGTGTTGGTTTTTGGCCTTGCCGCTTACATGTAAAAAGTTCTCCAGATTCTCTGAATTTTCTGATTATATTATGGACTGTAGATCACGGAATCCCTAAATTCCTTGCAGTTGAACATTGAGAAACATTGTTCTTAAACTGGTGGACTATTTTTTTTTCATATTTTTTCATTTTTTCATGTTCACAAAGCGGTGATACTTGCCCCATCTTTGCTTGTGAACGGCTGAGACTTTTGGGGATGCTCCTTTTATACCCAGTCATGAGTGTCCTCAGTTCCCAAATACTTATTCACTGTCCCAGCTTTTTTGAAACGTGTTGCAGGGATCCATTTCAAAATGAGCAAATATTTGCACAAAAACAATAAAGTTTATCAGTTGAAACATGAAATATCTCGTCTTTGTGGTGTATTCAATTCAATATACATTGAAGAGGATTTGCAAATCATTGTATTCTGTTTTGATTTACATTTTACACAACGTCCCAACTTCATTGGATTTGGGGCTGTAAAATAAGTACAAACAGTCGGTAAGAGTTACACAAGAGGGCTACACTCATCAGCATTCATCCACGTCGATGTTGCACAAAGGAAATCCAGATCATGAGAGTTGAATAAATCCCTTAAGACAAATGTTTTGTTTGCCAGCGATCTGGCATTAACCAGGCCCATTCTGGTCAGAGCTGGAACTTGTGGCCCAGCAAATCACTGAACACAGAGTAGCATCCTCAGGTTGTGGAGATTTAGCCCATGCCAGCGAAACCATGGGAAGAGGGAGCCATACACCCGGAACAGGCCTATGTCATTCAAGCTGGTGACATGTACCAGACAGCTGTCAATGGGATCAAGGAAGTGCTGGTGTACCGTGAGGGGATACCATGATCCTTGTGCAGTATGGGAGACATACTAGGAGCATGCAAGGCAGATCCTTAACTTTACCATCCAGCTGCTGCATTTACCGCGGTGACAACAACACTTTCGCCGGGAAGGTAGCACTGTGGCCCGGAGAAAGTAAGACGGAAGCTCCAACAGGAGCAGGAGTAAACGTTTCTGTCCATTATGTTTAAAAGCACTTAAGTCTCTGACATATTGTTGTAAACCCAAGAGGGACTGGTGATCATACACCAACAGAGACTCAATCTGAGAGGTGCTAAGGCTTAAAAACACTACAAACATTAAAAACAGACAAAAGTGGGAGCAACAGATGGCATGCTGCACACACTGGCACCATCTTCCTCCAGCAACCAGCATGTAGCACAAAGCATGCAGCATACATGAACACTAATTCATTTGCTATAAACATTCATTTTCTTCTTCTTCTTCAACTTTCGGCTGCTTCCATTAGTGGGTGCCACAGGGGAGGTGATGGTCTCGTGGTTAAGCATTGGGCTTAAGAGCAGAGAATCCTTGGTTCAAATTCCAGCCTGACCGGAACATCACTAAGGACCCTTGAACAAGGTCTTTAATCCTCGTGTTGCTCCCGGTGTGTAGTGAGTACCTTGTATGGCAGCTCCCTGGCATTGGTGTGTGAGTGTGTTTTTGTGAATGGGTGAATAAGAGGCATCATTGCAAAACGCTTTGAGCATCTGATACAGAAGGAAAAGTGCTATATAAATGCAGTCCATTAAGCATTTACCATTCACAGCAGATTAATCGTTTCCATCTCACCCTGTCCTCTGTATCTTCCTCTGTCTCACCAACCACCTGCAAGTCCTCCATCAGCACATCCATAAACCTCCTCTTTTTCCTCCCTCTTCTCCTCCTGCCTGGTGGCTCCATCCTCAGCAACCTTCTCCCTATATACCCTGGGTCCCTCCTCTGCACATGTACAAACCATCTCAGTCCTCTCTGACTTTGTCTCCAAAACGTCCCACCTGAGCTGTCCCTCTGATATGTTCATTCCTAATCTTGTCCATTCTTGTCATTCCCAAAGAGAATCACAACATCTTCAGCTCTGCCTCCTGTCTTTTTGTCAGTGCCACCATCTCTAAGCCTTGATCCAACATAGCTGGTCTCACTACTGTCTTGTAGACTTTCTCCTTCACTCTTGCTGAGATTCTTCAGTCACAAATCACTCCTGCCACCTTTCTCCACCCAATCCACCCTGCCTGCACTCTCTTCTTCATCTCTCAACCACACTCTCCATTTCTTTGGACAGCTGACCCCAAGTATTTAAACACTATTCCACTGGGCTCCCTCCCATTCACACACGTGGACTCAGTCTTGGTCCTACTGACTTTCATTCCCCTTCTCCTCAGAGCCTATTTCCACATCTTGAGGCTAGACTCAACCTGCTCTCTACTCTCACTACAGATCACAATCTCATCTGCAACATCATAGTCCATAGAGACTCCTACCTGAGCTCATCCATCAACCTGTCCATCACCACTGTGAACAAGAAAGTACTCATAGCTGATCCTTGTTGTAATCCCACCTTCACCTTGAATGAGTCTGTCTATTGTGCATCTCACCACTGTCACACTGTCCTTGTACATGTACTGCACTACCCTCACGTACTTCTCTGCCACTCCAGTCTTCCTCATACAATACCACAACTCTTCTCTTGGCACCCTGTCAAAAGCTTTCTCTAAATCCACAGTCACACAATGTAACTCCTTCTGGCCTTCTCTATACTTCTCCATCAGTATTCTCAGAGCAAACATTGCATCTGTAGTGCTCTTTCTCTGCATGAAACCATATTGCTGCTCACAGATCTTCATCTGTTTTCTAAGTCTAACTTCTACTACTCGTTCACATAACTTCATGCTGTGGCTGATGAACTTTATGCCACTGTAGTTACTGCAGCTCTGCACATCACCAGCACACTTTGTCTCCACTCCTCAGGCACCCTCTCACTTCCCAAGATTCTATTAAACAATCTGGTTCGAAACTCCACTGCCATCTCTCCTAAACTTTTCCATGCCTCCACCGGAATGTCACCTGCTCCACTCTTCATCCTCTTCATAGCTGCCCTAACCTCATCCTTACTAATCTCTTGTACTTCCTGATTTACTCTCTTGACATAATTTCTCTCACCTTTTCTCTCTCTCATTTTCTTCATTCATCAGCCCCTCAAAATATTCCCTCCACCTTCTCAACACACTCTCTTTGCATCTCAGCATATTACTATCTGCATCTTTATCACCCTAACCTGCTGCACATCTTTTCCAGCTCTGTCCCATTGTCTGCCCAATCAGTACAAGTCCTTTTCTCCTTCCTTACAATTCAGCTTCTTGTAGAGCTCACTATATGCCTTTTCCTTAGCTTTTGCCACCTCTCTTTTTGCCTTAATCCACATGTCCTTTGTACTCTTACTTTCTTCATCTCTCTGACTATCTGACTATTTGACATCGTTGTTCCACCACCAAGTCTCCTTGTCTTCCTTCCACTGTCCACATGTCACACTCAGGACCTTCCTAGCAGTCTTTCTCACTGCATCTGCAATACTTTTCCAGTTGTCCAAAATTGCTTCCCCTCCATACAGTGCTCTCACCTGCTCCCTGAATTTCACACAATTGTCTTCCTCCTTCAGCTTCCACCATCTGATCCTTTATTGAGCTTTCACTTTCTTCTTCTTCTTCACCTCTAGAGTCAGTCTACAAACCACCATCCTATGTTGTTTAGCTACACTCTGTCCTGTCACCACCTTACAGTCTCCAGTTCATTTTAGTTTGCATCTCCTACAAAGAATGTAGTCCACCTGTGTGCACCTGCCCCACTCTTATATTCAGTGGTGGGCACACTTCCGATAACAGATAATTATTGAAGATAATGTTTTCATTATCGGATTATCTTTTTAGATAACTTTAAAAACCATTATCGGACCAATTATCTTCCGATTAATTTTTGTCCAATAACTTTTAGACCGATAAACAAAGTAAACAAAGCTGAACAGCGACAAGCATTTTTAAAATTAGTTCAGCACCTACCGGTTAAAAGTTTTGTAACAGATGGACAGTTATACCCTCTGCTAATAGAAGAGAGCTGCTTCTATGAAAAGCGTCTCTATCCTCTGTAGACAAAGGAGAAATGGCCAAAAAAAAAAATCATTTCCTTTAACACCATACCAATATGCTGGCAATAAGTCATCCTAAGTCATCCAGAGACATACATTTTTAAGTTATGGTTCAAAGTTTTTTCCAAACTAATTGTGGACAAGTTATTTAAAATTACTGTCATGTCTGATATTTATAAAATAAAGTGAAAATATCAGATGTATGTTTTAGCTTTAAAGTAATGTGCTAATTTTTAAGGTTTTGTGAGCACATGCTGTGCCCAGCATGTGCATTATGGGGAGGATGATGTAATCTCAGTACGTTCACGACAGGACAGTTGCATTTCAGACACTCTGTTCAGGCTCCACGGACAACAGCATTAAACTCTAGTGCCTAAAACTCTCGTGAATATATTCTCTGGGTTTATAGACGTTGTTATTGTATTTGCGTTTGTTAAATTTCACGCATTTTAAATGTAGCAGACAGGGATTATCTGGAATTTTGTTTTCAAGGCCTCTACTGCCATCTACTGGCCAGTAGTGTTCATGGCAGTATTCGCCCTAAGTACTAAGCATCTGGGAACCAGTGTTCTATTTATTTTGACCCCGGTTATATCAGATGATTGTCAAATCAACTTTTTGGCTTTGCAAATGGCTTTTTTTTTTTTTTTTTACAAATTAAGTTTAAAAAAAACAAAACAACAGCAAAAAATAAAATAAAATAATATTACAAGACAGCTCTGCAGTGTTTGCACATGCACAGTGCGAGCGGTTAGATGCTTGTAGCTTTTCAACAGCAGGATACCCTCATGACGGCCGACCAGAATAATATCAAACAGGTTTGATTTTCATTGGACCATACGATCGGCGATCAGGAGGTGGTCCTGAGATGTTAAACACAGCTTGTTACTCCATGTACACTACATGATGCAGGACGCGCGATTAACCTGAAACTTGGTCCAAAAAATTCCTGTATGAAAAATCATCTTGCACAGTGTAAAGCACGTTTTACAACATCATAAAACGTGCGCACATTCTCTCCACATGCAAAACATTTTGTGATGACACTTCCAGGGCTCCGTAAAAATGCCTGTTTTTACAAATAAAAAAATGGAATATTTTACAAAAGCACATTTATCTGTAAACACCAACACACGACAGACGTGTTGGTGTTTACAGATACGTTTACGTGTTGGTTTACATAATGAATGACTGAACCAATCAGTGTTCATCAGAGGCACTTTTACCCAGAATCCTTTGCGATCTGTCTGTGTTTGTTACAAAACCTCAGAATTAGTGCATTATTCAGCATTAAAAGATATATGCTATATTTTAACTTTGTACAAATGACAGAATTGACATTAATGGAGTTATTTTATTGGTATTAATGTTATTTATAAATCAAAACCATAAGTCAGCATGACTTTATTTTTCAAGACCTCCGCCTGACCAGAGCATTGTGATTGATGGAGAGTTGGCTTTATGGCTGCTCTCAGAGTGCCTCTGTGCTGGGAGCTCTGTAGTAAACAAGTGCTTCCAGCAGGGGCAGAATGTTCTTTTTTTTTTTAATTCTTTATTTTCAATTTTTGCAGAAAGATAAACATTTTCCAAGTAACATGTAACCTAGAGGGTGTGCCGGTGATGTAAACACAAATTTGCCATAAATACAAAAAATGAAATACAAACTCTGAGAAGTTAAATAAAGTCTGGTCTAGTGGTTGTAATAAACTCAATCCACCGCTTCCATCGCTCTTCAAACTTATCTCGTGTAATCTAATATTGAATGTTATTCTCTCTAGTTTAAAAAAAGAAATCACTTCACACATCCCTTGACGACAGATGCGTAAGAGAAGGCACAAAGGCTGCTAAACAAACAAAAAAACTCTCGCACACTGCCTCACTTGCAACACAACACAAGGGTGAATTTAATCAAGCAAACAAGCAAGCGACGTTTCGGCCAAAGGCCATCATCAGGCAAATAATTTCCATGAATGAAAAGCCATCTTAAATAGGGTGTGGCTGATTACATCACAGGATGTTGTCATAGAAAAAAACATAACCTTTTTAATATACACTTCCATAAAACTCATACAATAATATATGTCACAATGTTTCTGTGTAGGCTCTCAGTTGTCCAGGTGGTTTCCATAGTAGAGAAGCTTGAATCTTCGATTGGACTGGGTTGCTTGACGTGAGGACGTTTCGCTTCAAATCACAGAAGCTTCCTCAGCTAAAATTCTTGCTCTGGTAGTCTGACTTCTGTCTTGACTCTTGTAGAGAAGAATAAACCAGAAGCCAACAAAAGCTGGAGTTTTTAACCTAACCAGACCCCACCTACCGAGAGGCTGACTGCTATAGGCTAGTGACTAAACAATAGCTCTAATTAGCACCTATTGTGCTCTAGTTAGCACTCTCCTAATGACAGGATGGAAGCCTCCCCTGATGGCTCCCTTGACGACTCTCTCCTGATGACGTGAATGACTCATTACATGAACAAAAGACTGAAATTGCTTTGACCTGAGTACCACATTGTAAACAGGGGACAAAGCGTGTCTGAGACCCGCTCCGCAGTTAAGGCTGGGTTTCAATTGTTTTACAAAGAATGCTTCCTTGACACCTCTCTCAAACCATTTCTTCTCTCTGGCTAAGATTTTAACTTCCTTCTCCTCAAACTTGTGGTTAGTGTCTTTCAGGTGGAGATGAACTGCTGGAAGATGTGTCTCTACCTGAAAGGACCAAACTCAAATCAAATCAATTTTATTTATATAGCGCCAAATCACAACAAACAGTTGCCCCAAGGCGCCTTATATTGTAAGGCAAGGCCATACAATAATTACGGAAAAACCCCTCACTCACACCAGACCACATCTGCCAACTCTTGGAGATCTGTCTTAACACCACGTATTTCCTGTTTAGGGGGAATTACTACAGGCAGATCCATGGTTGTGCGATGGGGTCTCCAGTATCCCCCATTGTGGCCAATCTGTACATGGAGCGAGTGGAGAAGACAGCCTTGATGTCGTTCACGGGCATCTCTCCCAGTCACTGGTTCAGATATGTCGATGACACATGGGTTAAAATCAAGCAACAGGAGGTCGAGGACTTCACAGAACACATCAACTCGGTGGACTCCAGTATCAAGTTCACACGTGAGGATGCCAGAAACAACCATTTAGTCTTCTTGGACTGTGATGTTACGATTGGAGAGAACAGGCAGCTCCAGACAGGTTTACAGAAAACCCACTCACACTGACCAATATCTGCTCTTTGGCTCAAACCACCCCCTTGAACACAAGCTCGGGGTGATCAGGACTCTTCAACACAGAGCCCTACAGGTGCCCACAACTGCAGAGGGAACAACAACTTGTACAGAAAGCCCTCACAGTATGTGGGTACCCACGTTGGTCCCTGGACAAAGTGCAGAAGTCCCAGAAAACAAAGAGACCAGATAGACAGGAGACGGAGACAAGAAGAAGAGGAGTGTCTCTCCCTTATTTAGCAGGAGTAGGGGAAAAACTACAGAGGATCTTCAGACAGCACAAAATCCCAGTTTAGTTTAAACCAGTCAACGCCAGAGGACCTCAGTCTGCAGTTCATGTCCACCTGAAAGACACTAACCACACGTTTGAGGACAAGGAAGTTAAAATCTTAGCCAGAGAGAAGAAATGGTTTGAGAGAAGTGTCAAGGAAGCATTCTTTGTAAAACAGTTGAAACCCACCCTTAACCGCGGAGCGGGTCTCAGACACTCTTTGTCCCCTGTTTACAATGTGGTACTCAGGTCAAAGCAGTTTCAGTCTTTGTTCATGGCAATGAGTCATTCATGTCATTAGGAGAGAGTCGTCAAGGGAGCCATCAGGGGAGGCTTCCGTCCTGTCATTAGGAGAGTGCTAACTAGAGCACAATAGGTGCAAATTAGAGCTACTGTTTAGTCACTAGCCTATAGCAGTCAGCCTCTCGGTAGGTGGGGTCTGGTTAGGTTAAAAACTCCAGCTTTTGTTGGCTTCTGGTTTATTCTTCTCTACAAGAGTCAAGACAGAAGACAGTCTACCAGAGCAAGAATTTTAGCTGAGGAAGCTTCTGTGATTTGAAGCGAAACGTCCTCACGTCAAGCAACCCAGTCCAGTCGAAGATTCAAGCTTCTCTACTATATGTCATCATCTATAAGGTGTTTCACATGTGCAAGGAAGAGAGTGCAGAAGTCAAAGGCACTGAAATGCCAAAAACGTAAAAAAAGAAATCACTTCGCACATACCTTGACGACAGGTGCGTAAGAGAAGGCACAAAGGCTGTTAAACAAAAAAACTCTCGACCTGGCTTTGAAGAAAACACGTTCAGAACTGTTAAAAAAGACTGTGAAACAGTAAAAGGAATTCTCTGTTACTTGCATTACACAGTATTCTCCTCACTCTGCTACCATCAAGGCTATTTTTAAAAAACACTGGCACATTTTGACATCTGATCCTGAGCTCTCTACAATTTTTAGATACCCTCCCCTTTTTGTCAGTAGGAGGGGTAGAAATCTTTCGACTACCTTGTTCGTGCCAACGTTACCCCTAAAGTTACATCTATCCAGAGTTTACTGGCACCTATTCCGAATGGAAATTACCGGTGTGGGAATTGTGCGCAATGTAATAATACTTATGAAACTACTTTTTTCCAGCACCCCCACGGCGGTAAAAAAATATCCATTCGGAATGTAATAACCTGTGTATCCACACGTGATTTATCTCTTATGCTGTCCTTGTGGTTTAGCATATGTGGGCAAGACCATAAGACAATTAAAACAAAGAATAAGTGAACACAAAAGTTCAATTTGCAGAAATGACAGGAATTATCCAGTAGCTGTTCATTTCAATGATGCACATCATAATGTAAGCACTCTTCGTTTTTGTGGCATTGAACAGGTCCCTCCTCCCTTTAGAGGGGGAGCCCATGATAAACTTTTGAAAAAAAAAGAGAGGCCTACTGGATTGAAACATTACAACCTTTGGCACCTAAGGGGCTTAATGATGAACTGATTCTCAATATCTTCTTATGACATTTTTCTATTATAGTCCTATGGTATATGCTCCATTTCCTCTGTCTAGTTTATTTATTGAGGCAGGTCCCTTGATGAATGGGCATGTGCGTGCATATGTATGTATATGTGTATGTAGATGTGTGTGTATATATGTATATATATGTATATGTGTGTGTATGTCTATTGAGCTGTCGTATATATCTGTTTTTTATGTAATATGTTTCATTGTGACATATATTATTGTATGAGTTTTATGGAAGTGTAGGTTTTTTCTATGATGACATCCTGTGATGTAATCAGCCACACCCTATTTAAGATGGCTTTTCATTCATGGAAATTATTTGCCTGATGATGGCCTTAGGCCGAAACGTTGCTTGCTTGTTTGCTTGATTAAATTCACCCTTGTGTTGTGTTGCAAGTCAAGTCAAGTCAAAATCAAGTTTTTCCAACAAAACTCTCTCCAGATTGTTGAGTTGGTAGTTTTCCATTGTACCTCACAGATTGTTGTCCATTCCTCATCAGAGATACATAAATTCCCCTCTTTTTCCCATTTTTGTTTCACATGACACTCAAGTCCTTTTGATTGACATAGTCCTTTGTAGAGCCTTGAAATTGTCTTATGATCATTAAGTGAAGTATAGGCATCAACAAACACTTTGATTAAAAGATTATTTTGGAGTTTTTCTTTAGTATTCTTTAATATTTTTCCAATGTAGTTTCGAATTTGGAGAAATCTGAAAAAATCACTATTGTTTAAACCATAGATCGTTTTCAATGCGTGGAAATTGTTCACTTTCCCTTGATTTAATAAGGTACAATAAGCAGTTAACCCTCCCTTGTGAGGTCCATTCTTTAAATCGTGCATCTAACCTACTGGGTGCAAAATCTTTATCATATCCACACCATTTCAATATTCCCACCACATTATTTAAATGATTGCATTGTACTGTCTTATTCCATAATTTAATAGGTAAGGTAATAAATGGATTTTTCAAATAGTCTAATCTGTCCAATCTAATTTTTTCTCCTATTAGCTCTTGAATTGGATATGCATTTGTTGATGCCTCTTCAATTTCTTTCCATTTAGCAAAGTAGTCAAAATTACATAAGCACACAAGTGGTCTAAGTTGTGCAGCCACATAATAATCTTTAAGGGAAGGGAGCGCCACTCCCCCCCTACTCTTAGATAATTGTAAGTTTTTGTATTTGATTCTTGGTCTTTTACCTTGCCAGACGTAACGTGAAATTAGTCTGTCCCACTCCTGGAATTGGTGGTCTGGTATCTCCACAGGAAGGGATTGGAACAAGTAAAGTAGTCTAGGTAGAATATTCATTTGAACTGATTGTACTCTGGATCCAAAACCAAGAAGGGGAATGGCGCTCCACCTCTGAACATCCTCCTTGAGGTTTTTATTAAATGGTAAGTAGTTATCAGTGTATAAATTTGTTAAATCTTTGGGGATTTCAACCCCGAGGTATTTCATTTTAGTAGCTCCCCAATTTAGTGGGTATTTTTCAGACATGTTTTTTGTGGGATTATACCTAAAGCACATAACTTGTGTTTTTGATAAATTTAACTTGTAGCCAGAGAATGTTCCATAGTCTTCTAATAGTGTAGTTAAATGTATAAAAGAAGTCTCTGGATCGGATAAATAAAGTAGTACATCATCCGCAAACAATGAAATTTTTTGATTACCCCCTTTCATATCAATACCCTTGATATCCTGGTTCTGGGGGATGTACCGACTTAATGGCTCCATAAAAAGAGCGAATAGCAACGGGTTCAGGGGGCAGCCTTGTCTTGAGCCTCTCTCTAGTTTTATAGATTGAGATACTGCCCCGTTCACCTTCATTTTTGCCTTTGGCTCATAGTATAATGCTTGGATTGTTTTTATTATTTTATCATCAAAACCAAATCTACCCAAGGTTTCATACAGAAAAGACCAGCTTACACAGTCGAACGCCTTCTCTGCATCTAAACCTACTAGAATTGCAGGCCTATTGTGCATTGTTATGTGATTTACTACATGTAGGGCACGGCATATGTTGTCCTGTGTCCGACGCTCCCGAATAAAACTAGTCTGATCTAGACTAATGATCTGTGGGAGAACAATTTCCATTCTTTTGGCTAGAATATGGGTGAAAATTTTGTAGTCCTGATTCAGGACACTTATTGGTCTAAAATGGTTACATTTAAGTTTGTCCTTGCCTTCCTTTGGAATTAATGATATTACCGCTTCACTCCATGAGGGAGGGGTTTTATTTTCTTGCAGGATCCAGTTGAAAGTATGCTCCAAAATTGGAACCAAGGATTCCTTAATTTCCTTGTAAAATTCTGGAGAGAACCCATCTGGTCCGGCCATTTTATTTGATTTAAGGTGTTTTATTGCTGCCTCAATTTCATTTTTTGAAATATGTTTTACAAGATCTTTTCTTTGTTCCATTGTCAACTTTGGTAAATGAATTTGATCAAAAAAGCTCTGCATTTTCACTTGGTCACATGGAGCCTTTGAGTATAATTTTTTATAGTATGTTTCAAAACATTTTTAATCTGTGGTAGTTTATATTCAATCTGCTTTGTTTCAGAATTTCTAATTTTGTAAATTGAGTTTTCTGCTTGCTGTTTTTTTAATTTGTAAGCCAACAGTCTAGTAGCTTTTGCCCCACCCTCATAGTACGTCTGCTTCGTAAACATCATTTTCTTCTGAATATCTTTAGTGTACTGCTCATCTATTTTGTTTTTCTTTTTGACTATTTCTGTTTTTATTTTGTGGTCCCCTTTTTGTTTGTAATAATGTTCCAGCTTTGCCAATTCAGATTCCAGTATCAGTAATTTATGCTGCCTTGAACATTTTAGATTTGAACTATAGACTATTATTTTTCCTCTAAGGACAGCTTTACAAGCATCCCAAAGTATTATGGGAGTTATCTCATCATTATCATTGTCCTCTATGTACTCTTTGATATCTGCTTTAATTTGAGTCTTTTTTTGGCTCAAAACATAATTGTTTAGCTTCCACATGGTTTTTTTACGATCCATATTTATATCTATGTCTAGAGTTAATGGACTGTGGTCCGATAAATCCATACTGCCTATTGTACAGTCAAACACCCTGTGAAGATCCTTATTAAAAATAAAAAAGTAGTCAATTCGTGAGAAAAACAAATGTGGGTTTGAGGAAAAATGTATAGTCTTTTGCTGTTGGATTAAGTTGTCTCCACAGATCAACCAGTCCCAGATCATCCAGTGCACCTTTGAATTTTTTATTTCTAAGTTTAGGCTGAGTTATTCTTGGGTTAGATGAATCAAGATCCAAACTTAACCTCAGATTAAAATCGCCTGCACATATTAAAATACCTTGAGTTTCATTTATTATTAAATCAAATATTTGCCTAAAAAAGCTCCATTCAGAATTTGGGGGGAGCATAAACATTTAGCAAGGTCATTAGTGAACCATCCATATTTCCCCTTAAAAGGACATATCTGCCTTCTTTATCTTTTTTTTTTTTCAAATAGTGTTTCAAATGTAATTTTACTTGATATTAAAATTGACACTCCCCTCCTATGACCCGCAGAATAAGATGATGAATATTGATATTTAAATCCCATTCTAGTGAGTTTGGCATGTTCTGTTTCAGAAAGATGGGTTTCCTGTAGAAATGCTATTTCAGTATTTATCCGTTTTAGTTTAGTTAGAATCTTGCTTCTTTTGATTGGATTGAGTAACCTATTCACATTATAACTAACCACTTTCATTATCTGCACATATACGTTTCAATATATATTTGACAACAGGTCATTACGGCAACACCCTAAAACACACAACAATATGCCCTAAAACAGGCTTGAACAAAAAGGAACAATAATGAACAAAAATAGTTGACCTCCAAAGGTGGGATCACGCTGACGATCCTGATTGACCCCAGTTGGAAAAGGGGGTTGGAGGGAGAGCATCGTCCCCTCGTTGGAGGGTGAGGGCCTACAACAGTAAAACTAGCTATTTTACTGTCCACTGTCCTTGTGTCCCGACATATCACCTTAAACTAGCCTTAAGCAGTTTTAGCACTTTTAGTCTGAACTGTCAATGATTTCTTGACTCTTATTATTTCAATAGTCCTTCCATTTTAGACAATGAACAACTCACCACCTGCGCTCTTCATGCTCAGTTCTTATCTTTACCTCCGAAACATTTGCAATTTTTCTTGATAGCTAGGAGCCTTCGTGTTATCAGCCCGGGTCTTGGTCTTAACTGTGCTCCAAGTTAGTTGCTGAATTTTATCCAAGATTGATGTCGGGCTTGGACTGGACACCTCCGTAACCGTGAGCCCTCTCTTGTTCATATCCGGCGTCGCCTCTTCCACAGACCCGTACAGCACAGGTCCGCTCTCATAGTAGACTCTTAACTTCGCTGGAAACAGAGTTTGAAAGCGTATCTTCTTAAGTTTCAGAACTGCTTTTGCCTCTGCGTATGCCCTCCGCTTCTGCAGAATCTCTGGCGCGTAGTCACGCACCAGGGGCAGAATGTTCAAAGACAAAAATGTTGTCTCATTGTTTGGGTCTGTTGTTACTTTTAATATTACTAGAAGCTATTGTGGCATTAAAACTTCAGTTTGTTTTATTAGTAGTTGTAAATGTACCAGAGACTATATTGGAATTTATCTGTTATCGGTTATCTGTAACTTCCGATACATTTTTGGGTGGATTATTGTTTTATCTTTATTGAAGATCTGATTATCTGTTATCGAAGTTAATTTTTTGGTTATCTGTGCCCACCACTGCTTATATTTCAACCTGTGTTCCTCCCTTTTCCTAAAGTAGGTATTCACCACAGTGGTATCCTTCTGCCCTTCCACATTCCTGTCCTTGATACCATCTTTCATGCTTGGGTTCACTCTGCACCACCTCATCTAACTCATGCCAGAAATCTTCATTTTCCTTCATCTCACAACCTACCTGTGGGGCATGCATATAGATAGATAGATTAGATAGATTAGATAGATTAGATAGATAGATAGATAGATAGATAGATAGATAGATAGATAGATAGATAGATAGATAGATAGATAGATAGATAGATAGATAGATAGATAGATAGATAGATAGATAGATAGATAGATAGATAGATAGATAGATAGATAGATAGATAGATAGATAGATACTTTTAATGTCCCCATGGGGAAATTTGTCTTGGACTTCTCAAAAATCATGACCCATACAAAGATACAGAACAAGACATAAACAGTTCATAACAATAAATAAATACATAAATAAAGAATAAAAATAAATAAATAAAAAACATACAAATACTAAAACCTCCTAATGTGCCTGATTGTTAGCGGTGTTTATTATGATATTTGTTAAGGGCTATGATTGATATAGGAACAAAAGAGTTCCTATATCTATTCAGTCTGCAATGGGGGACTCTGAAATGCCGGCCCGATGGTAGCAACTCGTATTGCGTGTGCAGAACATGGGAGGGATCAGAAAGAATTCTGTCCGCTTGCTTCATCACGCACTGATCAAAAATTGACTGAGGATTGTTATACTGTTTCAGACCAATGATTTTCATTGCTGTAAGAACAAGGTAGTTTAATTTTGATCTTAGGGACACAGGAAGGTTCCCAAACCAAGTGGTTATGTTATGTGTCGGACGCGGTCGGAGCACCGACCCAGCGTTTGACAGGACCCAGCATAAAATAAGCAGAGCACGGTTCAAAAGGTAACAGAATTTAATAAACATAATAGTGAGTGGAGTAATAAACAACCCAAAAAGTCCGCGGTCTGGTGAGGTGGAAACACGGCGCGCTCTCAACAGCGCAAACGGTCCGGAGCCACAGCAGTTCGGACCCATGGACCCCGCCGACACCCCCCAGGCGGCCACAACAAACCAAGTCTGTGAAGGAAGAAATCATGAGGTGAGTCCAACACTCTCCACACAGAGAGACACAGCTCAAAGGTGCACACAATCAGCAAACACTTCCTGGCTTTAATATAACTCAGCTTCTCACCCTGCAGGCACGGAACAACTCAGTTCAAATCTCCACTGCAGCAGAAGCTGATTAGGCGATTAGCATAGCGTAACAGCTCAATATAATAAGGTGTGAGGGACACCAAATCCACTGTCATTACTTCATGAAAGTCACCAAAACCAAATTACCTCAGGAAGTGTGCTGAAGAGCGTGAGACCTCACCCAATCCTCCTTCACAGACTGTGGCGTCAAACCTGGAGCGGTCTCTGCGTCCGTAATGGTGAGATTGTTCTCCTGACGTCGATCTCACACGTCTGCTCACAAGGTCGAGTCTCTGGCAATCACACACTGTGCATTCAAGGTTTAAGTGCAGCAAGCTCTGATCAAGACAGATACACCACAGCTGTGAGTCCTGATGACCTGCACGTGAAAACAAGCCGCAGGTGTTCAGGGTGAGGTCCTAATGCTCAGCTACACGTCAGCCACTCAGTCCTGAACGCATACCACCTGGTGGGAGAAACAGAAAACAAAAACAAAGCCAGCCAAACACCCCAGCCCACAACAGGTTATGCCATATCTTAGAATGCTTTCAAGAACTGCCTTATAAAACAGTAACATAATTTTTTGGTCGACTCCATGAAAACGCAAACGCCGTCAACATGGGTATTCCATGTAAGGGAGCTGTCTATACAGACACCAAGACATTTGTACGATTGCACCTGTGTGATTGGTTGCTGGTGTATAATTACAGGGTTGTGATTGCCAACTAACTTTGGATCAAAAATGACTTCCTCTGTCTTTTTAACATTTAAAGTAAGGTAACTGGAATCACACCACTCAACAAACTGCCTTACGTCTGAATATTCAATAGATATTCAAATCATCATTCTGTTGAAGCAAGCACAGAAGTGCTGAGTCGTCTGAATATTTAAAAATATAGTTCCCAGGGTGCTTGGCTGAACACTCATTAGTATATAAAGTAAAAAGGACAGGTGAGCTCACACATCCCTGCGGTGCTCCAGTACTGATGTCTTTGATTTGGGACAGGCTAGAATTTACCTTAACCTGCTGTGTTCTGTTTGTCAAAAAAGAGTGAAACCACCATATAAGTGATGGATTGACATCCAACGCTTTAAGTTTCTGAATTAATAAGTATGGCTGAAGCGTATTAAAGGCGGAGCTGAAGTCAGTAAAAAGTAATCGGGCATATGATGACTTGTCATCAAGATGTTTCAAAACAAGATGCATGATGGTGGAAATCGCATCATCTGTGCATCGCCCTCATCTGTAAGCAAACTGAAATGGATCTAATTTGCCATCTACATCTATTTTCAGCCTGCTCACAATGTATTTCTCGAAACATTTCATCACAACTGATGTCAATGCTATAGGCCTAAAATCATTGTTTTTGCTGAGGTTTGCTTTCTTGGGCACCGGGATGATCATAGAAAGTTTCCACAGGGCAGGGACTGTATGGGTGTCTATAGACTGTTGAAAAACAGGACACCAAACTGCAGTAAGCTCCTGTGCAAATGTTTTTAACAAAAATGATGAAATCCCATCTGGCCCTGCAGCCTTTTTTAACAGAGCATGCCGAAAGAGACGTTCAACCTGTTGTGGATCAATCCACAGTCTATGTGACGCATTATCAGAGGGGGGTAGAGAGTCCAGCTCCTTGTTACACTTTTCAGAGAAATCATGTGTCTCAAATCTCAAATAAAAATCATTTAACTCATTGGCCATTTTGGAGTCATCAAGTGATATAAAATGCTTTTTATAAGGGTTCATGTTTGTGATAGCCTTCATAGAATCCCAGACTCTCTTGGTGTCTGAAATATTAAAATTAAGTTCTAAAAGCTCTTTCTGTTTTCTCCTTGCTACACGCAATTGCTGATTAAGTTCTTTTTGTGCTGATATCAGTGTAGCCTTATCATGAGTTTTAAAAGCAATTTTCTTTCTGTTAATACAGTCTTTGATTTGCTTAGTAATGAAGGGTTTGTTATTTGGATATATAACAACATCCTTTTTTATGACAACACTTTCAATACAGAAATGAATATAGTCTGTAATTTCTCTGTAGCAGAGTCAAGGTCCTGGCTGTGAAATATGTTCCAGTCTGTACTGAGAAAACAACCTTTTAGAGTCTCAATACTGTCATTAGACCATAATGTTACCCATTTTGTCTTTGGCTTAGAGCTCTTTAATACAGTCCTATATGAAGATAATAAGTGAACAGTGCTATGGTCCAAGTTGGCTACAGGGGGCCTCAAGGTGGCAGTATAGGCATTTTTAACATTTCCGTAGCATTTGTCTAATATGCTGTTATTTCGTGTAGCACATCTCACATATTGTTCATAATCCGGTAGCAATAGTTCCAATTTACAGTGATTAAAGTCACCCAGAATAAAAACTGGCGCACCCGGTGTGCGTTGCAGTTGATCGTGTATACAGTCAGCTGTAAGACGCGCAGCCCTTGCTGCGTTTGCGCTGGGGGGGACGTATGCTGCACACAGGATAATATTCCCAAACTCCCTAGGTAAATACCAGGGCCTCAAAGATAAGCAAAGGAGTTCAGCGTCAGGAGTACATACCATTGCTCTCGCCGTAACCTGTCGACACCATTTGTCATTCACGTAGACCACAATGCCTCCACCTCTGCTCTTTCCTGAGGCTGATGTTCTGTCCGCCCGAAAAAGTGAAAATCCATCCATTTCGACCAGGGAATCCGCGACGTCCGAATGCAACCAGGTCTCAGTAAACACCATAATGCCTGCTTCACGGTACTCATAGTAGGCTTTGGCGTTAATCCGAAGTTCGGAGATTTTGTGCTGCAGTGACCTTATGTGACCTTATGTCACGATGATATTTATCATCACACCTTCAAGTTCCCAGCTTCACACTCATCACACTGTCAGACACTCTCTTAACCTCCAACACTCTTGACATACGAGAGTGTGTCGTACTCATCCTTTAAAATGACCCCAACACCATTTCTCTTCCTGTCCTCACCATGATACAACTTGAACCCACCACCTCTGCTCCTGCTCTTACTTCCCTTCCACTTGGTCTCTTGCACACACAATATGTCTACCTTTCTCCTTGCCATCAGCCAGCTCTCTCCATTTACTAGTCATACTGCCAACATTCAAAGTCCTGACTCTCACTTCCACACTTCTAGTTTTACTCTTCTCCTGCTGTTTATGGACACGTTCTCCTCCTCTTCTTCTTCCTCACTCAGCAGCAGCCCAATTTCTGCCAGCACCCTTTTGGGCAACGGCGCCAGTGGTGGTTGTTAACATGGGCCTCGACTTAGACTTATCCGATATGGAAATTTGATTTGTACTCTGCACGTTTTTGTTTTTAATTTTGGCTTATTTCCTGCCAAATGCCCTTCATGACGCAATCCTAGTCATTTATCTGGGCTTGCAACCAACACACAGAAGGTACTGGCTGCACACCCCATGAGGCTGAGTTTCCATTAACATTTATTATTTGTATTATATATAAACACTGCAACCTTTACTATCTGAGATCCATCCATCCATTTTCTTCCGCTTTATCCGGAGTCGGGTCGCGGGGGCAGCAGCTCAAGCAAAGCCGCCCAGACCACCTGATACACACACACCTCCCCCAGCTCCTCCGGGGGAACCCCAAGGCGTTCCCAAGCCAGCCGAGAGATGTAGTCCCTCCAGCGTGTCCTGGGTCTTCCCCGGGGCCTCCTCCCAATGGGACGTGCCCGGAAACCCTCTCCAGCGAGGTGTCCAGGGGGCATCTGGAAAAGATGCCCGAGCCACATCAACTGACTCCTTTCGATATGGAGGAGCAGCGGCTCGACTCCGAGCTCCTCCCGAGTGACCGAGCTCCTCACCCTATCTCTAAGGGAGTGCCCAGCCACCCTGCGGAGGAAACTCATCTCGGCCGCTTGTACTCGTGATCTCGTTCTTTCGGACGTGAGCCAAATCTCATGACCATAGGTGAGGATCGGAATGTAGATCGATCGGTAAATCGAGAGCTTTGCCCTCCTACTCAGCTCTCTCTTCACCACGACGGTACGATACAGCGACTGCATCACTGCAGATGCTGCACCGATCCGTCTATCGATCTCACGCTCTATCCATCCCTCACTCATGAACAAGACCCCGAGATACTTAAACTCCTGCACTTGAGGCAAGGAAACTCCACCGACCTGAAGAGGGCAAAGCACCTTTTTCTGGTCGAGAACCATGGCCTCGGATTTGGAGGTGCTGATTTTCATCCCGGACGCTTCAAACTCGGCTGCAAACTGCCCCAGTGCACGCTGAAGGTCCTGATTTGACGAAGCCAACAGAACCACATCGTCCGCAAACAGCAGAGACAAGATTCGGTGGTTCCCAAACCAGACCCCCTCTACACCCTGGTTGCGCCTAGAAATTCTGTGCCAAAGTCAAAGTTTTCCAGAGCTGAAGCTTTCATTGTTCATGAATCATTCAATGGCAGCTTTTGTGCTCACTTTTGCCATTGCATTATTACTACAAAATTAAATTACCAAAATAAATCCATCAAAACAATATCTGAAAATGAAATATATTGGAAAATGTGGAATACCACAAATGTTCTGAAGGACTTGTCTCAAACATCTGGCAACCGCACAAGGTGTAAGAAGAAGAACTGCAGCTGAACCATGGACGGAGGGTTGTGCTCACTGTCTGATGGCTGGGTGTGTGATTTCTTGTGAATCTGAAGCCACATATCACGGTGCTGGAGCTGGTGTGGCATTAATACTTTGCTCTAGGACCCTTCAGGCTGTTGTTTTGGGAATTTGGCTTTTTAGTCAGTTCATGACAGTGACATTCCCACCATCACATACCACCCTAAGTTTAGTAACGCCGTCATGTCTGTGCGGTTACTACTTCCCATAGCTGGGTGACAACAGTGTCCCACGCTGGAGGGGGTGTGGGGGTTAAAGTACAAAACATAGTACCATAAGGAAGCAGCTATGTCATCTGAATGCCGCATATCACAGAGACAACACTTTAAAAGGAGTCGTTTCCGCCTGCTCTCGTTATCATAATCAGGTGTCCGGAATGCAACGTCAATTCCTACCATAGCTTTGTATGTCAGGCTGAAGTATAAAAGAGCGGTGAGTGCCGGCGTGTGTTTAAGCAACTGATCCAACCAATCAAGTCTGCCGGAGAAACATGCAGCTTTTTTCCATTCCTGTTGTTGGCGTCCTCCTGCTCGGGTACCTGCGGCTTTCCAGCACGGTTCCCATCAGCCCCTATTTGAGCGACAGTGACATGGACACCTTAACGGTGGGTTCAGAAATTTGCTGGATCTCATGTTCCATGTATTACAATCAGTATTTAGTCCACTTACAGGGTGAATGAGGATGTCTGTTGTTAATTTTCCATATGAGCTCTGTTCCTGACTGTAATCTAAGTCCGATCACGGAACTAAACTGAAGGCTTCATACAGTCACAGTGCCATAAGTGGACTGAAAACCTCATCCATCTTTCCAGTGGTCATGCAGTCAGTTTGTTTGGAACTTCTGAATGTGAACCTTAAGAACTTAAACATATTTGTGTGTGGATGTTGCAGGTGCTCCTTCAAAGACTGGAGAAGTCCATTTCTGATCAGGATGGAGCTGACCAGATAGTCCCTGAACAAGAGGAAAGTTTTGACCGTTTGGATGTGGAAGAAGTAAAAGATAAAGAGCCATCCCAGACCGGACTCAGTGAGGCAACAATCAGAGAGCTTCTGTCAGCTAAGAACCTGAAAAGCGTCCGCAGCGACTCCTCCAGGAGGTCGTCCAGCTGCTTTGGTCAGCGGATGGTCAGAATAGGCTCCATGAGCCCCTTGGGCTGTAATACTGTACGCACTTATGGTAAGTCATTGACATCCAGGCTGACCGCTTCACGTGGAGCTAATGTGGTGTTTGGATGAATCAAGCTCAGATACACACTTTGGAAAAACCTGCTTGTGTTACTTTGATTCTGTATGACAGTAAGTACATAATACACCCATAAATTAGCATCACATGCATGTATACAAAAGACGTGATGAGTTTAATCCAAAAAATCCTGTGCAGGATTTTAGACACGATTATCCACTTGTTTTGGTGTGTGTGTGTGTGTGTGTGTGTGTGTGTGTGTGTGTGTGTGTGTGTGTGTGTGTGTGTGTGTGTGTGTGTGTGTGTGTGTGTGTGTGTGTGTGTGTGTGTCTGCATTATTTTTGCAGATATGAAAACTTATTTTGCTGAATAAACAACACAATGTGTTTCCATCAGGCAAACTGTTGGAAACGCTGTTATTATATAGTTTGTCCAGCAGAGGGTGAGCAGATAGCATTGTTTACAATGCTGTCAAACATGGCTGAGACCCCCATCACCCCTTGGTCACATTGCAGAGAAGAAACAGAGGCCAAGCAACCAGCTGTCAATCATTTTCAATCAGAGTGGGCAATTTTCAGTGACAAAAGACAAGTGGTCATTATGCGATGGTCACTTTAGCTACAAATGACAGATGGGTGTTGCCGGGGCATGCATGCTAATATCTCTGTAACTTTTACAAAATATATGAGAAACATAGTAGATTTACACAGAAATAAGCTGTTTTTAATGTATTTCACCATCTTGCATTATTTTGTTTGAGCGAACAACCAGCTGATGTTACACTGCCAGTTTACTCAGATTGGCAGTTGCTGTGCCACGCTGCTCAGTATTTGCATAAAATGGATTTAAGGTTTATTTTGGCCATGCCTAGCTGGCAGCTGAGCAACTATTGTCTCTTACTGCTGCAAAATACTCACTCTGACTGAAAATGAATGGCAAGTCGTCTCTTTGCCGCTGTCCTGTACAGCTAATGTGACCGTAGGATTATGCCAGCCAGCTCTGCAGGGCCAAAATAGATGAGAAGTCTATTTCATGCAACTGCTGAGTGATACAACACAGCATCTACCAATCCGAGTGAAGGAAACATGATGTACGCTGGTTGGTTGTTGGTTATATTTATAGTTATTTACAATAAAATTTACATTTCATCTGTAAACCATCCAGTCTCAATTACATTTCTTTTTCATAAGACTTTGATAAAGAAATCTTTGGAATCATTGCTAGTTTTTATGTATATATTAGCAGATATATTTTTAAATCCCTAATATCGGTATCAGACAGACTGTAAATTATACTGTTCTACAAAACAAGGTTCATTTGATGAATGAAGTTCTTTCTACTGTTTTCTTTAGGAAGACATAAGACAGACATATGTCTTCCTTTTATGAATGAAAGCATGAATCCTAATGATGATGATTTGATCTCTGCAGGTTCAAAGAGCAGATGAACTCATGACTGGACCTGCAGCACCTCCTACAAGGACCTTTTCAACTGAATGTTATTTATTTATGCATATTTATTGAATTTTATTTGTCACCTATGAGTCTATTTATTTAAATGGATATGAGAATATTATTTATGTGATCGTAAGTGTTTTAATAAATGAGCAGGGTTGGTGGAAAAGTGGTTAGTGTGCTTGGTTTCAGTGCAGAAGGTTCTTGGTTCAAACCCTGCCCCATTTCTCCATGGAATGTGGAGCTGCATCCAGCGTAGGACTTGTGACCCACCTTAGATCTGCCGTGAAAACAAGGGAGCAGCTGAAGGGACTTACTTTTTAAAGTCTTTTAAAAAATGTTTACAAATGTGCACTTGAAACGGAGGGAAATATATTTTTGTAAACAAATAAGGAGCATTAACATGTATGCACACATCATCTTTATCATCATAACAAAGAAGCCATTTCTTAGTTAGTATGGGAACAAGGTCAGTCATCTGCAGGAAAACATTAAATGAGGACCTTTGTTGATCTTTAAACTCATCCATGTGACTGGTACCTGTGCACAAGCGAACTGCGCATTTGTACTGAGCATGAGTGAGCTTGGAGCCTTGCTCTGGCTTGGCTATCAAACCCAGGTAGCTTGATTATACATATTAGGCCTTAAAGCTGGAATATCGGCAATCTTCAATAGATAAAATATAGTCTGAAGTTTAATATATATAAACTACATCATATTTAGAACCCATTTAAAATTTGGGGGAATTTTTAATTTGTGGGAACATACATCATTTGAGGGAAATCCATAGCGTATTTCGCCCCAGCAAACATCAAAACCTGCAGACGAATTCAAGCCGGAAGTGCGTTAGAGAAAAGTTATCTGGCATCCGAGAAAATAATCTCCAACGAACAGTCCCATTCCCCCACCCTTTTTATGTTCAGCGGCTGAAAAATCATTGTTTTATAGACCTAGATATCAGATAATAACCATAACTGTACACAGTCAGACACCTCACCTCACCTGTCCAAAAGCAGCGCTGCAAAATCCTCGTGAGTTCGATCGCCAGTCTTCTGTCGTCGCTGCTCCCAACGATCTCTTTGGTTCACAATGTTCACCATCGTTGATCATCTCTTTTTCTCTCGCTCCAAATGACGTCTTGTCTTTGCACTTTCTCTGTATATCACCGGTCTTCCTCGCTTTGAAACGTGAAACCCCTCCACGTGACCTTTGACGTCACCTCGATGCCGTCCTAACTTTCGAATTTTTGGCACGTGCCAATAATTCAGAATTTGCTTCGATATGGACAAATTTTAATCATGTTCAGACTAATATTTTGGGAATCCTTTATATTCACACTAACGAACAAAATTACTTTAGTCCCCATCAAAATTCTAACAATCATCTCAATTTCAATATGCTTCCTGGCACTCCAGCTTTAAGTTCAGGTGAAGGAAAAACATGTCAGGTGCACATTGTACTATTGTTGACCATGCAAACGGTTATTATAGATTTGAAATGTGGCATAAAAGCCAGCATGATATTCAGAAATGTGACGAAGCCCAAACCAACACACTGGACCGGACGTTACTGCCGCTAAAGCAAAGCAAGCAACAGCATATCAAACGATGCCACGTTTACACCGTAACATCTGCCGTCACAAGTTCATGTGGTATAAAAAAAACAACACATCATTATGAAAGAATAACGGTCTGTGTTGAATAAATCCACATTATAACACCTTGGTCCAGGTTGGCAACCTCACCAGCATGGCCAGTAACGGGGGAAACTGTTCAGACACTGACCACTCAACCACACAGCAGGTTACAGTCTCACCAGCAGCAGATCATGCTGTTCTTCTATCTCTTACTGCCTTCCATAAGTCAGAGGCGGATGATTTTTAAGAGGGCACATCTTCACTTCTTTATGAGGAGAATTTGCTGCAGGGCTGCATTGTGCTTCACTGGATGTACCTAATAAACTGGCAAATGAGTGTAGATCTGAAGCTAAATACAGAAGCCTTACTAAAATCTCTCTCTCATACACACACACTCGCACAATATCATCTGTCATCAGATGACAACAATCAACGCATTTAATGATCATGGCCAAGAACCGCTGTAAACTGTACAGGCGACCATTCAGAGTGTGATGTTATCACTCTGTTAGTCTCTATAGGAGTTTGTTTGATGTATCTGAAACGTTGAAACACTTTCAAACTCACCATTTGATGAAGCTGTTGAATTTTGATGAAATTGTTTGGCTGCATCCCTGCGAGAGTAGCTTTGATTCAAAGTTTTGATTCAAAGTTTCAAAAAATCCAGAGTGCTTCGGCTGCAGTCTTTATCAATTGATAATTAGGTATCTTAGCTTAGTTTGTTTTGATTTCAGCCAACAAAAACCCTCGAGTCAAAGCTTCAAAGCACACTTTGAGATTCCAACGAGTTCTTTGCACTGATCTTTCCTTGGAATGATGTCGTGTGATGATCACAACATCACAGACAAAATAAGACAAAAATAGCTGTAAATTGAACACAAGCACCGTGGCAGTGGTCAGTGTACCAATCATTTTTCTCGATATTCCAACCAGAAGGATGGCACGTGACTGAAAATCCTGCACTGGCTATAAATTATTTGTGCATTAAAATTTGATTATAAAAACGTGAAAATCAATGACAGCTGATCTGAGACGCAGAGCGACGTCCTTGAGGGAAAGTTTGATGTTCAAATTAAAACTCAGCCTCACGTCACATGTTTAGTACTTTCAACTTTCATATGACTGGTGACCCAACCAGGAAGTGGACTTTACTGTCACTAACCAAAGTGAAATTAAATGAAACAAAAACACTAAAATGAAGTGTTGGAACACATTTAATACAGACCGACACTGACAAGCACTTGCAGACTCTGTCACTGTCGACACTTTTTAACAATTTCCTGTCTATGGCTGATGCTGAGACCCTGATTCATGTGTTTGTTTCTTCTAGATTCGACTATTGCAATGTTCTATTTTCTGGTTTACCGCAGTCCAGCATTAGGGGTCTCCACTTGGTTCAGAATGCTGCTGACAGACTTTTGACAGGAAGCAGAAAGTTTGACCCATTACACCCATTTTGATGTCTCTTCACTGGCTTCCTGTCCCAGTGAGATCAGATTTTAAGGTTCTGCTACTAGCCTATAAAATTGTTCACAGACTGGCACCTCCCTACCTAGCTGACCTAATTAAACCTTACGTACCGGCCCGGGCTTTGCGTTCTCAGGGTGCAGGACTACTTTGTGTACCTAGGGTGAATAAAAAGTCTGCGGGTCACAGAGCTTTCTCTTATCGTGCCCCTGTTCTGTGGAATGATCTCCCTGCATCAATAAAACAGTCAGATTCTGTAGAGACTTTCAAGTCCAGACTTAAGACTCACTTATTTTCCCTTTTTTGTGGCTAGCATACTGGCATAGTATGTTATGCTTTTTACTCTTTTAAATTAATTTTATTAGGAAACGGAGAGGGCCGCAGCCTCAACTTTATCTAAATTCTGGGTCTTTTAGTGAAGCTTATGGCTAGTGGCCAGCAATCACCTTAGTATTTCATCTGTTTTTCTTGTTTAATGCTGACAAATTATACTGTAGGCTTCATACATCTTCACACATCTTTCTGCTGCCTGATTGTTTTTTTTTCTCTCTCTCTCTCTGTTTGCGGTGTGGCTCCATTTAGAGATGGGTGTGGGTGTCTTTTTCTGCAGGCCTCCTGTCCTGTGCACCAGCATGGACTCCCAAAATTTCCTGTATATTGGTATTGTTAATTGTGTCGGTAGCATGGCCCATGCAGAGGGTCACCACTTTAAGTCTGGTCTGCTTAAGGTTTCTTCCTCAAATCTTCAGAGGGAGTTTTTCCTTGTGTTCTTGCTCTAGGGGTTGGTAAGGTTAGACCTTACTTGTGTGAAGCACTTTGATGTAATTTTGTTGTGATTTGGTGCTATATCATTGAAATAAATTGAAAATTGAAGTAAAGTGTTACCAGGTCTTGTATGTGCACTGCAAAGCACACTGCTTGAATTCAGGCCTGCTGGAAGCCTCAATGTCAAATAAGCACTTTGTAACCTTAAACCTTGTGGAGAAGCTCTATGCCTTTTGCAGTGGCTCCCCAAAGCACCATGCTGCTTCAGTTAGATTGCAGCAGTCACTGAATGCAGAAGGCCACATTGTGGAACTTAAGAGGCTGTCAGATACCCGTTAGGCTTGCAGGGAAAAGCACTGAAGGCCCTTCAGAGAAATCTGAAAGCTATAATGATGCTACTTGATGAGATCTGTGAAAGAGGTCCATCTGACCTGTCCCTAGGGGATGCAAGATGTTCAAAAATGCTATTAACGCCTCACTCATCCAAGTGAGTGATGAGGTTGACTCTGTGGAGTCATACTACAGGACAAATGTGTACTGTACGTTTATTGATACCTTGACTGGACATCTCAACAGGAGATTCCAGCAGAGCATCACTGGAAGTCCAACTGGCACAAGCATACCATCCTTCCACTCTCTAACAGTGTGTGCCAGCTGGACAAGCACTTGTTGGAGCAGTATGTCGCATGGCTAATTCACTACTTTGCTAACTCCATATGATTGACATTAATAACTTTATATCTCCTTGTACAGATAATGATTGTAATAATAATAACTTTACATTATATGCCATGATGCATACTGTCCTTCTGATTATCACGGTACACGGACAGAACACAGTTTTACTTTTACACATATTGTTTACGACAACGCGTGCACCCACCACAGAAATGTCAAAATGCAACAGCTTTCTATCATAATCACGTAACTTTACTGATCCACATTGAGGGGAACGGCCCGCCCATCTGGGGGCAGGGTGAAGAGGCAGGCAGAGTGTGTGTGCGCTCAGCTTGCATGCTGAGGTAGAAATGAGCTATTCAGTGAAGGCATCTATATAATACAACATCTAAAAATGTAGTCTGTTTCCATCAGTTTGAGTTGCTCCTGTCAACCCAGAAAAAAAAAAACTGAAAGTATAATCCAACAGAATAGTACCAAAACCCAGGAAGACGTGGGCTTTGAGCGAGATTCTGTGAAAAATCCATGGCAGTTCTACCGAATCTGACTGGTGGTTCCTCTGACATGAAGGTGGAGGCTCCACTGGTAGCCTGGATTACCAACTACCTCACGGGCCGCCCACAGTATGTGAGGCTTCAGGACATTACATCTGACACCATCAGGAGCAGCACAGGGGCACCACAGTGGACGGTCCTGTCTCCCTTCCTGTTCATACTCTACACCTCAGGTGGTGTAGACTCAACCACCTGCAGCTCACCATATGTAAGACGAAGGAGCTGGTGGTGGACTTCAGAAGATGAAAGACCTGTCCGAACCCAGTTACCTGTTATGTGTCGGATGCGGTTGGAGCACCGACCCAGCATGAAAAAAGCAGAGCACGGTTCAAAAGATAACAGAATTTAATAATCATAATGAGTGCAGTGATAAACAACCAAAAATGTCCGCGGTCTGGTGAGGTGAAAACACGGCGCGCTCTCAGCAGCGCAAACGGTCCGGAGCCACAGCAGTTCGGACCCAGGGACCCCGCCGACAGCCCCCAGGTGGCCGCGACAAACCGAGTCTGTGAAGAAAGAAAACATGGAGTCCAACACTCTCCACCCAGAGAGACACAGCTCAAAAGGTGCACACAATCAGCAAACACTTCCTGGCTTAAATATATATATCAGCTTCTCACCCTGCAGGCACGGAACAACTCAGTTCAAATCTCCACTGCAGCAGAAGCTGATTAGACAATTAGCATAACGTGACAGCTCAATAACACAAGGTGTGAGGGACACCAAATCCACTGTCATTACTTCATAAAAGTCACCAAAACCAAATTACCTCAGGAAGTGTGCTGAAGAGCGTGAGACCTCACCCAATCCTCCTTCACAGACTGTGGCGTCAAACCTGGAGCGGTCTCTGCGTCCGTAATGGTGAGATTGTTCTCCTGACGTCGATCTCACACGTCTGCTCACAAGGTCAAGTCTCTGGCAATCACACACTGTGCATTCAAGGTTTAAGTGCAGCAATCTCTGATCAAGACAGAATACACCACAGCTGTGAGCCCTGATGACCTGCACGTGAAAACAAGCCTCAGGTGTTCAGGGTGAGGTCCTAATGCTCAGCCACTCAGTCCTGAATGCATACCACCTGGTGGGAGAAAGAAAACAAAAACAAAGCCAGCCAAACACCCCAGCCCACAACAGTTACCATTATGGAACCGAGGTGGACATTGTGGTCTACTACAAGTACCTGGGTGTCCACACAGACAACAAACTGGACTGGATTGTAAACACAGTTGCTGTGTTTAAGCAAGGTCAGAGACGACTTTACTTCTTCAGGAGGTTCAGATCTTTCAATGTCTGCAGAAATATGTTGCAGATGTTTTATCACTCAGTGTTCTCCGGTGTCATCTTCTACGCTGTAGTGTGCTGGAGCAGCAAGCTGAAAGCAGCTGACATGAACAAACTCAACAAGCTCATCAGGAGAGCTGGGTTTGTCCTGGGGGTTGAGCTGGAGTCTGTGATGGAGGTGTCAGAGGAGGATGTTGAGAAAACTGCTCACCATCCGTGACAACACCTCCCCCCCTGCATGCCACACTGACGTCCTGTCAGAGCACCTTCAGCAAAAGACTGAGGCCATCGAGGTGCTCCACAGAACCCCACAGGAGGTCCTTCCTTAGGGTAGCTGATGGTCTAGCGGTTAAGCATTGGGCTTCAGACCAGAGGATCCTTGGTTCAAAACCCAGTCAGACCGGAAAATCACTAGGGGCCCTTGGGTAAGGTCCTTAATCCCTAGGTGCTCCCGGTGTGTCATGATCACCTTGCATGGCAGCACCCTGACATCAGTGTGTGAGTGTGACTGTGTGAATGGGTGAATGTGAGGCATCATTGTAAATGCAGTCCATTTACCATTTCCTACCTGTGACAATCAGACTGTATAACTCCTCCCCCTTCTGCAGGATGAATACATCACGATCAGAGTTTTTCAGTTACTCAGAGCTATGTGCAATACTGCCAACATCATGTCCAAGTGTCTTCAGTCATTTTGCATAAACATGTTGCACTCATTGTTCTCACTGTTAAAAAAAAAGAAAAAAAAAGCAATGTTTTCTGTTTCGGCTCTCTGGCAAAACAGTTTCCTTCAGGATTAATATGGTTCTTATTCTCATTCTCGGGAGTCTCTCTGACCTAATCCTGCTTGCCATTGAGCAAGACATACAAATAAGCTACAGTGAGGTCATAAAAACCTTCCAGGAGATGCTGCTCCTGTGCAGCATCTACTTAATGTACGATCCTGCTCCCTTCACCTCAGTAGAGAACCTCGCCTCCTTAGTATTTTATTTTATGTATTCAGAGCAGCGGGGTTAGAATATATATTTTTGATGATTATTTAATGTATGGTTTGGTTCTTAAAACACATGCACAATATGGCCTGTTTTTGCCTGTTTATCATTTATTTAGGCAATTTGATCATAAGGTTTTATTTCATGAATAATTTTGGCGATGGGTGCCCTTTTTTTTGGGGCTTGAGCACCACCCCCGAAAAACATCTGTGCACGTGTCTGGCACATGGTCAGTATTTGATTACTGAATGCTGCATTCCTGTCAATACACGCAACGTCTGAGTTCCAGGCTCCAACATGGGTGCTGAGTTCCTGTCACTGTTGACTGGTAGACATACACACACACACACACACACACACACACACACACACATGTATATCAGGCAGCACCAACAAGCTGTTAAAAGGAGATGGGAGCAGCAGTCTTATCGTTCGGAGGCGTCAGAATGCTCTTGAATCCATGTCACGAATGATGAGCCTGTGACTGTGAGCATGTGCGCGTTCGCCACTATAAATGTTAGCGCACGTGGCTGCAGCATCAGTCACAGCTGATGGATAACGTGAGGATGGTGGTCCTGGGTGTCCTGCTGGCCTTGGTGTGGCAGCACACGCTGGTTAGCGCTCACGTACTGGGACGGCCCTCGTCAACCAGTGACCTGGCTCAGCTTTGGGTAGGAAACACAAATGCACCGCTTTGTGAAAGCTCATTTATCCCGCTTCCTGTTTGCTGCACCTGGTCCAGATCCTCCTCCCCACTCAACTCCTTTTTTCCTTTGCTCTGTTCATCCATCTCCACTTCTCCCTCCCGTCTTTCTCTTCCCCTTTACTTCCATTCTTTTTTATTCACCTGTCACATGTTCAAACCACCTCATCCTACATTCCTGTACATTCTCAGATATTTCTCCGACTCACCAGTTCTCTTGCTTTAGCTAATGTTGGAGATTTTCCCGCCTCCCGGTAGTTTAATGAGGGGAGCGAACTCAGAAGACTCAAAGACTGACAAGAAATGGACTTCAAATTCAGCTCATATTGAAATATGTTTTCACTGAACCAAGTTGCTACTACAGCTTGTAATCTGCCCTCACCCAGCGCTCTACCTACGTCTTCCGCCAGCTCTTGACCTCGCGCCCAGACAGGCGAACCGCTGCCCTGCGCGTGGATCAGTAGAGCATTTAACATTTATATCATTGACTGCTTGCGTTGTATATCTGAAGTGGTATGTGTCAAATCAAAACTGTGTTTTGTCTGTGTAGCATGGTAAGCCAAGAACAGTATGCATCATGGCATCCTAGAGGAGATATGAAGTTATCAATTAGACCAAGGAGGTCATGAAACATACAGTCCAACAACTCCCCATGTTGACATGACCTAAAGTCATGTCACCTAAGATAAAAGTAAAGTGCAAAAACACCAAAAAGCAACCTATCTACCAAAATGAACAAAAATGCCAGAGAGTACATAAGCCTGTGTGGTCCTAAAAAGAGTACCTCATAGCTGTGGTTACATCCAATTTTTATTATCTAAGGCGGTTGGCAACTGTCTAGGCAGCACTTTGGAACAGTGATCCTGCTTTAATTTTGTCAGTCGCTACTGTCGAGTCTGCAGCTGGTTCAAAATGCTGCTGCATGACTTCTGACAGGAACTCAGATGTGAGAACACATAACTTCTGTACTGGCCTCACTTCGTTGGCTGCCTGTATATTTTAGGATCCATTTTAAAATTCTTATGTTTGTTTTTAAATCTCTTCACAGTGTTGCCCCGCCTTCCTCTCTGAGCTTCTTCATCCCTACATACCTTGTCAGTCTCTCAGGTCAACTGACCAGCTGCTCCTGGAAGTACCAAGATCCAGAAGGAAGCTCAGAGGGGAGAAGGCCTTCTCTGTTGTTGCTCCTAAACTGTGCAACAGCTTGCCCTTGTCTGTTAGAGAGGCCCCTTCACTCCCCACTTGTAAAGTTTGTTTTAAAACCTATTTTCTACTTGGCTTTCAGCCCCAGTGTGACTTTATTTGATTTTATTTCTTATTAATTTATTTAAATGTATGTTTTAATATATGTTATAATGTACAGAACTTTGTATCGGTGGTGGTTGTGTTAAAGTGCTTTATGTTACGCTTGTCTTAAAGAAGAGGCAATCTGACATCTGCGTACTTCCGCACTCTTTCTCATTGAATCCTTTTATACTTACTCATGAACCTTCCACTCCTTTTCCAATTACGACCTAGCACCCCCTTGTGGCACCAAAGTGCTACTACTTCTACTAAATAACTTGCCAATTAACTGATAGTGTGTACATTCAAAGCAAATTAACATTAGCAGCTCATTAAATATAACAAAAATGTTTTATGGGAGGGTCCCCCAAATTATTTACCCTCTGCTACTCTTTCCCTTCAAAAATGTAATGTCGACCCACATTATAAAACAACTTCTCAAGAACACTTAATTTTCAACAGTCCACACTTGGTCCCCAAGCATTACATATAAGTAGGTTAGCGCTACGTAGGAGTCAGAGTCCATAAAGATGCAAAACTAGTAACAGTAGAGTCCATAGTAGAGCATGTATCTCCTGTTCCATGCAATACATCTCCTTTGTGCACGATGACCGTCAACTGCTCCATCCACCATAGTGAGTATCTGCATCTTTGCTAAGTGTAAGGTACTGTTCATAGTCATAACCTACCCGATTAACCAATATCGGGTCATTATCAGCAGTATGCGGCACCTTTGCCTGCATTACCACTGAAATCTTTCCTGTTTTTCCATTTTAATAAACTCTTTAGTCACTTTAATAATAACTTTAAAACAACTTTAAAACTACTAATTTACTTATACAAATCTATCATTTATGAACCATAACCTTTTCTAGTTGTTACACATATTTTACCTATCCCCTACACATGTGAGGTACTAGGTTGAGCTAACTTATACAGTTATATGTAAAACTTTGGGCACCCCTGGTAATTTTCATGATTTTCCTTTGGAAATCATTGGTTGTCTGTGTCATGGTTCTGTCCTGTTTGGGTTCCGGTCTTATTCGTCCCCTTTTCTTTTCCTTCAGTTTAGCCTGGCCTTGACTTTATTGTTTTATTTTTTGCCGTTTGATTATTTTCATTCTTGTTTGGTTCTGATTATTCATTTTCATGCATTATTCTGTGTCCCTGGTGTTGTTTTTTTATTGTATTCTTGGTTCTCTCATGTATTGCATTTTAGGTTTAGTCATTTATTGCTTTTCTTTCTGTATGCTTGGGTCACTAGTTTCATTCTTAGTTATCTTTTATTTTATTAGTCATGTATGTATTTGTTTAGCTTTTCACATTCTTTACATTATGCTTTAGTCTCAGTTCTTGCTTATTATCTTTAGTGTTTCATATCTGATAAGGTTCTGTTTGTGATTTATTGCATTCTCTGTTTTAGTTATTTTGTATTGTCTTCTTATTATCGGTCTATTTATTTATTTTATACATTATTCTGTGTGAGTTCTGTTGCTGCTTAGTTTATTATTATTGATCTCCTAGTTTCCCACTTTTTGGATTAGTCACATTATATAGTTTGTTCTGTCTGAGTTATTTTCATTAGTTACTTCATCCAAACCATCAACATGTTTATTAGACCCCATTCCTGCCAGGCTGCTCAAGGAAGTCCTACCATTATTTAATGCTTCGATCTTAAATATGATCAATCTATCTTTGTTAGTTGGCTATGTACCACAGGCCTTTAAGGTGGCAGTAATTAAACCATTACTTAAAAAGCCATCACTTGACCCAGCTATCTTAGCTAATTATAGGCCAATCTCCAACCTTCCTTTTCTCTCAAAAATTCTTGAGAGGGTAGTTGTAAAACAGCTAACTGATCACCTGCAGAGGAATGGTCTATTTGAAGAGTTTCAGTCAGGTTTTAGAATTCATCATAGTACAGAAACAGCATTAGTGAAGGTTACAAATGATCTTCTTATGGCTTCGGACAGTGGACTTATCTCTGTGCTTGTTCTGTTGGACCTCAGTGCTGCTTTTGATACTGTTGACCATAAAATTTTATTACAGAGATTAGAGCATGCCATAGGTATTAAAGGCACTGCGCTGCGGTGGTTTGAATCATATTTGTCTAATAGATTACAGTTTGTTCATGTAAATGGGGAATCTTCTTCACAGACTAAAGTTAATTATGGAGTTCCACAAGGTTCTGTGCTAGGACCAATTTTATTCACTTTATACATGCTTCCCTTAGGCAGTATTATTAGACGGTATTGCTTAAATTTTCATTGTTACGCAGATGATACCCAGCTTTATCTATCCATGAAGCCAGAGGATACACACCAATTAGCTAAACTGCAGGATTGTCTTACAGACATAAAGACATGGATGACCTCTAATTTCCTGCTTTTAAACTCAGATAAAACTGAAGTTATTGTACTTGGCCCCACAAATCTTAGAAGCATGGTGTCTAACCAGATCGTTACTCTGGATGGCATTTCCCTGATCTCTAGTAATACTGTGAGAAATCTTGGAGTCATTTTTGATCAGGATATGTCATTCAAAGCGCATATTAAACAAATATGTAGGACTGCCTTTTTGCATTTACGCAATATCTCTAAAATCAGAAAGGTCTTGTCTCAGAGTGATGCTGAAAAACTAATTCATGCATTTATTTCCTCTAGGCTGGATTATTGTAATTCATTATTATCAGGTTGTCCTAAAAGTTCCTTAAAAAGCCTTCAGTTGGTTCAGAATGCTGCAGCTAGAGTACTGACGGGGACTAGCAGGAGAGAGCATATCTCACCCGTGTTGGCCTCTCTTCATTGGCTTCCTGTTAATTCTAGAATAGAATTTAAAATTCTTCTTCTTACTTATAAGGTTTTGAATAATCAGGTCCCATCTTATCTTAGGGACCTCGTAGTACCATATTACCCCATTAGAGCGCTTCGCTCTCAGACTGCGGGCTTACTTGTAGTTCCTAGGGTTTGTAAGAGTAGAATGGGAGGCAGAGCCTTCAGCTTTCAGGCTCCTCTCCTGTGGAACCAGCTCCCAATTCAGATCAGGGAGACAGATACCCTCTCTACTTTTAAGATTAGGCTTAAAACTTTCCTTTTCGCTAAGGCTTATAGTTAGGGCTGGATCGGGTGACCCTGGACCATCCCTTGGTTATGTTGCTTTAGACGTAGACTGTGGGGGGGTTCCCATGATGCACTGTTTCTTTCTCTTTTTGCTCCATATGCATCACTCTGCATTTAATCATTAGTGATCGATCTCTGCCCCCCTTCTCGGCATGTCTTTTTCCTGGTTCTTTCCCTCAGCCCCAACCAGTCTCAGCAGAAGACTGCCCCTCCCTGAGCCTGGTTCTGCTGGAGGTTTCTTCCTGTTAAAAGGGAGTTTTTCCTTCCCACTGTGGCCAAGTGCTTGCTCATAGGGGGTCGTTTTGACCGTTGGGGTTTTTCATAATTATTGTATGGCCTTGCCTTACAATATGGAGCGCCTTGGGGCAACTGTTTGTTGTGATTTGGCGCTATATAAGAAAAAAGTTGATTGATTGATTGATTGATTTCCTAGTTGCTTTCCCCTTTTGTTTTGCTCACATTAATTATTGTCTGCCTTAAGCATGTCACTTAGTTCTCTTGGTTCTGTCTGCATTGCGTTTTCTTCCCTCACTCTCTTGCACCTGTTTCTCATCTGTCAGCCACGCCCCCCTTTCCAGATCTTTTGTCCTCACGTGCGTCTTGTTTTACTGTCATCGCCTTCCTTATTTAAACTGTATCTGATCACTCCCTCATTGCTCGTTTGTTGATGATTATCAACCAGCACCTTGTCTCTGTCCTGTTTATGCCATGCCGTGCTTTGACTCTGCTCTGTTTTCGGGATCCTGCCTTTAGCCTCAGTTCTAAAAATCCAGTTTGCTTGTGTACTGACCCTGCTTGTTTTTTGACTACATCTTCTGTCACCCCTGCCTGGTACTTTTGCTCTGTGGACTGCCTTCCTGTTTACTGAACCCTTGCTTGTATTAAAGACCATCCTTTTACTCATACCTCCTGTTTGTGAGCCTGCATTTGTGTCCAGCCTCTGTCTGTGCCTCGCCTTCACTCAGCCTGACAGTCTGGATCAGAAATTTCAGTTAAATATATCATATAGTAGACAAACACACTGATACTTGAGAAGTGAAATGAAGTTTCTAGTATTTACAGAAAGTGTACAATAATTATTTTAACTAAATTATGCAAGTGCATAAATTTGGGCACCCTTGTCATTTTATTGATTTGAATACATTTAGCACTAATTATTGGAACACAAAATTGGTTTGTAAGCTTGACCCTTGACCTCCTTACACAGGTGAATCCAATCATGAAAAAGGGTATTTAAGGTGACCAGTTGCAAATGTTTCCCCTCCTTGCATCTCTTCTAATGAGTGGCAACATGGGAGCCTCTAAACAACTCTCTAATGACCTAAAAACAAAGATTGTTCAACATCATGGTTGGGGGAAGTATACAAAAAGCTATCTCCAAGATTTCAGCTGTCAGTTTCCACTGTGAGGAACATAATGAGGAAATGGAAGATCACAGGCACAGCACTAGTTAAGGCCCGAAGTGGCAGGCCAAGAAAAATCTCAGATAAGCTGAAGTGAAGGATGGTGACAACAGTCATAGTCAACCCACAGACCTGCTCCAAAGACCTACAACATGATCTTGCTGCAGATAGTGTCTCTGTGCATCGTTCAGCTATACAGCGCACTTTGCACAAGGAGATGCCGTAATGCAGAGGAAGCCTTTTCTGCATACACGCCACAAACAGAGTTGCTTGAGGTATGCTAAAGCACATTTGGACAAGCCAGCCCCATTTTGGAATAAGGTGCTGTGGACTGATGAAACTAAAATGTAATTATTTGGACATAACAAGGGACAGTATGCATGGCTGAATAAGAACACAGCATTCCAAGAAAAACACTTGCTACCTACAGTAAAATTTGGAGGTGGTTCCATCATGTTTTGTGGCTGTGTGGCCAGTGCAGGTACTGGGAATCTTGTTAAAGCTGAGTATCACATGGATTCCAGTCAATATCAGCAGATTCTTGAGAACAATGTTCATGAATCAGTGACAAAGTTGAAGTTGCACTGGGGCTGGATTTTTCAACAAGACAACAAACCAAAACACTCCTCAAAATTTACTAGGGCATTCAAGGAGAGGAACAAGTACAACATTCTGGAATGGCCATCTCAGCCCCCAGACCTGAATATTATTGAAAATCTATGGTGTGATTTTAAGTGGGCTGTCCATGCTCGGAAACCAACAAACTTGAGATGTTTTGTAAAGAATAATGGTCCAAAATACCTTCAACCAGAATCCAGACTCTCATTGGAAGCTATAGGAAGCGTTTAGAGGATGTTATTTCTGTAAAAGGAGGATCTACTAAATATTGATGTATTTTTTTTTTCTTTTGAGGTGCCAAAATTTATATGCATCTGCCTAATTTTGTTTAAAGAATTATTGCACACTTTCTGTAAATCCTATAAACTTAATTTCACTTCTCAAATATCACTGTGTTTGTCTGCTGTATGATATATGTAACTGAAATTGCTGATCCAAACAACCAATGATTTATAAAGGAAAATCATGGAAATCATCAGGGGTGCCCAAATTTTTACATACAACTGTAAGTCACTATCACTCTCCATTTCCTCGTTCTCAAAGGACACTTTGTTAAGGGCCCCTTCACACATAGTATAAATAACTACAACGTAGGGCAGCTGACGGCGAAGCAGCTTGTATAAGCGAACCACAAAAACAGCATGCCGATGGGCAGGCGTGCATGATCCCAGTGCAACGGTTCACACATGCAACGGTGTCTGTCGAGCAGGAACACAGTGCAAGCAGCTGCATCACGTCATGCCACTGATGTGGAGAACAATAAAATAAAAACCAGTTGTATAATTAGTGAATATCACTGGGTTGATATAAATAATACATAAAAGGGGAGGCAATACAGAACCCCGCAGTTAAATAACCCTGGTTTAAATAAAATGTCACTCATGGGATTCAAACCTGTAAACTCTGATTACCAGATGGAAATTTTACCACTGCACTAAAATGGTAAATGGTAAATGGACTGCATTTATATAGCGCTTTTCCATCTGCATCAGATGCTCAAAGCGCTTTACAATTATGCCTCACATTCACCCTGATGTCAGGGTGCTGCCATACAAGGCGCTCACTACACACCGGGAGCGATAGGGGATTAAAGACCTTGCCCAAGGGCTCTTAGTGATTTTCCAGTCAGGCGGGGATTTGAACCCAGGATCTTCTGGTCTCAAGCGCAACACCTTAACCACGAGACCATCACCTCCCCCACCTCCTGCACTGGCCTGTAATCAGTGTGGAAAAATGCCTGAAATCAAGAAAGACATGGATGAGGTGTGCTGTGTCTGGCCGCTGCAGCCCAGCGCAAACGAGAAAGATGTTTTATATATTTCCACGAGGACAGAAGGCAGAGACACGTGCCTCATGAAGGAATGTTATACTTGTAAGTTCGTGTCCTTCCAAACACGGAACATGTTCTCAGGCTGGGACGGGAGTGGACACCCCCCCCACCCCGTCCATTCAGCACCCCAGATAAAGTCTTCTATCCCTCAGTAGATGATGCTCCATGAGTTTCCTTCCCTGAATGTGACACTGTTATACAGCTCAGTGCGTTTGAACAGGGCAATGTTTGTGTGCAGCCAGCTTCCCTTTGCACTGTAAAGCCCCCAGTTCGACTCATCTGTGAGATGAATGAGCAGGTTGTCAATGACTCTGCATCGACAGTTGATTCTTTGGTTTCTTTTGTGAGAAACATGTTTTCTGGGTAGATTGCTGATGTTTCTGAGATTCATGTGTTACTGATTGCTTGTTTTGCAGAGAGTCTTGTACAGACCATTGCCTATGAGTAGAAAGGTGTATCTTTTGTGTCTATGTTGGTGAGGGGACTGGCCACTCCCTTGCTAATTGGTTCCTTTCTGGGAAGTTTGTTACTGACTTAAGTTATGCTCTTATGATCAAACACCTGGAGTTGGGATGTGGTGGTTTTTTTTTTCTTCTTCTCTTTCACCCCAGTTTAAAAAAAGAGCAACTGTACAAACTGTTTACTGTTTCCAAATGATCCCACAATCATTTGTAGAAAGTTTTTTTTGTTTGTTTGTTTGTTTAATTCAGATTTCATTTTTGAAAGACCTGGTTTGGCAAATCAGGTTCAGGCAGCTGTTGTTCAAACATTGTTTTTTATATTTAGATTTAATTTATTCTGTTAAAGAAAAGTTATGCAATCCCACTTAAAAATGTTGGAAAACCAAAACTGTCAATACAACATAAAAACTAAGCTACTGTGTGCAAATTTACATTCACAGTCGGTGTCAGTGTTAAATTGTGAGATACAGTCCTCTTCCTCACTGGATTAAAAGGTACTGTGTCATTTCTGAAGCTGAGAGCAAATGCTATATCCATGATGAAATATTGATGTGTTTTTAACCTTTTTAGCATTATTTCTAACCTTTTCAAGATACTTTATTTTATTAACTTTGACAGAAACATGCAGAAAAGTTTGATATTAAATATTACAACACAAGTCATTTTTGTCAATTATTCTTACTTTCAATAAATCTAAAACCACTCCAAATTGGTAAAATAGGCCTTGCCAGTAACATTTAATGTGGCGCTTTTTGATGAGCTATAGGGTTTTATACCTCTAAAATAACACATCAGCCAGGGAACGACACCCAGATTGTCTTCAAATATGAGTAAATTAAGGACTTTTTGGGGCGGGTTCTTGTCTCATTTTGGAAATGAGGAAATGCTTGTGTCCTGAAAACAGTTCATGTTTTCAGAGTGAGTGTGCCATATACTGTTCAAGAGAAGAAACTTCAGTCACTGACCGAACAATAAGTGTACCAAAATATCAAATCTAGGCTTGCATCTTAGATGTACCTTCTGGCAAATTGTAGCTCTAGTTTTGAGATCCACACAATAAATGTTCTCAAAATTTAAAATAATTTCTTCCAAGTCTTGAACTTGTGCCCTGATGTAGTTGATACAAGCAAAATAACTCAGAAACTGTTTGTTACAAAAGCCAAGCAATATTGTTGGTCATGTTCAAGCAAAATAAAAACTGTGAAGTAATAATGGTTGTGTTTTTAATGCTTTCAAAATAGGTATCGGATCAGTACTGGCAAGACTAATCATTTAAAATATCAAATGGGAGACGAACGTACGCCAGCTTTTTGTGTATAAGCACTGTACATGAGGCCCCAGCTGAGTGCAGATCCAGACTTTGAACATGTTCCCCTGTCTGTGCAACAAAGCGCAACTATTGCCACCTCTGCCAAACAAAGGTCCAAGTTATGACTTCCCTTTAGGTGTTTGTGATGTAATATAGTGAGAATATCACCTTAAGAACATTTGTCTGAAACCTGTTTCATTGAAACCATCTTCATCTCTTCTAGTCTTTAGTGGAACAGTTTGAGGACACTCTGGCTGACGCAGCCCAGGAGGACAACTTTGACTACGAAGAGTCTGACCACAACCAGGAATGGAGCATGAACCATGATGCCAAGCAGGAGCCTTTGGATCCAGAGCGATCTCAAACACAGGGCCACAGCAGAACTGCGAGTCAGAAGATCCTGCTGCAGGATCTGCTGATGGCTGCAAAAAAGCGAGCTTCTGGCTGCTTTGGAGCCCGAATGGACCGAATAGGAAATACAAGTGGTCTTGGATGCAACAGCGGAAGAGGTAAGACTGCAGCTGAGACCAGAAGATGATGAAGCATACTGGAGTAAAATTGTAAGAAGTTGTGGTGTAGTTCCATATGGACAGCAAACACATAAACCATGAATTAACTGCAAAATTTACAAGACTGTATTTTGTTTTTTGTTTTTTTGTTTTTCAAATGATAACTGCGTTAATTTTGTTGTGATAACACTGAGAACTGGAGTCGACTCAATTAGACTGTGAAGCAGTTGTAAAAGTAAATGCTTTATATTAATAGTGATGATAATGTGGTAATGCTGTGATGGACACCAGCGGCCTCATGTACAAAGACTTGCGTGGACTTTCTACTAAAACTTGGCGTCCGCCAAAACGCTGAATCTGGCGTAAACACAAGTATATTGAGATGCATGAAAGTGTGCGTAGGCATGAATCCACACATGTTGTGTTTGTACATCCCACTGAATATGGAGCTGAGTGTGGAATCAAACTCCTCCCTGACCACGCCCTATTTAAATGTGCAATTTCATGTAAATAGACCAGGGGTGGCCAAGTTCGGTCCTTGAGAGCCACCTTCCTGACACTCTTAGTTGTCTCCCTGCTCCAACACACCTGAGTCCAATGAAAGACTCGTTAGCAGACTTTTAATGAGCCTTTCATTGGATTAAGGTGTGTTGGAGCAGGGAGACAACTAAGAGTGTCAGGAAGGTGGCTCTCAAGGACCGAACTTGGCCACCCCTGAAATAGGCCCTTTGAGCAGGGTTTCCCCACGACGTCGCATCAGACAACATCCATCCATCCATTTTCTTCCGCTTTATCCGGAGTCGGGTCGCGGGGGCAGCAGCTCAATCAAAGCCGCCCAGACCTCCCGATCCACACACACCTCCCCCAGCTCCTCCGGGGGAACCCCAAGGCATTCCCAAGCCAGCCGAGAGATGTAGTCCCTCCAGCGTGTCCTGGGTCTTCCCCGGGGCCTCCTCCCAATGGGACGTGCCCGGAACACCTCTCCAGCGAGGCGTCCAGGGGGCATCCGGAAAAGATGCCCGAGCCACCTCAACTGACTCCTTTCGATGTGGAGGAGCAACGGCTCGACTCCGAGCTCCTCCCGAGTGACCGAGCTCCTCACCCTATCTCTAAGGGAGCGCCCAGCCACCCTGTGGAGGAAACTCATCTCGGCCGCTTGTACTTGCGATCTCGTTCTTTCAGTCGTGAGCCAAATCTCATGACCATAGGTGAGGATCAGAACGTAGATCGATCGGTAAATCGAGAGCTTTGCCCTCCTACTCAGCTCTCTCTTCACCACAACGGTCCGATACAGCGACCGCATCACTGCAGTCGCTGCAGCGATCCGTCTATCGATCTCACGCTCCATCCGTCCCTCACTCGTGAACAAGACCCCGAGATACTTAAACTCCTCCACTTGAGGCAAGGACACTCCACTGACTTGAAGAGGGCAAAGCACCTTTTTCCGGTCGAGAACCATGGCCTCTGATCTGGAGGTGCTGATTCTCATCCCGGACGCTTCACACTCAGCTGCAAACCGCCCCAGTGCACGCTGAAGGTCCTGATTTGACGAAGCCAACAGAACCACATCGTCCGCAAACAGCAGAGACAAGATTTTGTGGTTCCCAAACCAGACCCCCTCTACACCCTGGCTGCACCTAGAAACACATGTGGACTGGTTGGGCGAACTCCCATGAACCCTCGAGCACCCGATGGAGCGTGTAGAGCTGGTCCAGTGTGCCGCGACCAGGACGAAAACCACACTGCTCTTCCTGAATCCGAGGTTCAACCATTGGTCGAATTCTCCTCTCCAGTACTCTGGAATAGACCTTACCGGTGAGGCTGAGGAGTGTGATCCCCCTATAGTTGGAACACACCCTCCGGTCCCCCTTCTTAAACAGAGGGACCACCACCCCGGTTTGCCAATCCAGAGGCACTGTCCCCGATCGCCATGCGATGTTGCAGAGGCGTGTCAGCCAAGACAGTCCCACAACATCCAGACACTTAAGGTACTCAGGACGGATTTCATCCACCCCAGGAGCCTTGCCACCAAGGAGCTTTCTAACCACCTTGGTGACTTCGGCCTGCATAATGGATGAGTCTGCCTCTGAGTCCCCAGTCTCTGCTTCCTCTTCAGAAGACGTGACGATGGGATTGAGGAGATCCTCGAGGTATTCCTTCCACTGCCCGACAACATCCCCAGTCAGGGTCAACAGCTCCTGCTGCTTCCGCCTCCTGAAGCGCAGGACGGTTTGCCAGAATCTCTTCGAGGCTGACCGATAGTCCTCCTCCATGGACTCCCCGAACTCCTCCCAGACCCGAGTTTTTGCCTCTGCGACCGCACGGGCTGCGGCACACTTGGCCTGCCAGTACCTGTCAGCTGCCTCCGGGGACCCACCTACCAACAAAGATAAGTAGGACTCCTCCTTCAGCTTGACGGCATCCCTTACTTCCGGCGTCCACCACCGGGTTTGGGGATTGCTGCCGCAACAGGCACCAGAGACCTTGTGACCACAGCTACGAGCGGCCACATCAACAATGGAGGTGGAGAACATGGTCCACTCAGACTCCATGTCTCCAACCTCCCCCGAGATCTGGGAGAAGCTCTCCCGGAGGTGGGAGTTGAAGACCTCGCTGACAGAGGGTTCCGCCAGTCGTTCCCAGCAGACCCTCACAATACGTTTGGGCCTGCCAGGTCTGACCGGCTTCCTCCACTCCCAGCGGATCCAACTCACCACCAGGTGGTGATCGGTCGACAGCTCTGCCCCTCTCTTCACTCGAATGTCCGAGACACGTGGCCGAAGGTCAGATGATACAACTACAAAGTCGATCATCAACCTCCGGCTCAGGGTGTCCTGGTGCCAAGTGCACTTATGGACACCCTTGTGCTCGAACATGGTGTTTGTGATGGACAAACTGTGACTAGCACAGACGTCCAACAACTGAACACCACTCGGGTTCAGATCGGGGAGGCCGTGCTTCCCGATCACCCCCCTCCAGGTCTCACTGTCACCACCCACGTGGGCATTGAAATCCCCCAGGAGAACAATGGAGTCCCCAGTCAGAGCGCTATCTAGTACCCCTCCCAGGGACTCCAAGAAGGTTGGGTACTCTGCACTGCCGCTTGGCCGGTAGGCCGAGACAACAGTGAGAGACCTGTCCCCGACCCGAAGGCGTAGGGACGCGACCCTCTCGTTCACTGGAGTAAACTCCAACACATGGCGACTGAGCTGGGGAGCAATAAGCAATGCGACCCCAGCTCTCCACCTCTCCCCGTGGGCAACGCAAGAAAAATGAAGCATCCAGCCCCTCTCCAGGAGTTGGGTACCAGAGCCCAAGCTGTGAGTGGAGGTGAGCCCGACTATCTCTAGTCGGTATCTCTCAACCTCCCGCACAAGCTCAGGCTCCTTCCCCCCCAGTGAGGTGACATTCCACGTCCCAACAGCCAGGGGCTGTGAGCACGGACTGGGCCGCCGGGCCACCCGCCCTCGACCGCCACCCAATCCTCTCTGCACCCGACCCCCATGGCCCCCTCTGCAGGTGGTGAATGCGTGCGAGCCCCAACCCCAGGCCTGGCTCCAGGGTGGGGCCCCGGCTACGTCATACCGGGTGATGTCTCGGTCCTTGATTTTTTACTGGTCATGGAGGTTCTGAACATCAGACAACATGAACACAGAAAAGAAATGATACTACAGATGACTGCAAAAGACGTGGAGACACGCAGGGACAGTTTATTCAGTATTCTGTTAAACCGATTAATTATGAAACTGGAAAAATGTGAAAACTACGAACAGAACAGCGCACACACACTGACACTAAAAAGGTGAGGTGCGCCTCCACTGACCATTCACAATTTACACACGCGTTTATTGACAAATATGGCGCACAGGAAGCCTATTAAGAAGCTCTGCAGTTCCCCATCAAGCAAATGTGTTTTTTTGTTCAGAACAATTGCATGAATAAACTATTTAAACACAAGACCCCCCCCCCCCCCCCCATTGCAGACTGTGCAGCCTCCACATATGATTTGATTTGAACATTGATGGAATGAAAATTTTTCCTATTAACAGAAACAAATTCATCATGTGGTGGCGCCTTCATATCAGTGTGTGTTCAGTTAGTAATAGCTTTGATTACATTCGGGAAACCGGTGTCGCAGACCAAACGGTCCAAACCCCCTAAAAATCGGTCCATCTTTTGCATCTGCGCATCATGCGTCATTTCAGATCACAGCAGCACGTCTGAGACAGAGTCTCTTTAACCAAAGCGATCAAATGGATTAATGGGATTATTAATCATCAGATGATAAAGGAAAAACCTCTTAAATCATTCAAAGGTCAGTTTTAAGCAGAAACGAGGCCGTTTTAAGCAGAAACTCAAAATTCCATGTCGCTTTGAAATGTCCAATGCTCAGTCAATGCAGCAGCTAGCAGCTCATTTAACCGCGGTGCGCTGATCATTTCCGCCGCCTTTTATGATGAAATAATGCTGAATTTATGTGGAAATGATTATTGTACAAAAGCTTCAGATATCTGTCACTGAGATAAATGATAACTGGAGGCAGTTTGAAGAAGAAACAAGGTGTTAATCCGTGAACCGCGTCATCGGGGGGGACCGTTCAGTCCGCGACACCGGCTCTCGCTGCAAAATGCACTGTAATGTTGGAATGTACCTGATGACATTTGGATTGGATTGCAGCTCGGCGCAAGGTTGACTGGCACACTCCTGACCAATCAGGCAGCTCACGCTGGAATGCCCCTGATGCCAGGAAGCTCAGCGTGGTCAACACCTGTGTGGGCACAGACGACCCCTGGCTCCTCGCCATATTATATCAAAACTTTGTGATGCATGTGTTGTGTTTGTGTCAACATGATAAGCAAAGAATGGAACACTTCATGGAGCCGATGGGTTTGACCCCAACAGAGATACGAAGACCTTGTTTTTATCAGTTTAGACTGTATGCAAATGATGACATTTTTGGGCATGCGTCAGAGCTGTACGCAAAAGCAGTCAGGGCAAATCCAGTCTGTAACATTAAGTGGTCTAAGGACAGTCGTCATGGAACATTCCATCCAGCAAGAGGGTGACAAAAAGTTTGTGTCCTGTGTGAGAGGGAACGGCCACAATCTTCCTTGCTTGCCTCAAGGACCTGGAGGCGTACAGGTCCTGAAGAGATGGTAGACTGCAGAAAGATAGATGGTAGAAAGGCACCAGTAGACGTGAACAGAGTGTGTCCAGGTCAGATAAAGCTTCATATTTTTGCTCTCTAAGTTCTCACATCTTCAGCCTGGTTTGTCCTGCTCATATCACCTCAGTCTGGATTAACACACTGAATAGGCTTGGTTATGTCTGAGTTTTCTACTTATCCTAGATCAGTGGTGTCCAAAGTATTCCAGAAAGGACCAAGAGGGGACAGGTTTTCTTTGGAGCCATCAAGTCCAGCAGGTGATTTCACTGATGAACCCATCGCATCTGCAAAGTGATATTCATCAGTGAAATCACCCGCTGGAGTCAGTGGCTGCAAAGAAAACCTGCCCCCTCTTGGTCCTTTCTGGAATACTTTGGACACCACAGTCCTAGACTGATTAATTCTGACGACGTTAAATACCTTCCAATTCCAGTGTTTTCAGATAAATTGCAGCCCCAAAATTACATCCATGGGGAAGGTTTAAAAACAAAGAGCCGTGGCCGGTGAAGATAAAAATTCTTTTCACGAGAAAGATGATTGGAGAAAAGAAGGAACTGTTCAGTAAATCAGCAGACCCAGATCACCAGTGCTGACAAATCTTCTTCCTTCTCTCTGTTTCTGTCTTTGTTCCAGCAGGGTAGACTGATGGAATCCTGGAGCTCATCTTCTCCATCTGATGCACTGAATCCACGGACCTCATAGTCCGACTGTGCTTTTGTTTGAAGTGATATCTATGTAACCATTTCTGTCCAACATGGTGTGTCAAAGATTTACTTCCAGAGTTCATTTTCTTACGTATTTGCATGTGAGTTTGCAACAAACCAGAAACAAAATTCTTCATACGAGTGATTAATTTTTATGTCTGCTGTTAGCGTTTGAAGACCGTTTTAACTCACAGATGTTTGGCCTGAGGAACCATCACCATGACTGGAAACGTTGCCAACTATGCAGGAAGCCATTAACCCAAAACTAACTTTAAAAAGCAAACAAACTGGAAAACAGTTTACATCTGACCACAGAACAGACCAGGGAGCCCAGTGGTTAAGGAGCACTTCTGCCGATATGTAGACCTGGGTTTCAATCCTGCTTATGGCACATTTCTGTGTCCTTGGAGAGGACATTTAGTTTCCATTGTCTCAGTCCACCCAGCTGTAAACGGGTACCAGTCTTGGCTGGGAAGGTAATCTGTGTCCCGTACCAGGGAAGTAAATAAGAAGCAGCAAAGGATGGAGTTCCTCTACAGCAGAAAGTCCGAGCCTTTCTTTAGTCTGTGTTTTGGTTTAATGGCTTCCTCATTGGTCGGCACTGTTTCAGGTCAGAGTGATGGCATTCTGGCTTAATAATGAAACATTTCTGTCTGATGCCTTCAACTACCACACCTACATCCTTAGTTTTTGTTTTGTTTTTTCCCCTGCCTGCAGTATATAGTAATAGTAAATGCCACTCTGACAGAACCATTTATGTACATTAATACACATATGTGCAGTTTATTCTTGCAAGACAGAAGGTATGTAGTGGGTGAGTGAACGTGGTGTGCGTGTGGCCCCCATCTGCCCGGCGATAACTGTGAAGTGATGAGAAGTGAAACACCGAGGAGACGGACCAGCCATACTACTTACAAGGACAAACTCATAAGGAGGAATTGGACTTGTGGAGGTCCAAAATTCTGCTCTGGAAGCCTGGTCTTGATTTTTTTTTTTTTTATTATACAGCTTATTAGCTTATTGTTACAGCTGCATCTGGCAACACTGTCACTACTGTGTGGCTGTGAGATTGTTTATTGATGCAGCCAATTAAGAAATGATCTGTAGAAATCTGACATCATAAGTAATAATAAGTAATAAGTCATAACTTTTACTGAACTTTTTATGACTGCAAAGCTGGAGTACATGAAGCTTGTGTTTTGAACATACTTCTGTACGACTCCTCATGCCGGACAACTTATCGCCATCAAGAACAGTGCTTTTCATACAAGATCTTTAAGAGCTATATGGTGTCACTTGGAAAGACAAAATTACCGATAAGGAACTTTTTCAAATTACAGATTCTAGCCCTGTATATATATATATATATATATATATATATATATATATATATATATATATATATATATATATATATATATATGTGTGTGTGTGTGTGTGTGTGTGTATGTATGTATGTGTGTATGTATGTATCTGGGAAAAACAGCAATTATTCTTTAATATTTTATTAGCTCAGAGCATTTTTTTTTTTTTTTTAATATAGTATCAGGTTTTCTATTGTTTGGCCGTGATGATGCCACTTTAACCCTGAATTGTGTCAGTTTGTCATTCTGAAGCTTTTACAACTAATTCCATCGGTTTCTGGAATTTTCTGTGTTGTTGGTGTATGCAAATTTCTGACCCACTGTGAATCTGAAACAAAGCTGAAATAAATCTGCCTTGTGACTATTATTTTTAATTAACTTTACATGGAAATAAAGATTCCGAGTGAAGACTGGAATATTTGTGGTTGTTCAGCTTCAACATTTCCATCTGCATGTCGTGTGAATTTTATGCTCCTCTGAATTCTATATGCAAACTGGAAGTGCTCCAAACTGAAATCTGCAGAAAATAATATGTCTGCATACATACATTTATATAAAAGAGATGTCAGTGCAGTGGGCCTGAAAACATTTAATTTGTAAGAATGGGCTCAATGTTTGAGGTTTTCAATTATTTGGTTACTGTGCAAGTGTCAACGAGTATCTGAAACCAAACTCTCTGTAATTTGTAAAGACAGACTTTTAACACTCTGTGGGCTTTTTTGGGGGGGACTCATCAGAATCTAACTGATTGCCAAGTAAGTTCTCACATATAAGGAATTTAATCTGGTGTCATTGGTGCACAAACAACAACAAAATAAAAGGAAAAAAATACTTATGTAGGACATAAAGGAGTCAAATAGACAAAACTACATATGTTCACTGTCAAATAAATATGATATAGTGGAATGGGGCTGTGCAAAGACATGCAGACGTAACGTACTTTTCAGTGCAGGGATGATCAGTCTGTACTTTGTGGGAGTGGGGGAGAAGGGTAAGTAGGGGTCTCTGGCATTGTTTATGAGTCCAGCTGTGGATGGAAAGAAGCTGTTTTTGTGTCTTGAGGTTTTAAAGTCCTGATGGACCTCAGCCATCTGCCAGAGGGGAGGGTGACAAAAAGTTTGTGTCCTGGGTGAGAGAGATCGGCCACTATCTTTCTTGCAGGCCTCAGGGCCCTGGAGGCGTGCAGGTCCTGTAGGGATGGCAGACTGCAGTCGATCACCTTCTCTGCTGTGTGGATGATACGCTGCAGTCTGCTCCTGTCCTTTGCAGTGGTAGCAGTGTACCAGATGATGATGGAGGAGGAGATGATGGACTCAATGATGGCAGTGTAGAAGTTCACCATCACTGTTTTTGGCAGGTTGAACTTCCAGGGAGCTCCAGATTTTTCTGTTTGCACCAGGACACCAAGTAATCGATCTCCCATATGTAGGCAGACTGATGGGATGCATCAGAGATGGGTCCGATGAGGGTTGTGTCGTCCGTGAACATCAGGAGCTTTACAGACTGTGACTGGAGGTGCAGCTATTGGTATACAGGAGTATATGGTCAGTAGATGGTCAGTCAGTGGGAGTGGGGCATATCAAGGGCCAAATTTACAAACTGTCACACTCAGTAGAGTGATTTATGGTATTAAATCCGCTATGAAATACATGTAAATCATCAGTAAAGGACTGAGACAGGTGGGACAGAACAGCATGCACTTTTAGCACTGCTTTGTAAGTACATTGTAAAGTACCTTGTAGCCAGGGTTGTAGCCATGGTGGGCTGCGCTGGGTGGCCCTGCCCAGTACTGCAAATTTCTCCCCAGCTCTTGGGGTCAAATTGGCTGTGCCACCAAGCACAGAATTTCTGAAAAATGAACTGAAATGTTGCTGAAAATGTACCAAATCAATCATATTTCAAGATTATAGAGTCGTAGCTTTGCAATTTTAAACCAATAATTAAAGTTTGTGTATCAAAGTGCAAACAGCAGAGATCAGAGAGTCAGCGCATTCTGTGGCCACACATCTGTGAAGAGCAGCTAGAAACAATGTCTCTGCTCTGAGCTGAAGAAAAAAAAGCCACCACGAAAAACCGACATTCATCTACAGGTCCTTCTGTATCCGTATCTGAAGATACATTCAGAAATTTGGTTTATTTTACAGCTGAAAGGCTTCATGTGTTGTGTGGGCCGCCCAAAGAGGAAGTACTGCTGGCTCACCACCAGAGGGCGCCCTGCCTATTGTCAGGTTTCAGGCACCAGAAGGCGCAGTTGTCGGAGGAGTCCACCAGGTGCACGGAGCTGACAGCTGTCACACATCATCATCATCATCACCATCTATAAAAGTCTGGGAGAGACATCACACTCTGCCGAGTTATCAGCTTACCCTACAGGTAAACTTTCTCAGCCGTTTTTGTGCCGTTCGCACATTCATTGTTTCTAAAGCCTTTGCAGTTGTGACTTATACTTGCAGCTTGTAGCCGAGTTTGTGGAAGTTGGAGGAGCGTCTCCACTCCTCACTTCTGACTTACTGAGTATAACCATTGACACTGCACGTTCTCCAGTTTTCCTCTGCACACTGGGAGTATTTGGATTTATTCCTTCAGGAGGATTTCTGTTTTTGCTGTTTGCTGGGTGTACACACGCCCACCTTAAACCTGTGTTTGTTCCTGCCAGCCGTACCAGATCTGACAGCTGGAAGCGGTGGCCACCTGGGGACTCAGGACTTTGGCGGCTCTGGCGTATTGCAGGTCTCCGTTGGCGGTGGAACATCGTGGGTCTGGCTCTTCTCTGGATAGGCGTCTCCTACCCTCGGGGCCTGCCCACGCGTCACTGTGTTTTGGGATTGACAGACTAAAAGCATATTTGGTTGTTTGTGCACATTGCAGAATAAATTTATTTATTCGGACATCCTATTGGCCATTCATTCACGCCCCCTGGCGTGGGTCCGTGTACTTCACTTTCCCAACAGGATAACTCGGCCACATCATGGACTCCGAGGGGCGTTTTCCACCAGTTGAACCACCAATGGAAAGGCAAGGTGCACAGGCTCCACCAGGAGGTGAGTTGGGTGCGCTGCAGCACATACTCACCAACCTTATTGCTCGGATTGGATCTATTAACCAAGCAGGATATTCACCTCACCCGTAGGATGGAGGCTCTCACCGCTCAGGTGGAGGCGCACGAGTCAGGCGCAGCTGCAGCCACTCCTCCTGCGGACCCTGTTGCTAAATATTGAAAATCCAGTGGTAGTTCAAAGGTCTACCCCCCCGTCGCCCGAAGCTTACATCAGCCCCCCGGAACTGTACGGGGGTTGTGTCGAAACGTGCGCGGACTTCTTGATGCAGTGCGCGCTCGTTTTTTTCACAACGCCCCGTGATGTATGCGTCAGACCACAGCCGGGAGGCTTATGTGATTAATTTGCTTCGAGGCAAGGCACGCGCCTGGGCTACGGCGCTCTGGGAGCAGAACTCACGGCTCCTGTCGATGTACACTGGGTTTATCAGGGAGTTTCAACAGGTGTTTTGATCATCCTAACAGAGGCGAATCCGCTTCAAATGTGCTACTGTCATCCGACAGGGGCACCGTAGTGCAGCTGAATATGCAGTCGCCTGCTGCATTGCGGCAGGGAGGGCTGGCTGGAATTCGGTGGCGCTCTGCACCACCTTTGTAAAAGGGGCTGTCTCCGGCCCAAAAGGCGCACCTGGTGGGTAAAGATCAACCATGGGATTTAGATGGGCTGACAGATCTGGAGCGATGCGAAGGATGTGGCCGGGTGCGCGTCGTCCCTCCCCCTTCCGGGTCCGAAGCAGCCCCGCCTTCTCCCCACTCCAAGGCCAGGGCTCTCCATGGGACACCAGCTCCCCCTGCTGATGTTGCTATGGAAACAAGCAGGGCCAAAATGGCAAAGGAGAAACAAAGGAGACTGGCACGTGGAGAGTGGTTTTACTGCAGCTCGAATGAGCATACGCAGAATAAGGGGCCCCAGGCGGTCAAACAACAAGACTCAAACCTTAGAGACTGGGTTAAGAGTGAGTCATACAAACCACACGGGTGTCTCACGCAAATGCACACAACTCCCAGTCACAATCCTCAGCGGGGATATTAACCCTTTCTGCACCAGCACTGATTGACACAAGGGTCAGAGGGGAATCTACTGGACAGAGTAGATGGGCTAAGGAGGTAGGGCTCCCTCTGGTGGCCGTTCCTTCACCATTGAAGGTGCGGGCACTAGATGGCACTCTCCTCCCAGTAATCACACACCAGACACAGACTTTAACCTTGGTTGTCTCTGGTAATCACAGGGAGGAGATTGTGTTTTATGTGACACCTTCTACCTCCAGGATTATTTTGGGTTTTCCATGGATGGTTAAGCATAATCCCCGGATCAATTGGCCATCTGGGGTTGTGGCTCAGTGGAGCGAAACCTGCCACCGGGAGTCTTTAAGATCCTCGGTACCACCCGGTGAGGCTGTTAAAGAGGAGGTCCGAGTCCCCTCCAATCTTACGATGGTGCCGGCTGAGTATCATGATCTTGCTGATGTTTTCAGCAAAGATCTGGCATTCACGCTTCCCCCGCACCGACCGTATGATTGTGCCATTGATTTTGGTTCCGGCACTGAGTATCTGTCCAGTAGGCTGTACAACCTCTCACATCCTGAGCGCGAATCAATGGAGACCTACATCTGGGACTCCTTTAGCTGCCGGGCTAATCCGGAATTCTTCCTCCCCGTTGGGTGCAGGTTTCTTTTTTTGGTGGGCAAGAAGGACGGCGGACTCCGTCCATGCATTGATTATAGAGAGCTGAACGAGATCACGGTTCGCAACCGATACCCGTTGTCTCTATTGGATTCAGTGTTCACCTTCGTAACGCTTATCACCTGGTTCGGATCCGGAAGGGAGACGAATGGAAGACGGCATTTAACACTCCTTTAGGTCACTTTGAGTACCTGGTCATGCCGTTCGGCCTCACCAACGCCCCCGCGATGTTCCAAGCCTTGGTTAATGATGTCTTGCGGGATTTCCTGCACCGATTCGTCTTGTATATCTAGACGATAGCCCTCATCTTCTCCCCGGACCCTGAGACCCATGTTAAGCATGTACGTCAGGTCCTGCAGTGGTTATTGGAGAACCGGCTGTTTGTGAAGGGCGAGAAGTGCGAGTTCCACCCTACTTCTTTGTCCTTCTTGGGGTTCATCATCTCCTCCAACTCCGTCACACCCAATCCGCTAAGGTAGCAGCGGTGAGAGATTGGCCCCAACCGACAAGCCGTAGGAAGCTGCAACAGTTCCTCGGCTTCGCAAATTTCTACAGGAGTTTTATTAAGGGCTATAGCCAGGTTGTTGTGCCCTTACTGCCCTGACTGCCCACAAAAGTCCCCTTCACCTGGTCGGATCAATGCGAAGCCAGGCGTTTAGGAGTTGAAACACCGGTTTTCGGCTGCACCAGAACTGGTGCAGCCCGATCATAACTGCCAGTTCATAGTTGAAGTGGATGCGTCTGACTCAGGGATAGGAGCTGTGCTGTCCCAGAGCAGGGAGTCCGACAAGGTTCTCCACCCATGTGCCTACTTCTCCCGCAGGTTAACCCCCGCAGAACGGAACTACGACGTTGGCAATCGGGAACTCCTGGCAGTGAAAGAGGCCCTTGAGAAGTGGAGGCACCTGCTGGAGGGAGCTGTGGTCCCTTTACTGTTCTCACTGACCATCAGAATCTGGAATACATCCAGACCGCCAGGCATCTGAACCCCAGGCAAGCCCGTTGGTCACTGTTTTTCATTTGGTTCAACTTCAAGATCACCTACCGCCCCGGGACTAAGAACCAGAGGTCTGATGCACTGTCCCGGGTGCACGAAGATGAGGTTGGACCTAAGCTGTCGGATCCACCTGATACCATCTTGCCGGAGTCCACTATCATCGCACCATCACGTGGGACGTTGAGGAAGTGGTCAGGGAGGCCCTGACCCGACATCTGGATCCCGGCGGTGGACCACCAAACCGGCTGTACGTCCCACCAGACGCACGGACTGCAGTTTTGGACTTCTGTCATGGTTCCAAGCTCTCCTGCCATCCAGGGGTGCACAGAACCGTGGCAGTGGTCCGGCAGCGGTTCTGGAGGGCGTCAGTTGAAGCAGACACCTGGGATTAGACAGCCCGCTCTGCTCTCCTGAAGGCAGATGCAGATCGCCGGCAAGCCCCGGCCCCAACTTACCAGCTCGGGCAGGAAGATCCCTCTGCAGACGGACTCACCCAAACTCACAGACCGGTTCATTGGACCATTCCCCATCGTCAAGATCATCAGTCCCACCGCAGTGAAGCTTAGACTCCCAGCTTCACTGCGGATCCATCCGGTCTTCCATGTGTCAAAAATCAAACCACACCACACCTCGGACCTCTGCCCCCCCGGACCAGCGCCACCTATTGCCCGCATCATTGAAGGCAAGCCAGCCTGGACAGTACGGAAACTTCTGGACGTCCGTCGGAAGGGTCGGGATTTCCAGTATCTGGTGGACTGGGAGGGTTACGGACCAGAAGAGCGCTCCTGGGTGAAGAGAAGCTTCATCTTGGATCCCGCCCTCCTGGCTGACTTCTACCAGCGTCACCCCGACAAGCCAGGAGGCGCCCGTTGAGGGGGGGGTCCTGTTGTGTGGGCCGCCCGAAGAGGAGGTACTGCTGGCTCACCACCAGTGGGTGCCCTGCCTGTTGTCGGGTTTCAGGCACCAGAGGACGCAGTTGTCGGAGGAGTCCACCAGGTGCACGGAGCTGACAGCTGTCACACATGACATCATCATCATCATCATCATCATCACCATCTATAAAAGTCTGGGAGAGACATCACACTCTGCCGAGTTATCAGCTTACCCTACAGATAAACTTTCTCAGCCATTTTGTGCCGTTCGCACATTCATTGTTTCTAAAGCCTTTGCAGTTGTGAGTTATACTTGCAGCTTGTAGCCGAGTTTGTGGAAGTTGGAGGAGTTGGCGTCTCCACTCCTCACTTCTGACTTACTGAGTATAACCATTGACACTGCACGTTCTCCAGTTTTCCTCTGCACACTGGGAGTATTTGGATTTATTCCTTCAGGAGGATTTCTGTTTTTGCTGACTGTTTGCTGGGTGTACACACGCCCACCTTAACCTGTGTTTGTTCCTGCCAGCAGTACCGGATCTGACAGCTGGAAGCGGTGGCCACCTGGGGACTCAGGACTTTGGCGGCTCTCGCGTATTGCAGGTCTCCGTTGGCGGTGGAACATCGTGGGTCCCGGCTCTTCTCTGGATAGGCGTCTCCTACCCTCGGGCCTGCCCATGCGTCACTGTGTTTTGGGATTGACAGACTAAAAGCATATTTGGTTGTGGATGAGGATGACAGAAAAACTGCCTTCTTCACTGGATTAAAAACTACTGTGTGTCATTTTTGAAGAAGAGAAAATGCTATGTCCATTAAATATTAATGTGTTTTTAACATTTTAAATGTTATTTAATTAACTTAGACTTTGATAGAAACATGCAAAAAACAACTTTGATCTTACATATACTGCAACATAATTTTTTGTTTATTATTCTTGTGTTCAATACAGCTAAAACCACCAAAAATGAGTTAAAATAAGGTTTGCCGAGAATGTTTTAGTGGTGTAAAACCATATAGCTTTGGGAGCAGTGGATCCAGGGGCCCACACCCCCCCAAAGTTATGAGCTGTGATCACATAATTTACGCTGCACTAAAATGGTCCGAGCTAGAACCCGGCTTGTAGCTGTACTTATTATTTGGGAAATCTCAGACCATCTGGGAAGTATAGTATTACTTTCACATAGCCCCTGTCCCTGTGGGTTTCAGCACAGTACCACACTCTCCTCTCACATTATGGGTCCACAGCTGTAATGTCACAGGCTTGTGAGCCTTAGAGGTACCTGTAGGTGCGACGCACAAAAAGGCTCCGTGTTGTGGCTGCGAGTTGTTTAGATGAACAATAAAGTTACGTTTATAAATGAAGTCCGCGGTCAAGCCTCATCAATATAACAACAGCCAATCACAGAGCTGCTGGGAGCTGCAGGCTGAGCTGCTGTGGGGTCAGCGGGGGCTGATGGCTGCCGTAGGATCGGCGCTGTTCTTTCCACTGGAGACCCAATGAATAAAGCCTGAACCTGACTCACACACCACACAAATGTGGAAAACATGGAGCGAAGTCTCAGCCGTCAAACATGACCTGGAACACGTCCCTGTAACGTCACAAACAGCTCTAACGGTGTACCACCAGGACATGTTTGGATCTGGTCTGGAACATGACTCAATTGGAAAACAAAACAAAACAAGGGGGCAAAGACTGGACTTTGAAATTCGAACGCCAGCGCCTTCATTTATCAGACCGTGCGTAGAAATGTTTCTGATCACTGTCTTCTGAACAAAATTTAGTCTTGTGTAAGTACCAAAAAACATGCACATCAGTCAGTATCAGGTGGCAGTAAATCCCACATGCTCTGAAGTACACACTCGTGCACATCACAGTCACTTGCATTCAGAAACGCCATCAGTCAACCAGACATGGTAAGAGAACATCCTCAGCGGAATAACAGAACAAGAGAGCAACGAAAATAAACTTTTGTGAAATGAAGATTGAGGTGTTTGTGTGTGATCACGGCAGAGAGACAACAAAAAGAAAGGCAGCGAGTACCGCCACTAGGTGGCGACACTACTGGTGGACTCGTAGTGCTGAACCCCTCACCATTGGTGGCCAACATTCACTAATAGTGTTTAATTTAGGAACCCCTGATGGACATAATAATAAAAATCTGTAACACTCTGGGGTCCAAGAGTATTTTCTAAATCTGCACAAATAATCACTAAAAATGATGAAATGTTGATATTTTAAAACATCCTGAACAATAAAAGTTAATGATAAGTATGCAGGTGAAGCATAAACAACAGCTGTCTGAAGCCTGCACTCTATTTCAGCCCTCAGCCGTGGGCGTATTGTGATGTCATCGGGAGAACGGGACCTGCTGATTCAAACTCAAATCAATTGCAAACACATCGGACGTCGAGCGATTCTTTTGCAAGTGTGGAGCTTTTTTGTGAAGTCCAGTCTGAAGGTGATTGTGAAGAAGCTGTTGGAGACACAGCCGCATCATTTGGAGCCTTATTTAGATGACAGTGAGGGAGATGAAGCCTTGGAGGAACAGCACAGTGACGACACTGGCAGGCTTCAGAACACAGAATGGTGAATATAAAACATATATGCATAAACTGTGCAAATGATTATACTTAAATTTGTAACATAACTTTTGGGTGAAATAAAAAAGACGGCAGGACTGAGGAGATGGCAGTGTGTTAAAAAGTTGCTTTTGCAAACTCTGTAATCTTACATTTTTCTTTAATCCAAACTTTCTTATTCCAGCAAAATAAAATTTAAGATTATGTGACCCCCTCACACATAGCACGAATGGGGTCTAATGGTGTCTGAATGACGAATTGTCCCACATCCGAAGTGTCAAGGTGCGGAATATTGGGAAGCAGTCTCAGAGCAGTCAACATTTGCGTGGCTGCCTCGAATGTTTCGCACATGTGAAAAACACTTGTGGCCCCATCCAGGTGGGACACCCATCGAATGGCAGTCTATGTGCAGTCTGACCACAATCCCATTGCAATCTGCATATTCGTTCGGCATCATGACAGCAATCTGTTCGCAGTCGGGGGAACCCCAAAATGGATCGGTCACATCAAATCCTGCTGGAATGTCCCGCTTGTGCCACGTACGTGCACCTCCACTGGATCCCGTTCAGGGAGCACAAAGGAAATGTTGACATGCAACGTGTACGTGGCAAGCATCCATCATGTAAAGTGGACGTGGGCATTGCGCAATCAAACCAAAAGCACCGTTTCTTACTGCAAGCCAATGCGTCACTGTGCGTGTCAGAGGGTCATCTTGGCACCCCGTAATACACATATTATGACATGTTTACCATTCGCCCTACTGACGTTTCAAATCCCGCAAAACCTCGGAGAGGTCGCTGCGCTGCGAGATTTCAGTAACATTGAGAACTGCATTGAGACGCTCTGATGACGCTGCACTTTAATCGCTGCACACGGACACCACCATTAACATCGCAACATAAAACTATTTTATATTGTGCCTAAAACTCTTATGAATATATTCTCTGGGTTTATAGACATTGTTATTGCGTTTATTTTATGTAAACATGCGAGAATCACAGGCCGTCTCTCCGTTATTTTCAGTCAGAGCTGCTGTGAGCTACGCTTGCTTCCTGATCATGTCGTTCTGGGGGAAAGTGAAGTTTGCTCTTTAACGTCTTGATTATTGTTTTTTACAACACTCTTTGTTCGAGACGAATATATATATAATACGTCTGAAATTCGGTTTGCGTTTATTAAATTCCACGCATATTAAATGTAACAGACACAGATTATTTGTTATAATTGTTTTAGCAAGTTTTCAGGGTATCATGCATGCAGTCTCTTATTAATGTGATGAAAAGCATAAAAAATACATTGTTGTAGTATAATATTAATTTACAACTGTCATTGTGTTGATTCTCTGTATGTTGTTTGACTGCAGCGACTCTCTGGCACGCAGGGATTATGGGATATGTCAATAGGGCGAATTGAACTCTGGTGGAGAATGACGGTGGAACTGTTTCGCCAGCCCATGACACCATAAATAAACATGTAAACCTACCTCCAGTGCAGCCCCAGGTGCTTGCCACAGTGCAGGGTGGACACCAGCCAGGTGCTGCAGCCTGTGTTTAAGTACCTCTTACACCGGCTGTGCCATGTGCTGACAAATGTCTTGCCACAGGATTAAAAATATCCCATGTCAGGCGCAGTTCTGCAGTGCGCCAGTGGTCCAACCGGACAGCGCAGAGGCCTGCACCTCGACGTTTGGATTTTTTTTCCCCATCCCTGCTGGTTCTGCTTGATTCCTGCTCATTCTTTGCTATGTGTGACGGGGGTCTTAGACTTAATGTCCTAAATTGACTAAAAAAGAAGGTGAGCGGGTTATGATTACAATAATTAGTTTTCACCCAAAAACCAAACACAACCCACCAAAAATTGTGGCAATTACTTACACGATGGCAGGCAAAAATATTGTGGAAATGAGTTTGATGTGTTCTCAGTGTAGAGTGCACTGTCTGCATGTAGCTTTTAATCTTTACTTTTGTGTCACAAACTTCTTTTTGCATCAAACAGGTTTTTTTTTTTTTTTTTTTTTTTTACCCAAAAAGGATCCATCCTCCATTTCTGTACCCACATACTCCATTCAGGGTCTCAGGGGGCAGTGTTCATAGGGCGTGAGGTGGGTTCATGGTGGACAGGATGGCAGTCTGTCACAGGGTCACATACAGACAAATACATTTTACAACTACGACAGTTTAAGGTTCCAGTCCGTCGAACCTGTGTGTCTTTGGATGTGGGAGGAAGCCGGAGCACCCGGAGGTAGGTTTGCCAACTCTATGAAAAATAAATAGGGACACCTCACCGCCAGGGACGACCGGCCGACTGACCATTGCCTTCACCCTTCCCGCGTGTTGTGAAACGATTTTTAACATTTGACTGTGACTTGACCCTGAATTTAGGTAGATGCATACAGCATTGTTAGATATGACACACGTGGAAAACAAATTATTATTAGCAATTATGTTTTAGTGCAAAATAATTTTCACAATCACAATTTCAATATGAGCATTCTGTCTTCTTTAAAAATAAATCTCTGTAGTGCTATTGCTTAACTTAAAATTGTATAAATTAACAAAAAAAAAAAACAATAGAAAATCTGCATCATCCAAAACAATGTAACAGTGCAAAACAATGTAACAGTGCACATTTAGTGTAATAAAAAGTGCAAAAAATAAAGTCTGAAAAGTAAACAATACTGTTGTCGTGCACCTTTTCCACCCAGCCATTTTCCTTTTCTCATTCGCCCCTGTATTTTTGCATTCTTTTTTGTTTTGTTTTTTTTAGGAGGAGGAGTAACGACGTTACAGACATTGCTGTCCGTAGGCATATCTGCAGTGCCAGTGTCGGTGTCTGTATCGATATCAACCATGCTGATTTGTTATTGTTGTCCAGCGACCGTCGTCGGCTCATGACGTCGGTATCTTCTTGCGAGCAGATGTCCCTCGACCAATGAGATAAGAGTGATTCTGTATTGTCAACTCGTGTCTGTCAGCTCATTGGTGAAAAGCAGGAGAGAGGCTGGGATCAAATTTACCGTAAGTTTCCATATAAAGCGCCAGTCAATTCCATTGACATTTTACAGACTTTTTGATTCTCACAGAAATACGGGACAACTGCGTCCCGTTTCAGGTCAACACGGAACGCACACTTTTATTTCAAAATAAGGGACGATTCCGTTTTTCAAGGGACGGTTGGCAACCCTACCCGGAGGGAACCAGTGGTAGGCACAGCTAACCAAAAAGTTAGCTTCGATAACAGATAATCAGCTAACTGAAAAGTTATCTTTTATAAAGCTAAAATGATAAACCACCCAAAAATGTAAAGGAAGCTAATTGATAACTATTGCCTCCAATACACTTGCAATTACTAACAAGCTGATTTTGAGGTTTAACACCACGCTCGCTTCTGGTAGCATCAAAGGGGACCACAAACCCCGAGTCAGCACTTCTGTCTTTGAGCATCCTGCCCTCTGCTGGAAGCTCTTGTTTACTACATAGCTTACAGCAGTGAAGCAGTTGAGAGGAGCAGCAAACATCAACTTTCTGCTCAATAGCAGTGTTGCCGTGAGGCAGAGGTCTTGGTAAAGCAGTGCTGACTTATGGTTTTAATTTATAAATAGAATTAATACCGATAGAATAACTCCATTAATGTCAATTCTGTCATTTGTACAAAGTTAAAATATAACATATCTTTTAATTTTAAATAATACACTAATTATGACGTTTTGTAACAAACACAGACAGATGCCAAAGGGATAATGGGTAAAATGTGCCTCCACTAACACTGATTGGTTGACTCATTCATTCTATGTAAAAACCAACACGTTAATCTAAGGCGTGTGTTGGCGTTTACATATACATGTGCTTTTGGAAAATATGTCTTTTTTTAATTGTAAAAAAAAAAAGCCATTTGCAAAGCCAAAAGTCAACTTGTGATAGACCGGGGTCAAAATAAATAAAACACTTCCATCTCCTGGCGTCCAGACGCTCAGACCGTGAAAACTTGCTGAAACAAAATTCCAGATAATCCGTGTCTGCTACGTTTAAGATGCGTGGAATTTAATAAACGCAAACTGAATTTCAGACATCCTATATATACGAGGTCCGTCCATAAATTATAAGTCCTTTTTATTTTTTTCAAAAACTATATGGATTTCATTCATATGTTTTTACGTCAGACATGCTTGAACCCTCGTGCGCATGCGTGAGTTTTTCCACGCCTGTCGGTGACGTCATTCGTCTGTGAGCACTCCTTGTGGGAGGAGTCGTCCAGCCCCTTGTCGGAATTCCTTTGTCTGAGAAGTTGCTGAGAGACTGGCGCTTGATCAAAATTTTTTCTAAACCTGTGAGACACATCGAAGTGGACATGGTTCGAAAAATTAAGGTGGTTTTCGGTAAAAATTTTAACAGCTGATGAGAGATTTTGAGGTGATACTGTCGCTTTAAGGACTTCCCACGGTGCGAGACGTCGCGCAACACTCTCAGGCGCCGTCGTCAGCCTGTTTCAAGCTTAAAACCTCCACATTTCAGGCTCTATTGATCCAGGACGTCGTGAGAGAACAGAGAAGTTTCAGAAGAAGTCAGTTTCAGCATTTTATCCGGATATTCCACTGTTAAAGGAGATTTTTTAATGAAAGACGTGCAGACGGGTCCGCGCGTCGGGATGCAGCCGGCGCGGGGCAGCGGCACAGGAAAAACACCTCCGTGTTGATAACCATTTGTAAAATCCAGGCGGCTTTTGATGGCTTTCAGTGGAGTGAGTATATGAGAAATTATTTAACAGCTGGACATGTTCCAACTTGTCCTTAAGGCTTCCAACAGAAGTGTTTTTCCTGTGGCGGAGCGTCATTAAAAAAAATCTTTAACAGTGGAATATCCGGATAAAATGCTGAAACCGACTTCTTCTGAAACTTCTCTGTTCTCTCACGACGTCCTGGATCAATAGAGCCTGAAATGTGGAGGTTTTAAGCTTGAAACAGGCTGACGACGGCGCCTGAGAGCGTTGCGCGACGTCTCGCACCGTGGGAAGTCCTTAAAGCAACAGTATCACCTCAAAATCTCTCATCAGCTGTTAAACTTTTTACCAAAAACCAGCTTAATTTTTCGAACCATGTCCACTTCAATGTGTCTCACAGGTTTAGAAAAAATTTTGATCAAACAAAGCGCCAGTCTCTCAGCAACTTCTCAGACAAAGGAATTCCGACGAGGGGCTGGACGACTCCTCCCACAAGGAGTGCTCACAGGTGAATGACGTCACCGACAGGCGTGGAAAAACTCACGCATGCGCACGAGGGTTCAAGCATGTCTGACGTAAAAACATATGAATGAAATCCATATAGTTTTTGAAAAAAATAAAAGGACCTATACTTTATGGACAGCCCTCGTATATATATATATATATATATATATATATATATATATATATATTACTGGAACAAAGATGACAGACAGTGGTTGACATAAGCAGGATGTTAAAGAGCATACAGGAAGCAATCACAATGATTCAATTGAAAATAATGGAGAAGCAACCTGAGCTTCTTCTGGTATTTTACATAAAACAAACAATAACAATGTCTACAAACCCAGAGAATATATTCACGATAGTTTTAGGCACAATATACAAAGGGTTTAATGGTATTGTCTGTGTGGAGCCTGATCAGAACATCTCAAATGCATTTCATCTGTTGTGAATGTACTGAGGTTACCCATAATGCACCTCAACACAGCATGTCCACACTAAAACCTTCAACATTAGTGCATTACTTTAAAACTAAAACATATATGTGATATTTTCACTTCATAAAACTTCAGACGTGACATTAATTTAATAACTTGTCCGAAATTCGTTTGGTTAAAATTTTAACCATAAGTTAAACTGTATGCCTCTGGATGACTTGGGTGATATTGCCAGCACATCAGTATGGGGTCAAAAGAAATTTTTTTTGGTGACCAGTTTTGTTTTGCCTGCAAAGGATGGAGCAGTTTATCTTGGAACCAGCTCATCTCTGTTTGCAGAAGATAGAACTGTACATCTACTGCAAAACATTTAACAGGTAGGTGTTGAAATATTTGATTTCAGATTTTATAATTGTAACTGTTAGGTTTTGCTCACCGCGCCTGCAAAATATGTTAGTGGTCTAAAATTTATTGGACCAAAATTTATCAGAAGATAATTACTCCACTGATGGTTTTCAAAGTTATCTGAAAAGCTAATCCGATAATGAAAACATTAGCTTTGATAATTAGTGGTTAGCGGAACTGTGCCCACCACTGGAGGGAACCCACACAGACATGGAGAGAACATGCAAACTCCAGACAGAAACGCCAATGGGAATCGATCCCCGACCTTCTCGTTGTGAGGCAGCGATGCTAACCACTAAGTCACCATGCTGCCCTGAAAATGATAAATAAAACTTATTTCATCTGGCTACTGTTTTCATGCTAACAATAAAAATCCTTTATTTCTCTGTAGATCTGGACCACTAGAGGTCCACAAGAGTTCCAGACACCCACTAGGTGAGACAGACGGACGGTGCGAACCCAATCAGATGCACCAATAAAAAATAAAAAGCTTGAGGTGTCACAATTATACTGCTTGGCATGTGTGGGTAACCATTTTGAAGGGTCCAAAAGTAACTGGGCATTAAAAAAAGAGAGATAACACTGCTGTTTGGCAAAGCAGAAGCTTTATTACAACCACCACAAACAGAGTAAAAAACTTAAATCGGAATCCTTCAGTACTGCTCCAATGTGGAATCAAAGTATTAAAAAATCCAGAACCACGTTCTGGACACCCATTCACAGCTGTCAAACACAAAAAGGAAAAAAAAATGAAGGAAAATAAGCAGCAGAAGATGAGGAATGTTGGTTTCCCTGAAAGCAGACCTTCCACGTCTTCCACGGAGATGCAACGGAGTCAGATTTAAAAGGTTTAAAAGGGTTAAAAAGTTCTTCTGTGAAGACATCACTTCACGAAGTCTTTAGAGGACATCCAGAAATGCCGCCGCCTCCTCTGGACCCAAGCTCATTTGAAATGGAGAGACGCAAAGTGGAAAAGTGTGCTGTGGTCTGATGAGTCGACATTTCAAATTGTTTTTGGAAATCATGGACGTCGTGTCCTTCAGACAAAGAGGAAAACGACCATCCAGATTGTTATCAGCGCAAAGTTCAGAAGCCAGCATCTGTGATGGTATGGGGGTGTGTAAGTTGCCCATGGCATGGGCAACTTACATATCTGTGATGGCACCATCAATGCTGAAAGGTACATCCAGGTTTTGGAACAACACATGCTGCCATCCAACCAACGTCTTTTTCAGGGACGTCCCTGCTTATTTCAGCAAGACAATGCCAAGCCACATTCTGCACGTTACAACAGCATGGCTTCGTAGTAAAAGAGTGCGGGTACTAGACTGGCCTGCCTGCAGTCCAGACCTGTTGCCCATTGAAAATGTGTGGCGCATTATGAAGCACAAAATATGACAACAGAAACCCCGGACTGTTGAACAACTGAAGTCGTACATCAAGCAAGAAAGGGAAAGAATTCCACATACAAACCTTCAACAATTAGTGTCCTCAGTTCCCAAACAACCAACTTTGTGAATAAACAGTAAAGAATATATCAACAATGGTTGTGAGCGTGCATACAGTTTGTTTTCAGCAGCGATCCAAAATGGCGACGTAAGTGACGTAGGCCTGACCGTACCTATAAAAGGATTTTCCGTGGTCATTTTCAAAATCAGGAGCTTTATGTGGATTCATGTCCGTCTGTGAATTAGGCCCCCTTCACTCCCCACTTGTAAAGTTTGTTTTAAAACCTATTTTCTACTTGGCTTTCAGCCCCAGTGTGACTTTATTTGATTTTATTTCTTATTAATTTATTTAAATGTATGTTTTAATATATGTTATAATGTACAGAACTTTGTATCGGTGGTGGTTGTGTTAAAGTGCTTTATGTTACGCTTGTCTTAAAGAAGAGGCAATCTGACATCTGCGTACTTCCGCACTCTTTCTCATTGAATCCTTTTATACTTACTCATGAACCTTCCACTCCTTTTCCAATTACGACCTAGCACCCCTTGTGGCACCAAAGTGCTACTACTTCTACTAAATAACTTGCCAATTAACTGATAGTGTGTACATTCAAAGCAAATTAACATTAGCAGCTCATTAAATATAACAAAAATGTTTTATGGGAGGGTCCCCCAAATTATTTACCCTCTGCTACTCTTTCCCTTCAAAAATGTAATGTCGACCCACATTATAAAACAACTTCTCAAGAACACTTAATTTTCAACAGTCCACACTTGGTCCCCAAGCATTACATATAAGTAGGTTAGCGCTACGTAGGAGTCAGAGTCCATAAAGATGCAAAACTAGTAACAGTAGAGTCCATAGTAGAGCATGTATCTCCTGTTCCATGCAATACATCTCCTTTGTGCACGATGACCGTCAACTGCTCCATCCACCATAGTGAGTATCTGCATCTTTGCTAAGTGTAAGGTACTGTTCATAGTCATAACCTACCCGATTAACCAATATCGGGTCATTATCAGCAGTATGCGGCACCTTTGCCTGCATTACCACTGAAATCTTTCCTGTTTTTCCATTTTAATAAACTCTTTAGTCACTTTAATAATAACTTTAAAACAACTTTAAAACTACTAATTTACTTATACAAATCTATCATTTATGAACCATAACCTTTTCTAGTTGTTACACATATTTTACCTATCCCCTACACATGTGAGGTACTAGGTTGAGCTAACTTATCAGTTATATGTAAACTTTGGGCACCCCTGGTAATTTTCATGATTTTCCTTTGGAAATCATTGGTTGTCTGTGTCATGGTTCTGTCCTGTTTGGGTTCCGGTCTTATTCGTCCCCTTTTCTTTTCCTTCAGTTTAGCCTGGCCTTGACTTTATTGTTTTATTTTTTGCCGTTTGATTATTTTCATTCTTGTTTGGTTCTGATTATTCATTTTCATGCATTATTCTGTGTCCCTGGTGTTGTTTTTTTATTGTATTCTTGGTTCTCTCATGTATTGCATTTTAGGTTTAGTCATTTATTGCTTTTCTTTCTGTATGCTTGGGTCACTAGTTTCATTCTTAGTTATCTTTTATTTTTAGTCATGTATGTATTTGTTTAGCTTTTCACATTCTTTACATTATGCTTTAGTCTCAGTTCTTGCTTATTATCTTTAGTGTTTCATATCTGATAAGGTTCTGTTTGTGATTTATTGCATTCTCTGTTTTAGTTATTTTGTATTGTCTTCTTATTATCGGTCTATTTATTTATTTTATACATTATTCTGTGTGAGTTCTGTTGCTGCTTAGTTTATTATTGATCTCCTAGTTTCCCACTTTTTGGATTAGTCCATTATATAGTTTGTTCTGTCTGAGTTATTTTCATTAGTTACTTCATCCAAACCATCAACATGTTTATTAGACCCCATTCCTGCCAGGCTGCTCAAGGAAGTCCTACCATTATTTAATGCTTCGATCTTAAATATGATCAATCTATCTTTGTTAGTTGGCTATGTACCACAGGCCTTTAAGGTGGCAGTAATTAAACCATTACTTAAAAAGCCATCACTTGACCCCTATCTTAGCTAATTATAGGCCAATCTCCAACCTTCCTTTTCTCTCAAAAATTCTTGAGAGGGTAGTTGTAAAACACTAACTGATCACCTGCAGAGGAATGGTCTATTTGAAGAGTTTCAGTCAGGTTTTAGAATTCATCATAGTACAGAAACAGCATTAGTGAAGGTTACAAATGATCTTCTATGGCTTCGGACAGTGGACTTATCTCTGTGCTTGTTCTGTTGGACCTCAGTGCTGCTTTTGATACTGTTGACCATAAAATTTTATTACAGAGATTAGAGCATGCCATAGGTATTAAAGGCACTGCGCTGCGGTGGTTTGAATCATATTTGTCTAATAGATTACAGTTTGTTCATGTAAATGGGGAATCTTCTTCACAGACTAAAGTTAATTATGGAGTTCCACAAGGTTCTGTGCTAGGACCAATTTTATTCACTTTATACATGCTTCCCTTAGGCAGTATTATTAGACGGTATTGCTTAAATTTTCATTGTTACGCAGATGATACCCAGCTTTATCTATCCATGAAGCCAGAGGATACACACCAATTAGCTAAACTGCAGGATTGTCTTACGACATAAAGACATGGATGACCTCTAATTTCCTGCTTTTAAACTCAGATAAAACTGAAGTTATTGTACTTGGCCCCACAAATCTTAGAAGCATGGTGTCTAACCAGATCGTTACTCTGGATGGCATTTCCCTGATCTCTAGTAATACTGTGAGAAATCTTGGAGTCATTTTTGATCAGGATATGTCATTCAAAGCGCATATTAAACAAATATGTAGGACTGCCTTTTTGCATTTACGCAATATCTCTAAAATCAGAAAGGTCTTGTCTCAGAGTGATGCTGAAAAACTAATTCATGCATTTATTTCCTCTAGGCTGGATTATTGTAATTCATTATTATCAGGTTGTCCTAAAAGTTCCTTAAAAAGCCTTCAGTTGGTTCAGAATGCTGCAGCTAGAGTACTGACGGGGACTAGCAGGAGAGAGCATATCTCACCCGTGTTGGCCTCTCTTCATTGGCTTCCTGTTAATTCTAGAATAGAATTTAAAATTCTTCTTCTTACTTATAAGGTTTTGAATAATCAGGTCCCATCTTATCTAGGGACCTCGTAGTACCATATTACCCCATTAGAGCGCTTCGCTCTCAGACTGCGGGCTTACTTGTAGTTCCTAGGGTTTGTAAGAGTAGAATGGGAGGCAGAGCCTTCAGCTTTCAGGCTCCTCTCCTGTGGAACCAGCTCCCAATTCAGATCAGGGAGACAGATACCCTCTCTACTTTTAAGATTAGGCTTAAAACTTTCCTTTTCGCTAAGGCTTATAGTTAGGGCTGGATCGGGTGACCCTGGACCATCCCTTGGTTATGTTGCTTTAGACGTAGACTGTGGGGGGGTTCCCATGATGCACTGTTTCTTTCTCTTTTTGCTCCATATGCATCACTCTGCATTTAATCATTAGTGATCGATCTCTGCCCCCCTTCTCGGCATGTCTTTTTCCTGGTTCTTTCCCTCAGCCCCAACCAGTCTCAGCAGAAGACTGCCCCTCCCTGAGCCTGGTTCTGCTGGAGGTTTCTTCCTGTTAAAAGGGAGTTTTTCCTTCCCACTGTGGCCAAGTGCTTGCTCATAGGGGGTCGTTTTGACCGTTGGGTTTTTCATAATTATTGTATGGCCTTGCCTTACAATATGGAGCGCCTTGGGGCAACTGTTTGTTGTGATTTGGCGCTATATAAGAAAAAAGTTGATTGATTGATTGATTGATTTCCTAGTTGCTTTCCCCTTTTGTTTTGCTCACATTAATTATTGTCTGCCTTAAGCATGTCACTTAGTTCTCTTGGTTCTGTCTGCATTGCGTTTTCTTCCCTCACTCTCTTGCACCTGTTTCTCATCTGTCAGCCACGCCCCCCTTTCCAGATCTTTTGTCCTCACGTGCGTCTTGTTTTACTGTCATCGCCTTCCTTATTTAAACTGTATCTGATCACTCCCTCATTGCTCGTTTGTTGATGATTATCAACCAGCACCTTGTCTCTGTCCTGTTTATGCCATGCCGTGCTTTGACTCTGCTCTGTTTTCGGGATCCTGCCTTTAGCCTCAGTTCTAAAAATCCAGTTTGCTTGTGTACTGACCCGCTTGTTTTTTGACTACATCTTCTGTCACCCCTGCCTGGTACTTTTGCTCTGTGGACTGCCTTCCTGTTTACTGAACCCTTGCTTGTATTAAAGACCATCCTTTTACTCATACCTCCTGTTTGTGAGCCTGCATTTGTGTCCAGCCTCTGTCTGTGCCTCGCCTTCACTCAGCCTGACAGTCTGGATCAGAAATTTCAGTTAAATATATCATATAGTAGACAAACACACTGATACTTGAGAAGTGAAATGAAGTTTCTAGTATTTACAGAAAGTGTACAATAATTATTTTAACTAAATTATGCAAGTGCATAAATTTGGGCACCCTTGTCATTTTATTGATTTGAATACATTTAGCACTAATTATTGGAACACAAAATTGGTTTGTAAGCTTGACCCTTGACCTCCTTACACAGGTGAATCCAATCATGAAAAAGGGTATTTAAGGTGACCAGTTGCAAATGTTTCCCCTCCTTGCATCTCTTCTAATGAGTGGCAACATGGGAGCCTCTAAACAACTCTCTAATGACCTAAAAACAAAGATTGTTCAACATCATGGTTGGGGGAAGTATACAAAAAGCTATCTCCAAGATTTCAGCTGTCAGTTTCCACTGTGAGGAACATAATGAGGAAATGGAAGATCACAGGCACAGCACTAGTTAAGGCCCGAAGTGGCAGGCCAAGAAAATCTCAGATAAGCTGAAGTGAAGGATGGTGACAACAGTCATAGTCAACCCACAGACCTGCTCCAAAGACCTACAACATGATCTTGCTGCAGATAGTGTCTCTGTGCATCGTTCAGCTATACAGCGCACTTTGCACAAGGAGATGCCGTAATGCAGAGGAAGCCTTTTCTGCATACACGCCACAAACAGAGTTGCTTGAGGTATGCTAAAGCACATTTGGACCCAGCCCCATTTTGGAATAAGGTGCTGTGGACTGATGAAACTAAAATGTAATTATTTGGACATAACAAGGGACAGTATGCATGGCTGAATAAGAACACAGCATTCCAAGAAAAACACTTGCTACCTACAGTAAAATTTGGAGGTGGTTCCATCATGTTTTGTGGCTGTGTGGCCAGTGCAGGTACTGGGAATCTTGTTAAAGCTGAGTATCACATGGATTCCAGTCAATATCAGCAGATTCTTGAGAACAATGTTCATGAATCAGTGACAAAGTTGAAGTTGCACTGGGGCTGGATTTTTCAACAAGACAACAAACCAAAACACTCCTCAAAATTTACTAGGGCATTCAAGGAGAGGAACAAGTACAACATTCTGGAATGGCCATCTCAGCCCCCAGACCTGATATTATTGAAAATCTATGGTGTGATTTTAAGTGGGCTGTCCATGCTCGGAAACCAACAAACTTGAGATGTTTTGTAAAGAATAATGGTCCAAAATACCTTCAACCAGAATCCAGACTCTCATTGGAAGCTATAGGAAGCGTTTAGAGGATGTTATTTCTGTAAAAGGAGGATCTACTAAATATTGATGTATTTTTTTTTCTTTGAGGTGCCAAAATTTATATGCATCTGCCTAATTTTGTTTAAAGAATTATTGCACACTTTCTGTAAATCCTATAACTTAATTTCACTTCTCAAATATCACTGTGTTTGTCTGCTGTATGATATATGTAACTGAAATTGCTGATCCAAACAACCAATGATTTATAAAGGAAAATCATGGAAATCATCAGGGGTGCCCAAATTTTTACATACAACTGTAAGTCACTATCACTCTCCATTTCCTCGTTCTCAAAGGACACTTTGTTAAGGGCCCCTTCACACATAGTATAAATAACTACAACGTAGGGCAGCTGACGGCGAAGCAGCTTGTATAAGCGAACCACAAAAACAGCATGCCGATGGGCAGGCGTGCATGATCCCAGTGCAACGGTTCACACATGCAACGGTGTCTGTCGAGCAGGAACACAGTGCAAGCAGCTGCATCACGTCATGCCACTGATGTGGAGAACAATAAATAAAACCAGTTGTATAATTAGTGAATATCACTGGGTTGATATAAATAATACATAAAAGGGGAGGCAATACAGAACCCCGCAGTTAAATAACCCTGGTTTAAATAAAATGTCACTCATGGGATTCAAACCTGTAAACTCTGATTACCAGATGGAAATTTTACCACTGCACTAAAATGGTAAATGGTAAATGGACTGCATTTATATAGCGCTTTTCCATCTGCATCAGATGCTCAAAGCGCTTTACAATTATGCCTCACATTCACCCTGATGTCAGGGTGCTGCCATACAAGGCGCTCACTACACACCGGGAGCGATAGGGGATTAAAGACCTTGCCCAAGGGCTCTTAGTGATTTTCCAGTCAGGCGGGGATTTGAACCCAGGATCTTCTGGTCTCAAGCGCAACACCTTAACCACGAGACCATCACCTCCCCCACCTCCTGCACTGGCCTGTAATCAGTGTGGAAAAATGCCTGAAATCAAGAAAGACATGGATGAGGTGTGCTGTCTGGCCGCTGCAGCCCAGCGCAAACGAGAAAGATGTTTTATATATTTCCACGAGGACAGAAGGCAGAGACACGTGCCTCATGAAGGAATGTTATACTTGTAAGTTCGTGTCCTTCCAACACGGAACATGTTCTCAGGCTGGGACGGGAGTGGACACCCCCCCCACCCCGTCCATTCAGCACCCCAGATAAAGTCTTCTATCCCTCAGTAGATGATGCTCCATGAGTTTCCTTCCCTGAATGTGACACTGTTATACAGCTCAGTGCGTTTGAACAGGGCAATGTTTGTGTGCAGCCAGCTTCCCTTTGCACTGTAAAGCCCCCAGTTCGACTCATCTGTGAGATGAATGAGCAGGTTGTCAATGACTCTGCATCGACAGTTGATTCTTTGGTTTCTTTTGTGAGAAACATGTTTTCTGGGTAGATTGCTGATGTTTCTGAGATTCATGTGTTACTGATTGCTTGTTTTGCAGAGAGTCTTGTACAGACCATTGCCTATGAGTAGAAAGGTGTATCTTTTGTGTCTATGTTGGTGAGGGGACTGGCCACTCCCTTGCTAATTGGTTCCTTTCTGGGAAGTTTGTTACTGACTTAAGTTATGCTCTTATGATCAAACACCTGGAGTTGGGATGTGGTGGTTTTTTTTTTCTTCTTCTCTTTCACCCCATTTAAAAAAGAGCAACTGTACAAACTGTTTACTGTTTCCAAATGATCCCACAATCATTTGTAGAAAGTTTTTTTTGTTTGTTTGTTTGTTTAATTCAGATTTCATTTTTGAAAGACCTGGTTTGGCAAATCAGGTTCAGGCAGCTGTTGTTCAAACATTGTTTTTTATATTTAGATTTAATTTATTCTGTTAAAGAAAAGTTATGCAATCCCACTTAAAAATGTTGGAAAAGCAAAACTGTCAATACAACATAAAAACTAAGCTACTGTGTGCAAATTTACATTCACAGTCGGTGTCAGTGTTAAATTGTGAGATACAGTCCTCTTCCTCACTGGATTAAAAGGTACTGTGTCATTTCTGAAGCTGAGAGCAAATGCTATATCCATGATGAAATATTGATGTGTTTTTAACCTTTTTAGCATTATTTCTAACCTTTTCAAGATACTTTATTTTATTAACTTTGACAGAAACATGCAGAAAAGTTTGATATTAAATATTACAACACAAGTCATTTTTGTCAATTATTCTTACTTTCAATAAATCTAAAACCACTCCAAATTGGTAAAATAGGCCTTGCCAGTAACATTTAATGTGGCGCTTTTTGATGAGCTATAGGGTTTTATACCTCTAAAATAACACATCAGCCAGGGAACGACACCCAGATTGTCTTCAAATATGAGTAAATTAAGGACTTTTTGGGGCGGGTTCTTGTCTCATTTTGGAAATGAGGAAATGCTTGTGTCCTGAAAACAGTTCATGTTTTCAGAGTGAGTGTGCCATATACTGTTCAAGGAAGAAACTTCAGTCACTGACCGAACAATAAGTGTACCAAAATATCAAATCTAGGCTTGCATCTTAGATGTACCTTCTGGCAAATTGTAGCTCTAGTTTTGAGATCCACACAATAAATGTTCTCAAAATTTAAAATAATTTCTTCCAAGTCTTGAACTTGTGCCCTGATGTAGTTGATACAAGCAAAATAACTCAGAAACTGTTTGTTACAAAAGCCAAGCAATATTGTTGGTCATGTTCAAGCAAAATAAAACTGTGAAGTAATAATGGTTGTGTTTTAATGCTTTCAAAATAGGTATCGGATCAGTACTGGCAAGACTAATCATTTAAAATATCAAATGGGAGACGAACGTACGCCAGCTTTTTGTGTATAAGCACTGTACATGAGGCCCCAGCTGAGTGCAGATCCAGACTTTGAACATGTTCCCCTGTCTGTGCAACAAAGCGCAACTATTGCCACCTCTGCCAAACAAAGGTCCAAGTTATGACTTCCCTTTAGGTGTTTGTGATGTAATATAGTGAGAATATCACCTTAAGAACATTTGTCTGAAACCTGTTTCATTGAAACCATCTTCATCTCTTCTAGTCTTTAGTGGAACAGTTTGAGGACACTCTGGCTGACGCAGCCCAGGAGGACAACTTTGACTACGAAGAGTCTGACCACAACCAGGAATGGAGCATGAACCATGATGCCAAGCAGGAGCCTTTGGATCCAGAGCGATCTCAAACCAGGGCCACAGCAGAACTGCGAGTCAGAAGATCCTGCTGCAGGATCTGCTGATGGCTGCAAAAAAGCGAGCTTCTGGCTGCTTTGGAGCCCGAATGGACCGAATAGGAAATACAAGTGGTCTTGGATGCAACAGCGGAAGAGGTAAGACTGCAGCTGAGACCAGAAGATGATGAAGCATACTGGAGTAAAATTGTAAGAAGTTGTGGTGTAGTTCCATATGGACAGCAAACACATAAACCATGAATTAACTGCAAAATTTACAAGACTGTATTTTGTTTTTGTTTTTTTGTTTTTCAAATGATAACTGCGTTAATTTTGTTGTGATAACACTGAGAACTGGAGTCGACTCAATTAGACTGTGAAGCAGTTGTAAAAGTAAATGCTTTATATTAATAGTGATGATAATGTGGTAATGCTGTGATGGACACCAGCGGCCTCATGTACAAAGACTTGCGTGGACTTTCTACTAAAACTTGGCGTCCGCCAAAACGCTGAATCTGGCGTAAACACAAGTATATTGAGATGCATGAAAGTGTGCGTAGGCATGAATCCACACATGTTGTGTTTGTACATCCCACTGAATATGGAGCTGAGTGTGGAATCAAACTCCTCCCTGACCACGCCCTATTTAAATGTGCAATTTCATGTAAATAGACCAGGGGTGGCCAAGTTCGGTCCTTGAGAGCCACCTTCCTGACACTCTTAGTTGTCTCCCTGCTCCAACACACCTGAGTCCAATGAAAGACTCGTTAGCAGACTTTTAATGAGCCTTTCATTGGATTAAGGTGTGTTGGAGCAGGGAGACAACTAAGAGTGTCAGGAAGGTGGCTCTCAAGGACCGAACTTGGCCACCCCTGAAATAGGCCCTTTGAGCAGGGTTTCCCACGACGTCGCATCAGACAACATCCATCCATCCATTTTCTTCCGCTTTATCCGGAGTCGGGTCGGGGGGCAGCAGCTCAATCAAAGCCGCCCAGACCTCCCGATCCACACACACCTCCCCCAGCTCCTCCGGGGAACCCCAAGGCATTCCCAAGCCAGCCGAGAGATGTAGTCCCTCCAGCGTGTCCTGGGTCTTCCCCGGGGCCTCCTCCCAATGGGACGTGCCCGGAACACCTCTCCAGCGAGGCGTCCAGGGGGCATCCGGAAAAGATGCCCGAGCCACCTCAACTGACTCCTTTCGATGTGGAGGAGCACGGCTCGACTCCGAGCTCCTCCCGAGTGACCGAGCTCCTCACCCTATCTCTAAGGGAAGCGCCAAGCCACCCTGTGGAGGAAACTCATCTCGGCCGCTTGTACTTGCGATCTCGTTCTTTCAGTCGTGAGCCAAATCTCATGACCATAGGTGAGGATCAGAACGTAGATCGATCGGTAAATCGAGAGCTTTGCCTCCTACTCAGCTCTCTCTTCACCACAACGGTCCGATACAGCGACCGCATCACTGCAGTCGCTTGCAGCGATCCGGTCTATCGATCTCACGCTCCATCCGTCCCTCACTCGTGAACAAGACCCCGAGATACTTAAACTCCTCCACTTGAGGCAAGGACACTCCACTGACTTGAAGAGGCCAAAGCACCTTTTTTCCGGTCGAGAACCATGGCCTCTGATCTGGAGGTGCTGATTCTCATCCCGGACGCTTCACACTCAGCTGCAAACAGCCCCAGTGCACGCTGAAGGTCCTGATTTGACGAAGCCAACAGAACCACATCGTCCGCAAACAGCAGAGACAAGATTTTGGGTTCCCAAACCAGACCCCCCTCTAACACCCTGGCTGCACCTAGAAACACATGTGGAACTGGTTGGGCGAACTCCCATGAACCCTCGAGCACCCGATGGAGCGTTGTAGAGCTGGTCCAGTGTGCCGCGACCAGGACGAAAACCACACTGCTCTTCCTGAATCCGAGGTTCAACCATTGGTCGAATTCTCCTCTCCAGTACTCTGGAATAGACCTTACGGTGAGGCTGAGGAGTGTGATCCCCCTATAGTTGGAACACACCCTCGGTCCCCTTCTTAAACAGAGGGACCACCACCCCGGTTTGCCAATCCAGAGGCACTGTCCCCGATCGCCATGCGATGTTGCAGAGGCGTGTCAGCCAAGACAGTCCCACAACATTCCAGACACTTAAGGTACTCAGGACGGATTTCATCCACCCCAGGAGCCTTGCCACCAAGGAGCTTTCTAACCACCTTGGTGACTTCGGCCTGCATAATGGATGAGTCTGCCTCTGAGTCCCCAGTCTCTGCTTCCTCTTCAGAAGACGTGACGATGGGATTGAGGAGATCCTCGAGGTATTCCTTCCACTGCCCGACAACATCCCCAGTCAGGGTCAACAGCTCCTGCTGCTTCCGCCTCCTGAAGCGCAGGACGGTTTGCCAGAATCTCTTCGAGGCTGACCGATAGTCCTCCTCCATGGACTCCCCGAACTCCTCCCAGACCCCGAGTTTTTGCCTCTGCGACCGCACGGGCTGCGGCACACTTGGCCTGCCAGTACCTGTCAGCTGCCTCCGGGGACCCACCTACCAACAAAGATAAGTAGGACTCCTCCTTCAGCTTGACGGCATCCCTTACTTCCGGCGTCCACCACCGGGTTTGGGGATTGCTGCCGCAACAGGCACCAGAGACCTTGTGACCACAGCTACGAGCGGCCACATCAACAATGGAGGTGGAGAACATGGTCCACTCAGGACTCCATGTCTCCAACCTCCCCCGAGATCTGGGAGAAGCTCTCCCGGAGGTGGGAGTTGAAGACCTCGCTGACAGAGGGTCCGCCAGTCGTTCCCAGCAGACCCTCACAATACGTTTGGGCCTGCCAGGTCTGACCGGCTTCCTCCACTCCCAGCGGATCCAACTCACCACCAGGTGGTGATCGGTCGACAGCTCTGCCCCTCTCTTCACTCGAATGTCCGAGACACGTGGCCGAAGGTCAGATGATACAACTACAAAGTCGATCATCAACCTCCGGCTCAGGGTGTCCTGGTGCCAAGTGCACTTATGGACACCCTTGTGCTCGAACATGGTGTTTGTGATGGACAAACTGTGACTAGCACAGACGTCCAACAACTGAACACCACTCGGGTTCAGATCGGGGAGGCCGTGCTTCCCGATCACCCCCCTCCAGGTCTCACTGTCACCACCACGTGGGCATTGAAATCCCCCAGGAGAACAATGGAGTCCCCAGTCAGAGCGCTATCTAGTACCCCTCCCAGGGACTCCAAGAAGGTTGGGTACTCTGCACTGCCGCTTGGCCGGTAGGCCGAGACAACGGTGAGAGACCTGTCCCCGACCCGAAGGCGTAGGGACGCGACCCTCTCGTTCACTGCAGTAAACTCCAACACATGGCGACTGAGCTGGGGAGCAATAAGCAATGCGACCCCAGCTCTCCACCTCTCCCCGTGGGCAACGCCAGAAAATGAAGCATCCAGCCCCTCTCCAGGAGTTGGGTACCAGAGCCCAAGCTGTGAGTGGAGGTGAGCCGACTATCTCTAGTCGGTATCTCTCAACCTCCCGCACAAGCTCAGGCTCCTTCCCCCCCAGTGAGGTGACATTCCACGTCCCAACAGCCAGGGGCTGTGAGCACGGACTGGGCCGCCGGGCCACCCGCCCTCGACCGCCACCCAATCCTCTCTGCACCCGACCCCCATGGCCCCCTCTGCAGGTGGTGAATGCGTGCGAGCCCCAACCCCAGGCCTGGCTCCAGGGTGGGGCCCCGGCTACGTCATACCGGGTGATGTCTCGGTCCTTGATTTTTTACTGGTCATGGAGGTTCTGAACATCAGACAACATGAACACAGAAAAGAAATGATACTACAGATGACTGCAAAAGACGTGGAGACACGCAGGGACAGTTTATTCAGTATTCTGTTAAACCGATTAATTATGAAACTGGAAAAATGTGAAAACTACGAACAGAACAGCGCACACACACTGACACTAAAAAGGTGAGGTGCGCCTCCACTGACCATTCACAATTTACACACGCGTTTATTGACAAATATGGCGCACAGGAAGCCTATTAAGAAGCTCTGCAGTTCCCCATCAAGCAAATGTGTTTTTTTGTTCAGAACAATTGCATGAATAAACTATTTAAACACAAGACCCCCCCCCCCCCCCCCCCATTGCAGACTGTGCAGCCTCCACATATGATTTGATTTGAACATTGATGGAATGAAAATTTTTCCTATTAACAGAAACAAATTCATCATGTGGTGGCGCCTTCATATCAGTGTGTGTTCAGTTAGTAATAGCTTTGATTACATTCGGGAAACCGGTGTCGCAGACCAAACGGTCCAAACCCCCTAAAAATCGGTCCATCTTTTGCATCTGCGCATCATGCGTCATTTCAGATCACAGCAGCACGTCTGAGACAGAGTCTCTTTAACCAAAGCGATCAAATGGATTAATGGGATTATTAATCATCAGATGATAAAGGAAAAACCTCTTAAATCATTCAAAGGTCAGTTTTAAGCAGAAACGAGGCCGTTTTAAGCAGAAACTCAAAATTCCATGTCGCTTTGAAATGTCCAATGCTCAGTCAATGCAGCAGCTAGCAGCTCATTTAACCGCGGTGCGCTGATCATTTCCGCCGCCTTTTATGATGAAATAATGCTGAATTTATGTGGAAATGATTATTGTACAAAAGCTTCAGATATCTGTCACTGAGATAAATGATAACTGGAGGCAGTTTGAAGAAGAAACAAGGTGTTAATCCGTGAACCGCGTCATCGGGGGGGACCGTTCAGTCCGCGACACCGGCTCTCGCTGCAAAATGCACTGTAATGTTGGAATGTACCTGATGACATTTGGATTGGATTGCAGCTCGGCGCAAGGTTGACTGGCACACTCCTGACCAATCAGGCAGCTCACGCTGGAATGCCCCTGATGCCAGGAAGCTCAGCGTGGTCAACACCTGTGTGGCACAGACGACCCCTGGCTCCTCGCCATATTATATCAAAACTTTGTGATGCATGTGTTGTGTTTGTGTCAACATGATAAGCAAAGAATGGAACACTTCATGGAGCCGATGGGTTTGACCCCAACAGAGATACGAAGACCTTGTTTTTATCAGTTTAGACTGTATGCAAATGATGACATTTTTGGGCATGCGTCAGAGCTGTACGCAAAAGCAGTCAGGGCAAATCCAGTCTGTAACATTAAGTGGTCTAAGGACAGTCGTCATGGAACATTCCATCCAGCAAGAGGGTGACAAAAAGTTTGTGTCCTGTGTGAGAGGGAACGGCCACAATCTTCCTTGCTTGCCTCAAGGACCTGGAGGCGTACAGGTCCTGAAGAGATGGTAGACTGCAGAAAGATAGATGGTAGAAAGGCACCAGTAGACGTGAACAGAGTGTGTCCAGGTCAGATAAAGCTTCATATTTTTGCTCTCTAAGTTCTCACATCTTCAGCCTGGTTTGTCCTGCTCATATCACCTCAGTCTGGATTAACACACTGAATAGGCTTGGTTATGTCTGAGTTTTCTACTTATCCTAGATCAGTGGTGTCCAAAGTATTCCAGAAAGGACCAAGAGGGGACAGGTTTTCTTTGGAGCCATCAAGTCCAGCAGGTGATTTCACTGATGAACCCATCGCATCTGCAAAGTGATATTCATCAGTGAAATCACCCGCTGGAGTCAGTGGCTGCAAAGAAAACCTGCCCCCTCTTGGTCCTTTCTGGAATACTTTGGACACCACAGTCCTAGACTGATTAATTCTGACGACGTTAAATACCTTCCAATTCCAGTGTTTTCAGATAAATTGCAGCCCCAAAATTACATCCATGGGGAAGGTTTAAAAACAAAGAGCCGTGGCCGGTGAAGATAAAAATTCTTTTCACGAGAAAGATGATTGGAGAAAAGAAGGAACTGTTCAGTAAATCAGCAGACCCAGATCACCAGTGCTGACAAATCTTCTTCCTTCTCTCTGTTTCTGTCTTTGTTCCAGCAGGGTAGACTGATGGAATCCTGGAGCTCATCTTCTCCATCTGATGCACTGAATCCACGGACCTCATAGTCCGACTGTGCTTTTGTTTGAAGTGATATCTATGTAACCATTTCTGTCCAACATGGTGTGTCAAAGATTTACTTCCAGAGTTCATTTTCTTACGTATTTGCATGTGAGTTTGCAACAAACCAGAAACAAAATTCTTCATACGAGTGATTAATTTTTATGTCTGCTGTTAGCGTTTGAAGACCGTTTTAACTCACAGATGTTGGCCTGAGGAACCATCACCATGACTGGAAACGTTGCCAACTATGCAGGAAGCCATTAACCCAAAACTAACTTTAAAAAGCAAACAAACTGGAAAACAGTTTACATCTGACCACAGAACAGACCAGGGAGCCCAGTGGTTAAGGAGCACTTCTGCCGATATGTAGACCTGGGTTTCAATCCTGCTTATGGCACATTTCTGTGTCCTTGGAGAGGACATTTAGTTTCCATTGTCTCAGTCCACCCAGCTGTAAACGGGTACCAGTCTTGGCTGGGAAGGTAATCTGTGTCCCGTACCAGGGAAGTAAATAAGAAGCAGCAAAGGATGGAGTTCCTCTACAGCAGAAAGTCCGAGCCTTTCTTTAGTCTGTGTTTTGGTTTAATGGCTTCCTCATTGGTCGGCACTGTTTCAGGTCAGAGTGATGGCATTCTGGCTTAATAATGAAACATTTCTGTCTGATGCCTTCAACTACCACACCTACATCCTTAGTTTTTGTTTTGTTTTTTCCCCTGCCTGCAGTATATAGTAATAGTAAATGCCACTCTGACAGAACCATTTATGTACATTAATACACATATGTGCAGTTTATTCTTGCAAGACAGAAGGTATGTAGTGGGTGAGTGAACGTGGTGTGCGTGTGGCCCCCATCTGCCCGGCGATAACTGTGAAGTGATGAGAAGTGAAACACCGAGGAGACGGACCAGCCATACTACTTACAAGGACAAACTCATAAGGAGGAATTGGACTTGTGGAGGTCCAAAATTCTGCTCTGGAAGCCTGGTCTGATTTTTTTTTTTTTTTTATTATACAGCTTATTAGCTTATTGTTACAGCTGCATCTGGCAACACTGTCACTACTGTGTGGCTGTGAGATTGTTTATTGATGCAGCCAATTAAGAAATGATCTGTAGAAATCTGACATCATAAGTAATAATAAGTAATAAGTCATAACTTTTACTGAACTTTTTATGACTGCAAAGCTGGAGTACATGAAGCTTGTGTTTTGAACATACTTCTGTACGACTCCTCATGCCGGACAACTTATCGCCATCAAGAACAGTGCTTTTCATACAAGATCTTTAAGAGCTATATGGTGTCACTTGGAAAGACAAAATTACCGATAAGGAACTTTTTCAAATTACAGATTCTAGCCCTGTATATATATATATATATATATATATATATATATATATATATATATATATATATATATATATATATATATATATATGTGTGTGTGTGTGTGTGTGTGTGTATGTATGTATGTGTGTATGTATGTATCTGGAAAAACAGCAATTATTCTTTAATATTTTATTAGCTCAGAGCATTTTTTTTTTTTTTTTAATATAGTATCAGGTTTTCTATTGTTTGGCCGTGATGATGCCACTTTAACCCTGAATTGTGTCAGTTTGTCATTCTGAAGCTTTTACAACTAATTCCATCGGTTTCTGGAATTTTCTGTGTTGTTGGTGTATGCAAATTTCTGACCCACTGTGAATCTGAAACAAAGCTGAAATAAATAGCCTTGTGACTATTATTTTTAATTAACTTTACATGGAAATAAAGATTCCGAGTGAAGACTGGAATATTTGTGGTTGTTCAGCTTCAACATTTCCATCTGCATGTCGTGTGAATTTTATGCTCCTCTGAATTCTATATGCAAACTGGAAGTGCTCCAAACTGAAATCTGCAGAAAATAATATGTCTGCATACATACATTTATATAAAAGAGATGTCAGTGCAGGGGGCCTGAAACATTTAATTTGTAAGAATGGGCTCAATGTTGAGGTTTTCAATTATTTGGTTACTGTGCAAGTGTCAACGAGTATCTGAAACCAAACTCTCTGTAATTTGTAAAGACAGACTTTAACACTCTGTGGGCTTTTTTGGGGGGGACTCATCAGAATCTAACTGATTGCCAAGTAGTTCTCACATATAAGGAATTTAATCTGGTGTCATTGGTGCACAAACAACAACAAAATAAAAGGAAAAAAATACTTATGTAGGACATAAAGGAGTCAAATAGACAAAACTACATATGTTCACTGTCAAATAAATATGATATAGTGGAATGGGCGTGCAAAGACATGCAGACGTAACGTACTTTTCAGTGCAGGGATGATCAGTCTGTACTTTGTGGGAGTGGGGGAGAGGGTAAGTAGGGGTCCTCTGGCATTGTTTATGAGTCCAGCTGTGGATGGAAAGAAGCTGTTTTTGTGTCTTGAGGTTTTAAAGTCCTGATGGACCTCAGCCATCTGCCAGAGGGGAGGGTGACAAAAAGTTTGTGTCCTGGGTGAGAGAGATCGGCCACTATCTTTCTTGCAGGCCTCAGGGCCCTGGAGGCGTGCAGGTCCTGTAGGGATGGCAGACTGCAGTCGATCACCTTCTCTGCTGTGTGGATGATACGCTGCAGTCTGCTCCTGTCCTTGCAGTGGTAGCAGTGTACAGATGATGATGGAGGAGGAGATGATGGACTCAATGATGGCAGTGTAGAAGTTCACCATCACTGTTTTGGCAGGTTGAACTTCCAGGGAGCTCCAGATTTTTCTGTTTGCACCAGGACACCAAGTAATCGATCTCCCATATGTAGGCAGGACTGATGGGATGCATCAGAGATGGGTCGATGAGGGTTGTGTCGTCCGTGAACCTCAGGAGCTTTACAGACTGTGACTGGAGGTGGCAGCTATTGGTATACAGGAGTATATGGTCAGTAGATGGTCAGTCAGTGGGAGTGGGGCATATCAAGGGCCAAATTTACAAACTGTCACACTCAGTAGAGTGATTTATGGTATTAAATCCGCTATGAAATACATGTAAATCATCAGTAAAGGACTGAGACAGGTGGGACAGAACAGCATGCACTTTTAGCACTGCTTTGTAAGTACATTGTAAAGTACCTTGTAGCCAGGGTTGTAGCCATGGTGGGCTGCGCTGGGTGGCCCTGCCCAGTACTGCAAATTTCTCCCCAGCTCTTGGGTCAAATTGGCTGTGCCACCAAGCACAGAATTTCTGAAAAATGAACTGAAATGTTGCTGAAAATGTACCAAATCAATCATATTTCAAGATTATAGAGTCGTAGCTTTGCAATTTTAAACCAATAATTAAAGTTTGTGTATCAAAGTGCAAACAGCAGAGATCAGAGAGTCAGCGCATTCTGTGGCCACACATCTGTGAAGAGCAGCTAGAAACAATGTCTCTGCTCTGAGCTGAAGAAAAAAAAGCCACCACGAAAAACCGACATTCATCTACAGGTCCTTCTGTATCCGTATCTGAAGATACATTCAGAAATTTGGTTTATTTTACAGCTGAAAGGCTTCATGTGTTGTGTGGGCCGCCCAAAGAGGAAGTACTGCTGGCTCACCACCAGAGGGCGCCCTGCCTATTGTCAGGTTTCAGGCACCAGAAGGCGCAGTTGTCGGAGGAGTCCACCAGGTGCACGGAGCTGACAGCTGTCACACATCATCATCATCATCACCATCTATAAAAGTCTGGGAGAGACATCACACTCTGCCGAGTTATCAGCTTACCCTACAGGTAAACTTTCTCAGCCGTTTTGTGCCGTTCGCACATTCATTGTTTCTAAAGCCTTTGCAGTTGTGACTTATACTTGCAGCTTGTAGCCGAGTTTGTGGAAGTTGGAGGAGCGTCTCCACTCCTCACTTCTGACTTACTGAGTATAACCATTGACACTGCACGTTCTCCAGTTTTCCTCTGCACACTGGGAGTATTTGGATTTATTCCTTCAGGAGGATTTCTGTTTTTGCTGTTTGCTGGGTGTACACACGCCCACCTTAACCTGTGTTTGTTCCTGCCAGCCGTACCAGATCTGACAGCTGGAAGCGGTGGCCACCTGGGGACTCAGGACTTTGGCGGCTCTGGCGTATTGCAGGTCTCCGTTGGCGGTGGAACATCGTGGGTCTGGCTCTTCTCTGGATAGGCGTCTCCTACCCTCGGGCCTGCCCACGCGTCACTGTGTTTTGGGATTGACAGACTAAAAGCATATTTGGTTGTTTGTGCACATTTGCAGAATAAATTTATTTATTCGGACATCCTATTGGCCATTCATTCACGCCCCCTGGCGTGGGTCCGTGTACTTCACTTTCCCAACAGGATAACTCGGCCACATCATGGACTCCGAGGGGCGTTTTCCACCAGTTGAACCACCAATGGAAAGGCAAGGTGCACAGGCTCCACCAGGAGGTGAGTTGGGTGCGCTGCAGCACATACTCACCAACCTTATTGCTCGGTTGGATCTATTAACCAAGCAGGATATTCACCTCACCCGTAGGATGGAGGCTCTCACCGCTCAGGTGGAGGCGCACGAGTCAGGCGCAGCTGCAGCCACTCCTCCTGCGGACCTGTTGCTAAATATTGAAAATCCAGTGGTAGTTCAAAGGTCTACCCCCCCGTCGCCCGAAGCTTACATCAGCCCCCCGGAACTGTACGGGGGTTGTGTCGAAACGTGCGCGGACTTCTTGATGCAGTGCGCGCTCGTTTTTTCACAACGCCCCGTGATGTATGCGTCAGACCACAGCCGGGAGGCTTATGTGATTAATTTGCTTCGAGGCAAGGCACGCGCCTGGGCTACGGCGCTCTGGGAGCAGAACTCACGGCTCCTGTCGATGTACACTGGGTTTATCAGGGAGTTTCAACAGGTGTTTGATCATCCTAACAGAGGCGAATCCGCTTCAAATGTGCTACTGTCAATCCGACAGGGGCACCGTAGTGCAGCTGAATATGCAGTCGCCTTCTGCATTGCGGCAGGGAGGGCTGGCTGGAATTCGGTGGCGCTCTGCACCACCTTTGTAAAGGGGCTGTCTCCGGCCCAAAAGGCGCACCTGGTGGGTAAAGATCAACCATGGGATTTAGATGGGCTGACAGATCTGGAGCGATGCGAAGGATGTGGCCGGGTGCGCGTCGTCCCTCCCCCTTCCGGGTCCGAAGCAGCCCCGCCTTCTCCCCACTCCAAGGCCAGGGCTCTCCATGGGACACCAGCTCCCCCTGCTGATGTTGCTATGGAAACAAGCAGGGCCAAAATGGCAAAGGAGAAACAAAGGAGACTGGCACGTGGAGAGTGTGTTTACTGCAGCTCGAATGAGCATACGCAGAATAAGGGGCCCCAGGCGGTCAAACAACAAGACTCAACCTTAGAGACTGGGTTAAGAGTGAGTCATACAAACCACACGGGTGTCTCACGCAAATGCACACAACTCCCAGTCACAATCCTCAGCGGGGATTTAACCCTTTCTGCACCAGCACTGATTGACACAGGGTCAGAGGGGAATCTACTGGACAGTAGATGGGCTAAGGAGGTAGGGCTCCCTCTGGTGGCCGTTCCTTCACCATTGAAGGTGCGGGCACTAGATGGCACTCTCCTCCCAGTAATCACACACCAGACACAGACTTTAACCTTGGTTGTCTCTGGTAATCACAGGGAGGAGATTGTGTTTTATGTGACACCTTCTACCTCCAGGATTATTTTGGGTTTTCCATGGATGGTTAAGCATAATCCCCGGATCAATTGGCCATCTGGGGTTGTGGCTCAGTGGAGCGAAACCTGCCACCGGGAGTCTTTAAGATCCTCGGTACCACCCGGTGAGGCTGTTAAAGAGGAGGTCCGAGTCCCCTCCAATCTTACGATGGTGCCGGCTGAGTATCATGATCTTGCTGATGTTTTCAGCAAAGATCTGGCATTCACGCTTCCCCCGCACCGACCGTATGATTGTGCCATTGATTTGGTTCCAGGCACTGAGTATCTGTCCAGTAGGCTGTACAACCTCTCACATCCTGAGCGCGAATCAATGGAGACCTACATCTGGGACTCTTTAGCTGCCGGGCTAATCCGGAATTCTTCCTCCCCGTTGGGTGCAGGTTTCTTTTTTGTGGGCAAGAAGGACGGCGGACTCCGTCCATGCATTGATTATAGAGAGCTGAACGAGATCACGGTTCGCAACCGATACCCGTTGTCTCTATTGGATTCAGTGTTCACCTTCGTAACGCTTATCACCTGGTTCGGATCCGGAAGGGAGACGAATGGAAGACGGCATTTAACACTCCTTTAGGTCACTTTGAGTACCTGGTCATGCCGTTCGGCCTCACCAACGCCCCCGCGATGTTCCAAGCCTTGGTTAATGATGTCTTGCGGGATTTCCTGCACCGATTCGTCTTTGTATATCTAGACGATAGCCTCATCTTCTCCCCGGACCCTGAGACCCATGTTAAGCATGTACGTCAGGTCCTGCAGTGGTTATTGGAGAACCGGCTGTTTGTGAAGGGCGAGAAGTGCGAGTTCCACCCTACTTCTTTGTCCTTCTTGGGGTTCATCATCTCCTCCAACTCCGTCACACCCAATCCGGCTAAGGTAGCAGCGGTGAGAGATTGGCCCCAACCGACAAGCCGTAGGAAGCTGCAACAGTTCCTCGGCTTCGCAAATTTCTACAGGAGTTTTATTAAGGGCTATAGCCAGGTTGTTGGTGCCCTTACTGCCCTGACTGCCACAAAAGTCCCCTTCACCTGGTCGGATCAATGCGAAGCCGCGTTTAGGGAGTTGAAACACCGGTTTTCGACTGCACCAGTTCTGGTGCAGCCCGATCATAACTGCCAGTTCATAGTTGAAGTGGATGCGTCTGACTCAGGGATAGGAGCTGTGCTGTCCCAGAGCAGGGAGTCCGACAAGGTTCTCCACCCATGTGCCTACTTCTCCCGCAGGTTAACCCCCGCAGAACGGAACTACGACGTTGGCAATCGGGAACTCCTGGCAGTGAAAGAGGCCCTTGAGAAGTGGAGGCACCTGCTGGAGGGAGCTGTGGTCCCATTTACTGTTCTCACTGACCATCAGAATCTGGAATACATCCAGACCGCCAGGCGTCTGAACCCCAGGCAAGCCCGTTGGTCACTGTTTTTCATTTGGTTCAACTTCAAGATCACCTACCGCCCCGGGACTAAGAACCAGAGGTCTGATGCACTGTCCCGGGTGCACGAAGATGAGGTTGGACCTAAGCTGTCGGATCCACCTGATACCATCTTGCCGGAGTCCACTATCATCGCCACCATCACGTGGGACGTTGAGGAAGTGGTCAGGGAGGCCCTGACCCGACATCTGGATCCCGGCGGTGGACCACCAAACCGGCTGTACGTCCCACCAGACGCACGGACTGCAGTTTTGGACTTCTGTCATGGTTCCAAGCTCTCCTGCCATCCAGGGGTGCACAGAACCGTGGCAGTGGTCCGGCAGCGGTTCTGGAGGGCGTCAGTTGAAGCAGACACCCGGGATTAGACAGCCCGCTCTGCTCTCCTGAAGGCAGATGCAGATCGCCGGCAAGCCCCGGCCCCAACTTACCAGCTCGGGCAGGAAGATCCCTCTGCAGACGGACTCACCCAAACTCACAGACCGGTTCATTGGACCATTCCCCATCGTCAAGATCATCAGTCCCACCGCAGTGAAGCTTAGACTCCCAGCTTCACTGCGGATCCATCCGGTCTTCCATGTGTCAAAAATCAAACCACACCACACCTCGGACCTCTGCCCCCCCGGACCAGCGCCACCTATTGCCCGCATCATTGAAGGCAAGCCAGCCTGGACAGTACGGAAACTTCTGGACGTCCGTCGGAAGGGTCGGGATTTCCAGTATCTGGTGGACTGGGAGGGTTACGGACCAGAAGAGCGCTCCTGGGTGAAGAGAAGCTTCATCTTGGATCCCGCCCTCCTGGCTGACTTCTACCAGCGTCACCCCGACAAGCCAGGAGGCGCCCGTTGAGGGGGGGGTCCTGTTGTGTGGGCCGCCCGAAGAGGAGGTACTGCTGGCTCACCACCAGTGGGTGCCCTGCCTGTTGTCGGGTTTCAGGCACCAGAGGACGCAGTTGTCGGAGGAGTCCACCAGGTGCACGGAGCTGACAGCTGTCACACATGACATCATCATCATCATCATCATCATCACCATCTATAAAAGTCTGGGAGAGACATCACACTCTGCCGAGTTATCAGCTTACCCTACAGATAAACTTTCTCAGCCATTTTGTGCGTTCGCACATTCATTGTTTCTAAAGCCTTTGCAGTTGTGAGTTATACTTGCAGCTTGTAGCCGAGTTTGTGGAAGTGGAGGAGTTGGCGTCTCCACTCCTCACTTCTGACTTACTGAGTATAACCATTGACACTGCACGTTCTCCAGTTTTCCTCTGCACACTGGGAGTATTTGGATTTATTCCTTCAGGAGGATTTCTGTTTTTGCTGACTGTTTGCTGGGTGTACACACGCCCACCTTAACCTGTGTTTGTTCCTGCCAGCAGTACCGGATCTGACAGCTGGAAGCGGTGGCCACCTGGGGACTCAGGACTTTGGCGGCTCTCGCGTATTGCAGGTCTCCGTTGGCGGTGGAACATCGTGGGTCCCGGCTCTTCTCTGGATAGGCGTCTCCTACCCTCGGGCCTGCCCATGCGTCACTGTGTTTTGGGATTGACAGACTAAAAGCATATTGGTTGTGGATGAGGATGACAGAAAAACTGCCTTCTTCACTGGATTAAAAAGTACTGTGTGTCATTTTTGAAGAAGAGAAAATGCTATGTCCATTAAATATTAATGTGTTTTTAACATTTTAAATGTTATTTAATTAACTTAGACTTTGATAGAAACATGCAAAAAACAACTTTGATCTTACATATACTGCAACATAATTTTTTGTTTATTATTCTTGTGTTCAATACAGCTAAAACCACCAAAAATGAGTTAAAATAAGGTTTGCCGAGAATGTTTTAGTGGTGTAAACCATATAGCTTTGGGAGCAGTGGATCCAGGGGCCCACACCCCCCCAAAGTTATGAGCTGTGATCACATAATTTACGCTGCACTAAAATGGTCCGAGCTAGAACCCGGCTTGTAGCTGTACTTATTATTTGGGAAATCTCAGACCATCTGGGAAGTATAGTATTACTTTCACATAGCCCCTGTCCCTGTGGGTTTCAGCACAGTACCACACTCTCCTCTCACATTATGGGTCCACAGCTGTAATGTCACAGGCTTGTGAGCCTTAGAGGTACCTGTAGGTGCGACGCACAAAAAGGCTCCGTGTTGTGGCTGCGAGTTGTTTAGATGAACAATAAAGTTACGTTTATAAATGAAGTCCGCGGTCAAGCCTCATCAATATAACAACAGCCAATCACAGAGCTGCTGGGAGCTGCAGGCTGAGCTGCTGTGGGGTCAGCGGGGGCTGATGGCTGCCGTAGGATCGGCGCTGTTCTTTCCACTGGAGACCCAATGAATAAAGCCTGAACCTGACTCACACACCACACAAATGTGGAAAACATGGAGCGAAGTCTCAGCCGTCAAACATGACCTGGAACACGTCCCTGTAACGTCACAAACAGCTCTAACGGTGTACCACCAGGACATGTTTGGATCTGGTCTGGAACATGACTCAATTGGAAAACAAAACAAAACAAGGGGGCAAAGACTGGACTTTGAAATTCGAACGCCAGCGCCTTCATTTATCAGACCGTGCGTAGAAATGTTTCTGATCACTGTCTTCTGAACAAAATTTAGTCTTGTGTAAGTACCAAAAAACATGCACATCAGTCAGTATCAGGTGGCAGTAAATCCCACATGCTCTGAAGTACACACTCGTGCACATCACAGTCACTTGCATTCAGAAACGCCATCAGTCAACCAGACATGGTAAGAGAACATCCTCAGCGGAATAACAGAACAAGAGAGCAACGAAAATAAACTTTTGTGAAATGAAGATTGAGGTGTTTGTGTGTGATCACGGCAGAGAGACAACAAAAAGAAAGGCAGCGAGTACCGCCACTAGGTGGCGACACTACTGGTGGACTCGTAGTGCTGAACCCCTCACCATTGGTGGCCAACATTCACTAATAGTGTTTAATTTAGGAACCCCTGATGGACATAATAATAAAAATCTGTAACACTCTGGGGTCCAAGAGTATTTTCTAAATCTGCACAAATAATCACTAAAAATGATGAAATGTTGATATTTTAAAACATCCTGAACAATAAAAGTTAATGATAAGTATGCAGGTGAAGCATAAACAACAGCTGTCTGAAGCCTGCGCTCTATTTCAGCCCTCAGCCGTGGGCGTATTGTGATGTCATCGGGAGAACGGGACCTGCTGATTCAAACTCAAATCAATTGCAAACACATCGGACGTCGAGCGATTCTTTTGCAAGTGTGGAGCTTTTTTGTGAAGTCCAGTCTGAAGGTGATTGTGAAGAAGCTGTTGGAGACACAGCCGCATCATTTGGAGCCTTATTTAGATGACAGTGAGGGAGATGAAGCCTTGGAGGAACAGCACAGTGACGACACTGGCAGGCTTCAGAACACAGAATGGTGAATATAAAACATATATGCATAAACTGTGCAAATGATTATACTTAAATTTGTAACATAACTTTTGGGTGAAATAAAAAAGACGGCAGGACTGAGGAGATGGCAGTGTGTTAAAAAGTTGCTTTTGCAAACTCTGTAATCTTACATTTTTCTTTAATCCAAACTTTCTTATTCCAGCAAAATAAAATTTAAGATTATGTGACCCCCTCACACATAGCACGAATGGGGTCTAATGGTGTCTGAATGACGAATTGTCCCACATCCGAAGTGTCAAGGTGCGGAATATTGGGAAGCAGTCTCAGAGCAGTCAACATTTGCGTGGCTGCCTCGAATGTTTCGCACATGTGAAAAACACTTGTGGCCCCATCCAGGTGGGACACCCATCGAATGGCAGTCTATGTGCAGTCTGACCACAATCCCATTGCAATCTGCATATTCGTTCGGCATCATGACAGCAATCTGTTCGCAGTCGGGGGAACCCCAAAATGGATCGGTCACATCAAATCCTGCTGGAATGTCCCGCTTGTGCCACGTACGTGCACCTCCACTGGATCCCGTTCAGGGAGCACAAAGGAAATGTTGACATGCAACGTGTACGTGGCAAGCATCCATCATGTAAAGTGGACGTGGGCATTGCGCAATCAAACCAAAAGCACCGTTTCTTACTGCAAGCCAATGCGTCACTGTGCGTGTCAGAGGGTCATCTTGGCACCCCGTAATACACATATTATGACATGTTTACCATTCGCCCTACTGACGTTTCAAATCCCGCAAAACCTCGGAGAGGTCGCTGCGCTGCGAGATTTCAGTAACATTGAGAACTGCATTGAGACGCTCTGATGACGCTGCACTTTAATCGCTGCACACGGACACCACCATTAACATCGCAACATAAAACTATTTTTATATTGTGCCTAAAACTCTTATGAATATATTCTCTGGGTTTATAGACATTGTTATTGCGTTTATTTTATGTAAACATGCGAGAATCACAGGCCGTCTCTCCGTTATTTTCAGTCAGAGCTGCTGTGAGCTACGCTTGCTTCCTGATCATGTCGTTCTGGGGGAAAGTGAAGTTTGCTCTTTAACGTCTTGATTATTGTTTTTTACAACACTCTTTGTTCGAGACGAATATATATATAATACGTCTGAAATTCGGTTTGCGTTTATTAAATTCCACGCATATTAAATGTAACAGACACAGATTATTTGTTATAATTGTTTTAGCAAGTTTTCAGGGTATCATGCATGCAGTCTCTTATTAATGTGATGAAAAGCATAAAAAATACATTGTTGTAGTATAATATTAATTTACAACTGTCATTGTGTTGATTCTCTGTATGTTGTTTGACTGCAGCGACTCTCTGGCACGCAAGGGATTATGGGATATGTCAATAGGGCGAATTGAACTCTGGTGGAGGAATGACGGTGGAACTGTTTCGCCAGCCCATGACACCATAAATAAACATGTAAACCTACCTCCAGTGCAGCCCCAGGTGCTTGCCACAGTGCAGGGTGGACACCAGCCAGGTGCTGCAGCCTGTGTTTAAGTACCTCTTACACCGGCTGTGCCATGTGCTGACAAATGTCTTGCCACAGGATTAAAAATATCCCATGTCAGGCGCAGTTCTGCAGTGCGCCAGTGGTCCAACCGGACAGCGCAGAGGCCTGCACCTCGACGTTTGGATTTTTTTTCCCCATCCCGGCTGGTTCTGCTTGATTCCTGCTCATTCTTGCTATGTGTGACGGGGGTCTTAGACTTAATGTCCTAAATTGACTAAAAAAGAAGGTGAGCGGGTTATGATTACAATAATTAGTTTTCACCCAAAAACCAAACACAAACCCACCAAAAATTGTGGCAATTACTTACACGATGGCAGGCAAAAATATTGTGGAAATGAGTTTGATGTGTTCTCAGTGTAGAGTGCACTGTCTGCATGTAGCTTTTAATCTTTACTTTTGTGTCACAAACTTCTTTTTGCATCAAACAGGTTTTTTTTTTTTTTTTTTTTTTACCCAAAAAGGATCCATCCTCCATTTTCTGTACCCACATACTCCAATTCAGGGTCTCAGGGGGCAGTGTTCATAGGGCGTGAGGTGGGTTCATGGTGGACAGGATGGCAGTCTGTCACAGGGTCACATACAGACAAATACATTTACAACTACGGACAGTTTAAGGTTTCCAGTCCGTCGAACCTGTGTGTCTTTGGATGTGGGAGGAAGCCGGAGCACCCGGAGGTAGGGTTGCCAACTCTATGAAAAATAAATAAGGGACACCTCACCGCCAGGGCCGACCGGCCGACTGACCATTGCCTTCACCCTTCCCAGCGTGTGTGAAACGATTTTTAACCATTTGACTGTTGACTTGACCCTGAATTTAGGTAGATGCATACATGCATTTGTTATGATATGAACACGTGGAAAACAAATTATTATTTAGCAATTTATTTTTAGTGCAAAATAAATTTTCACTCACAATTTCAATATGAGCATTCTGTCTTCTTTAAAAATAAATCTCTGTAGTGCTATTGCTTAACTTAAAATTGTATAAATTAACAAAAAAAAAAAACAATAGAAAATCTGCATCATCCAAAACAATGTAACAGTGCAAAACAATGTAACAGTGCACATTTAGTGTAATAAAAAGTGCAAAAAATAAAGTCTGAAAAGTAAACAATACTGTTGTCGTGCACCTTTTCCACCCAGCCATTTTCCTTTTCTCATTCGCCCCTGTATTTTTGCATTCTTTTTTGTTTTGTTTTTTTTAGGAGGAGGAGTAACGACGTTACAGACATTGCTGTCCGTAGGCATATCTGCAGTGCCAGTGTCGGTGTCTGTATCGATATCAACCATGCTGATTTGTTATTGTTGTCCAGCGACCGTCGTCGGCTCATGACGTCGGTATCTTCTTGCGAGCAGATGTCCCTCGACCAATGAGATAAGAGTGATTCTGTATTGTCAACTCGTGTCTGTCAGCTCATTGGTGAAAAGCAGGAGAGAGGCTGGGATCAAATTTACCGTAAGTTTCCATATAAAGCGCCAGTCAATTCCATTGACATTTTACAGACTTTTTGATTCTCACAGAAATACGGGACAACTGCGTCCCGTTTCAGGTCAACACGGAACGCACACTTTTATTTCAAAATAAGGGACGATTCCGTTTTTCAAGGGACGGTTGGCAACCCTACCCGGAGGGAACCAGTGGTAGGCACAGCTAACCAAAAAGTTAGCTTCGATAACAGATAATCAGCTAACTGAAAAGTTATCTTTTATAAAGCTAAAATGATAAACCACCCAAAAATGTAAAGGAAGCTAATTGATAACTATTGCCTCCAATACACTTGCAATTACTAACAAGCTGATTTTGAGGTTTAACACCACGCTCGCTTCTGGTAGCATCAAAGGGGACCACAAACCCCGAGTCAGCACTTCTGTCTTTGAGCATCCTGCCCTCTGCTGGAAGCTCTTGTTTACTACATAGCTTACAGCAGTGAAGCAGTTGAGAGGAGCAGCAAACATCAACTTTCTGCTCAATAGCAGTGTTGCCGTGAGGCAGAGGTCTTGGAAAATAAAGCAGTGCTGACTTATGGTTTTAATTTATAAATAGAATTAATACCGATAGAATAACTCCATTAATGTCAATTCTGTCATTTGTACAAAGTTAAAATATAACATATCTTTTAATTTTAAATAATACACTAATTATGACGTTTTGTAACAAACACAGACAGATGCCAAAGGGATAATGGGTAAAATGTGCCTCCACTAACACTGATTGGTTGACTCATTCATTCTATGTAAAAACCAACACGTTAATCTAAGGCGTGTGTTGGCGTTTACATATACATGTGCTTTTGGAAAATATGTCTTTTTTTAATTGTAAAAAAAAAAAAGCCATTTGCAAAGCCAAAAAGTCAACTTGTGATAGACCGGGGTCAAAATAAATAAAACACTTCCATCTCCTGGCGTCCAGACGCTCAGACCGTGAAAACTTGCTGAAACAAAATTCCAGATAATCCGTGTCTGCTACGTTTAAGATGCGTGGAATTTAATAAACGCAAACTGAATTTCAGACATCCTATATATACGAGGTCCGTCCATAAATTATAAGTCCTTTTTATTTTTTTCAAAAACTATATGGATTTCATTCATATGTTTTTACGTCAGACATGCTTGAACCCTCGTGCGCATGCGTGAGTTTTTCCACGCCTGTCGGTGACGTCATTCGTCTGTGAGCACTCCTTGTGGGAGGAGTCGTCCAGCCCCTTGTCGGAATTCCTTTGTCTGAGAAGTTGCTGAGAGACTGGCGCTTTGATCAAAATTTTTTCTAAACCTGTGAGACACATCGAAGTGGACATGGTTCGAAAAATTAAGGTGGTTTTCGGTAAAAATTTTAACAGCTGATGAGAGATTTTGAGGTGATACTGTCGCTTTAAGGACTTCCCACGGTGCGAGACGTCGCGCAACACTCTCAGGCGCCGTCGTCAGCCTGTTTCAAGCTTAAAACCTCCACATTTCAGGCTCTATTGATCCAGGACGTCGTGAGAGAACAGAGAAGTTTCAGAAGAAGTCAGTTTCAGCATTTTATCCGGATATTCCACTGTTAAAGGAGATTTTTTTAATGAAAGACGTGCAGACGGGTCCGCGCGTCGGGATGCAGCCGGCGCGGGGCAGCGGCACAGGAAAAACACCTCCGTGTTGATAACCATTTGTAAAATCCAGGCGGCTTTTGATGGCTTTCAGTGGAGTGAGTATATGAGAAATTATTTAACAGCTGGACATGTTCCAACTTGTCCTTAAGGCTTCCAACAGAAGTGTTTTTCCTGTGGCGGAGCGTCATTAAAAAAAATCTTTAACAGTGGAATATCCGGATAAAATGCTGAAACCGACTTCTTCTGAAACTTCTCTGTTCTCTCACGACGTCCTGGATCAATAGAGCCTGAAATGTGGAGGTTTTAAGCTTGAAACAGGCTGACGACGGCGCCTGAGAGCGTTGCGTGACGTCTCGCACCGTGGGAAGTCCTTAAAGCAACAGTATCACCTCAAAATCTCTCATCAGCTGTTAAACTTTTTACCAAAAACCAGCTTAATTTTTCGAACCATGTCCACTTCAATGTGTCTCACAGGTTTAGAAAAAATTTTGATCAAACAAAGCGCCAGTCTCTCAGCAACTTCTCAGACAAAGGAATTCCGACGAGGGGCTGGACGACTCCTCCCACAAGGAGTGCTCACAGGTGAATGACGTCACCGACAGGCGTGGAAAAACTCACGCATGCGCACGAGGGTTCAAGCATGTCTGACGTAAAAACATATGAATGAAATCCATATAGTTTTTGAAAAAAATAAAAAGGACCTATACTTTATGGACAGCCCTCGTATATATATATATATATATATATATATATATATATATATTACTCTGGAACAAAGATGACAGACAGTGGTTGACATAAGCAGGATGTTAAAGAGCATACAGGAAGCAATCACAATGATTTCAATTGAAAATAATGGAGAAGCAACCTGAGCTTCTTCTGGTATTTTTACATAAAACAAACAATAACAATGTCTACAAACCCAGAGAATATATTCACGATAGTTTTAGGCACAATATACAAAGGGTTTAATGGTATTGTCTGTGTGGAGCCTGATCAGAACATCTCAAATGCATTTCATCTGTTGTGAATGTACTGAGGTTACCCATAATGCACCTCAACACAGCATGTCCACACTAAAACCTTCAACATTAGTGCATTACTTTAAAACTAAAACATATATGTGATATTTTCACTTCATAAAACTTCAGACGTGACATTAATTTAAATAACTTGTCCGAAATTCGTTTGGTTAAAATTTTAACCATAAGTTAAAACTGTATGCCTCTGGATGACTTGGGTGATATTGCCAGCACATCAGTATGGGGTCAAAAGAAATTTTTTTTTGGTGACCAGTTTTGTTTTGCCTGCAAAGGATGGAGCAGTTTATCTTGGAACCAGCTCATCTCTGTTTGCAGAAGATAGAACTGTACATCTACTGCAAAACATTTAACAGGTAGGTGTTGAAATATTTGATTTCAGATTTTATAATTGTAACTGTTAGGTTTTGCTCACCGCGCCTGCAAAAATATGTTAGTGGTCTAAAATTTATTGGACCAAAATTTATCAGAAGATAATTACTCCACTGATGGTTTTCAAAGTTATCTGAAAAGCTAATCCGATAATGAAAACATTAGCTTTGATAATTAGTGGTTAGCGGAACTGTGCCCACCACTGGAGGGAACCCACACAGACATGGAGAGAACATGCAAACTCCAGACAGAAACGCCACAGGTGGGAATCGATCCCACGACCTTCTCGTTGTGAGGCAGCGATGCTAACCACTAAGTCACCATGCTGCCCTGAAAATGATAAATAAAAACTTATTTCATCTGGCTACTGTTTTCATGCTAACAATAAAAATCCTTTATTTCTCTGTAGATCTGGACCACTAGAGGTCCACAAGAGTTCCAGACACCACACTAGGTGAGACAGACGGACGGTGCGAACCCAATCAGATGCACCAATAAAAAATAAAAAGCTTGAGGTGTCACAATTATACTGCTTGGCATGTGTGGGTAACCATTTTGAAGGGTCCAAAAGTAACTGGGCATTAAAAAAAAGAGAGATAACACTGCTGTTTGGCAAAGCAGAAGCTTTATTACAACCACCACAAACAGAGTAAAAAACTTAAATCGGAATCCTTCAGTACTGCTCCAATGTGGAATCAAAGTATTAAAAAATCCAGAACCACGTTCTGGACACCCATTCACAGCTGTCAAACACAAAAAGGAAAAAAAAATACTGAAGGAAAATAAGCAGCAGAAGATGAGGAATGTTGGTTTCCCTGAAAGCAGACCTTCCACGTCTTCCACGGAGATGCAACGGAGTCAGATTTAAAAGGTTTAAAAGGGTTAAAAAGTTCTTCTGTGAAGACATCACTTCACGAAGTCTTTAGAGGACATCCAGAAATGCCGCCGCCTCCTCTGGACCCAAGCTCATTTGAAATGGAGAGACGCAAAGTGGAAAAGTGTGCTGTGGTCTGATGAGTCGACATTTCAAATTGTTTTTGGAAATCATGGACGTCGTGTCCTTCAGACAAAAGAGGAAAACGACCATCCAGATTGTTATCAGCGCAAAGTTCAGAAGCCAGCATCTGTGATGGTATGGGGGTGTGTAAGTTGCCCATGGCATGGGCAACTTACATATCTGTGATGGCACCATCAATGCTGAAAGGTACATCCAGGTTTTGGAACAACACATGCTGCCATCCAACCAACGTCTTTTTCAGGGACGTCCCTGCTTATTTCAGCAAGACAATGCCAAGCCACATTCTGCACGTTACAACAGCATGGCTTCGTAGTAAAAGAGTGCGGGTACTAGACTGGCCTGCCTGCAGTCCAGACCTGTTGCCCATTGAAAATGTGTGGCGCATTATGAAGCACAAAATATGACAACAGAAACCCCGGACTGTTGAACAACTGAAGTCGTACATCAAGCAAGAAAGGGAAAGAATTCCACATACAAACCTTCAACAATTAGTGTCCTCAGTTCCCAAACAACCAACTTTGTGAATAAACAGTAAAGAATATATCAACAATGGTTGTGAGCGTGCATACAGTTTGTTTTCAGCAGCGATCCAAAATGGCGACGTAAGTGACGTAGGCCTGACCGTACCTATAAAAGGATTTTCCGTGGTCATTTTCAAAAATCAGGAGCTTTATGTGGATTCATGTCCGTCTGTGAATTGGACTGAAAGGAACAGGTCACATTTACTCCGTGTGTGAATGAAACAGTCGTTCTGCATATGGACTGCAGTTTTCAGCCAATCAGTGGTCAGCATTAATGGACGGATGAGTAAATTCCAAGAAACGTGTGCCACCAATCACCTAACTTACCTATAACTTATGTCAAGCATGTGCAGGACGTGTGAGTCAGCATGCCCAAAATTTTTGGAGGAGCTCTGTTTATCAGGATGAACATCTGCGAGCGTCAGCGTGTTTCAACGTACGTCAACTTGCTCTTAACTTATAAAAAACTTACCCTTAACTTACTGGACTTATGCCAGCATTTTTTATACGGTTGGTATCAGTGGTGGGCACAGTTACGATAATCCGATAACGGATAATTATCGAAGACAATGTTTTCATTATCAGATTATCTTTTCAGATAACTTTAAAAAACATTATTGGACTAATTATCTTCTGATAAATTTTTGTCCAATAACTTTAGACCGTTAATGTGGTAAACAAAGCTGAACAGCTACAAACATTTATAAAATTTTAAATCAGTTGAGCACCAACCTGTTAAATATTTCATAGCAGATGTGTAGTTCTACCCTCTGCAAACAGACAAGAGCTGCTTCTAGAAGAAACCACTCTATCTTCTACAGTCAAAGAACCCTCATTTCTTTTAACCTCATACTGATACACGAGCAATATCACCCAAGTCATCCAGAGGCATACATTTTTAACTTATGGTTCAAATTTTAACCAAACTAATTTCAGACAAGTTATTTAAATTAATGTCACGTCTGAAGTTTTATAAAGTGAACATATCAGACATATGGTTTAGTTTTAAAGTAATGCGCTAATTTTTAAGGTTTTAGTGTGGACATGCTATACCAAGTGCATTATGGGTAGGATTGGGTAATCTCAGTACGTTCACGACAGGAGAAATGCATTTGAGACACTCTGATCAGGCTCCGCGGACAACAGCATTAAACTCTAGTGCCTAAAACTGTCATGAATATATTCTCTGGGTTAACAGATGTTATTGTGTTTGCATTTATTAAATTCCACACATATTAAATGTAGCAGACACAGATTAACTGGAATTTTGTTTTGATAAGTTTTCACGGCCTCTACTACCATCTACTGGCCAGTAGTGTTCATGGCAGTACTGGCCCTGAAGCTGGGCAGACACTGTATGATATTTTCAATCACTGTACTCGGTTCCAGCTCAAACTGTATAACAGAACCGCACGGTGTAAAAGTTCAGAGGGTACGATATATGTTCTCACACACATTGTACGTTCAATGTGTGTGAGAATCTGGATGGTACGGACTTGTGTTTCCAGAAGCAAAACTTAAACAGAAGCTTTTTTTCAAATTAAATTTACATTTCTTATTTTTATTTATTTATTTTTTACAAAAACTCTCAATGGGAGACATCAAAGTTTAAAAAAAACAAAAACAAAAAACATTACAAGACAGGTCTGCGGTGTTTGCACAGACACAGTGCGAGAGGTTGGACGCTTGTGGTGCTTCAGCAGCGGGATACCCTCATGACGGCCGACCAGAATATCAAACAGGTTTGATTTTCATTTGACCATACGATCGCAGATCAGGAGGTGGCCGTGAAATGCTAAACGCAGCTCGTTACTCCATGTATACTAAACAATGCTTGACACGTGATTAACCTGAAACTTGGTGCGATCCAAAAAATTCTTGCACAAATTAAAAATCAGCAGAAAAAGGGGCCAAAACTCGCACAGTGTAAACCCAGCTTAAGTACGGAACATCTGGCACCAGTATATTATACATTGTTCTATTTATTTTGTTATCTAATTACAACTTGGCTTTTTGAAAATGCTTTTTACAAATAAAAAAATGGAGTATTTTACAAAAGCACATTTATCTGTAAACACCAACACACAGCACACCTCACATTAACGTGTTGGTTTACATAATGAATGAGTCAACCAATCATGCTTAGCAGAGGCACATCTTACCCAGAATCCTTTGCGATCTGTCTGTGTTTGTTACAAAACTTCAGAATTATTGCATTATTCAACATTAAAAGATATATGTTATTTTAAATTTGTACAAATGACAGAATTGACATTAATGGAGTTACTCTATCAGTATTCATTTTATTTACACCAAACCATAACTCAGCATTGTTTTATTTTCCAAGACCTCCGCCTGACGGCAGTGTTGAGATTGAACAGAGAATTGAGCTTTGTGGATCCTCTCAGCTTGCTTCTGTGCTGGAAGCCATGTAGTAAACAGGAGTTTCCAGCAGGGGACAGGATGTTCAAAGAAAAAGTGCTAACTCATTGTTTGGGTCTGTCATCGCCTTTAATGCTACCAGAAGCGATCGTGGTGTTAAAATTCAAAATCAGCTTGTTAGTATTTGCAAGTGTACTGGAGACAATACTGGAATTTATCAGTTATCTGTAACTTCCGATACATTTTTGGGTGGTTTATCAGTTTAGCTTTATAAAAGATAACTTTTCAGTTATCTGATTATCTGTTATTGAAGTTCATTTTTTGGTTATCTGTGCCCACCACTGATTGGCATACGATGGATAACTTGTCATGGTGTGACAGGGCCTTTAGCATTACAACAGCACAACTGCCCAACTGTGTATCCAGTCATAAAGCGTTTCTATCCTGACTGCTCCACTAACATACGTGGATTAAAACCATTATATTTGACAAAATATGACAAACTGTTCCTTTGCAGCATAACTATGTTGCTTATTATAACTGTGGGTTGCTAGCACTATTTTGAGTCTAAGGTGGCCATTGATTAGCCTCTGATATACAAATTAAAAAAAAATTCTAACAAAGAGCCATCATCAAATCTTGATTACTCACAATGTTTCAGTATAAGCAGCACTGTGAAAAAACACAGATGTCCTTGAACAGGACAACTGTGTTCATCTTTTAAAGTCTCTTCCTGCCAAAAGACTGAGGACTTTCTGCAGTGGCGGACTGTGCGGATTCGAAATGATGGTATCATCCAACAAATGGGACAAGATGTTGGTGTTAGTGGGCATGTGCTTGTAGCGGGAGGCTGACAGGGTGGAGCCACATATCGTGACAGATGGCTGGTTCTCACAGGCTTTCGGTGACATGTCAGCGTCACACTCCTTGAGGACTCCTGGAAGTGGACTCAGGTTCTGCATGTGTCCAGTTAAAGACTGAAACTGTCCCTCACACCCATTAAATAGAAATCAAAGACAAGTTGGAAATGTGTCCACATTTTCCCGCACATATTGTTTAATCAGATTTGTTGTTGTGATCGGATGAAGACTCAAATTCAGGAACGGTGGAGCCGGATGGTTCAAATGGAGATGTAATGCTGTCGTAGTTTGGCCACAAGGAACTCGTGGGTTAGATTATGTCTCGTGATTATTCCAACAATCTGCAAGAGATGGCAGACATCAAACACAGACTTTTATTCTTCATGGAAAAACAATCTTAGAAGGTTTAAAGCAGTGGTGCCCAAAGTATTCCACAAAGGGCCGAGAAGGTCCAGGTTTTCTTTGCAGCCACTGACTCCAGCAGGTGATTTCACTGATGAACATCACTTTAAGCAGGTGGGATGAGTTCATCAGTGAAATCACTTGCTGGAAAACCTGCACCCTCTCCGCCCTTTCTGGAATACTTTGGACACAACTGGCTTAAAGACATTCCTGGTGTGGCTTTCAAACTGTTGGAATGCCATAGCAGAGAATCCGGATTCAAAGAACACAGCAGGCAGATCCTTCTTACCGCTCACATCATCATTTGAACAAACATTTGGAACGTATCCTGCCTGATGTCCCACAAATATCTCACAGGTTGAATTAGGTTAGAAACAGACCCATGCAGGGAACAGCATCATATCACGTCATAGCCACAGGGCCAGTGATGAGCATTAGGCTGCTACTGCCCCCCACCAACACCCCCCAGTTTGAAAATGCATCTTCATTTAATCCCAAGAAAAATAAGTTCCCTGTTGCTGTTTCAAAGAATTTAACCAAATAAGGACCCAATACCTAAAACAGTATATTCATCATGGCAATCCCTCAGTAGCAAGGAAGAGTGTCTCTTAATTGATTCCCATCCCACACTTCCCTATCATCTTCCAAGTCTTCTGAATCTTCTTGGGAGATGCAGAGACATTCCCGAGTCAGCTGGGAAATATAATCCTTCCCAGGACATGTTGGAAAACAAAAGACAGGAATCTGACACAGAAAAGACACAGAGGAGAGACCAAGCAGCTGTCAGGAGGGCAGCCATTCAAGACTATTCAGGTGGACAATGGGGAAAGGGTAGGGAGCAGATAAGGTATTGGGCAGATAGCAGGATTCATTCGAGTTTGTGTCTGGGGAAGTGAAGGGAGATGGCGAGTCATCAGGTGGTCAGATAGGTGACTGGGAGTAAGCGACAGGTTTTTACAGCCAGCCGACCCCTCAGAAGGAGAAACATCAGCAGGTCACACCAAGAAAGCTCTTCACAAGGTGAGACATGAAAAGGTTGGGTGGCCAGGATGCAAGATGTTTAAAGGAGGATCACTAGGTGGCCCTTTGGGTAGCAAGCCATCAACTGGGTGGAGACTAGGATGCGCCAGCAGGGTCACCCTCCCAGGTGCTGATCAGCAGGCAGAAGCTTACAGAGAGGTCCAGGTGGATAATTAAGTTTCCAGCCCAGGATAAGAAGAATGCATGGGGCCATTACTCCCCACTGGAACAGGACCCTGAGAGGCGTGTTGGTCGTTTGCCTTTCCTGCTTCTGTCTTCACTGGGGCAAAGTCTTGGGATGTGGCAAAGACGACCTCCAGAGATGGCTCTGATGGTGGACTTACTGCAGTGATTCCTAGAGCTGGCTCCGAGGGTTCAGTGGTAACTACCTCTGGAGTAGGCCCTGGCGGAGTGGCTACTTCTGGAGCGGGACCTGATGGAGCAACTTCCTCCGTGACGGGACATGATGGAGCACATTACTCTGTGGCAGGCTCCAGGGCTGCAGCTTCCTCTGGAGCTTCATCATGGGCTGCAGTTTCCTCTGGAGATGGCTCAAGGGCTGTAAGCTCCTCTGGGGGTGGGATCTGTCACCTCCTTCAGGGCTTGGCTATCACTTCCTCCTCCTCTGGGTACAACAGAGTTCTCTGCGTGTGGTAGTTGAGTAAGTGCTGTGGGCACTGAAGACAGCAGAGGTGTGTATAGCACTGAAGACGGTTGGGGGAATAGAGTGCTGAGAGCTGAAGAGCAGAAGACTGTGGAAATGCATAAAGTGCTGTAGAGTGTCGTGGTGCATGAACAGCTAAGGTCAGCAAAGATGTGTGGAGAACTGGTGGCTCCAGAGGCAAAAACTGAGTGGATGCTGTAGCTGACATCTGAGGAGGTAAGTTGTGTGAGGACAACTGAGGGAGAGCAGACTGCAAAACAGAAAATTGACTGTATGGTCGTAAAGAGAAACATAAGGAAGGAAGTGTCTCTAAGGCCATTAATGATGTAGGCAGTACTGACGACTGAACAGAAGGAGTGACAAGAGTAGAGAAGTAAGTGACAGGGGCATCTGGATCTGGTTCATATAAAAATTCCATAGGATCCTCGATGTATGGAGGAATCCTGTCCTGTATGAAAAGGAATTTTTTGGCAAGTAAGATCAGGGCAAGTGAACCCTATGATGGGTTGGCATGAATAATGTCTGAGTCAAAAATGTTGTCTATGTTCTTACTGTCTATACAATCAAAGAAGTCCAGGTATAATTCCATATTCTTGAAAAATAATTCCTCAGATTTCTGGAGGTCCAGTGTGTCCCTCCTCAGAGTCATTCCAATAGCTGATTGCTGGACGGGTAGACTTTGATGGTAAATATTTCTCTGGGTGTCACACCCAATCAGGAAGCTTCTACTCATTAAACAACATGTCTAAATCCTACAAATGTGAGAACCAGACTTAACTTAGGAAAATCCATTACATCAGGATTTCTGTCCTCTGGGTTCATGTTTTGGCCAGATTATACAAAACCACAAGAGGCAAGACGACAGGCAAAGTGACTATGAAAAGCTACAAAGAAACCTGAGTGAGTATGAATGCAGAGGTGTCAACCTGACTCCAGACGAGGAGGCTGCAGGTTTCTTTGAACTCAGCTGATCCCATCTGCTGTTAATCAGTGAAATCACCCGGTGGAGTCAATGAAGTGGAGCAGAGAAGGATTCTCTTTCACCAAAACATTAAATCTAGGCTTGCATCTCAGATGTACCTTCTGGCAATTTGTAGGTGAACTTTCAGCTCTTCTTTTTAAGAAAACCCTCCTCTGTACCACTTCATCATGAAGCTGTACAACTGGAGATACAAAATGCAAAACATGCACTGTGCACAATTTCTCCAATCACAGCCACAGAAACAGCCTGTAACTTCTTCTGGGTTGTCTGGGTGTCTTGGTGGCTTTCCTCACTCTTCCACACTTAGTTTTTGAGAACTGTCGACTCCACACAGATTTACCATAGAGTCTCATAACTTTGTATTTCTACATAACTGATGTAAATAAAGTCCAAGACATATTCAGTGACTTTTAAATGTTCATGTATCCATCCTGACTTATCTGAAGAAAACTGGCTATAAAAATGATTATTTACAGGTATTATACCAATGGGGCTGATTACTTATGCAACCCATCATACTGGCTTTTATATTTTTAATTAATTTATATCAAGCTGTAGAGATTTGGTTTGACTTTGAGTTTAAGGAAGATAATTTTAGAAAGTTTTATAATGAGAAGCCTGATTTACTTTTTATATTTGAAATGGCATAAACAAATTTAAAATGTGTGAAATACTAAGGGGCTGAATACTTTTGCAAACCACTGTAATTCTTTGTTTTTGACACATTTAAATGGAGGAAGCTGCCATCACACCAGCTGACAAGTTCACGGTCAGATCAGTGGCTCTGAAGGAGACACCGCATGACTGTTCATCTGAGACTTTGACAAGGTTTTCCTGAGAAGACCTACAGCTGTCTGTGCATAGATTAAAGAGCTGAGGGGACAGGACACAGCCCTGAGGACAACCTGTGTTCATCATGATGACAGAGGACATAAACAAAAACTTGCTGCATTCTGTCAGTTAAAAAGTTCAAGATTATCAATGAAATCTGATCAGGTAACACAAATAGGAAGCTACTTGTTCAATTCAGATTAGTGTTGGGAACATTTGGTGTTGAAGTCTTAAAACTGTTCAGTGCCTTGCTGCAATATTTGGCACCAGCCTTGAAAATCCAAACCTCCTTTTGTTCATTGAATACTTACTTCTCCCACAGCGTTGACCACTGGGAGGTGCCGCAGGCCCATGGTCCTGAACAGATTGAAGACCTGGGAGACATAGGTGTTTGGCGACACCGTGTATGGACATGGGTTCATGTAAGGGGTGATGTCCTGCACACAGACAAATGGCTTGTCAAATGAGACAGTTCTGTCCTGACCAGAGGTTCTGTTTGAACGCAGCCATACCACTATCATGCGGGGGTTGAGCAGAGCCAGATCCAAGTCATGGATGTCTGGATATCGTGGATAATCTTCGGTCATCTCTGCATAGGACAGTCTGGGCTGAGAGGCGCTCTGTGAGGTAGAGAGGGGGAGGGACAGACAGCCATGGATTTTGAAACAACGCTCTTTTCCTGTGTGAAGCATCCGCCGCGTTGACACAAAAGCAGTCAGTCTGACAAACAACCCACCAGACCAACAGTATTATTGACAGCAGCATCATCTGTCAAGATAATTTCAGTGTTTTGGTTCAACCAATCAAGAACAAGTTCCAGTTTAACATTATTACTATCCTGAAATAATCAAGAGAAGACTAAAAAATGGAATGGATGTAGTTATTCCAACAAAACATGACACATCTCAGGTTCATGCTGTGTGAAACAAAACAGAAGTCAGAATCACTGTGGATCTTTATTTTTGTTTTTTACCATTTTTTTTTATACCATCCCAGCTTTTTCTGTTTTGAGATTTTGTGTGTGTGTGTGTGTGTGTGTGCGCGCGCATTTTACAGACCGACTGGTTTTCTGCATAGCACACCCCTCTGATGAGCAGGTTGACCAGCTGGGAGCGCAGGATGAGACCGTGGAATGTGAGCGGTCTGAAGCGTTCCTCCAAGGTCCACTCCTCACTGGGGGACTGGTCAGGATACAGGTTTGGATAAGGAGCATGCCTGCACACAAAGAACAGCTGATCACTAGTGATGATAGAAAAACACAACTTTGTCTGGGCAGTTCAACTGGATTGGAGACTATGTCATGCTTTATGGAGCTGAGACCCAAAGCCGTGACGGAGGATCTGGAGAAAAGCCTACATGCTGGAGAGCTAAATCCTCTCAAGTTCCAAATCAATAAAAAAACAACAATTTCTTCTTCCTTCAGCTGCTCCCATTAGGGGACGTCACAGCAGATCAATTGTTTCCATCTCACCCTGTCCTCTGTATCTTCCTCTGTCTCACCAACCACCTGCATGTCCTCCCTCAGCACATCCATAAACCTCCTCTTTGGCCTCCCTCTTCTTCTCCTGCCTGGTGGCTCCATCCTCAGCATCCTTCTCCCTAGATACCCTGGGTCCCTCCTCTGCACATGTCCAAACAAGCTTAATCTCACCTCTCTGACTTTGTTTCCAAACCGTCCCACCTGAGCTGTCCCTCTGATATGTTCATTCCTAATCCTGTCCATTCTCATCACTCCCAAAGAGAATCTCAACATCTTCAGCTCTGCCTCCTGTCTTTTTTTAGTGCCACTGAGCCTCATGTATCAACGTTGCGTACGGCGATATTTGAGCGTATATGGGGTGTATGCCAAAACGGCTGCGCTACTTGGCATTTATCAATGTGGTCGCTGGCGTACGCTGCGCTGAAAATATACACCAGGTCGAGAGGTGGCGTAAATTATACACCAAAATGAACCAGCGCTGGAATCCACATAAAAATGAAGATGATCAACATGATAAACAGTGCCATTATACAAATCAATGCATATGTTACATAAATAACACTTTCCTGATTATACGACATAATAATCAATACAAATCCCGCCTTTGCGGGATTGTTATGGAGCACGATCCGTGGTCATAGCGCTGACAGGAAGGAAAGCGCTGCTCGCCTTTTTCTCCAGACTTCGAGCCTGGAGCCAGAGCAGCGCTGAGCTTAACTTCATGTGGTGTGATCGTTTTAGACAATGGAATTGATAATTACAACTGTAGTTTCGTCATTCCCTTAATTCGTCCGTGCTGCAACCAGGTTTTGTCGTCTCCATTTGGTTGTCACAATACAATAAATACAGAAATACATTTAAAAAATAAAGAAATCTGACCGATTAGGCGTGTCTTATTAATTGAGCGAGCAAATATCCACATGTCAAGAATTACTGACATGTGAAAAGAGAATACAGTGGTCCCTCGCTATAACGCCGTTCACCTGTCGTGGCCTCGGAGTCTCGCAGAGTATTTAGTCCAATTCTGCATGCCTTTTTTTTTTTTTTACAGTGTTCTCTGTTCTGCATATCTGTTTATAAGAATCTTGTTGCTCCGAAGAGAAAAGAGCGCCAACAACTACTCATAACTGTGTTTGTCACTCGGAAACAGACACCTGCAGCCAGGTGTGAGTTTGGAAAAGGCACAGCGTCAGGACGCAGAGGCCCGATCTGTGAAATACTGGTTAGTCACTATTAATAATTTCTTATGTGTCCGACCTCGTTCGTTGATCTTTAAAATTAATTTGTTAGTTCTAAATGCCATCATAATTATTTATAGGAAAATGTTCTATTTTTATTTCTCAAACAAATGTTCGGGCCTGAAAACAGTTTGGTATTATTCTCCTACTAAGGTTTGAACTTTGAGAGTGTTTACACACGAGAGAAAAGTGAGAAAATGTTCATGCCTGATTGAGAAAGTGTATAAACTGTGTAGTGAGGGTTTTTACAGCTTTGAAACATCTATAATAAATGTAAAAAATAACGCTGACTACGTCGCAGTTTCGCGTATTACGGGCTATTTTTTAGAACGTAACTCCAGTGATTAATGAGGGACCACTGTAACACTTTTTTGATTATACTACAAAACAACTGATACGACGGCCGCTTTTGACGCTCTATTGGCACGCATCGTGATTGGTGGAGTTCTTTTTCATTGCCGTCTTTCCGGCTTCCATGTCGTAAAATGAGGGTGTGTCTGAAGCAGAGTCTGAATATTTATGGGCGTGTTTATTATAATTACGATCGTTTCCACCCGCCTTCTGGGGAAAACCTGGTCTTGTTAGGAGAGATGGCATCCATCCCACTTTGGATGGAGCAGCTCTCATTTCTAGAAATCTGGCCAATTTTCTTAAATCCTCCAAACTGTGACTATCCAGGGTTGGGACCAGGAAGCAGAGTTGTAGTCTTACACACCTCTCTGCAACTTCTCTCCCCCTGCCATCCCCTCATTACCCCATCCCTGTAGAGACGGTGCCTGCTCCCAGACCACCAATAACCAGCAAAAATCTATTTAAGCATAAAAATTCAAAAAGAAAAAATAATATAGCACCTTCAACTGCACCACAGACTAAAACAGTTAAATGTGGTCTATTAAACATTAGGTCTCTCTCTTCTAAGTCCCTGTTAGTAAATGATATAATAATTGATCAACATATTGATTTATTCTGCCTTACAGAAACCTGGTTACAGCAGGATGAATATGTTAGTTTAAATGAGTCAACACCCCCGAGTCACACTAACTGCCAGAATGCTCGTAGCACGGGCCGAGGCGGAGGATTATCAGCAATCTTCCATTCCAGCTTATCAATTAATCAAAAACCCAGACAGAGCTTTAATTCATTTGAAAGCTTGACTCTTAGTCTTGTCCATCCAAATTGGAAGTCCCAAAAACCAGTTTTATTTGTTATTATCTATCGTCCACCTGGTCGTTACTGTGAGTTTCTCTGTGACTTTTCAGACCTTTTGTCTGATTTAGTGCTTAGCTCAGATAAGATAGTTATAGTGGGCGATTTTAACATCCACACAGATGCTGAGAATGACAGCCTCAACACTGCATTTAATCTATTATTAGACTCAATTGGCTTTGCTCAAAATGTAAATGAGTCCACCCACCACTTTAATCATATCTTAGATCTTGTTCTGACTTATGGTATGGAAATTGAAGACTTAACAGTATTCCCTGAAAACTCCCTTATGTCTGATCACATTTCTTAATAACATTTACATTTACTCTGATGGACTACCCAGCAGTGGGGAATAAGTTTCATTACACTAGAAGTCTTTCAGAAAGCGCTGTAACTAGGTTTAAGGATATGATTCCTTCTTTATGTTCTCTAATGCCATATACCAACACAGTGCAGAGTAGCTACCTAAACTCTGTAAGGGAGATAGAGTATCTCGTCAATAGTTTTACATCCTCATTGAAGACAACTTTGGATGCTGTAGCTCCTCTGAAAAAGAGAGCTTTAAATCAGAAGTGCCTGACTCCATGGTATAACTCACAAACTCGCAGCTTAAAGCAGATAACCCGTAAGTTGGAGAGGAAATGGCGTCTCACTAATTTAGAAGATCTTCACTTAGCCTGGAAAAAGAGTCTGTTGCTCTATAAAAAAGCCCTCCGTAAAGCTAGGACATCTTACTGCTCATCACTAATTGAAGAAAATAAGAACAACCCCAGGTTTCTTTTCAGCACTGTAGCCAGGCTGACTTTAACTAGTAATGACTTCATGACTTTCTTTGCTAATAAAATTTTAACTATTAGAGAAAAAATTACTCATAACCATCCCAAAGACGTATCGTTATCTTTGGCTGCTTTCAGTGATGCCGGTATTTGGTTAGACTCTTTCTCTCCGATTGTTCTGTCTGAGTTATTTTCATTAGTTACTTCCTCCAAACCATCAACATGTCTATTAGACCCCATTCCTACCAGGCTGCTCAAGGAAGCGCTACCATTATTTAATGCTTCGATCTTAAATATGATCAATCTATCTTTATTAGTTGGCTATGTACCACAGGCTTTTAAGGTGGCAGTAATTAAACCATTACTTAAAAAGCCATCACTTGACCCAACTATCTTAGCTAATTATAGGCCAATCTCCAACCTTCCTTTTCTCTCAAAAATTCTTGAAAGGGTAGTTGTAAAACCGCTAACTGTTCATCTGCAGAGGAATGGTCTATTTGAAGAGTTTCAGTCAGGTTTTAGAATTCATCATAGTACAGAAACAGCATTAGTGAAGGTTACAAATGATCTTCTTATGGCCTCAGACAGTGGACTCATCTCTGTGCTTGTTCTGTTAGACCTCAGTGCTGCTTTTGATACTGTTGACCATAAAATTTTATTACAGAGATTAGAGCATGCCATAGGTATTAAAGGCACTGCGCTGCGGTGGTTTGAATCATATTTATCTAATAGATTACAATTTGTTCATGTAAATGGCGAATCTTCTTCACAGACTAAGGTTAATTATGGAGTTCCACAAGGTTCTGTGCTAGGACCAATTTTATTCACTTTATACATGCTTCCCTTAGGCAGTATTATTAGACAGCATTGCTTAAATTTTCATTGTTACGCAGATGATACCCAGCTTTATCTATCCATGAAGCCAGAGGACACACACCAATTAGCTAAACTGCAGGATTGTCTTACAGACATAAAGACATGGATGACCTCTAATTTCATGCTTTTAAACTCAGATAAAACTGAATTTATTGAATTTTTTATTAAATCTTAGAAACATGGTGTCTAACCAGATCCTTACTCTGGATGGCATTACCCTGACCTCTAGTAATACTGTGAGAAATTTTGGAGTCATTTTTGATCAGGATATGTTATTCAATGTGCATATTAAACAAATATGTAGGACTGCTTTTTTGCATTTACGCAATATCTCTAAAATTAGAAAGGTCTTGTCTCAGAGTGATGCTGAAAAACTAATTCATGCATTTATTTCCTCTAGGCTGGACTATTGTAATTCATTATTATCAGGTTGTCCTAAAAGATCCCTGAAAAGCCTTCAGTTAATTCAAAATGCTGCAGCTAGAGTACTAATGGGGACTAGAAGGAGAGAGCATATCTCACCCATATTGGCCTCTCTTCATTGGCTTCCTGTTAATTCTAGAATAGAATTTAAAATTCTTCTTCTTACTTATAAGGTTTTGAATAATCAGGTGCCATCTTATCTTAGGGACCTCATAGTACCATATCACCCCAATAGAGCGCTTCGCTCTCAGACTGCAGGCTTACTTGTAGTTCCTAGGGTTTGTAAGAGTAGAATGGGAGGCAGAGCCTTCAGCTTTCAGGCTCCTCTCCTGTGGAACCAGCTCCCAATTCGGATTAGGGAGACAGACACCCTCTCTACTTTTAAGATTAGGCTTAAAACTTTCCTTTTTGCTAAAGCTTATAGTTAGGGCTGGATCAGGTGACCCTGAACCATCCCTTAGTTATGCTGCTATAGACTTAGACTGCTGGGGGGTTCCCATGATGCATTGAGTGTTTCTTTCTCTTTTTGCTCTGTATGCACCACTCTGCATTTAATCATTAGTGATTGATCTCTGCTCCCCTTCACAGCATGTCTTTTTCCTGGTTCTCTCCCTCAGCCCCAACCCGTCCCAGCAGAAGACTGCCACTCCCTGAGCCTGGTTCTGCTGGAGGTTTCTTCCTGTTAAAAGGGAGTTTTTCCTTCCCACTGTCGCCAAGTGCTTGCTCACAGGGGGTCGTTTTGACCGTTGGGGTTTTTACGTAATTATTGTATGGCCTTGCCTTACAATATAAAGCGCCTTGGGGCAACTGTTTGTTGTGATTTGGCGCTATATAAATAAAATTGATTGATTGACATCCTTTTCAGCTCTGTCCATTTGTCTGGTCAATCGGTCCTTTTCTCTTTCCTTACTATTCATCTTCTTGTACATCTGACAATATGCCTTTTCCTTAGCTTTTGCTGCTTCTTTTTTCGCCTTACACCACATCTCCTTGTACTCCTGTCTACTTTCATCATCTCTCCGATTATCCCAATTCTTTTTCGCCAACCTCTTTCTCCTTATGCTTTCCTTTTCCAATTTCTTTTAGCTGCATCTCCTACAAAGAATGTAGTCCACGTGTGTGCACCTTCCTCCACTCTTATATGTCACCCTGTACTCCTCCTTTTTCTTAAAGTAAGTATTCACCACTGCCATTTCCATCTTTTGAAAAATTAACTACCATCTATCCTTCCACATTCCTGTCCTTGATACCATATCTACCCATTACATCCTCATCAGCTCTTTCTCCATCTCACAACCTACCTGTGGGGCATATGCAACATACTCTTCCTTTAAAATGACCCCAACACCATTTCTCTTCCTGTCCATGATACAACAACTTAAACCTCCCTCCTATGCTACTGCTGTTACATCCCTTCCACTTGGTCTCTTGCGCACACAATATGTGTACTTTATTATATCAGCCAGCTCTCTCCCTTTACCAGTCATACTGCCAACATTCAATGTCCCGTGGTCAATGGTGGTCGCTGTTAACCTGGGCCTCGTCTGATACGGTATGGAAATTCGATTTGTGTTCTGCATGTTTGGGTTGGCTTGTTTTTTTTAAAGGAGGGTGCCCTTCCTGATGCAACCCTCCTCATTTATCCAGACTTGGGGACGGTACTCAAAGTGTACTGGCTGCACACCCCATATGGGTGAGATTTGACAAACTTTACCTTCCTCATTTATCAAGGTTTGGCACCGCTACCTAGAATGTACTGCCTGCAAACACAAGAACTTCAAATTACAACCAAACAAGAAGATTAAAATATCAACCATTATAATTTCAGGATTCCAAATGGTCTGCAGGCTGTAGACCAGCCAACATGTCACATTACAGCATCATGCTCAGAATGAAGGTTTTTCATGACTGAAGGTCATATGGCTGAAGGGGGATGTCCTACCTCCTATCCAACATCTGCTGCAGCAGGTCCTCCCCCTCGTCAGTTGGCTCCACAGCAACACTTTGCTCGTCACAGACATTTCTCAGCTCACTGGATGGATATGACTTCATGGACTGACACCGACGCCGCTGCTCCCCCGCCCGGGATACAATATTGGATTTCTGAATGGGACCGTTTATAAACCATTATTCTTTGATAGCACACAGCCCTGAGAATAAATAAGATATCAAATATTACAGTATACTTCTGAAGAAACTGATGTCAGAAAGTAACAGTGAAGTGGCCTAAAATACTCCACAACAAAAGCTGCCCTTGAGCAAGGTTGATAATCCTCCAACTGAAAACTCTCAAACTGCCATCCTGTTTGTACAAACAACAGATTGGCCAGACAAAGGGACCGAGCTGGAAAGGATGAGCAGCAAAGTTCGGATGATAAAGGATGCAAATGGTAATGTGCTGACAAGTGAAGTGAAGAGAGTCCATGTCATCTACAGTCCATAATATAATCAGAAGATTCAGAGAATCTGGACAACTTTCTACATGTAAGCGGCAAGGCTGAAAACCAACATTGAATGCTCATGACCTTCGATCCCTCAGGCGGCACTGCAATAAAAACCGACATCACTGGAGGATCTTACCGCGTGGGCTCAGTAATACTTCAGAAAACCATTGTCAGTTAACGCAGTTCGTCGCTACATCTATAAATCCAAGTTAAAACTCTACCATGCAAAGTGAAAGCCATACATCACCAGCATCCAGAAACGCTGTTGCCTTCTCTGGGCCCAAGTTCATTTGAAATAGACATATGCAAAGTGGAAAATTGTGCTGTGGTCTGATGATTCCACATTTCAAATTGTTTTTGGAAATCATGGACGTCATGTCCTCTGGACAAAAGAGGAAAAAGAAACTGTTGCATCCAAGCAACGTCTTTTTCAGGGACGTCCCTGCTTATTTCAGCAGGACAATGTCAAGCCACATTCTGCACGTGTTACAACAATGTGGCTTCATAGTAAAAGAGTGCGGGTACTAGACTGGCCTGCCTGCAGTCCAGACCTGTCGCCCATTGAAAATGTGTGGCGCATTATGAAGTCATGGATGCTTAGGAGAAAAAAAAAGAGAGCAATGTGATTCATCTATAATATTCAAGACAGCAAGACCGCTGTAGGCATTTGGAAAACTAAGGGGGGTCTGGGGGGGATGCCCCCCCCCCAAATAAATTTTGAGAATATAAGTGCCCTGTGGTGCATTCTGGTGCATTCTTTGGGCTAAATTTGGATCAGCTGTTAAATTTCTCTTGTGATCTCATGCAGTATGGCACAACATGTGGCTTTTGAATGCATGTTGTGCCATCCTGTAGGAGCAGGTACAGAATATAACAACACAATAGTATACAAATATAGCTAAATCTTGATAAAAACTTTAGTTTGTTTTTGATTGGGCTCAAAGACTAGGCAATTAAAAATCATAACTCTCAACTATCATGTTATAAATAACTTCATAATTGCTTTCAGACTAGATAAAGAGATATCATATCATATTATCATACCATAATACTGAAGCCACTCGATTACTATTATTCATTCAATAATGCACAACAATGAAATGTTAAGTTTGTTTAAATTATCCATCTCAGTCTGAGCCCAAAACCCTCTAAGAATCTGAACCTGAATTTTTTTTTCAATTTTATACAGAAATTTATTGATTTACATACCTTGATTAACATACCTTATAGCAAAAAAAAACCACGTTCTTGTGTAAATTCATCTAAATCCATTCAAAGCCACAGTCTTTTTTTTCCAATGAAAGAAAGTCTAGATTAATGAAAAAAGTCACATAATCTTGTCTAAAATCCTGTTTGAACAGCACAATGTTTATTTTCCAGAGAGAGAAAAATTCTTACCGTGTTTTCTGAGGGCACAGTTCACTTTTCCCTTTTCTTTTATCTTTCAGGTGTGTTCATGAAGCCAGCGACAATTCCACGGATTCTTGTCCTTATCAGACTTGTTCAAACAGTCTTTCTCGCCATCTTCTCTCTGTCCGACGACGGTCCGTGACAGAGACACGCTGCACACATCTTTTTTTTAAAAACGTTAGAACTCTAAAGGTTTGCGATATCCACATGCTACGTTTAGCTTAAGCTTCGCGCAGGAGACACACAGTGTTGCCACAGCAACCAACCAGTCTCGCTTTATGACATCTGTCGCAACAGCCAGGCTTTTTTTTCTCTGAGGACACTGATTCCGCGGGCCGCGGTGGTCTTATAAAACTTGCGCGATGTCGTGAAAAAATAACACTTTGCGATAGACATTTTAAAAACTCAGTGACGATCACGATTACAGAGTAAACCCCCCAATGAAATCTGCGGAATTTCGCAGATCTGCAGATTTTTCACAGCCCTGCATTTCTTTCAGACGGCAAGAATTTACAAAAAGACGGAAAACTGTCCAAAGACGGCGAATAAGCATCCCTGTGAAGTGCAAAATATGACAGCGGAGACCCCGGACTGTTGAACAACTGAAGCAAGAAAGGGAAAGAATTCCACCTACAATGCTTCAACAATTAGTGTCCTCAGTTCCCAAATGCTTATTGAGTGTTGTTAGAAGGAAAGGTGATGTAACACAGTGGTAAACATACCACTGTCCCAGCTTTTTTGAAACGTGTTGCAGACATCCATTTCAAAATGAGCAACTATTTGCACAAAAACAATAAAGTTTGTCAGTTTGAACATTAAATATCTTGTCTTTGTGGTGTACTCAATTGAATATAGGTTGAAGAGGATTTGCAAATCACTGTATTCTGTTTTTATTTACATTTTACACAACGTCCCAACTTCAGTGGAATTGGGGTTGTAAGAGCAAATCAGTGTATCCATCAGTAGTTATTTCTGGATTTAAAAAGACCTTCTTGCAGACACTAAATCTTTCCTCATTTGTTGTGTGTCCCTCTGGATGTGAGGCACGGCAGAGATGGCTAAAAATATTAAATTTTTACCTTAAAGTGAATGTTATTGCTGACCAGGATATTGCCCTTCATGAAGTCCTGCTCATTCTGCCGGTTTTCAGTGACCACAGGGAAGGCATGGTAGACAGTGGTGCGCAGGATGCTGACCAGAGACTGCACCCGGGTATGAGGGTACACGTAGGTTAGGTTGGGCTCCATGATATCACTGGCTCTTAACCTTGGAATGACAACAAAGATGGACACAAAGTGCATTCAGAAAGTTTCTTCTGCTGACCGCCCATTTCATTAGGTACACCTGTTCAACTGCACAATATAGCATGTATTTAAGTCTGTACAAAACAACTATTACGAGTTCTTAGAGGTTCCTCACCTTCTCCTTCTAATTTCTCACATGTTCCTGCATTTCTCCTTCTGATTTCTCATAGGTTCCTACCCTTCTCTTGAGTTCTCACAGGTTCCCATCTTTCTCCTTCTGAGATCTTAAAAGGTTCCTACCCTAGTCCTATCCTTCTCCTTTCCTGCTCATGATGACATCATTAGTTCCTCCATTATCAAACTACTAACCCACATATTTATTGAATCTTCATAAAATGGAACAAAATCAGAAGATTTTAAAATCGAAGAAGTAGTTCTTGAGCTTAAATCCTGAGACCTTCAACAATTATGGTCGAACAAAATTACATCCTTTCAGGTTTTTCAAAGATTGTGGAAAACTTGGTTTAAACATAGTGGTGAAAAATCTTATTAAGTGAATCATCCCACATGGAACCCAGCATGGATTTAGGAAGTCTAATCCTCCTGAAATGTCCACGCTTCCAACTGTATATATCCAAAGCTTTTGATGCTGTTAATCGTGATATCTTACTCTAAAAAATCCTGCACTCTGGTTTGCTTTTCAATTCATTTTATTTTATTTTATTCTTGCTCTTATTTATTTCTATTTCTATTTCCTAGTCTAGTTTTAGTTTGCAGGGGTGGTGACCAAGTGGTTAATGTGCTTGGTTTCAGTTCAGAGGGTTCCAGGTTCAAATCCCACCCCTGTCACATTTCTCCATGTAATGTGGAGTTGCGTCAGGAAGGGCATCCGGCGTAAAACCTGTGCCAATTCAACATGCAGATCAACACTGGATTTCCTGTGGCGACCCCGAGTGCAAACAAGGGAGCAGTCGAAGGGACTTACTAGTCTAGTTTTAGTTTATTTAACCCCCGGAACCTTTTGAAACCTAATTTTGTATCATGTCATGTGAAAGCATATATGGTTTGACAGTAAAGAATCCTTGAATCCTTAGTGTAATTATTTACAAATGCTTACACATCTACAGTAATATAAATATCATAATAAACAATGGTTTGTTGATATTAATGAATGGACTTCCGGTGGGCCATTAGAAGATGCAGGATCCCACAGGGGTCTATTTCAGGGCCACTGCTGTTCCTAATTCCTGCAGCATTATCCTCCTGATACCCAATAGATTTGGTTGAAACTGCTTTATTTCTGTCACATCACAATTTCTCTGTACTTACTCTGATTTACATAATATTTCTAAATGGTTTCAATTAAACAAATTATCTCTAAATTTTTATTTATTTATTTTTTTACCAAACAACAAACAAACAAACAAACAAACTTTGCCTCCATTGGAAATTAGATGATGAGCTGTATCTTATCCACACTTTTTTTTTTTAGTCCTGACTGATTAACCCAACCCACTGGAGTCCAGGAACATAAAAAAAAACCCTTGATGTGGACTTGCTGGTGGATTAAACTGGAACTCTCACATTCACTTAAATTGTAATAAATTGCCCTAATCCACTGGTGTAGTATGCACAGACTGGATCGATTCAAGACAAAGTCTGTGTGACGTCACCCGTAGGATTTCTATACACATCTGGAGCAGCAGATATGAAGCTCATGTCTGGGCAGCAGCAGGGGTAATGAACCTATTAATGCATAAAGAGGCAGATTTGGGTGGCTCAGTGTGTGATAAAAGAAGCCTGAACACACCCCTCTCTTTGGGGTGAGCTACGCTAACAGGCCAGCCTTGGTTTGGGTGTTAATTAAATCATATTTTTTATTAATGGTTTACTTTGTTGTGGACATTAAAAGTCATGAGCCGCTTATTTTCTCAGTAATCATACACTGAATGAAGCAAATGGATGAAGCTACCAATAGCTGTTAAAAGTACTAACACCATTAGCATGCAACATTAAATCCAATGAGAGTTTGACAGCAGAGACATCTTAGGTGAGCCGCTAGGATGTTTCACTGCAACAAGACAGAGTCCAGGTGTTTGTTATAAAACATTCCAAACAGACACAACAGCATAACTGCTATCAGCCTCTGCCAGCAGACTATGAGCTAAAGGCACCACGAGAGGTGGAGACGCTGGGCGCAGTCACTGTCACAAAAACCCATCATGCCCACAATTATACAGAACTTTATGACTTAAAACATCTTAAACTAAGAAATAAGAAAAAAAAATTCACCCCACATAGTTCTCATGGAGGAATATATAGAAAAAGTAATACCCCCGTCACACTAGAGGTCGAATGAGCCCAAACGCCATTGAAATGAAAATTCAACCCACATTCCAGAACAGTCGAGGTGAATTCCAAAACCTCAGACTGAATTCTGAGTGCATTTCAAACAGTTGAACACATTCGTACAGCTGGCCCGAATGTTTAGCTCATGTTCCAAACATCTGCGGTGCGGTCAAGGTGGAAAAATACCGAATGGCGGTCGAAGTGCATCCTGACTGCAGTCTAAACATGCGCACAGCATCCCAAGCAATCAATCAGTTTTATAAGGGTGGGTTTGGAGTTCCTACTGGGGGTGGGTTTGGAGTTCCTGCTGGACAATTGCCTCAAGTGTCCTCGGTCCCACTGTGAAGAGGGTTTGTGGGGAGAGATCTCTGTATGAGGATGTTTCAATGAAAACAAACCCCAGCTAAAAAGTCCACAAAGCAAATATGAAAAAGTCGAAAAATGATAAATTATACTGGCCGGATGTCTCCAAGGATAAAAAGGTCCCCAAATCACGCCTAGGCACCAGGGTGTGTGAGGAAAGCAACTTCTCCTGGTGCTGCAGAGAATGATCTCTTCTGCGGGAGCACTCAGCTGGATAACCCACCAGATCAGAACAGTTCAGATCCTGGACTCCAGCAGCAACAGCCTCAAAGGGCCAAAAGAAATCTACGAAACTACGCCACTGTAAATTGGACCATTGAGGAGAAGAAAATGATCTTCTACTGCTTCGCTTACTCAAGGCATGAGAAGTGGGGCAGGAGGAAAAAGGCAGTATTTGAGGAGCAGATAAAAGAAGCGGATTTTCAAAACAATCTGTACGGGATCGAGCGATATATCGCAATGGCTAGCCAACACCAAAGCTGCCAGAATGCCCAGAATGTGGCACAAATGAGGCAGGAAGCACCTGGAATGCCCCAGAATGTCCCCAGTGGGATATGAATGCAACACGAATGCCATCCAAATGTCCCAAGTGGCACTCAAATGCAACACGAATGCGACCAGAACGTCCCAAGTGGCACCCGAATGCAACACGAATGCGTCCAGAACGTCCCGACTGGGTGTCGAATGTGGTCAGACCAAAGTGACTGCAACACCGAATAGCATAAGAATGCGGGTAGCTGGTGCACAAATCGGTGTCCACATTGATGATCGTATGATCCTGTGCTACAAAGCGTCAGACAAGATGAGCAATATCGCATTGTGGAGTAGAGAAGCTTGAATCTTCGACTGGACTGGGTTGCTTGACGTGAGGACATTTCACCTCAAGACAGAAGTCAGACTACCAGAGCAAGAATTTTAGCTGAGGAAGCTTCTGTGATTTGAAGTGAAACGTCCTCGCATCAAGCAACCCAGTCCAGTTGAAGATTCAAGCTTATCTACTATGGAAACCACCTGGACAACTGAGAGCCTTCACAGAAACGCATTGTGGAGTGAACTTTCATAACTATGTATTATATGTAATATTAATGATGTGGAGAAATTACTAAAATTGCTGAATAAAGGTCAGAAAATGATTTATTTTTTGTGTCAATCTGTATTCTGTAAAGTAGTGACTTCAGTTTTATTGCCTGAATGCTTTCTCGTAATAAATACCTCACCAATCATTTCACAATTCAATTAGAAGTCTCACTCTCATAAGTCTCAATTTATCCCTTCTTAATTAGCCTCTAGTTTTTCTTTTCCACCGGGTTTTCCATCCTGAGGTTTTCTGTAAGAGTAAATACATACTGTATAATGGAAATGGTTTTTCTCTCAATTTGATGGGTGAGATGACAGTCACTATATTCTGCTACTAATATAAGAGATTAATTTCTCTATGATACACTCCATGATGCTTTCAGATCCCGCTGGAGTGGAGTGCACATGATAGGAGTTAAGGGGAAAACTTTAGTACCGACAAAACTGGCCGACCAGGCGTGGCTGTTTTGTTTTATTTATTTTATTTGAGCGCTCCGTGAAAGCAGCGCTGCAGGTGGGTTAAGCGCAGACTTTAATATTAATATCTTTAATATGACACATGCAAAGCTCTTACTTTCTCCCCTGATTATTTCCCATTTTTAACTTAACTTCATAATTAAATTAATTAAGGATCAGACGAGTATCTCATGTTGTGGCTGACATGATGTGTTTAAATACATTTCTCTTTGACAAACTGATGGAATTATTCTCTATCTTGATAATGACTTCAGCGGTCAGGATAGTATAAACAAAATTCATAATTCCAGGTGAACTCTTCAAAACATCTGGACTGGGATGAACAAATTCATTCAAGTCTATTATATAAATAGTCTGATCCTCTTCTGTATTTGTTTGGACAAATAGCGGCTGAACAAATGTGGGACTGAGTCTGAATAAATGTAACAGCACGGAAAACGCTCTTGAAAACATTCATCATGCCCATCGTTTTCTATTTATGTCTGGTTGTCAGACGCTACCCAAGATGGCAGCGCTCTGGCAACGGCCAGCGAATGAGCAGATCCTCCATCTAGTGAGTAAATAGAAATCGATGGTCCTATCCCAACCAGTGTGTGATCTGCAGCTGACACGTTGGGTGTGTCATACTAATACTGTTACATCATTGTATCATCACAAATATGGCTTCAAAGTTAATTCACACTAGAATAAAATACATTCTTGCTTGCTTTTGTGAACTGTCTTCCCAAATAAACAGAGAACTGTTGGTACATTGATCTTATCTTACAACTTCACTGGGGAGGTGTCCTGGAATTTCGGTGGAAGGTCTGGAGTCTCTCTTCCAGTCCTCAATGTTTCACCATACGTCAAAGATTTTTTCTGAAAGTCAGACTGGGTCAAACTCCAGTCAGCATAAGTTATCGGACATGTTAACAGCCATCCTGTCAAAGCCAGAGATACTCCAGCATCAACGTTCTACAACCCTGGAACCGCAGTTCTTCACAGTGATGTTCAAAGCATCACAGGTCAAACCTTATCAGCAAAGCCAACTTGGTTAAAGTTATAAAAAGAAGCAACATTTAGGGCAGAACACGACTCTGGCCACCTGCCACATGCTGGATGTCAGCAAGCTGTGTGTGCTGGCTTCAGCCCCTGGCACAAGGTTGTCCTGCTCATCCTCCGCTTCCACCATACCGATGTGAAGACCAGGATACCACAACCTCATCAGGTTGTGCAGCCTGCCGTGGCTGCATAGGTTTGTTTATCATGCACCTAAAAAAGTAATAAGTGGAGAAGAACTAGAAGAGATAAAACAGTCTCTGAACTTTATGTCGGAAGAATTGAGTGATGTGGTTAAAAAACAATGAATTACTGGGTTTGTTGAAGGCGGTATGTGAGCTGAGAAAACTGATGCAAGAAAAAGACAACAAAATTAGATTTTTGGAAAAACGAGTGGACGAGTTGGAACAGTACTCCAGAATGGATGATGTTATTGTAACAGGATTGAACACTAGACATTAATCATACGCCAGGGTAGCAGCTAACAGCGCTAGAACTATGGATGAAACGCAGGAATAAACACATTCCCTGGAGCAGCAGATCATGATTTGTTTTTTTCGTTGAAGGACATCCACATTAATAACAGTGACACTGCAGATTGTCACTCATTACTAAAGAAGGATAACAAAGCCAAACCAACTATTATCAGCAAACAGGAAAATTAAGAATGATTTGTTGAGGCAGGCCAGAAAATTTAGAGGAACAAACGTGTACGTTAACAAACACTTGATGAAGAAAAATGCTGATATAGCAAGAGAAGCTAGAATCCTCTGGAAGCAACAAAAAATTCAGGCAACTTGGACAAGAAATTGTAAAGTGATAATTAAGATAAATGGAGCACCGGAAGAAGCTAAAGTCATAGTGATAAGAGAACTTTCAGATTTGGAAAGATTTAAATGATGGGTATTTGTTTGGTTTAATAATGATTATCTCTGTGTTGTTAAAAGAACATGAGTACGATTAATTGGGGGCAATGAATTCCATGGTATACTTATGTTTACATTATGCTGGAGTCTGATGTTAATTGTTTTTATTTTATGATGACAGCTGATCCTTTTGAATTTACTTCTGAACAAGAATTACAACCTTTTCAGTATGCTGAACATCATATATTCAAGATTGGGAATATGAGATTGACCCAGACAATCATTTTTATTCTTCTGTAAGTAGTAATTGCCAGTATTATACTGAGGAACAATACAATAAGTGCAGTATTGCACTTACAGAAAATCTTTTGGCATGTATCACAATTGAAATATGTTTGGGAATTGGTAAAAATATAATTATTAGTTGTATTTATAGTGTTGCTGGCTCAAAAATTGAAGAATTTCAAAACTGGATTGAGAAATATTTTCCACAGAAGGGTAATAAGCGAGTATTTGTATGTGGAGATATACATATTGATCTTTTAAATCTGCATCAGCATAAATAGAATAGGTCTTTATTGTCATTGCAATATATATAACGAAATTTTAAAATGCTCTCCGGTCGGTGCAACATCCCTATGTATATAAATATATAAAAACTATTTAAAAACTTAAATTACTAGTTCACATACATACATACATAATACATACACACACATACATGCATACATAAATACATACATTCACACCACACACACCTCCACATACATAGTTGGCACAGTCACACTGTTACTATCCTCTAATGGCATTGAGGATAGTTATTGCAGAAGGATAAAAGCTGTGTTTGAGTCTGTTTGTCCTTGCATTCAGTGACCTGTACCTTCTTCCTGATGGTAACAATTCAAACAGGGAGTGACCTGGATGGTGTATGTCCTTGATAATGTTCTTAGCTTTTTTGAAACAACGGTCACGGTGTAGCTCTTCCAGTGTGGTGAGAGGGCAGCTGATAATCCCTTGGGCGGTACTGATGACCCCCTGGAGCGCTTTCCTCTGAGCCACTGTGCAGCTTGTATACCATATGCCCATGCAGTATGTCAAAATGCTCTCTATGCAGGCATGGTAAAAGGTCACCAGCAGATGTTGTGTTATGTTATTCCTCCTGAGTAGTCTCAGGAAGTACAGTCTCTGCTGGGCCTTTTTCAGCAGCTCAGTGGTGTTCACTCTCCAGGACAGGCCTTCTTCAATATGTACTCCAAGAAAGCGAAAGTCTGCTACTCTCTCCACACAGTCCCTGTTTATAAATAGTGGTGTGACCTCCATTTTCTTCCTCCTGCAGTCAATGAAGAGTTCTTTAGTTTTTGCTGTGTTGAGGAGCAGGTTATTAGCCTTACACCATGTTGAGAGCTGCTCCACCTCCTCTCTGCAAGCCGATTTATCTCCCCCCCCCCCCGGAGATGAGCCCCACCACCGTGGTGTCATCAGCGAATTTCACAATGGTGTTACTGTGATGGACAGGTAAACAGTCGTGTGTATAAAGGGAGTAGAGTAAAGGACTCGGCACACAGCCCTGGGGAGAGCCGGTGCTGAGGCTTAGGGCCATGGATGTAAAATGGCCTACTCTAACCTTTTGTCTACGGTCAGACAGGAAGCTGTGAATCCACATACAGGTATTTTGTGGCAGCCCCAAGTCCCTCAGCTTGGCCACCAGCCTATGAGGGAGGATGGTGTTAAAAGCAGAGCTATAATCCACAAAGAGCATTAGCACATAGCTCCCCTGCTGCTCCAGGTGGGAAAGTGCAGTGTGGAGTGCTATGGCTACAGCGTCCTCTGTGGATCGGTTTGCCTTATAGGCAAACTGGTGGGGATCAATACTGGGGGGGAGGGCTGCTATGATGTGACTACGGACCAGTTTCTCAAAGCACTTCATCACCACTGGTGTTAGTGCCACTGGTCGGTAGTCATTAAGCCCTGAAATGTGGGGTTTCTTGGGAAGGGGGACTATGGTTGAGAATTTCAGGCAGGGTGGAACAATGGACTGTGCCAGGGACCGATTAAAGATCTTTGTGAAAATTCCAACCAACTGGTCTGCACAGTCCTTCAGCACACGTCCAGGGACACCATCAGGACCAGTGGCCTTCCAGCCCGCAGCACACGCCTCACCTCATGTTCCTCCACAATGACGTTTACGCTGCTGTTGGCTGAATGGGCATGTTGTGGTGCCACCTCTGACACTGCGACCTCAAAACGGGCAAAGAAGCTGTTCAGCTCCTAAGCCAGCCCGGGGTCACCTTCAGCAACTCCAAGGTTGGTCCTGTAGTTGGTTAGATGTTGAATTCCCTGCCACACCTGCCTGCTGTTGTTGCTGCTCAGGTGGTCCTCTATCCTCCTCCTATAGTCCACCTTGGCCTCCCTGATGCCCCTCTTCAGGTTGGCTCTGGCAGTGCTGTAGCGGTCGCTATTTCCGGACCTCCAGGCGGTGTTCCTCTCCTTCAGCAGCCACTGGACCCTCCTTGTCATCCAGGGCTTCTGGTTGGGGTAGACCCGGATATATTTGTTCACTGTGACAGTGTCTATGCAGTGTTTGATGAAGCACAGAACCCTGTCCGTGAACACCTCCAGGTCATGATGTTCAAAACCCCCCCAGTTGGTCCTCTCAAAGCAGTCCTGCAGCTGCTGGGAGGCACCCTCTGGCCATGCAGCAACAGTCATTGTAATGATGGGAGCAGTTTTTCTGAGGGGGGCATATGCAGGGATTAGCAACAAGGACAGATGGTCAGACTGGCCCAGATGTGGAAGAGGCATTGCCCTGTAGCCCAGCTTAATGTTGGAAAACACCTTGTCCAGAGTGTTATCTCCTAGTAGCACACTTAACATGTTGGTGTAATTTAGGGAGTGCTGTCTTCAGGTTTGCATGGTTAAAATCACCTGCTATAATACAACCCCTGGCAAAAATTACGGAATCACTGGCCTCGGAGGATGTTCATTCAGTTGTTTAATTTTGTAGAAAAAAAGCAGATCACAGACATGACACAAAACTAAAGTCATTTCAAATGGCAACTTTCTGGCTTTAAGAAACACTATAAGAAATCAGGAAAAAAAAAATTGTGGCAGTCAGTAACTGTTACTTTTTTAGACCAAGCAGAGGGAAAAAAATATGGACTCACTCAATTCTGAGGAAAAAATTATGGAATCATGAAAAACAAAAGAACGCTCCAACACATCACTAGTATTTTGTTGCACCACCTCTGGCTTTTATAACAGCTTGCAGTCTCTGAGGCATGGACTTAATGAGTGACAAACAGTACTCTTTATCAATCTGGCTCCAACTTTCTCTGATTGCTGTTGCCAGATCAGCTTTGCAGGTTGGAGCCTTGTCATGGACCATTTTCTTCAACTTCCACCAAAGATTTTCAGTTGACCTCGCTCTTCCATTGGCTGTTCAAGCGATGGTTGACGCCCCTCGGGATCCATGACGCTGGCCGAGAAATCCCGTTGTGAAAGTGTCGTGACACGAACCCACAACAGGGGGCGTTAATGAACGGACAATGGATAAGCCAAAAGTAACAATTTAATGTTGTGAAGCGCACAACGACGTACAGACAATAACAATATGGTGACTGTCAATCATACACCAGGTGACGTGTGGGCAGGCTCGATGATAGAAGACGCCTGGCGAGAGAAGAGCCGGATCCCACACAGCTTCCACCAACAACGGAGCTGAAGAACACCGGAGCCGCCAAGCCCTGCGCCCCAGGTGGCCGCTGTCGTCAGCAGTCAGACCCGGTACTGCTGGCAGAGAACAGAGACAGTCCTGATGAGTGTGAGTTCGCACACTCAGTAATCCCACAGTCAGTGTTTAGTTAGGAGGGAGCACCTCCACCTCCAATCACACACTCGTGCAGCTCCTGTTTAACCACTTATCTGGTTTGGGGTGTGAGGCGAAGCCGTCGCTGATCACACCAAACGCCAATCCCACAGATAAGGACACACCACAGGAAAACGGCTGCAAAGAAGTTCAGATTATTACTTTGTAAGTCAGCAGAGAAGTTACCTGAATGGTAGCTGATTTCTCGGCGGGGAGGTGGAGTTGCAGTCCGGCCTTTATGGTGGTGGTGATGAGTAGTGGATGAGTGACAGCTGGTATGGATGATGAGTGACAGCTGTCACTCCTGGTCGCTCCGACGCCCTCTCGTGCTTGAAGCCCGCACTTCAAGCAGGGCGCCATCTTGTGGTGGTGGGCCAGCAGTACCTCCTCTTCAGCGGCCCACACAACAGGACCCCCCCCTCAACGGGCGCCTCCTGGCGCTCGACCAGGCTTGTCCGGGTGACGGGTGTAGAAGTCGGCCAGGAGGGCAGGGTCCAGGATGAAGCTCCTCTTCACACAGGAGCGCTCTTCGGGGCCATAACCCTCCCAGTCCACCAGATACTGGAACCCCCGGCCCTTTCAACGGACGTCCAGGAGCCGGCGTACCGTCCACGCGGGCTCCCCGTCAATGATCCGGGCAGGAGGCGGCGCTGGTCCCGGGGCACACAGTGGTGAGGTATGGCAGGGATTGAGTCTTGACACATGAAACACGGGGTGTATCCGCAGTGAAGCTGAAGCTGCCAGCTTCACTGCGGCCGGACTGAGGACTTTGAGGATGGGAAAAGGTCCGATGTACCTGTCCTTGAGTTTGTGGGATTCCACCTGCAGGGGGATGTCCTTAGTGGATAGCCAGACCTCCTGCCCGGGCTGGTATGCAGGGGCCGGGGAACGCCGGCAGTCTGCATGGGCCTTAGCCCTCGTCCGGGCTCTGAGCAGGGCAGAGCGGGCGGTACGCCACACCCGACGGCACTTCCTCAGATGGGCCTGGACCGAGGGCACCCCGACCTCTCCCTCCACCAGTGGAAACAATGGGGGCTGGTACCCCAAACACACCTCAAACGGGGAGAGGCCGGTGGCAGATGAGACTTGGCTATTATGAGCGTACACGATCCAGGCCAGATGGTCAATCCAGGCCGTCGGGTGCGTGGAGGTCACGCAGCGGAGGGCCTGCTCCAGTTCCTGGTTCGTCCGCTCTGCCTGCCCATTCGTCTGGGGGTGGTACCCAGATGAGAGACTGACGGTGGCCCCCAGTTCCCTGCAGAAACTCCTCCAGACCTGGGAGGAGAACTGAGGACCACGATCCGAGACAATGTCTGATGGAATCCCATGCAGACGCACGACGTGGTGGAGCAGGAGGTCTGCAGTCTCCTGGGCCGTCGGGAGCTTCGGGAGGGCCACGAAGTGGGCCGCCTTGGAGAACCGGTCCACTATCGTTAAGATGGTGGTGTTGCCCTGGGACGGCGGGAGGCCCGTGACAAAGTCCAGGCCAATATGAGACCAGGGGCGACGAGGCACGGGCAGAGGCTGGAGGAGGCCTTGGGCCTTGTGGTGGTCGGATTTGCCCCTGGCACAGGTGGTGCAGGCCTGGACATACTCCCGGACGTCGGCTTCCATAGACGCCCACAAGAAGCGCTGCCGGACCACTGCCATGGTCCTTCGCACCCCTGGATGACAGGAGAGCTTGGAACCGTGACAGAAGTCAAGGACCGCAGCCCTGGCCTCTGGTGGGACGTACGCCTTGTCCTTCGGACCTGTCCCCGGGTCCGGGCTCCGTGTCAGGGCCTCCCGGACGGTCTTCTCCACGCCCCAGGTAAGGGTGGCCACGACAGTGGACTCGGGGATGATGGTGTCAGGGGGGTCTGACGGCTCGGTCTTGACCTCCTCTTCATGCACCCGGGACAGGGCGTCAGATCGTTGGTTTTTTGTCCCGGGGCGGTAGGTGATCCGGAAGTCAAAACGCCCGAAGAACAGCGACCAGCAGGCTTGCCTGGGGTTCAGACGCTTCGCGGTCCGGATGTACTCCAGGTTCCGATGGTCCGTGAAAACCGTAAATAGTACCGATGCTCCCTCTAACAGGTGTCTCCACTCCTCAAGAGCCTCCTTCACTGCAAGAAGTTCCCGATTGCCGACGTCATAGTTCCGTTCAGCTGGGGTCAACCTGTGGGAAAAGTAGGCACATGGATGGAGAACCTTGTTAGACTCCCTGCTCTGGGATAGCACGGCTCCTATCCCTGAGTCAGAGGCGTCCACTTCAACTACGAACTGGCGCTTGGGATCGGGCTGCACCAGAACCGGTGCAGTCGAGAACCGGCGTTTCAACTCCCTAAACGCGGCTTCGCACCGATCCGACCAGGTGAAGGGGACTTTTGTGGAGGTCAGGGCTGTCAGGGGGCTAACTACCTGACTGTAGCCCTTGATGAACCTTCGGTAGAAATTTGCAAAACCGAGGAACTGTTGTAGTTTCCTACGGTTCGTTGGTTGGGGCCAATCTCTCACCGCCGCAACCTTGGCCGGATCAGGGGCGACGGAGTTGGAGGAGATTATGAACCCCAGGAAAGACAAAGAAGTGCGGTGGAACTCATACTTCTCGCCCTTCACAAACAGCCGGTTCTCCAACAACCGCTGTAGGACCTGACGTACACGCTTGACATGGGTCTCAGGATCCGGAGAAAAGATGAGTATATCGTCTAGATATACGAAGACAAACCGATGCAGGAAGTCCCGCAAGATGTCATTAACCAATGCTTGGAACGTCGCGGGCGCATTGGTGAGGCCGAACGGCATGACCAGGTACTCAAAGTGACCTAACGGGGTGTTAAATGCCGTCTTCCACTCGTCTCCCTCCCGGATCCGAACCAGGTGATAAGCATTCCTAAGATCCAATTTCGTGAAAATTTGGGCTCCATGCAGGGGTGTGAACACTGAATCCAACAGAGGTAACGGGTATCGGTTGCGAACCGTGATCTCGTTCAGCCCTCTGTAATCAATGCATGGACGGAGTCCGCCGTCCTTCTTACCCACAAAAAAGAAGACAGCACCCATCGGGGAGGTGGAGTTCCGGATCAACCCGGCAGCTAACGAGTCCCGGATGTAGGTCTCCATTGATTCGCGTTCCGGACGTGAGAGGTTGTACAGCCTGCTGGACGGGTACTCAGCGCCCGGTATCAAATCAATGGCACAATCGTACGGACGGTGCGGGGGCAGCGTGAGTGCCAGATCCTTGCTGAAGATGTCAGCAAGGTCGTGGTACTCGGCTGGCACCGCCGCCAGATTGGGGGGGACTAAAACCTCCTCCTTAGCTGTCACACCGGGTGGAACCGAGGATCCTAAACACTCCCGGTGGCAGGTTTCGCTCCACTGAACCACAACCAATCAATCCGGAGATTGTGTTTTAACACCCATGGAAAACCCAAAATCACTCGGGAGGTGAGACATAAAACACAATCTCCTCCCTGTGATTCCCAGACACCACCAATGTCACTGGCTGTGTCTGGTGTGTGATTAGTGGAAGAAGGGTGCCATCTAGTGCCCGCACCGACAATGGTGACGGTAAGGCCACTAGAGGGAGCCCAACCTCCTTTGCCCATCTGCTATCCAGCAGATTCCCCTCCGACCCCGTGTCCACCAGTGCTGGGGCGTGAAGGGTTAGATCCCCACTCAGGATCGTGACTGGGATACGTGCAGATCGTCGGGGTCTCCCCACATGGGTGTTGTGACCCACCCTTAGCCCAGTCTCTAATGACGAGTGCTGCTGTTTTGACCGTTTGGGGCATTCTCTCTGTGTGTGCTCGGTAGAGCTGCAGAGAAAACACTCTCCACGGATCAGCCTCCTTTGTCTCTGATCTGATCGCTTTTTAGCCCTGCTCGTTTCCCTAGCAACGTCAGCAGGGGGAGCTGTCGTCACGTGGAGAGCCCTGGCAGCGGAGCGTGGGGAAGTCGGCTCCCTTTTGGACCCGGGAGGAAGAGGGACGGCTTGTGCCTGACCACGCCCTTCGTCTCGCTCCCGTCGGTGTTCTGTTAATCGGTTGTCTAACCGTATAACCAGGTCGATAAGCCCATCTAAATCCCGCGGCTTGTCCTTCGCCACCAGGTGCTCCTTAAAGACCAGAGACAGTCCGTTTACAAAGGCGGCGCGGAGCGCAACAGCATTCCAGCTGGCTCACGCTGCCACGATGTGGAAGTCGACTGCATACTTCGCTGCACTCCGACGCCCCTGCCGTATCGACAGCAGCACACTTGAAGCGTCTCGCCTCTATGAGGGTGGTCGAACACCTGTCGGAACTCCCTCACAAACTCAGTATAAACCGTTAGGAGCCGTGAATTCTGCTCCCAGAGCGCAGTAGCCTAGGCGCGTGCCTCTCCTCGAAGCAAATTTATAATGTAAGCCACCCGGCTAGCGTCTGACGCGTACATGACGGGACGCTGTGAAAAGACGAGCGAGCACTGCATCAAGAGGTCCGCGCACATCTCCACACAGCCTCCGTACGGCTCCGGAGGGCTTATGTATGCTTCAGGGGAAGGTGGGGGGGTTCGCTGAACGACCAGCGGAGTGTCTGTTTCTGGCACACGGTCAGCAGGAGGAGGTGCTGCAGCAGCGCCCTGAGCATGCGCTTCCACCTGGGCGGTGAGAGCCTCCATCCTACGATTGAGAACACTGCTCTGCTCGGTAACTAAGTCCAACCGAGCGGTAAAGGCGGTTAAGATGTGCTGCAGCTCACCCAACACGCCTCCTGCTGGCGCCTGTGCACCTCGCTCTTCCATTGGCTGTTCAAGCGATGGTTGACGCCCCTCGGGATCCATGACGCTGGCCGAGAAATCCTGTTGTAAAAGTGTCGTGACACGGACCCACAACAGGGGGCGTTAATGAACGGACAATGGATAAGCCAAAAGTAACAATTTAATGTTGTGAAGCGCACAACGACGTATAGACAATAACAATATGGTGACTGTCAATCATACACCAGGTGACGTGTGGGCAGGCTCGACGATAGAAGACGCCTGGCGAGAGAAGAGCCGGATCCCACACAGCTTCCACCACCAACGGAGCTGAAGAACACCGGAGCCGCCAAGCCCTGCGCCCCAGGTGGCCGCTGTCGTCAGCAGTCAGACCCGGTACTGCTGGCAGAGAACAGAGACAGTCCTGATGAGTGTGAGTTTGCACACTCAGTAATCCCACAGTCAGTGTTTAGTTAGGAGGGAGCACCTCCACCTCCAATCACACACTCGTGCAGCTCCTGTTTAACCACTTATCTGGTTTGGGGTGTGAGGCGAAGCCATCGCTGATCACACCAAACGCCAATCCCACAGATAAGGACACACCACAGGAAAACGGCTGCAAAGAAGTTCAGATTATTACTTTGTAAGTCAGCAGAGAAGTTACCTGAATGGTAGCTGATTTCTCGGCGGGGAGGTGGAGTTGCAGTCCGGCCTTTATGGTGGTGGTGATGAGTAGTGGATGAGTGACAGCTGTCACTCCTGGTCGCTCCGACGTTCTCTCGTGCTTGAAGCCCGCACTTCAAGCAGGGCGCCATCTTGTGGTGGTGGGCCAGCAGTACCTCCTCTTCAGCGGCCCACACAACAGTTCTGCAGCAATTATTTTTTGATTTGAGAACTGAAATGAAAAGTTGAAGAGTTGGTTTGACATGAACAAACTGTCATTAAATTGGTCTAAAACTAAAATGATGTTATTTGGAAATTATAAACAGGATGTACAAATACAGTTAAATATACTTGGGGTAAATATAGATTGTGTCAAGGAGACTAAGTTGTTAGGTGTGATTATTGATGATAGAATTAACTGGAAAGTGCATATTCAACATATCCAAAATAAAGTTTCTAAAAGTACTGTAGTATTAAATAATGCAAAGTACAGATGGTAGATGGTAAATCACTACACACTCTGTACTGTGCATTGATTGCACCTTACTTGACTTACTGTGCTGACGTTTGGAGTAATAACTATAAAACTACATTACAACCATTATTCATCCTTCAAAAAAGAGCATTAAGAATAATTCACAATTCAGGGTTTCGGGATCATACCAATCCGTTGTTTATTAAATCAAAGATATTAAAACTTTATGATATGATTTAATTTAAGACTGTTCAGTTGATGCATAAAGGGAAAAATAAACAATTACCTTTCAGAATTCAAGAATATTTTATCAATCAATCAATCAATTTTATTTATATAACGCCAAATCACAACAAACAGTTGCCCCAAGGCACCTTATATTGTAAGGCAAGGCCATACAATAATTACGGAAAAACCCCAACGGTCAAAATGACCCCCTGTGAGCAAGCACTTGGCAACAGTGTGAAGGAAAAACTCCCTTTTAACAGGAAGAAACCTCCAGCAGAACCAGGCTCAGGGAGGGGCAGTCTTCTGCTGGGACTGGTTGGGGCTGAGGGAGAGAATCAGGAAAAAGACATGCTGTGGAGGGGAGCAGAGATCAATCACTAATGATTAAATGCAGAGTGGTGCATACAGAGCAAAAAGAGAAAGAAACACTCAGTGCATCATGGGAACCCCCCAGCAGTCTAAGTCTATAGCAGCATAACTAAGGGATGGCTCAGGGTCACCTGATCCAGCCCTAACTATACTCAACAAAAATATAAACGCAACACTTTTGGTTTTGCTCCCATTTTGTATGAGATGAACTCAAAGATCTCAAACTTTTTCCACATACACAATATCACCATTTCCCTCAAATATTGTTCACAAACCAGTCTAAATCTGTGATAGTGAGCACTTCTCCTTTGCTGAGATAATCCATCCCACCTCACAGGTGTGCCATATCAAGATGCTGATTAGACACCATGATTAGTGCACAGGTGTGTCTTAGACTGTCCACAATAAAAGGCCACTCTGAAAGGTGCAGTTTCGTTTTATTGGGGGGGGGGGGGGGGATACCAGTCAGTATCTGGTGTGACCACCATTTGCCTCATGCAGTGCAACACATCTCCTTCGCATAGAGTTGATCAGGTTGTCAATATTGGCCTGTGGAATGTTGGTCCACTCCTCTTCAATGGCTGTGCGAAGTTGCGACGACGAACTGGAGTCAGGTCGAGACCCCGATGAGGATGACGAGCATGCAGATGAGCTTCCCTGAGACGGTTTCTGACAGTTTGTGCAGAAATTCTTTGGTTATGCACACCGATTGTTTCAGGAAGCTTTCCGAGTAGCTGGTCTCAGACGATCTTGGAGGTGAACATGCTGGATGTGGAGGTCCTGGGCTGGTGTGGTTACACGTGGTCTGCAGTTGTGAGGCTGGTTGGATGTACTGCCAAATTCTCTGAAACGCCTTTGGAGATGGCTTATGGTAGAGAAATGAACATTCAATACACGAGCAACAGCTCTGGTTGACATTCCTGCTGTCAGCATGCCAATTGCACGCTCCCTCAAATCTTGCGACATCTGTGGCATTGTGCTGTGTGATAAAACTGCACCTTTCAGAGTGGCCTTTTATTGTGGGCAGTCTAAGGCACACCTGTGCACTAATCATGGTGTCTAATCAGCATCTTGATATGGCACACCTGTGAGGTGGGATGGATTATCTCAGCAAAGGAGAAGTGCTCACTATCACAGATTTAGACTGGTTTGTGAACAATATTTGAGGGAAATGGTGATATTGTGTATGTGGAAAAAGTTTTAGATCTTTGAGTTCATCTCATACAAAATGGGAGCAAAAACAAAAGTGTTGCATTTATATTTTTGTTGAGTGTATAAGCTTTAGCAAAAAGGAAAGTTTTAAGCCTAATCTTAAAAGTGAGAGTGGGTGTCTGTCTCCCTGATCTGAATTGGGAGCTGGTTCCACAGGAGATGAGCCTGAAAGCTGAAGGCTCTGCCTCCCATTCTACTCTTACAAACCCTAGGAACTACAAGTAAGCCTGCAGTTTGAGAGCGAAGTGCTCTATTGGGATGATATGGTACTAAGAGGTCCCTAAGATAAGATGGGACCTGATTATTCAAAACCTTATAAGTAAGAAGAAGAATTTTAAATTCTATTCTAGAATTAACAGGAAGCCAATGAAGAGAGGCCAATATGGGTGAGATATGCTCTCTCCTTCTAGTCCCTGTTAGCACTCTAGCTGCAGCATTTTGAATTAACTGAAGGCTTTTCAGGGATCTTTTAGGACAACCTGATAATAATGAATTACAATAGTCCAGCCTAGAGGAAATAAATGCATGAATTAGTTTTTCAGCATCACTCTGAGACAAGACCTTTCTAATTTTAGAGATATTGCGCAAATGCAAAAAAGCAGTCCTACATATTTGTTTAATATGCGCTTTGAATGACATATCCTGATCAAAAATGACTCCAAGATTTCTCACAGTATTACTAGAGGTCAGGGTAATGCCATACAGAGTAAGGATCTGGTTAGACACCATGTTTCTAAGATTTGTGGGGCCAAGTACAATAACTTCAGTTTTATCTGAGTTTAAAAGCAGGAAATTAGAGGTCATCCATGTCTTTATGTCTGTAAGACAATCCTGCAGTTTAGCTAATTGGTGTGTGTCCTCTGGCTTCATGGATAGATAAAGCTGGGTATCATCTGCGTAACAATGAAAATTTAAGCAATGCCGTCTAATAATACTGCCTAAGGGAAACATGTATAAAGTGAATAAAATTGGTCCTAGCACAGAACCTTGTGGAACTCCATAATTAACCTTAGTCTGTGAAGAAGATTCCCCATTTACATGAACAAATTGTAATCTATTAGATAAATATGATTCAAACCACCGCAGCGCAGTGCCTTTAATACCTATGGCATGCTCTAATCTCTGTAATAAAATTTTATGGTCAACAGTATCAAAAGCAGCACTGAGGTCTAACAGAACAAGCACAGAGATGAGTCCACTGTCTGAGGCCATAAGAAGATCATTTGTAACCTTCACTAATGCTGTTTCTGTACTATGATGAATTCTAAAACCTGACTGAAACTCTTCAAATAGACCATTCCTCTGCAGATGAACAGTTAGCTGTTTTACAACTACCCTTTCAAGAATTTTTGAGAGAAAAGGAAGGTTGGAGATTGGCCTATAATTAGCTAAGATAGTTGGGTCAAGTGATGGCTTTTTAAGTAATGGTTTAATTACTGCCACCTTAAAAGCCTGTGGTACATAGCCAACTAATAAAGATAGATTGATCATATTTAAGATCGAAGCATTAAATAATGGTAGGGCTTCCTTGAGCAGCCTGGTAGGAATGGGGTCTAATAGACATGTTGATGGTTTGGAGGAAGTAACTAATGAAAATAACTCAGACAGAACAATCGGAGAGAAAGAGTCTAACCAAATACCGGCATCACTGAAAGCAGCCAAAGATAACGATACGTCTTTGGGATGGTTATGAGTAATTTTTGCTCTAATAGTTAAAATTTTATTAGCAAAGAAAGTCATGAAGTCATTACTAGTTAAAGTTAAAGGAATACTCAGCTCAATAGAGCTCTGACTCTTTGTCAGCCTGGCTACAGTGCTGAAAAGAAACCTGGGGTTGTTCTTATTTTCTTCAATTAGTGATGAGCAGTAAGATGTCCTAACTTTACGGAGGGCTTTTTTTATAGAGCAACAGACTCTTTTTCCAGGCTAAGTGAAGATCTTCTAAATTAGTGAGACGCCATTTCCTCTCCAACTTACGGGTTATCTGCTTTAAGCTGCGAGATGGTGAGTTATACCACGGAGTCAGGCACTTCTGATTTAAAGCTCTCTTTTTCAGAGGAGCTACAGCATCCAAAGTTGTCTTCAATGAGGATGTAAAACTATTGACGAGATACTCTATCTCACTTACAGAGTTTAGGTAGCTACTCTGCACTGTGTTGGTATATGGCATTAGAGAACATAAAGAAGGAATCATATCCTTAAACCTAGTTACAGCGCTTTCTGAAAGACTTCTAGTGTAATGAAACTTATTCCCCACTGCTGGGTAGTCCATCAGAGTAAATGTAAATGTTATTAAGAAATGTGATCAGACAGAAGGGAGTTTTCAGGGAATACTGTTAAGTCTTCAATTTCCATACCATAAGTCAGAACAAGATCTAAGATATGATTAAAGTGGTGGGTGGACTCATTTACATTTTGAGCAAAGCCAATTGAGTCTAATAATAGATTAAATGCAGTGTTGAGGCTGTCATTCTCAGCATCTGTGTGGATGTTAAAATCGCCCACTATAACTATCTTATCTGAGCTAAGCACTAAATCAGACAAAAGGTCTGAAAATTCACAGAGAAACTCACAGTAACGACCAGGTGGACGATAGATAATAACAAATAAAACTGGTTTTTGGGACTTCCAATTTGGATGGACAAGACTAAGAGTCAAGCTTTCAAATGAATTAAAGCTCTGTCTGGGTTTTTGATTAATTGATAAGCTGGAATGGAAGATTGCTGATAATCCTCCGCCTCGGCCCGTGCTACGAGCATTCTGACAGTTAGTGTGACTCGGGGGTGTTGACTCATTTAAACTAACATATTCATCCTGCTGTAACCAGGTTTCTGTAAGGTAGAATAAATCAATATGTTGATCAATTATTATATCATTTACTAACAGGGACTTAGAAGAGAGAGACCTAATGTTTAATAGACAACATTTAACTGTTTTAGTCTGTGGTGCAGTTGAAGGTGCTATATTATTTTTTCTTTTTGAATTTTTATGCTTAAATAGATTTTTGCTGGTTATTGGTGGTCTGGGAGCAGGCACCGTCTCTACAGGGATGGGGTAATGAGGGGATGGCAGGGGGAGAGAAGCTGCAGAGAGGTGTGTAAGACTACAACTCTGCTTCCTGGTCCCAACCCTGGATAGTCACAGTTTGGAGGATTTAAGAAAATTGGCCAGATTTCTAGAAATGAGAGCTGCTCCATCCAAAGTGGGATGGATGCCGTCTCTCCTAACAAGACCAGGTTTTCCCCAGAAGCTTTGCCAATTATCTATGAAGCCCACCTCATTTTTTGGACACCACTCAGACAGCCAGCAATTCATGGAGAACATGCGGCTAAACATGTCACTCCTGGTTCGATTGGGGAGGGGCCCAGAGAAAACTACAGAGTCCGACATTGTTTTTGCAAAGTTACACACCGATTCAATGTTAATTTTAGTGACCTCCGACTGGCGTAACCAGAGGTGTCATTACTGCCGACGTGAATTACAATCTTACCAAATTTACGCTTAGCCTTAGCCAGCAGTTTCAAATTTCCTTCAATGTCGCCTGCTCTGGCCCCCGGAAGACAATTGACTATGGTTGCTGGTGTCGCTAACTTCACATTTCTCAAAACAGAGTCGCCAATAACCAGAGTTTGATCCTCGGCGGTTGTGTCTCATCGAGTGGGGAAAAACGGATAGAAATGTGAACGGGTTGGCGGTGTACACGGGGCTTCTGTTTAGGGCTACGATTCCTCCTCACAGTCACCCAGTCGGCCTGCTTTCCCGGTTGCTCGGGATCTGCCAGAGGGAAACTAACGGCGGCTAAGCTACCTTGGTCCACACCGACTACAGGGGCCTGGCTAGCTGTAGAATTTTCCACGGTGCAGAGCAGAGTCTCCAATTCGCCCAGCCTGGCCTCCAAAGCTACGAATAAGCTACACTTATTACAAGTACCATTACTGCTAAAGGAGGCCGAGGAATAACTAAACATTTCACACCCAGAGCAGAAAAGTGCGGGAGAGACAGGAGAAGCCACCATGCTAAATCGGCTAAGAGCTAGTAGCTGCGCTAAGCTAGCGGATTCCTAAAAACACACAAAGTGAATAATGTGTAAATAATTTAGAGGTGATTCAGCAGAGGGAGTGCTTTAGTTAAGGCACGTGAAGATTACAATGTGAAACAAATAGTTATCTAGTTAACTAGATCAATCTAACTGCGCAGATTAAACAGCTAACAGATAAAGCAAAACACTGCTGTGCTTCGGAACAGGAAGTGATACAATACCGCAGTGAGAGCCAACCACCAGTAGAGGCCTATGCAGAGAGAAGGAATGTATAATTTAAGGTGTTCATATTATTTTAGAATTGCTAGCGCTAGGACGACTAAGAGGTGCTGTTTTGTGTCTTTTTAGTTTGTTTTGGGTGCTGTCTGGAGAAATATTTGACTTCTTTTATCTGTAGCTATGTGCTGTTGTTGTTCAGATTGTGTTTGCATATAAACAACTATGATCAGGCAAATATGCCTGGCTTGATTTGACTTTATACAGGGGTGTAGGCGTTGATAAGCGATGCTTCTGCCTACGCCTTTAGGCACCATGTATTTTGTTTATTTTGTTATATTTCTTTTCACCTTTGACTTTTCTCTTATGAGTTTGGTTGTTTGTATACGAGTGAATTTGTGTTATGCATGGATGTCTAATAAATTCAAATTCAAAATTTGGGGTTCCACAGGGGTCAGTCTTAGGCCCCCTGCTTTTCTCACTTAATATAGCACCCCTTGGGCACATACTGTGGCATTTTGGGATTACCTCTCACTGCTATGCTGATGATACTCAGTTATACATGACGATAATTGCTGGTAATCTCATCCACATAAAATCCTTAGAAGATTGTCTTGCATCAGTGAGAAGCTGGATGTCTTGCAACTTCCTACTTTTAAACTTTGATAAGACTGAAATGATGGATCTTGTGATGGATCTTGATGGTGATGTCTCCAGTGAGACATCACCATCAATTTGACCAGCTCACGCTTAGCCTAGGCTCATGTGTCATACATCACACTGACAAAGTGAGGAACCTTGGGGTAATTTTTGATCTAACATTGTCCTTTGACCTCCACATTAGAGATATTGCGAGGACTGCTTTCTTCCACCTGCAAAATATCACGAAGATTCGTCCCATCCTGTCTATGGCTGATGCTGAGACCCTGATCCATGCGTTTATCTCTTCTAGGTTGGACTATTGCAATGTTCTATTTTCTGGTTTACCGCAGTCCAGTATTAGGGCTCTCCAATTGGTTCAAAATGCTGCTGCCAGACTTTTGACACAAAGCAGAAATTTTGACCACATTACACCAATTTTGGCGTCTCTTCACTGGCTTCCTGTCCCTGTGACATCAGATTTTAAGGTTACTAGCCTATAAAACTATTCACGGACTGGCACCTCCTTACCTAGCTGACCTAATTAAACCCTACGTACCGGCCCGGGCTTTGCGTTCTCAGGGTGCAGGACTACTATGTGTCCTGAGGGTGAATTAAAAAGTCTGCGGGTCACAGAGCTTTCTCTTCTTGTGCCCCTGTTCTGTGGAATGATCTCCCTGCATCAATAAAACAGTCAGATTCTGTGGAGACTTTCAAGTCCAGACTTAAGACACACTTATTTTCCCTTTCGTATGGCTAGCATACTGGCATAGTATGTTTCTATGCATTTTACTCTTTTAATTCATGTTATTAGTAAACGGAGCGGGCTGCAGCTTCAACTTTAAAGTCTGGGTCTTTTAGTGAAGCTTAGGGCTAGTGGCCGGTGATCGTCTTGGCATTTCTTCTGTTTTTCTTGTTGCTTAATGATGACTAATTATATTGTATTTGTTGTCTTTCTGATGTCTGATTTTGTTTTTTCTCTGTTTGAGGTGCGGCACCATCCAGAGATGGGTGTGGTGTCTGTTTCTGTAACATACATTTCCTGTATATTTGTTTTGTGAATTGTTTTATAAGTTATGTCTGTAACATGACCCAAGCAGAGGGTCACCCCTTTGAGTCTGGTCTGCTTGAGGTTTCTTCCTCGGAGGGAGTTTTTCTTACCACTGTCGCCTATGTTCTTGCTTTTGGGGTTGGTAAGGTTAGACCTTACTTGTATGAAGCGCCTTGAGGCAACTTTGTTATGATTTGGCACTATATCAGTGAAATAAATTGAATTGAATAATTTATATTCAAATGTTCCAACTCCAAGCTTATAAACCTGAATGTTTATTGGATTAGGTGAGGATATAGCATAAATCGACTGGTAAATTAAGAGCCTTGCCTTCTGGTTCAGCTCCCTCTTCACCATAACAGTCCAGTTAAAGCATCTATAAAACATCAGACACTGCCCCAATCTATCTATCGAGCTCACGCTCCAACTTAGCCCCACTCATGAACAAGACCCAGAGACACTTGAATAGCTCCACTTGGGACAGTAACTCTTCCCTGACACAGAGGGGACAATCCACCCTTTTTAACGAGGACCATGGTCTCAGATTTGGAGGTGCTGATAGTCATGCCAGACACCTCACACTCAGCCTCAAATTTGTTCAGTGCTCATCGGAGATCACTGTTTGATGAAGCCAATAGAACCGCAAAAAGCAGAGATGCAACTCTGAGGATGCCAAACTGGACACCCTCAATGTGCTAATAAACCAGAGTTATATTACTGTGTCGAAATTCTGTTTCTCAGCTGGTCTACTTTGCTTGTATAACCGTAAATACAATCACAACCAACGACTCCCAAACAAATTGCACAGCTATAATTACAAACACAACAGTGGCCCAACTGCTGCATCTCAGAATGTGACAATAATTTTAAGTTAATCATTTATTGCTGGTTTCCACAACCCGACCCAACACCCAGTGTAAACGATGTAGTTAGATTTGTGTACTTTTTCTTGAATCCACTAGATGGCGATGTTGCACTGAGCATGAGCATGTGCTATTTACTTATTTTTTCTCCATTTCATATTTGTGTACAGCACTGTAAGTAGTATTTGTTCACAATAATAGCTGAAGTACTTTGTTTTAATAAGATTAGTTCTGTATGTTATTTTTGGTGCATTATGGGTTTCCCTGTTGTCACGGGTGCAACTTCTGTTTTCCTGTTTGACAACATCCTGCGGCAAACTTGTACTTCAGGGCGGGCATGAAAAGGTTATAAAAGACTTTCAAATAAGTTGATCAACCAAGATGGCAAGAAGAAAATAAGAATACACCCCCAGCCTTAGCCACAGTTTTTGAGAACTGTCTGCTCCATACACATTTACCACAGAGTGCCATAGTGTTTGTATTTCTTCATACCTGATGTACATAAAGTCTGAGACCTATTCAGTGGCAGCTTCACCATCAGAACGACAACAAAAGACTCCAAGCTGTCACTGATGTTAAAGGGGCAAAACACAGTGTTAAGAACAGGGGGATGTAAACTTTTGATCAGGGTCATTTGGGTCGTTTCTGTTGTCATGATGATTTAAAAAGACGAAACAGTCGTTTGACAATAAATGGCTTCACCCAGCCACTAACCATGAGTGGAAAAAAGTTTTTTGATATCATTCATATTCTCTGTAAAAAAATTGGCTAAAAATCAAATATTCTGCCAGGGTATGTAAACATATGACCATAATAGTGGAGCAGATAAGTTTGATTTGTGGCCAGAATTGTTCACTTGGTTATACAAGCATCAGATTTGACATGAATGTTCTTCATAAATCAGTGTTTGAGAAAAAAAGTGCAGGCCACTTGTAAATCCAATATGGCGGCCAGGTAGGGGTCAATGAAGAATTACACAGAATTTAAAAATGCTCCAATCATATTGAAAGCTTATGTGTCTGATCACAAAGATTCCAAAAAGGTATAGTTTGGACTATCTGTGACTGAATGTTCTGGAGTTATGGGGGAGGTGATGGTCTAGTGGTTAAGCGTTGGGCTTGAGACCAGAAGATCCTCGGTTCAAATTCCAGCCAGACTGGAAAATCACTAAGAACCCTTGGGCAAGGTTTTTAATCCCTATTGCTCCCGGTGTGTAGTGAGTGCCTTGTATGGCAGCATCCTGACATCGGGGTGAATGTGAGGCATTATTGTAAAGCGCTTTGAGCGTCTTATGCAGATGGAAAAGCACTATATGAATGCAGTCCATTTAATTATGGAGTAAAAACAGCAAGAATGGTGACAAAGGTCAATTTCAGTTTGTACAGGGGTCAAAAGTTAAAGTTGCTCCAATCTTTGTAAAATGTGATGCAAATTATTGGCTGCATTAATAGGGTTTTAAAAAGAAATAGTTTGCACCATGTGTCATGCTCAGTTGTCACATGGCAGGGTAACATATGTCACATGGCATAGAATCCAATGTACGTCGACATTGTTTGACATGTACTTTGCAAACCAAGCATTCAACACAGTCAAAACTATTCCATTGTGACAATATTTTTAAGTTCATTCATTTCCTGCTATTGTGCATTTCCTCTATTAACCCTGTTAGCCTGCATGATTAATTGGGGCTATGAATTCCATGGTATGCTTATGTTTATATTATGTTGAAGTCTGACGTTAATTGTGTTTTTATTTTATGACAGCTGATCCTTTTGCTGTGTGTGGCCTGAAGCCTTACTTATCCATCTCCACCTCTGTCTCCCACTCCAGCAGCGGCACACCTTTCAGGTTGATGTGGATGTCATAGATGCCTTTGTTGAACAAATCTCCGGTCCACTTGGCCACCTGAGAATCAGCAAACAAAGAGTGAACTCACTGGGACACGTCAGCCAAACAGAAAATGAGCAGAAAATGACGGAAGTGAGCAGAGGATGTAGCGTGCACGCCGTACCATCAGTGTGATCATGATGGGCAGTCCATACGTGATTTCATTGGTGGATTCAATCAGGATGACCGTCAGACTGATGGTCATTCTGACCACACCCCCCAGGAAAGCGGCTGCTCCAATGAGAGCGAAGGTCCCAGCGTAGACGTCCATCCCCACATTTCTAACATATGACAGAGAAGCAGTCAGGACCACGTAGGATCGGTGTGATCACAGAACATGGAACCTGATAACAACAGTGACAACACACCATCTCCTCCACCCGGCACAACTTTTACTGGCTGCCACAGTGACAAGGACACACTGCATGTTGTTTCATCTTCCACGAGGAAGAAATATGGACAGTGAGAGATGCAACATTCAAGTGTAAACCTGGTTTTAATCAGGTAAAGGTGCATAACCCTCTGTCAGTGCGGTCTTCAACTCCCACCTCCGGGAGAGCTTCTCCCAGATCCCGGGGGAGGTTGGAGACATGGAGTCCGAGTGGACCATGTTCTCCACCTCCACTGTCGATGTGGCCGCTCGTAGCTGTGGTCACAAGGTCTCTGGTGCCTGTCACGGCGGCAATTCCCGAACCCGGTGGTGGACGCCGGAAGTAAGGGATGCCGTCAAGCTGAACAAGGAGTCCTACTTATCTTTGTTGGTAGGTGGGACCCCGGAGGCAGCTGACAGGTAGCGGCAGGCCAAGCGTGCCGCAGCCCGTGCGGTCGCAGAGGCAAAAACTCGGGTCTGGGAGGAGTTCGGGGAGAACATGGAGGAGGACTACCGGTCGGCCTCGAAGAGATTCTGGCAAACCGTCCGACGCATCAGGAGGCGGAAGCAGCTCTCCACCAGCACTGTTTACGGTGCAGGTGGGGAGTTGTTGACCCTGACTGGCGATGTCGGGCGGTGGAAGGAATACTTCGAGGATCTCCTCAATCCCATCGTCACGTCATCCGAAGAGGAAGCAGAGACTGGGGACTCAGAGGCGGACTCATCCATTACCCGGGCCGAAGTCACCGAGGTGGTTAGAAAGCTCCTCGGTGGCAAGGCTCCTGGGGTGGATGAAATCTGTCTTGAGTATCTTAAGTCTCTGGATGTTGTGGGACTGTCTTGGTTGACACGCCTCTGCAACATCGCGTGGCGATCGGGGACAGTGCCTCTGGATTGGCAGACCGGGGTGGTGGTCCCTCTGTTTAAGAAGGGGGACCGGAGGGTGTGTTCCATCTATAGGGGGATCACACTCCTCAGCCTCCTGTCCCTGTACGTCTGCAGCAGGAGCTTGGTTCGCATTGCCGGTAGTAAGTCAAACCTGTTTCCAGTGCACGTTGGCCTCCGCCAGGGCTGCCCTTTGTCTGTTCATTATTTTTATGGACAGAATTTCTAGGCGCAGCCAGGGTGTAGAGGGGGTCTGGTTTGGGAACCACAGAATCTCGTCTCTGCTGTTTGCGGACGATGTGGTTCTGTTGGCTTCGTCAAATCAGGACCTTCAGCGTGCACTAGGGCGGTTTGCAGCCAAGTGTGAAGCGTCCAGGATGAAAATCAGCACCTCCAAATCCGAGGCCATGGTTCTCGACCGGAAAAAGGTGCTTTGCCCTCTTCAGGTCGGTGGAGTGTCCTTGCCTCAAGTGGAGGAGTTTAAGTATCTCGGGGTCTTGTTCATGAGTGAGGGACGGATGGAGCGTGAGATCGATAGACGGATCGCTGCAGTGACTGCAGTGATGCGGTCGCTGTATCGGACCGTTGTGGTGAAGAGAGAGCTGAGTAGGGGAGCAAAGCTCTCGATTTACCGATCGATCTATGTTCCAATCCTCACCTATGGTCATGAGATTTGGCTCATGACCGAAAGAACGAGATTGCGAGTACAAGCGGCCGAGATGAGTTTCCTCCGCAGGGTGGCTGGGCGCTCCCTTAGAGATAGGGTGAGGAGCTCAGTCACTCAGGAGGAGCTCGGAGTCGAGCCGCTGCTCCTCCACATCGAAAGGAGTCAGTTGAGGTGGCTCGGGCATCTTTTCCGGATGCCCCCTGGACGCCTCGCCAGAGAGGTGTTCCGGGCATTGGGAGGAGGCCCCGGGGAAGACCCAGGACACGCTGGAGGGACTACATCTCTCGGCTGGCTTGGGAACGCCTTGGGGTTCCCCTGGAGGAGCTGGGGGAGGTGTGTGTGGATCGGGAGGTCTGGGCGGCTTTGCTTGAGCTGCTGCCCCCACGACCCGACTCCGGATAAAGCAGAAGAAAATGGATGGATGGATGGATGGTGCATAATTGTGTGTTATTACAGAGGAATTCATCTATAAGCTCACAAAAAGTTTAAACTGCCAGCAGGTTGCCACCTGTTTTAATAGAAAGCTGTGCACAATGCAAAAACTCTAACGTTGAACGTAGCAGACCAGGGAATAAACGCATCACAGCGGCAGCACTGCATTACAAAAATGAATGTAGCAACGTATACAGTGCACCCAGAAAGTATTCACAGCGCTTCACTTTTACCACATTTTGATATGTTACAACCTTATTCAAAAATAGATCAAATTAATTTTTCCCTTAGAATTCTACTCACAACACCCCATAACAACAACATGAAATAAGTTTTTCTTTTAATTACAATTTTTTGCAAATTTCTATATAAAAAAAAAAAAAGAAGAAATCCCAAGTATTCACAACCTTTGCTCAATACTTTGTTGATGCACCTTTGGCAACAATTCCAGCCTCAAATCTTAATGAAAATATGATGCCACAAGCTTGGTGCACCTATTTTTGGGCAGTTTTGTCCATTCCTCTTTGCAGCACCTCTCAAGCTCCATCAGGTTGGATGGGGAGCATCGGTGCACAGCCATTTTCAGAACTCTCCAGAGATGTTCAATCAGATTCAGGTCTGGGCTCTGGCTGGGCCACTCAAGGACATTCACAGAGTTGTCCTGAAGCCACTCCTTTGATATCTTGGCTGTGTGCTTAGGGTCATTGTCCTGCTGAAAGATGAACCATCGCCCCAGTCTGAGGTCAAGAGCGCTCTGGACCAGGTTTCATCCACGATGTCTCTGTACATTGCTGCATTAATCTTTCCCTCAATCCTGACTAGTCTCCCAGTTCCTGCTGCTGAAAAACGTCCCCACAGCGTGATGATGCCACCACCTTGCTTCACTGTAAGGATGGTGCCTGGTTTCATCCACACATGACGCCAAAGAGTTCAATCTTTGTCTCATCAGACCACAGAATTTTGCTTCTGGTCTGAGAGTCCTTCAGGTGCCTTTTGGCAAACTCCAGGTGGGCTGCCATGTGCTTTTACTAAGGTGTGGCTTCTGTCTGGCCACTTTACCATACAGGCCTGATTGATGGATTGCTGCAGAGATGGTTGTCCTTCTGGAAGGTTTTCCTCTCTCCACAGAGGAATGCTAGAGCTCCGACAGAGTGACCATCGGGTTCTTGGTCACCTCCCTGACTATAAGGGTGTAACAATACATGTATTTGTATTGAACTGTTTCGGTATGGGACGTTCGGTTCGGTACAGGGCTATGCATGGGTGAGTTCGCGTTGCGTGTTTACATTCAGTGTTGCCAACTTAGCGACTTTCTCGCTAAATCTGGCGACTTTCCAAACACTCCTGACAACTTATTTTCTCAAAAGTGACTAGTGACTACTTTTCCTGGAGTTACCGGAGACTTTTCTGATGTTTGGCGACTGAAAGTCTCTGCTGTCACCGAGCGACAGCGGGTCTCCCCCTCCTCCGCTGCAGCAGCCTGTAAAGCACTGAGCGGAGGGATATCTACAATCCTCCTCACTCGGACTCACTCAGCCTACTGACCTCGTTTGCTGCACTGTGATTAAATAGTCCCCAGAGTTTGAGAAGCCTTGGCCTTGAGAAGTCATTTTATTTTAATAAGTGATGGCCAATTTTAATGGCAAAATAAATGAACAAACCAAGAATCAAGTTTATTTGTGGTTCTAAATATTTTTAAGGTGGTTTTACTCACTTTTTTGCCTCTCCCACAATGTTTTTGTTTTCAAAACTTTATTCAAAAAGATATATTAACAAACATTAAAGGAACAGTTAACAGAAAGCGATAGAAAATAAAATAAATTGTACAAAAGTAAAGGGATTTTTTAACATTAATTCTCTTTAAAAAAAAATCCTTATTGAGTGTGACAGTTTTGGACAAGTTTCTTTTTCTGGCAAAAAATATGAAGGTTGAATAAAATTGAACAGGGCTTCATGCTGGAACCGTTGTGCTGCTCTTTACTTGTGGAAAGGTTTTGTTAAAAGCTGTTTACTAGGAATGTATTTTTTTTATAATATTTCATACATTTGTTATTTATTTGATTTTATTTTTATTACCAGGAAGCACTCTGCAATTGTTTGTATAATGTTACAATAAATTGTTGATTTAAACAAGCAAATTTAGGTTTTGCATTTTGTTCCCATACTGTACCAAAAACAAACTGAACCGTGACCTCAAAACCGAGGTGCATACCGAACTGTGATTTTTGTGTATCGTTACATCCCTATCTGACTAACATTATGACATTACAAGAACTTGACCGTTTCATTTCAAATCCACTGTGGTGCTGCACAGAAGGAACACAACAAAAACTGCTAGTGTCCAAGTATTTATGGACCTGATTGTGCCAGCTGACCTTTTTCCTCATTCAGCGACTTTTACTAAGGTTGGGATTCCAGAACTGAGACTTCCACACTCTAAATGCTCTCCTGTCCAATCAAAGTCTCAGTTTCATTTTCAGTGAAAATGTACTTCTTCAATGGTATTTTTTTTTTTTGTTTTTTTGTGTGTGTGTCATTTGGTTTATTGGGCAAAGGCACATCTGTAAGGCCCTGTAGTCTGCCTAGTCTGGATCAGGTCACTCTGGTATGTTTGTTATTTCAGTGTCACTACAGCGGGAACAAAGGAAGCGATCTTTTGACATTCTCTGACTCACGTGGAAAAACAGATTCAGGATAAGGTGATGAAGATGAGCAGACTCACATGTTCAGCACGTTGGCAACCAGACGTCCGAACGCAGCCCCACAGAGCAGGGAAGGGACGAAGAGTCCGCTGGGTATCGACGTGCCGTAGGTCCAACAGGCCAACAGGAAGTAGAGCAGGAAGAAGACTGAGAGAGTGACTGGGCTGAAAGTACCTGAGAAAGAAGCTGGAAGTCAGACCTTCATCACGTGTCCAACATGTTGGTCCAACTACTCATCAAACGCTGTGGAATCAAAAATACAATAATACAATGACGTCTACAGTTCTTACGAGGCCAGCAAACTGTTCCAGACTTCAGGCCTTTTCATGGATCCACCCAAAAATATCTTCAGCTTTGCTGACGCAGCAGTTTGTTATTAACTAGTTTCTCAAAGAATAATATAAATTCTTATAAACACAAAAACAAAATCTGGCTTGGTGTCAAATAAGTGTAATTTTACTAATCCTGATATAATCAATCAAACTGTGCATCTGCTGTAGAGAGGTGATGGTTTAGTGGTTAAATGTTGGGCTTGAGACCAGAGGATCCTTGGTTCAAATCCCAGCCTGACTGGAAAATCACTAAGGGCCCTTGGGCAAGGTCCTTAATCCCCTCATTGCTCCCGGTGTGTAGTGGGCGCCTTGTATGGCAGCAGTTTGACATTGGGGTGAATGTGAGGCATTATTGTAAAGCGCTTTGAGCATCTGATGCAGATGAAAAAGCGCTATATAAATGCAGTCCATCTACCATTTTGGAGTTTGGACTTTTAATGAAAATATCATTTCAAACAAAGAAGCTAAATGATGTGGTTCCGATCCGGTGCTTTTACCTGGCAAGATTGTTTTCGTGTGTGTGTCTGTGTGCGCGTGTGTGCGTCTGTGTGTGCGTCTGGGAGAGACAGCTGGAGGTGATTTGATTTTGGAGTAATTTGGTCAAAGGTTTTTTGTTTTTGGTAGAAATCAACAACCACTAAGCCGAGATGGATCATTAGAGTTTGCAGTACTCTGGATGATCTGAACCATATACTGATCAGTGACTTCAAAATACCGTTACAGACATCATGTATAGTTACTTGTACATTTATATCGCAGTGTGTGCAGTGAGCGCACTCTCCGTCAGCCCTCTGTTTTTGTCTGGTTGTTTATTCTGAACCAGTGTCAATCAAACTTGTTGATGAGGGTGATGGTGGATCACAGAACAACTGATTGCACTTTGAACCAGATGCAGATCCAGAATCAAGTCAAGTCTGAGAGCATGTACTGGTGCGGCATTTTGCCGCATCCACAACACCACAAAACTGCCTAGCTCCTGGATGGGAACCACCCAGGCAGACAACCAGTCCATTCCCACATCTCTAAAATAACCAGCTATCTGCCGCAGCCAGGGGAAATATGGGCACCCCTTCAGCCTTCTCCAGCCACCAGGATCCTCAACACTCAGGTACCTGCATGGTGGATGGTGCACAGAGAAACAGACCACATGGTCAACATGTCGTAGTTGACGCTCCATCACAATGTCAGTGATCCTCCTCATCCTACACTTGGTACCAAAGACAACCAGTCCTCGCCTTAATATATCAGAGACCTCATCACTGAGTATGAACCATCTAGAACACTGAGGTCTGCTCTCTGTTCCTGGAGTTAGAACGAAACATGGAGAAGCAGCATGTAGTTTCTATGCCCCCCGTATCTGGAATAAATTCTCAGAAAACTGTACATCCAATGAGACACTGAGTTTACTTACATTATGGTTAAAACTTCACCTGTTCACTATTGCTTTTAACTAGATTATTTTAAATCTAACTGAATAATCGGTTCTGATGTTGTTGTTTTTTTTTAATTACGTCTGTTAAGTTTCGTCTCTTCTCATTCTGTTTTAATGTCTCTGTCAAGCACTTTGAGTTACCTTGTTGCTGAATTGTGGTATCCAAATAAATATGCCTCTGGCCTACATCACTGGTTAACATCTAAGCCTCGCCACCATACAACAAGACAGGCAACATCAGGACCCTAAAAACTGCAAAGACACAGGCATCACCAAACACCTCTGTCCAGTGTCCTCATGACTCCATAAGCTCTTCTCAGTCACATCTCGATCTCAAAGGCCAAGGACTCAGAGACACATAAGTGAATGTTTTAGCTGCCGCTAAGGTCGTTAGGCACTGATTCAGTGCAGCCATCACTGGATTGTTTGAGTGAGGTTAAATCATGGGTGAAAGCAAATTTGCTAAATAATGAATCCAAGATGTAGGTTATCCTGTGTGGAGGAAGCCCCTCCACAGCCTGCTGTGCTGATGTCCTGGGCCCCTGAGTTCCAACATTCGGTCCTGTGTAAGGAACCTCTGAGTGATTTTTAACAGATATTTTAAATTTGCTGGGTGAAGACGACGAAGAAGAGGAGGAGAACATTGCCACAAACAGCGGGAGAAGAAGAAAACTAGAAGGGTGAAAATGAGAGTGGGGACTTTGAATGTTGGTAGTATGACTGGTAAAGGGAGAGAGCTGGCTGATATGATGGAGAAGAGAAAGGTAGACATATTGTGTGTGCAAGAGACCAAGTGGAAGGGAAGTAAGAGCAGGAGCATCGGCGGTGGGTACAAGTTATTGTACCATGGTGAGGACAGGAAGAGAAATGGTGTTGGGGTCATTTTAAAGGAAGAGCATGTTAAAAGTGTGTTGGAGATTAAGTGAGTGTCTGACAGGGTGATGAGTGTGAAGTTGGAAATTGAAGGGGTGATGATGCATATCATCAGTGCATATGCCCCACAGGTAGGTTGTGAGATGAAGGAGATAGATGATTTCTGGAGTGTGTTAGATGAGGTGGTGGAGTGTGCCCAAGCATGAAAGAGTGGTGATAGGAGCAGACTTCAATGAGCATGTTGGTGAAGGGAACAGAGGTGATGAGGAAGTAATGGGAAGATATGGTATCAAGGACAGGAATGGGGAAGGACAGATGGTAGTTGATTTTGCAAAAAAGAATGGAAATGGCTGTGGTGAATACATACTTTAAGAAAAGGGAGGAGCACAGGGTAACATATAAGAGTGGAGGAAGGTGCACACAGGTGGACTACATTCTTTATAGGAGATGCAAGCTAAAAGAAATCAGAGACTGTAAGGTGGTGGCAGGAGAGAGTGTCATTAGACAGCATAGGATGGTTGTTTGTAGGATGACTTTAGAGGGAAAGAAAAAGAAGAGAGTGAGAGCTCAACAAAGGATCAGATGGTGGAAGCTGAAGGAAGAAGACTGTTGTGTAAAATTTAGTGAGCAGGTGAGAGAAGCACTGGTTGGAGGGGAAGAAATTTTGGACAACTGGAAAAGTACTGCAGATGTGGTGAGGGAGACAGCTAGGACAGTACTGGGTCCAACATCTGGACAGTGGAAGGAAGACAAGGAGACTTGGTGATGGAATGAAGAGGTCCAGGAAAGCATAAGGAGAAAGAGGTTGGCGAAAAAGTTTTGGGATAGTCGGAGAGATGAAGAAAGTAAACAGGAGTACAAGGAGATGCGGCGCAAGGCGAAAAGAGAAGTAGCAAAAGCGAAGGAAAAGGCATATTGCAAGCTGTACAAGAAGCTGAATAGCAAGGAAGGAGAAAACGACTTGTACCGATTGGCCAGACAAAGGGACAGAGCTGGAAAGGATGTGCAGCAGGTTAGGGTGGTAAAACATGCACATGGTAATGTGCTGACAAGTGAGGAGTGTGTGCTGAGAAGGTGGAGGGAATATTTTGAAGAGCTGATGAATAAAGAAAATGAGCGAGAGAAAAGGCTGGATGATGTGGTGAGAGTAAATCAGGAAGTACAAGAGATCAGCAAGGAAGAAGTGAGGGCTGCTATGAAGAGGATGAAGAGTGGAAAGGCAGTTGGTCCAGATGACATTCCAGTGGAGGCATGGAAATGTCTAGGAGAGATGGCAGAAGAGTTTCTAACCAGATTGTTTAATAAAATCTTGGAAAGTGAGAGGATGCCTGAGGAGTGGAGACGAAGTGTGCTGGTTCCTATTTTCAAGAACAAGGGTGATGTGTAGAGCTGCAGTAACTACAGAGGCATAAAGCTGATCAGCCACAGCATGAAGTTATGGGAAAGAGTAGTAGAAGCTAGGCTTAGAAAACAGGTGAAAATCTGTGAGCAGCAATATGGTTTCATGCCGAGAAAGAGCACTACAGATGCAATGTTTGCTCTGAGAATACTGTTGGAGAAGTACAGAGAAGGACAGAAAGAGTTACATTGTGTGTTTGTGGACTTAGAAATAGCTTATGATAGGGTGCCAAGAGAAGAGCTGTGGTATTGTATGAGGAAGTCTGGAGTCGCAGAGAGGTATGTTAGGGTAGTGCAGGACATGTACAAGAATAGTGTGACAGCGGTGAGATGCGCAGTCGGAATGACAGACTCATTCAAGGTGGAGGTGGGATTACACCAAGGATCAGCTCTGAATCCTTTCTTGTTTGCAATGGTGATGGGCAGGTTGACAGATGAGATCAGACAGGAGTCCCCATGGACGATGATGTTTGCAGATGACATTGTGATCTGTAGTGAGGGTATAGAGCAAGGTGAGTCTAGTCTGGAGAAGTGGAGATATGCTTTGGAGAGAAGGGGAATGAAAGTCAGTAGAAGCAAGACTGAGTATATGTGTGTAAATGGGAGGGAGCCCAGTGGAATAGTGCAGTTACAAGGAGTAGAAGTGGCGAAAGTAGATGAGTTTAAATATTTGGGGTCAACTGTTCAAAGTAATGGAGAATGTAGTAAAGAGGTGAAGAAGAGAGTGCAGGCAGGGTGGAGTGGGTGGAGAAAGGTGGCAGGAGTGATTTGTGACCAAAGAATATCAACAAGAATGAAGGGGAAAGAGACGGTGGCACTAACAAAAACACAGGAGGGAGAGCTGGAGGTGGCAGAGCTGAAGATGTTGAGATTCTCTTTGGGAGTGACAAGAATGGACAAGATTAGGAATGAACATATCAGAGGGACAGTTCAGGTGGGACGGTTTGGAGACAAAGTCAGAGAGGCGAGATTGAGATGGTTTGGACATGTGCAGAGGAGGGACCCAGGGTATATAGGGAGAAGGATGCTGAGGATGGAGCCAACAGACAGGAGGAGAAGAGGGAGGCCAAAGAGGAGGTTCATGGATGTGCTGAGGGAGCACATGCAGGTGGTTGGTGTGACAGAGGAAGATACAGAGGACAGGGTGAGATGGAAACGATTGATCTGCTGTGGCGACCCCTAACGGGAACAGCCGAAAGACAAAGAAGAAGATTTTAAATTTGATAACCAGATCATGTCAGGATGTGAGGTTCTGCCTGGTTTTGTTTTCATGCTTTTGCTATGTTTGTTTCTGTGTAGTCTTATTCTCTTGTTGGGGTTTTTTCCTGCTTGGGTTTTACTGTCCCTGTCTCTCTTGTTTGTATCTCCTGTCTCTTGGTGGTGGGCGTTTCCCTCTCCCTGGTCACACCCTCATTCTGGTGAGTTCCACGCACACTTGCTCCCTATCTACACCTCATCACTTGGGTGTATTTACAATCCTCTTTTTGCCCTGTTACCTCGCCAGATTGATGCGCTCTATGCCTTCTCTCCAGACTTCTATTTCTTGTTCTCGACCTGCTTGCTATCCGTGTTCTTTGACCCCTTGCTTGTATTTTCGACCACGCACCTGCCTGATGTTCTTGCTCTTGTTTGCCTTGTTGGATTGCCTACCTGTGTACCAGACCCTGTTTTTCGCCCAAGTGAACTGCTTTTGCCAACTGAGCCTTGAGTCCGAGTCCAGCATTTGCATCCTGCCACACCCGTTTACCAGCCTTGACAGATCAATGCTGTTGTTAAAACAACAACTCCAACTCTGTCTTTTAGCCAAGACCAGGTCCTGTTTTTCTAGGCTCGACCTTGACAAGGTCATTAACACCTTCGTCACCAGTAGACTAGGTTATTGTAACTGTGTACACTGCCTTGAACCAGTCCTCTCTCAACCACCTTCAGGTTATTCAGAATGCTGCTGCTCATCTTCTTTTGCGTAAGAAAAACCACGACCACATCACGCTGGTCTTGGCCTCCATCCTTCTGGATAAATAAAGTTGATCTTATCTTATCCACTGGTTCTCTGTCTGATGTCGCATTGATTTTAAACTTCTCTTAACTGTGTTTAAAGCCCTTAATGGCCTGGTCCCAGTGTACCTCCCCGAGCTTCTGCTTCATTACACCCCAACCACAGCCTTAAGGTCTTCTGACCAACTGCTGTTGGAGGTGCCAAAAGCTAGACTAAAGACTAGAGGTAACAGGGTCTTTGGGTGGCTTCCCCCAGGCTTTGGAATAGTCTATCCTTCAATATGAGATGAGTGATATACTTTATTGATCTCACAGTGGAGAAATTATGTTTACACTCCAGTTACCTCAGACATCAATTAGTCCACAATTATCACTTGTTTACCGTAATAATGGCATACATCAGAATTAAAGACAGCACCTACACATTTGACATTGTTTATGTGCACTAAGTTTTAAGAAGTCCGTTATCTGAATTGAGGCAAGTGGGTGAAGGCCACGCAGCAACCCTGAGATGCGCCGCCGTCAGCTTGGGGAGAGTAACGGGGGCTGCAGCTAAAACTGCACCGCCCCCGCAGAAGGGGAAAGGAGTGACGTGAGAGGCGCCGGAGTGGGGAGTGTTGATGGGGGATAGGAGGGGGTTGGGGGGAGGGAATGGAGCATGCTTCAGTCCTGTGAAAAGCAGTTTATTGTCTTTGTGAGTTGAGATAAGAAACAGCCAAATGATCCCCAGGCTGAAGAAATTCCTCTGGAGGAAAACAGTCAGGCAATTTGACCTTCAGGCTTGATAAGCCTGTAATGTTATGGTTTGAGCAGTGAGAAACACTTTTTAAAAGTTCCACTTGAACAACCAAATCCCAATTATGAATTAAGAATATTCTCAATTATGAATTAAGAATATTCACTGGCCTCTGAAATCTTCAACTTCAACTGCAAGGCACGCATCTGCTCCAAATGTCATCCAATTTGCGTCTGAGTTCAAGAGTCATCGCAGTCTGGGAATGCACTGCCTTGCCAACCTCATTAATCATGACGGACAAGCAAGGGGCCGTGGTTCTTGATGCCGCTGTCTTGCCAATTTTCCGGTAGATCAGGGCAGCACATAAGACAGAAAGTACCAGCCCTGCTACCATAAAACCAAAAATGAATAAATCCTCGACGTCCTCAACGGAGAAAGGCACCAAGCATGCCACACGCCATGAACTCCAGGAGTCGAGAACATAGCCCGCAGGATACGTTCCATCTGGGCAAGTAGGATCCCCCAGTCCTGACCTTCTTGTAGAAAAAATGGTGTCAACAGCGTTCAGAGACCAGCTGATCAATTCCATGGTTAATCCAATAGTAGTCCAATAGATCCAGAATCCAATATAATTTGAGGAATTCACAGTCTGGTGAAGTAGGGACTTGAAGGTTAAAGCAGAGAACAGAGATAATGGAGAGTGGAGGAGATGCAACCACCCTTGTAGGAGTCCCAAGCAATATTAGATCATCCCTGACCCCAGAGACTTTCAAATCCTCCCTAAAAATCCACTTATTCTCCCTGGCATTTCCTAAATGAGCAGATGGATATTTTATTGTTTTTATTGCCTGCTGGAACTTTAGTGTTATTTTTTATTTATTGACTTATTTTTGGGCAAAACTTGGTGCCCACTTTTGTACAGCACTTTGGTCGACTGCTGTCATTTTAAATGTGCTTCAGAAATACAGTTTGAGATGAGTTAAGTTGAGTACAAGTTGAACTCCTTCACCACATACAGATACACTTCTGATGGCCGAGTTCAGGAAGTCATTGAATGCCTGAATCTTAGTCTTGATCCAGGACAACCTCAAACCCAGACACTCTGATTTCTCATTCAGCTTCTCAACTGTTGCAATCAGAGCATCCATTGACACTGCAATGATAGCAGCATCATCCAAGAAATCAAGGTCAGTAAACCTTTGCTCGCAAACAAAAGCACCCGAGTCACTGGTTTCCGCAACCTGACCCAACACCCAGTCCATGCAAGCATTGTACAGTGTAGGAGCCAGAACAAATCCCTGAAGAATGCTAGTTTTCACTGGGAAAATCTCAGAGTCTCAGCCTTCAGTCCGCACAGCATTCACAGTATCTGTGTATAGGGTGGTTACGATGTCCAGTAGCTCTTGGGGATCCCATTAAATCACAGGATGTCAGGTACTGAGCAGGCAGTACCCTGTAAGTCTTCCTCTGTAAAGCCACAACAAGTATGTGGTCGGAATTCGCAAACTGGGCACTTCTGTAGATCCTATTCATCTTATTCAGGAAGTCAGGGTGGGTGGCTCTATTTTGTCAAGCAACTTCCCGGTTTGCCACTGCGTCTGATGATTATCTATGTGGGAACACAGTATGCTAGAAGTGTCCAAACATGAGCAGCATTAATTGTTCAGTTCATGATTGCCCCAATAACTGGAAGAAGAGGAAACTATTGCTTTCAGAACAATGTGTTGAACATGGAAAGGAGAGGTCTGAGTGCTGTGGACCAGCATTTAACTTGTTCCCTCCTCCCTCGAAAGACGAGGATCTCCGGTGCTCGCTAAAGGTGCTGAATTTGAAAAATCCACCCAAACGTCCCTATGTCTGTTCTTTTTATTTTGTGGAGAAAAAACCCACACCACTGGATCTTTACCCAGAGAAATGGTTGGGCTACAAAGCTCCGTTGAAGAAGCCACGGTGGATGCTAGTGAGACAAACGGTAAGCTGTGTTTGTAGCGTTAGCTGCTATCTAATGTACTCATTTTCTGTCATTTGATGCAACCAAGCACTGCATGAAATAACACCATACATATATTAATGTTACGTAATCTTGGCATTACGGTGATACTAGTTGTCGGGTAATATTTTAACTGGATTCAAAGAGACATTGATAGGCTTCTGTGCATTTATAGTTCCTCACAGCCAAACTGTCCACACAAAGTAGTTAGCAATATTGGCGTACATAATCAAGGGCCACATTTTCATGTCATCTGCCCACTCTGTTATGACCCGTGGATGAGCTAGTCGTTCCCTTTGAGCTTTTCAAAAAGGTTTTTGTTTCTACCAATGTAATGACTTCCATTTTTCTATACTGAAAACACTGCTCACTGGAAGTCCTAAGACAAAACGGAAATGCCTCTGTTGTAAAAGTGGGCAGGGCTGAATAAGGTGAATAGTTCTGTAGAATTTTCCAGTGTTTTCCCACAAGGACATGGTTGATTCCCTTGGCACCCCTGACTGCAGGTATTAGAATACCACATCCAGCAATGTACATCTGGCCATTGAAACCAGGATCCAGCAACTGTGAGCCCCCAGCTCTTTGTAAAGTCAAGGAGCACTGCGCCATTTTCAGCATGGTTGCCAGATCCATGCGGACCAAGGCAGCCCTCCTAATGAGACCTGTCAGTGCCAATGGTGGCATTAAAATCACCTATGCACCACCAATAAGATGTCATCTCTGGGATAGTTGTCAATCACAGAATGAAGGTGTGAATAAAAGGTCTCCCTCACAGAGACATCACTCATCGCAGTTGGAGCACAGATTGAGACTAGAGACACAACACCCGGTGAATGTTTGCGTCTGAGCCTCATAATACATTTACTGACAGGGGTAATATCCGATACCATTAGAAAGAGCTGATCTATCATAGCAACTGACACTCCATCCGTACACCGAATGTTGGGACAACCGGAGCAGAGGTAGGTGTATCTACCCATGGACATTTGGCCACTTCCAGGTCTTTACACTTCAGGCAGCGTACTGCAATGTGACATACAATACAGTACGCTGCCTCAGGCAGAGGCCAAGTTACTTCCACAGAGAGTGGAAAAAGGAATCTTTCATTTTTATCTTGGAGCTGTAAGAGGTGTTTTTACAGCGGCTGAAGTGCCAATACTGCCACCAACCTCTAAAAGGATGAACTGTGGGCTGGAGGACCACCTGCAGTTACAAATGCAGAACCATGCCCAGGGTGCACACAAATTAAACACACAATAAAGTCTAGATCCACACTGCAAAAACTGAAATCTAAGGAAGAAAAAAAAAGAAAAAAGAAAAAGACTTGTTTAAAGAAAATTTGACTTAATTTTTGTCTAACTAGAAAATAATCTTGTCAAGCATTATTTACCTAAGGAATAATGTCCTATTTTGGGAAAATGTACCTCACTTTTTCTTAATACGTTTTCCAGCTAATATCAAACTGTATTTAACCAGTAACAAGGAAAGGCAATGGATTTCAAATCATCCAAGCAAAGGAAAAAGACTATGTTCCTTATTCTAAGACAGAGGCTAATCTTAAAATAAGAATTCTGTCGGGTTTTAAGGCACATTTTGATTATTCGGTGCCTAAACATTTTGCAAGGATTGAGAATTCAAACAAAGTAAATTTTTCTTACTCGATTGGCAGATTTTTTTGCTTAATTCTCAAGGTCGGTATCAGGGCAGTTAACCTCGAGGGCCGGGTTTTCTTGGTGAAAACATCGCCGAGCTCAATAAAAATACATGTAATTTGGTCACTTTTCAAAGGGGTCAGACTCATCAATAAAGTCAATTTAATGTACAATAGTTCATTTCAGGTCATCAAATCTCACTGTTCGAGGCAATGATAGCTGTCAGCTGGCTGTTAGAAGCAAGTTAGAAACAATAAAAAACTGGCTGAATTCATTAAAACGGTATACAGCTCGAGCGTGTTGTCACCGAGCAGCCAGTCACAGAAGCACGAATTCTCGCCTTTGGATTGGCCACTTTGCCTGGTGACATAGCGCCAACCTTGAGAATACAAGACAATTTGGCTAGATCCCAGATTATTTGTCTTATTTTGAGCACGGTATTTTTTGCAGTGCAGAATCAAGAAGAAATTTTGTATTTTTCTGACTACCAAAGAAACTCACACACTGATTCAGCAGTTCAACTTGAATAAATACAGACAGAACCGCTTGGCAAAGGTCTGTGCTCTGCGAGTGCCATGTAGTTCCTGATCAGCAGTTAAGCCGCGTGTGTTGGTCTCACCGTCCTGGTGAAAAAGCTGGTAGATGGCGGCCTCCTGCGGGTTGAAGAACAGCGTGGCCATGTCGTTATAGGTCTTGTTGTTGCAGAAGAACTGCCGGATGGTGGAGTTGATGCCCTCGCTGCCAGTGTGCTGAAAGACAAAGCAGCAGTTTGCTCACCGCGCTCAATAGAGGGCCAGCGACTCGTTTAACCACACAGCGCTTTAGAAGAGAGTGGAGCGCTTTGGTTGTTGGCAATGTACGTACAGTAGTGCTCAGAATAATAGTAGTGCTATGTGACTAATAAGATTAATCCAGGTTTTGAGTATATTTCTTATTGTTACATGGGAAACAAGGTACCAGTAGATTCAGTAGATTCTCACAAATCCAAGAAGTCCAAGCATTCATGATATGCACACTCTTAAGGCTATGAAATTGGGCTATTAGTAAAAAAAAAGTAGAAAAGGGGGTGTTCACAATAATAGTAGCATCTGCTGTTGACGCTACAAACTCAAAACTATTATGTTCAAACTGCTTTTTAGCAATCCTGTGAATCACTAAACTAGTATTTAGTTGTATAACCACAGCTTTTCATGATTTCTTCACATCTGCGAGGCATTCATTTTGTTGGTTTGGAACCAAGATTTTGCTGGTTTACTAGTGTGCTTGGGGTCATTGTCTTGTTGAAACACCCATTTCAAGGGCATGTCCTCTTCAGCATAAAGCAACATGACCTCTTCAAGTATTTTGACATATCCAAACTGATCCATGATACCTGGTATGCGATATAGTATAGGCCCAACAGGCCCAACATGTAGGAGAAACATGCCCATATCATGATGCTTGCACCACCATGCTTCACTGTCTTCACTGTGAACTGTGGCTTTTTTTAAGTTTGGACGTTAAAGCATTTACCACTTTCTATTGTTGCCATTCCTTCTCACAACACTTAAAAGATGTTTTGGTATGGAGGACACCAAGCAATGAAACAGTTCAGGTGTTATTTTGTCCCATTCTGGCTGGAAACATGTCTTAAGGTGTACAACAGTACACATTCTCTACTGGGGACAGGTCAGGACTGCAGATAGGGCAGTCCAGTACCCGTATCCCTCCTCTGCAGCCATGCATTTGTATTGTTTGTTGTGTTGCTGAAAAATGAATAGATGTTGCTGGAAAAGATGTTCTTTATGCTATGGACACTGCTTTTATACCACATGTTTGCAGTCACCTGTTTGAAATAACATTTTTTTTTTACCTACATTTTTATTTTGCCCTAAATTGTCCCATTCAAACTTTTTTTGGAATGTCTTTCAGGCCTAAAATGCAAGAATGGATGAATATTAACAAATTAAATGAAGATAAATAGAAAACATAAAATATCTCTGGTTCATTCTATCTGCAATGAAATTGAAGTCAAATAATTTTTTAACTTGCATTTTCCATCGCGTCTCAGCTCTTTTCTGATTTGCGGCTATAGAATAACATGACCACCGTGGCAGTATCTCTCTCCACCAAAGGTTATGGAATCTTTACTCAGGGCCTCACTTCAAGGTGTGTGTGGAGATTCAATAACCTCGGTGATGGAGGTAAATAGACTATGGCTAGCATATTAACATAATACATGCAATAACGTAATACAACACAGATAAAATGGTAAAGTATTGCAGTATAACAGTCCCTGCATCAGAACACTTCATATTTACATACGATAGATCAGATAATAGTAACTGACTGTGTTGTACATACATATGAGAAGCACCTTCATTTGTCCTGTGCTTTGATCTGGATGTTTTTCTTTAAAGGTACGCGATATACATTTTTACATCCCGTCAGATCTCAGAAGCTAAGCAGTGCAGGATCTGGTTAGTATTTGGATGGGAGACCTCTTTGGAACACCAGCGGCTGTGTGTATTTCTCCAGGTGACACTGGAGTTGCGTCAGGAATGGCATCCGGCGTAAAATGTGCCAAATACCAATGTGGATCTGACTGTATCCGCTGTGGCAACCTTGAACAAAAATGGGAGTAGCAGAATGGACGACGACGACGACGACGACAACAACAACAACAACCAGGATCCAGCTGCATCATGTTATAGAGGAGCACATCTGGAGGTAGTAGAACATCCAGAATTTGTTTTATAAAATGATTAGTGAGTATTCAAACACCCTACGAACTGTTACATACTGCTTTGTGCCGACTATATACAGCACCTTGCAAAAGTATTCAGCCCCTTGGTATTTCACATATTTTAATTTGTTTATGCCATTTAAAATACAAAAACGTAAGTCAGGCTTCTCAATATAAACATTTCTAAAATCATCTCCCTTAAACTCAAATTCAAAGCAAATCTCTGCAACTGGATAATTAAAAATATAAAAGCCAAGATGATGGTTGCATAAGTAATGGGCCCCTTTGGTATAATACCTGTAAATAATCAGTATTATTGCCAGTTTTCTTCAGACAAGACAGGGGATGGGTACCTGAACATTTCCAAGTCACTGAATATGTCTTGGACTTTACTGACATCAGTTATGAAGAAATACAAACAGTTTGGCACTCTGTGGTAAATCTGTGTGGAGTAGACAGTTCTCAAAAACTGGAGAAGAGTGAGGAAAGCCACCAAGACACCCAGAAAACCCAGACAAAGTTACAGGCTTCTGTGGCTGTGATTGTGCACAGTGCAAATTTTGCATTTTGTATCCTCAGTTATCCAGCTTCATGATGAAGTGGTACAGAAGAGGATTTTTTTTTTTCACCAAAATATCAAATCTAGGTTTGTATCTCACATGTACCTTCTGGCAATTTGTAGCTGAACGTTCAGGTCTTCTTTTTAACAAAACCTTCCACTGTACGACATCATCATGAAGCTGTGTAACTGGGGATACAAAATACAAAACACACACTATGCAAAATTTCTCCAATCACAGTCACAGAAGCCCAGAAAGAAGTCCAAGACATATTCACAATATTTTTGTTTTCAAAACTTTATTATAAAAGATATTAACAAACATTAAACAAACAGTTAATAGAAAGAGATAGAAAATAAAATAAATTGCAGAAAAGTAAAGGGATTCTTTAACATTAATTCTCTTTAAAAAAAATTCCTTATGGCATGTGACAGTTTTGGACAAGTTCATTTTTCTGGCAAAAAATATGAAGGTTGAATAAAACTGCTGGAAATGTTGTGCTGCTCTTTACTTGTGGAAAGGTTTTGTTAAAAGCTGTTTACTGGGAATGTATTTTTTATAATATTTCATACATTTATTGTTTATTTGAGAACATTTTATTTAACTTATTACCAGGCAGCACATTGCAATTACTTTATTTTCCTGTTTGTATAATGTTACAGTAAACAACAAGCAAATTTAGGTTTTGCATTCTGTTCCCATACTGAACCGAAAATGAACCAAACAGTGACCTCAGAACTGAGGTACGTACCGAACCATGATTTTTGTGTATTGTTACACCCCTATTATTTACAGGTATTATACCAAAGAGGCCCATTGCTTATGCAACCCATCATCTTGGCTTTTATATTTTTCATTAATTTATATGAAGTTGTAGAGATTTGCTTTGAGTTTGAGTTTAAGGAAGATAATTTTAGAAGTTTACACTGAGAAGCCTGACTTACTTTTTGTATTTGAAATGGCATAAACAAATTAAAATGTGTGAAATACCAAGGGGCAGATGACTTTTGCAAGCCACTGTAACACACTACTCAGAGTGTTCGGACACACTATGAACTGCGATGTACTGCTGTGTGCCGTCTGTACGGCACACTAGTGTTCAGATGCAGGCTCAGAGAATAGAAATGGGATTTGAACAAGACTTACTGTGGTGTTACTGGTGGCAGCGTTTGCAGGGGACAGATCACGACAGTCGCCCAATGTCATAGAAGACACAAATATCACCACCGTGGTCACCATGGCAACCAGTAGGCTCTCCAGAAGCCTGGAAAACATAAGTGATGAGTTTTGAGATTGTTATCATTTAAGCTGTGGTTTAACTTGACACCTTTACGAGCCGTTTACCACTTACTCACATGTTGCTATGGCGACTGAGTGGATTTCCCATGAGCAGCAGCTCTCCCCTGATTGGGCCACTTTTTATTCTCAGCACTGAAACTGTGAATATCAAACCTTTTCTTCCATGATGCTTTTAGAAGCCAAAACCTATGATTCCCCCCAAAAATGACTTACAGTGCATCCAGAAAGTATTCACAGCAGTTTACTTTTTCCACATTTTGTTATGTTTACAGCCTTATTCCAAAATAGAGTAGATTAATTTGTTCCCTCAAAATTCTACTCACAAATGGTAAATGGACTTTCTGAGGAGGCTGTGGCTGTTTAACATCTGCAGGAAACTCCTATGGCTGTTCTACCAGTCCGTAGTAGCCAGTAAACCAGTAGCGATCAGTATGTCTGGTATTTATAGCTGTGTATTTATATTCAGGTGTGCATATAACGTATTCATCATGCTCATGTGCTAAAAATCATTGATGCACAGCAGACAGCACGCAAAGGGAAACACCTTGCCTACAATCCGTCATTGCTTACCTGTTATGAAGAGCTTCCCTTGTGTTTTCTGCTGTGCATCATTTATTTTTAACATACACAAGCACCATGAGTACCAGTTATGTACATGCCTGTTTATATTTATAATTGCATTGTTTTTTACTTTCACTTTTCATACTCTGTGTGCTTCTTACCCTGTGTGCTGCTATACAATGCTGCTGGAACCTAAATTTCCCTGAGGGAGGCTTCCCAAGGGATCAATTAAGTTCTATCTAATATAATCTAATGGCAACATGAAAAAGTCTTTTTGAAATTTTTGCAAATTTATTGAAAATAAAAATCTAAGAAACCACATGTACATAAGTATTCACAACCTTTGCTCCATACTTTGTTGATGCACCTTTGGCGGCAATTTCAGCCACAAGTCTTCTTGAATATGATGCCACAAGCTTGGTTCACCTATCCTTGGACAGTTTGGTCCATTCCTCTTTGCAGCACCTCTCAAGCTCCTTCAGGTTGGATGGGGAGCGTCGGTTAACAGCCATTTTCAGATCTCTCCAGAGATGTTCAATCGAATTCAGGTCTGGGCTCTGGCTAGACCACTCAAGGACATTCACAGAGTTGTCCTGAAGCCACTCCTTTGATATCTTGGCTGTGTGCTTAGGGCCATTGTCCTGCTGAAAGATGAACCGTCACCCCAGTCTGAGGTCAAGAGCACTCTTGAGCAGGTTTTCATCCAGGATGTATCTGCACATTGCTGCATTCATCTTTCCCTCAATCCTGACTAGTCTCCCAGTTCCTGCTGCTGAAAACATCCCCACAGCATGATGCTGTCACCACCATGCTTCACTGTAGGGATGGTGCCTGGTTTCCTCCAAACATGATACCAAAGAGTTCAATCTTTGTCTCATCAGACCAGAGAATTTTGCTTCTGGTCTGAGAGTCCTTCAGGTGCCTTTTGGCAAACTCCAGGTGGGCTGCCATGTGCGTTTTACTAAGGCGTGGCTTCTGTCTGGCCACTTTACCATACAGGCCTGATTGGTGGATTGCTGCAGAGATGATTGTCCTTCTGGAAGGTTCTCTTCTCTCCACAGAGGAATACTGGAGCCCTGACAGAGTGACCATCCGGTTCTTGGTCACCTCCCTGACTAAGGTCCTTGTCCCCCAATCACTCACTTTAGACAGGCAGCCAGCTCTAGGAAGAGTCCTGGTGGATCTGAACATCTTCCCTTTACAGATGATGGAGGCCACTGTGCTCATTGAGACCTTAAAAGCAGCACAAATGTTTCTGTACCCTTCCCCAGATTTGTGTCTCCAGACAATCCTGTCTCAGAGGTCTACAGACAATTCCTTTGACTTCATGCTTGGTTTGTGCTCTGACTGTCAACTGTGGGACCTTATATGTAGACAGGTGTGTGCCTTTCCAAATCATGTCCAGTCAAATGATTTTACCCCAGGTGGACTCCAATTAAGCTGTAGAAACATCTCAAGGACGATCAGTGGAAGCAGGAGGCACCTGAGCCCAATTTTGAGCTTCATCACAAAGGCTGTGAATATTTATTTCAGGTTCCTCACTAGGATTTTTTTCACAGCATAGGGGAGAAGCTGCATAGCAAGTGCTGCAGGTGCCAGTATTTTAAGAAGATAAGAAAAGCCTTTATTCATCCCTCAATGGGGAAATTTCAGTGTTACATCGCAGCATAGAACAGTAGGAGTAGACAAAAGGGCATGCAATAAAACAAACAAGCATCTCTTAAAAACAAGAACTAAAAAAGCACTGAGTGCCGGGTAAAGCTGAGGCTACCATTGTTCAGTTCAATGCAGCAGTGCCGGGATGATATACACTGTCGGGATGTGAGAGTGATCAGATAAAATGACTTCAGCGTGAAATGTACGATAAGTTACTCTGATATTTACAATATGGACAGGTTCAAATATAAGTAATATATATATGTCATATGTAATATGTAGTGTAATATATGTAAAGTGACTTGAGTGCACCATAAGTTACTGCACCTAATAAATACAGCAGGTAATGACATGATTGATGGCCTGGTTGCTATGGTTACCACAGTACTAGCACTGATCACTGTACAGTCTGACAGCAGCCGGGAGAAACGATCTGCGGAATCTCTCCCTCACACAGCGAGGGTGGATGAGTCTGTCACTGAAACTGCTCTCCAGAGCAGACAGAACGTCCAGCAGGGGGTGACATTCGTGGTCCAGCATAGATGTAAGTTTAGCAGGGACCCTCCTGTCCCCCACCTCCTGCACAGAGTCCAGAGGACAGTCCAGGACAGAGCAGGATTTCCTGATGATCTTATCCAGTCTTTTCCTGTCCCTCTCTGTGATGCTGCTGCTCCAGCAGACCACACCGTACAGGATGGCAGATGCCACCACAGAGTCATAGAAGGTCTTCAGGAGTGGCCCCCTCACTCCAAAAGACCTCAGCCTCCTCAGGAGGTAGAGGCGGCTCTGACCCTTCCTGTAAAGTGCGTCCATGTTGTGAATCCAGTCCAGCTTGTTGTTCAGATGAAGAAGAATGGAATGGAGACATTAGGCCAAAACACAGAAGTGTGTAGAAATGTGTGTCAGAGGAGCTAATTTATACACAGCAGTTTTCTGAAGAAAATCCTTAAAATGTATTTTTTTTACTTGATTTCTGATTACTGTACATTTGAAGTTAAACAATCTTTCTTACATTAGAAAACTTGTAATTAAAACAGTTTCAAGAAAAAAAGATTTTTTAGAAATCTTTGATGTTAATTTGCAAATTAAAACCATAACTTATCTGTTGTTTTTTTTCAATCAATCAATCAATCAATCAATCAATTTTTTTTATATAGCGCCAAATCACAACAAACAGTTGCCCCAAGGCGCTTTATATTGTAAGGCAAGGCCATACAATAATTATGTAAAACCCCAACGGTCAAAACGACCCCCTGTGAGCAAGCACTTGGCTACAGTGGGAAGGAAAAACTCCCTTTTAACAGGAAGAAACCTCCAGCAGAACCAGGCTCAGGGAGGGGCAGTCTTCTGCTGGGACTGGTTGGGGCTGAGGGAGAGAACCAGGAAAAAGACATGCTGTGGAGGGAAGCAGAGATCGATCACTAATGATTAAATGCAGAGTGGTGCATACAGAGCAAAAAGAGAAAGAAACAGTGCATCATGGGAACCCCCCAGCAGTCTACGTCTATAGCAGCATAACTAAGGGATGGTTCAGGGTCACCTGATCCAGCCCTAACTATAAGCTTTAGCAAAAAGGAAAGTTTTAAGCCTAATCTTAAAAGTAGAGAGGGTGTCTGTCTCCCTGATCTGAATTGGGAGCTGGTTCCACAGGAGAGGAGCCTGAAAGCTGAAGGCTCTGCCTCCCATTCTACTCTTACAAACCCTAGGAACTACAAGTAAGCCTGCAGTCTGAGAGCGAAGCGCTCTATTGGGGTGATATGGTACTACGAGGTCCCTAAGATAAGATGGGACCTGATTATTCAAAACCTTATAAGTAAGAAGAAGAATTTTAAATTCTATTCTAGAATTAACAGAAAGCCAATGAAGAGAGGCTAATATGGGTGAGATATGCTCTCTCCTTCTAGTCCCCGTCAGTACTCTAGCTGCAGCATTTTAGATGATTTCTTGATCAACATGATAATGAACCCAGGACATTTTTTTTCGACAAATAAAATAGCATAAAAAGTATTTTTTTTTCTTCATTCATATCTGCATTTGAATCAGGAATAAAGGCACCAGAAATAAATATAAATATTTATTATAAACACAACAGGAGATGATGTAACAATGACTGCTGTGTGTCTGTTCATTAGGATTTCTCAATGTGACATAATCTCATGATGAAATCATTTTTTAATTTAGTCATTTCAATATTTAATAAGAAAAAGAATAAGAAAGAACTTTATTAATCTCAAAAGAAATTATTTACAAATTAATTACCCAGGGGCTGGTGAAGTAATTAATAATTACATCCCCACTGACTATGTGATTGCTTTAGATGTTGCAATCAGGACAGAGTACTTACTAAAATATGAATTTGACTATTCTAGTAATTGTGAATGTTTTGAAATTATGCACAATAGAGGCGGGGCTTCTTCTACCTGTGCAAGTGTCTCATTGACTGAACTCTGACTTCAAGGACATGTTTAATCATTCATTCATTTAATGTTAAAATATGAAAGGAAGCAGCTTTTTCAAATAATTAAATAGTTGCTGTATAAAGAGCCTTTGTTTTATTTAGAAGTATAGCAGCAATTGTGAGTTCTGCAGAGACGACAGGTGAGCTGGACCCTCAGGACATTTAAGCAGATGAAGGTCTCCTCTGCAGCTTCAACCTCTTGGTGGAGTTTTCAGAGACATGGTCCTCACATTTTGAAGAGCAGAGATGTTCTCTTCTTCCTCGTGGACTTCAACGTTTGGTGTTCAGCTCCATTAGAAGTCCATCTGTATTTAAGAAGGTTCTCTGCAGAGAAAATTTAAAAAATCTAAGTTATTTAAAGTTGAGACTGTTCTTTTAGTGAGAGCAGTAACCATGAAAAAAATGTGTAGCTTTATTTGGTAAAAATAAAAACAGATCGAGCAATTTACAAATATAAAATGTTCACTCAGTTCGATTGAGTGATTCAGCACCCTGCAGCTAAAGGCTAATGTTAGCTGATAAACTTCAGTGGTGTGGTAACGTAACGTTTTATTTTTTAGTTTTAGAATATTCACTCACCTCGGACAAATTTGGAGAAGCTCCGTTGCTCAAACTGGATGTGTGTACGTGGGCTGTCAATAAAGTTACGGTCCTTTTTATTTTACGTCAGACATGCTTGAACCCTCGTGCGCATGCGTGAGTTTTTCCACGCCTGTCGGTGACGTCATTCGCCTGTGAGCACGCCTTGTGGGAGGAGTCGTCCAGCCCCTCGTCGGAATTCCTTTGTCTGAGAAGTTGCTGAGAGACTGGCGCTTTGTTTGATCAAAATTTTTTCTAAACCTGTGAGACACATCGAAGTGGACATGGTTCGAAAAATTAAGCTGGTTTTCAGTGAAAATTTTAACGGCTGATGAGAGATTTTGAGGTGATTCTGTCGCTTTAAGGACTTCCCATGGTGCGAGACGTCGCTCAGCGCTCTCAGCCGCTGTCGTCAGCCTGTTCAAGCTGAAAACCTCCACATTTCAGGTTCTATTGATCCAGGACGTCGTGAGAGAACACAGAAGTTTCAGAAGAAGTCGGTTTCAGCATTTTATCCGGATATTCCACTGTTAAAGGAGATTTTTTTAATGAAAGACGTGCGGACGGGTCCGCGCGTCGGGACGCAGCCGCCGCGACGCTCCGCCACAGGAAAAACACCTCTGTTGAAAGCCTTAAGGACAAGTTGGAACATGTCCTGCCTGTTAAACAATTTCTCATATACTCACTCCACTGAAAGCCATCAAAAGCCGCCTGGATTTTACAAATGGTTATCAACACGGAAGTGTTTTTCCTGTGCCGCCGCACCGCGTCGGCTGCGTCCCGACGCGCGGACCCGTCCGCACGTCTTTCATTAAAAAAAATCTCCTTTAACAGTGGAATATCCGGATAAAATGCTGAAACCGACTTCTTCTGAAACTTCTCTGTTCTCTCACGACGTCCTGGATCAATAGAGCCTGAAATGTGAAGGTTTTCAGCTTGAACAGGCTGACGACGGCGGCTGAGAGCGCAGCGCGACGTCTCGCACCGTGGGAAGTCCTTAAAGCGACAGTATCACCTCAAAATCTCTCATCAGCCGTTAAAATTTTCACTGAAAACCAGCTTAATTTTTCGAACCGTGTCCACTTCGATGTGTCTCACAGGTTTAGAAAAAATTTTGATCAAACAACGCGCCAGTCTCTCAACAACTTCTCAGACAAAGGAATTCCGACGAGGGGCTGGACGACTCCTCCCACAAGGAGTGCTCACAGGCGAATGACGTCACCGACAGGCGTGGAAAAACTCACGCATGCGCACGAGGGTTCAAGCATGTCTGACGTAAAAACATATGAATGAAATCCATATAGTTTTTGAAAAAAATAAAAAGGACCGTTACTTTATTGACAGCCCTCGTATATGTCCAAAAGTGAATAAATTCGGACTGAGTGTGTCTGAGTGAGCTGCTGCTGTCTCTCTTTCTGACCAGCTGGTGTGGCTCTGTGGCCGGGCGAGCCCCTTCTGCTCCATCCGGCCCCTTCAACTCCGTCTGGCCCCTTCTGCTCCGTTCAGCCCCTTCAGCTCCGTCCGGCCCCTTCAGCTCCATCTGACATCACTGACGAACAGTCACTGAAAAAAGCTTCTCCCAGCAGGGTGAAGTCCATTACTTCTTATGCTTTTTTGCTCATTAATCATGTGGTTATGACTCACAGACTGAGTGATTTGCATTTTCGCCTTTTTTGGGGGAACACACAATGCTTCACCAACACGGACTGCAAAAAACAAACAAACAAACAAACAAAAACCCAAAATAAAATACGATGACTGAGAGACTTGTTAAAGCTCCGGCAGAAATGCATCTGCTGAATCGCCGAGCAAGAGGGATCAAATACATCAGCGACTTGTAATTATTACCAAATGTGCACAGATAAACAAATATTTGCATAAAAAGAATAAAGTTTATCAGTTTGAACATTAAATATCTTGTCTTTGTGGTGTATTCAATTGAATATGGGTTGAAGAGGATTTGTAAATCATTGTATTCTGTTATTTACATTTTACACAACGTCCCAACTTCATTGGAACTGGGGTTGTACGTATATTAGATACACAGAACAACCAGAAGATTCTTCTGATTGGTGGAGATTTTAATATTGATTTTAATAATCCATTCAAACATAGAGATATTTGTCATTTTTTTGGACACACATTATCAGCTCGGCCCCTTTTCCCTTTGATTTTACATCCAAGCAGGTTTACTATTTCTTGTGCCACATTAATTGATAATATTATCACAAATGACACTGAGCATAATGCTCAGAGTGGTTTACTGATAAATGATATCCGTGAGCATTTATCCGTCTTTACAGTTCTTGATTTGCAGCTTAAAAAATATGAGAAATCAAATCAGTCCATGTACTTCAGAAACAAGAAAATGATTTATGAATTTAGAAGAGAACTTTTAGAACAAGAATGGTCTGGAGTTCATGTGGACGATGTAAATGAAGCTTACAAATTTTTCAAAAAGACTTATTTGATATCCGTCCGCTAAAACAAAAGAAGAACATTTCAAAAAGCGGAAAGCCTTGGTTTACGATAAGAATGATGACCTCATGCCAAAAGAAAAAATAAACTGTATAGAAATTATTTTAAAAAATGGACATCCAACAGTGAGATAAAATATAAAATGTATAAAAATAAAATAACAACTATTATGAGAACTGCTGAGAAGCATTATTATAATAAAAAACTGAGGGAAAATTCAAGTGAATATGAGAGCAACATGGAATGTATTAAATAGTGCAATGAGACTTAACTCCAAACCAAGACAGCTATCTGAGGGTTCTTTATTGAGAATGATGATGAATATACCAACAACAAAACTATTGCTAATGAATTTAACTTTTTTTTTTTTCAAATATTGGAGCTAATATTGCAGAATTCATGAATACAACCAATCAAAAGAAATCATTCATAATGGGAAGTAGAATAATGCAGTCTATCTATGATGGGGAGGTCAGTGAACATGAAGTCTTATCTCTAGTAAGGAATTGGAAAAGTAAATTATCTACATATAGAGACAGATTAGATATTAAATTGCTAAAATAACTACTGATTGCCTTCTTAAACTGCTGACCTCTATTTTTAATCTATCCATACAAACCGGTGTGTTTCCTGAGCAAATGAAAGTTGTTAAAGTGATCCCTATTTTTAAAAATGGGGATGAACACAAATTTAACGATAGACCAATGTCACTGCTTTCACAGTTCTCTAAAGTTCTTGAGAAATGGTTTTCACAAAAACTAAAACTTTTTTGAGAAACATAAATTCATTAGAAAAAACAATATGGATTTAGATCTCAATGATCTACAAGCTTAGCACTCACTGAACTGATAGAAGCAATTACAACTGCAAAGAGTTCACCATGGGAGTGTTTATTGATCTACACAAAGCATTTGAGACTATAACTCATGAGTTGTTATTCTTAAAACTATATAAGTATGGGATTAGGGGCACAGCACACCAGTGGCTTCAAAGTTATATCACGACTTGTCAGCAGTACGTATATATAAATGGAATAAATTCTGATTGTAGAGAGGTTAAATGCGGAGTTCCACATGGATCAGTTTTAGGGCCTCTGCTTTTTCTTTTGTTTATTAATACATATGTGAATCTTCTAAAATGCTAAATGTTTGTTGTTTGCCGATGATACCAGTATATATTATTCATGAAGTAATCTGTTGGAAATAACAGAATAGGGGAAGAAATGATAAAAGTGAGAAATTGGTTTAATGAAAATAAGTTGGTTTTAAACTGGGATAAAACAAACTATATGATATTTGGCAATCGAAGGAAGAATGATGATGTGAAAATTACCATTAATGGAAGTAATATTGAAAGATGAGATTAAGATTAATGAAGTTAAGTTTCCTGGTGTTGTGCTGGATGAAAAATTAAATTGGAAAGCCCACATAGACTACATAACAAAGAAAGCTAGTTAGCACTGGTATCTTATTTAAAGTAAAAGATTTGTTTGAATGTAATTCGTTGTGTATGTTGTATTGCTCAATGATTCTCCTATACTTCAGTGCTGAAGTCTGGGGAAATACATATAACAGTACCACTAAACCATTGTATTTGCCACAAAAGAGAGCCATTAGAATAGTCAACAAAAATGTTACAGAGAGCATACTAACAATCTGTTTATTGCAGTCAATCAGTTAAAATTTAAAGATTTTGTTGACTCAAAAATTGCTCTTATTATGTGGCAAGCTAAGCATGGTATTTTGCCAGATAAAGTCCAGAGTTTGTTTAGTTTTGTTACACAGGCCACTTGCCATATAAGAAAATATAACTTTCGGGTTAAGTTCTCATGAACTACATACTATGAAACAGAAATGTCCCTCTGTATGTGGAGTTAAGCTTTGGAATGCACTGACTGATAAAATTAAATGTTGTTCAAATGTTTACAAGTTTAAAAAAATGTATAAGGATAAAATTATGAGAGAACACAGTAAACCAGAAGAAAAATGAATGCAGCTGCTGAAATGTAAGACAGTTATGTGTCATTGTTGATGTTTATTTGATGTTTGGTGAATGATGAGGAGACGGTGTTGGGGTTGAAGTTGTGGAAGTTTATGGATGTTTTAAAGAATTTATGCTTTAATGTTTACAAGATTTATCTTCTATTGTTCCTTGTTCATGGAAATTTCTGTTCATGAATGAATGAATGAATGAATAGTCCGGTGCGACTTACATATGGACAAAATCGCGATCCACGACCACAAAATGTCTCGATTGAAACGAGACTAAAATACATTCAGATCTCTTGAGTAAAACTAGACTAAAATTACCAGATACAAAATTATTGGTGATACATTTGTATCACCAATAATTTTGTATCTGGTAATCCATCTTATCCAACTTCATGATGAAGAGGAGGATTTTCTTAAAAAGAAGACCTGAAAGTTTAGCTACAAACTGCCAGAAGGTACATCTGAGATGCAAGCCTGGATTTGATCTGTTCTGGTAAAAGAAAATCCTTCTCTGCTCTACTCCACTATGAAGCTAAAAGTAGTGATGCAAAATGCAAAGCTTGCACTGTGCACAATTTCTCCAATCACAGCCACATAAGCCCATAATTTCTCCTGGGCTGTCTGGGTGTCTTGGTGGCTTTCCTCACTCTTCTCCCTCTTGCACAGTCACTCAGTTTCTGACAACTGTCTACTCCATGCAGATTTACCATAAAGTGCCATACTGTGTGTATTTTGTTGTAATTAATGTAAATAAAGTCCAAGACATTTTCAGTGGCAGCTTTACCATCAGAGAGCCTCGTACAAAACCACCACAAAAGACTCCAAGCTGTCGTTGATGTTAAAGGGGGCAATACACAGTATTAAGAACAGGGGTATGTAAACTATGGATCAGGGTCATTTAGGTAGTTCTCTTGTCATTATGATTTAAAAAGAGGAAACACAGTTGTTTGACAATAAATAGCTTCACCCAACCACTAACCATGAGTGGAAAAAAAAAGTTTTTGTGTTGTCATTCATATTCTCTTAAAAATCTCTTAAAAAAAACAAACATTCCGCCAGTGTATGTAAACGTTTGAGCACAACTGTATTTTGATTATAGGACACAGACCAATCAGGATGGGACTACACACTACAGTTCCAAACACGGCTAATGTAAGGAACAACACATAGTTGACCTGAATGGAGACAATCAACTTCAAACACACCTGGATCGGTCTTTTGGCCACTCTGTTAAATCTGAGATTCACTTTGGTCTGAAATGCAAAATGGAACATTTGCAAATCAAAATTATTTTGTCTGACCAAAAATGGAAATAACTGGAAAACGTCCACCACAATGTAAAAACAACATGTCAGTTTATCATGTCAGTCTCAAACCGCGTTATTTCACAGAATAACCACAATCTAAAGGAAGTGTTCACAAAGATGGTGTGTGTGTGGACAAGCAGCTCACCTGATGAACCTGGCTTTGGGGTGAATGTGCCGAATGCGATACTTTGCGAGGCTTTTGTTGATGCAGTTGAAGAGCGCCCCCAGCAGGCCACCAACAACACCCATCAAAACAAAGAATGCCAGTTCCTCCACTGTCCACAGGTGGCAGTTCTTATCGCCTTCTGGACACTGACACACACACACACACAGACACACAGATTACATTTTTCACACGTTCATCTCCTGATGACAATGTGACACACACACTCAGAGGACTGCAGTCACACACTCATCAAGTCAAAGAACTCTTCAGAAACAGACCGGCTACCTTGAACTCGCCAAAGTTGAGCAGGCCAGGCAGCTGGAACGAACCCCACTTGTTGAAGTTGATGCCCGAACGGAAAAAGTTGAGTGTGAAAGCAGCCGACATGGAACAAAAGAGCTGAGTGAGGAAGAAGAACATGGTTCATGAGTTCGTTCTGGGCACGTTTGACGTCACTGCTGCTCTCGACAATGCAGGTCGTGAAATATGTTCCCAGTCTGTGTTGACTGGCTCAGTTATTTATCTGCCATTTGACTTGAAACTGTTGAGACGAAAATACGAGTCTAATATCATCCAACTCTCAACTGCTAGTACCAGACACCAAACATCAAAGTTGAGATGCTGACAGTTCTTAATATTTTTAGAGTTTTTCATCAGTAAGAATTTAGTTAAAAAAAAAACCTTCCTGGATGATCAGATGCAGATTCTGCACCACTGCTGTGTTTGGAGGCTTTACTCTGGTTGAACAGTCACATTTGTCCCTGAGGTTATTCACACCTTGAATCTCATTGTAACTGTTTAACTTCTTAAAAACATAATATATATATATATATATATATATATATATATATGTCTCGGAAAATTGATTTGGCTTTCAGTGAAAATTTTTTGGGCTTCACAGAGATTAAGGAGTGCCACTACTACTACCACTTTAACGACGGCCCACAATGGCACATGGCGCACCGCGCTCCAAGCCGCGATCGAGACAGAAACGACCATTTCATTTAATTTCCGTTTAGAAATGAAATGGTCGTTTCTGCCTGTCAATCGCGGCTCCGAGCGCGGCGCGCCGTGCGCCATTGTGGGCCGTCCTAAAAGCAGTAGTAACACTCTTAAATCTCTGTGAAGCCCAAAAAATTTTCACCGAAAGCCAAATGAATTTTCCGAATGGTTTCCAGCTGCCTGTCTCTAACAGTTTCTGAAAAAATTCTGATGGAGCAAAGCCCAAATCATTCCGCCATTTCCCTGACAATAAAAATCTGACGAGGGGGGTGGACCAGTGCTCACTCAAAGCCTGCCCACAGGCGAATGACGCAACCGACAGGCGTGAAAAAACTCACGCATGCGCACGAAGGTTCAAGCTTGGCTGACGTAAAAACATGAATCAAATCCATATATTCTTTGCATAAAATAAAAAGGTCCTTTACTTTTCTAACAGACCTCGTATATATATATATATATATATATATATATATATATATATATATATATATATATATATATATATACTCAACAAAAATATAAATGCAACACTTTTGGTTTTGCTCCCATTTTGTATGAGATGAACTCAAAGATCTAAAACTTTTTCCACATACACAATATCACCATTTCCCTCAAATATTGTTCACAAACCAGTCTAAATCTGTGATAGTGAGCACTTCTCCTTTGCTGAGACAATCCATCCCACCTCACAGGTGTGCCATATCAAGATGCTGATTAGACACCATGATTAGTGCACAGGTGTGCCTTAGACTGCCCACAATAAAAGGCCACTCTGAAAGGTGCAGTTTTATCACACAGCACAATGCCACAGATGTCGCAAGATTTGAGGGAGCGTGCAATTGGCATGCTGACAGCAGAAATGTCAACCAGAGCTGTTGCTCGTGTATTGAATGTTCATTTCTCTACCATAAGCCGTCTCCAAAGGCGTTTCAGAGAATTTGGCAGTACATCCAACCAGCCTCACAACCGCAGACCATGTGTAACCACGCCAGCCCAGGACCTCCACATCCAGCATGTTCACCTCCAAGACCGTCTGAGACCAGCCCCTTGGACAGCTGCTGAAACAATCGGTTTGCATAACCAAAGAATTTCTGCACAAACTGTCAGAAACCATCTCAGGGAAGCTCATCTGCATGCTCGTCATCCTCATCGGGTCTCAACCTGACTCCAGTTCGTCGTCGTAACCGACTTGAGTGGGCAAATGCTCACATTCGCTGGCGTTTGGCACGTTGGAGAGGTGTTCTCTTCACGGATGAATCCCGGTTCACACTGTCCAGGGCAGATGGCAGACAGCGTGTGTGGCGTCGTGTGGGTGAGCGGTTTTCTGATGTCAATGTTGTGGATCGAGTGGCCCATGGTGGCGGTGGGGTTATGGTATGGGCAGGCATCTGTTATGCACGAAGAACACAGGTGCATTTTATTGATGGCATTTTGAATGCACAGAGATACCGTGACGAGATCCTGAGGCCCATTGTTGTGCCATACATCCAAGAACATCACCTCATGTTGCAGCAGGATAATGCACGACCCCATGTTGCAAGGATCTGTACACAATTCTTGGAAGCTGAAAATGTCCCAGTTCTTGCATGGCCGGCATAATCACTGGACATGTCACCCATTGAGCATGTTTGGGATGCTCTGGACCGGCGTATACGACAGCGTGTACCAGTTCCTGCCAATATCCAGCAACTTCGCACAGCCATTGAAGAGGAGTGGACCAACATTCCACAGGCCACAATTGACAACCTGATCAACTCTATGTGAAGGAGATGTGTTGCACTGCATGAGGCAAATGGTGGTCACACCAGATACTGACTGGTATCCCCCCCAATAAAACAAAACTGCACCTTTCAGAGTGGCCTTTTATTGTGGGCAGTCTAAGGCACACCTGTGCACTAATCATGGTGTCTAATCAGCATCTTGGTATGGCACACCTGTCAGGACTGCAGAGAGGACAGTCCAGTACTCGTACACTCTTCTGCGGCCATGACTTTGTAATTCAGTACTTTAATGTTTCCCATAATCCCCCTGGTGGCCCCCTGCGCTTCCAAGAAAGCACCAGTGTCAGCAGACTTCCGCCGTCTCACAGCGCATGAGAACAACGGCAAGGCAAGGATGTGGATGGCATTGATTCAGCGAGTTCACGGGCGATTATGATGACTGTACGCTCTCCCAAATTGAGAGGATTATCTAGAGAAGGTGTAGCACCTGTGATGGACTCCTGCCGTGCCCCGATGTTGTCTTGTTGTCTTGTCACTTCACGAGGTATGTTTACACTGTGAGTGCTGACACCGGAACTGTGCTGAAATGGACCTCTCGCTTGAGTCACGGAGTGCGAGACGGCATGAGATTCACAAGTGCAAAACATGAATGTGTGCAGAATGTGGTTTTGCATTGTTGAAAAGCTGTCGTCTTGAAGGCAGCATATGTTGCTCTTAAATCGCAGTGTACTTTTCTGCATTAATACTGCCATCATAGAAGTGTAAATTCTGACATGGACACAACCCCAGACCATGAAACACCCTGGTTTTTGGACTTGTTGCCGATAACAGCCTGGAACAGCGGTGTCCAAAGTATTCCAGAAAGGGCCAAGAGGTGGCAGGTTTTCTTTGCAGCCACTGACTCCAGCAGGTGATTTCTCTGATTAACATCACTTTGAGCAGATGGGACAAGACCATCTGTGAAGCATCTGGGCTGGTGTTATTTTAAGTAAGTAAGTAAGTAAAGTTTATTTGTACAGCACCTTTCAAGATAAAAATCACAAAGTACTTTACAGGAATTTAAGAACACAAATAAAAATACAGGAACTAAAAGCAGCAACAGAATACAACCCCAATTCCAATGAAGTTGGGACATTGTGTAAAATGTAAATAAAAACAGAATATGATTTGCAAATCCTCTTCAACCTATATTCAACTGACTACACCACAAAGAAAGATATTTAATGTTCAAACTGATAAACTTTATTGTTTTTGTGCAAATATTTGCTCATTTTGAAATGGATGCCTGCAACACATTTCAAAAAAGCTGGGACAGTGGTATGTTTACCACTCCAAAAATCAGAATCAGCTGTGGCCTCAAGGAGCGGCAACCCTCAGACATCATGGTGGACACTGATGGTCAAGGAAGCTGCCCAACTGAAAAAGGAGTCCTTCTGGAATACGTTTTCTCAGAGGACTCCAGTGACAGTTGCAAGGTAACTACAGGTCTGAAGGGCAGAAACGTCTGCTGTGAGGGAGGCAAACCAGTGTCTGTGGGAGGGTTAGATTAACTATGGAGAAGGACGTTCATTTGGCACCAAGGTACTTCTGGCGGACCATACACCTCAGGAGAGGAAAACAGGAACCATCCAAGATGTTTACAGTAAGGGTGTGACTCTGTTGAACTCAACTGAGGAGATAATCTGGCCTTGGAAGGAACACTTTGAGGAACTTCTGCATCAGACTGGCACAACGTCTATAGTAGGGGTACAGCTGGAAGCTGATGGAGAATCATCATCAGTTTCCCTGGTGGAAGTTATTGACGTAGTCACACAACTCCGCAATGGCAAAACCTCAGGTGTTGAGATCCATCTAGAAATGCTCAAGACTGTGGGTGTAGAGGGAGTGTCTTGGATGAGAGATCTCTTCAACATTGTGCTGAGGCCTGGGACAGTGCCTAAGAAGTGGCAAACTGGGGCGGTGGTCACCAAATTTAAAAAAGAGAACCAATTCAATTCAATTCAAGCATTTATTGTCACTGCCACAAAGAACAACAAAATTACGTCCAGAGAGTGTGTGCCAATTACAGAGGCATCACACTACTCAGCCTCCCTGGTAAAGTCTACTCCAGGGTACTGGAAAGGAGGGTTCAGCTGATAGTCGAACCTCTGATTGAAGAGGAACAATGTGGGTTCCATCCTGGTTGTGGAACAACCGGCTTGCTCTTCACTCTCACAAGGATCCTGGAGGGGGCCTGGGAGTATGTCCATCCAGACTACATATGTTTCTTGGACTTGGAGAAGGCATATGATCAGATGCCCTGGGAGATACTGTGGGAGGTGCTGCGGGAGTATGGAGTGAGGTGGTCCGTTCTCAGGGCCATCCAATCTCTGTACTCACAAAGCGAGAGCTGTGTTCCGGTACTCAACAGTAAGTCAGACTTGTTTCCGGTGGGGGTTGGCCTCTGCCAGGGCTGCGCCTTGTCACCAATCCTGTTTGTGATATTCATGGATGGGATATTGAGGCATAGTCGAGGGAAGGAGAGTTTCCAGTTTGGTGGGCTCAGGGTCTTATCACTGCTTTTTGCAGATGATGTGGTCCTGTCAACATCATTGGCCTGTGACCTCCAACACTCACTGGATCACTTCACAGCCGAGTGTGAAATGGCTGGGATGGGAATCAGCACCTCTAAATCTGAGGCCATGGTTCTCAGCAGGAAAGCGATGGATTGCCTACTCTGGGAAGGGAATACAGCCTTGCCCCAAGTGAAGGAGTTCAAGTACCTCGAGGTCTTGTTCACAAGTCAGGGACAATGGAGTGTGAGACTGGCCAGAGAATCGGTGCAGCAGCGGCGGTGTTGCATTCGCTCTACCATACTGTTGTGATGAAAAGGGAGCTGAGCCAAAAGGCGAAGCTCTTGATCTACTGGTCAATTTTCATTCCTACTCTCACCTATGGTCATGAGGGTTGGATCATGACCGAAAGAACTAGAATGCGGGTACAAGCAGCCGAAATGGGCTTCCTCAGGAGGGTGGCTGGTGTCTCCCTTAGAGATAGGGTGAGAAGCTCGGTCATCTGTGGGAAGGTCGGAGTAGAGCTGCTGCTCCTTCCCGTTGAAAGGAGCCAGCTGAAGTGGTTCGAGCATCTGGTAAGGATGCCCCCTGGGCGCCTCCCTAGGGAGGTGTTCCACGTAGGTCCATCTGGGAGGAGACCCCGGGGAAGACCCAGGACTAGGTGGAGAGATTATCTCTCCACACTGGCCTGGGAATGCCTCAGGATCCCCCAGTCAGAGGTGGTCAATGTGGCCTGGGAAAGGGAAGTCTGAGATCCCCTGCTGGAGCTGTTGCCCTCACGACCCGATCCCGGATAAGCGGTTGAGGATGAGTGATGAGTGAGTGAGTGATCTCCAAATTAAGGGTGAAGCTCGGCTTCCTTTGAATTTATTTTGAAATTGGCTTATTTTGAATTTAAAAATTAATTTGACGTTAGGTTTTCATGTACCTCAGGTCCGCACTGAAACAGGAAAGAAAGGCTTTTGTTTTTCAGCTCCCTCTGATTGGACCGTTCTCCAATCCAAACTGAAACTGCCCAGACCCACTTCCTTGAACACGCTCCAGTCTATTTTATGAGATCGCAAATGGGATTATTTTGCTCAATGGCTGTGTTTCTAAAACTAAATCTGCCTGAGACTTTATATCATGTGCAATGTTATGACCAAGATGATTGTATTTTATTTATCACCAATGTTCTCATGTTGATGTTAACCTGGCCACTATAATGTGTGCTGCTGTCTTTCTTGGCCAAGTCATCCTTGCAAAAAAGGTTTTGATCTCAATGGAATTCTATCTGGTTAAATAAAGGTTATTATTATAAATACATTACGACAGTAAATTAACGTTAAAAAATTATGTAATTAATGGGAAATAAAAGGTTTTGAGTTCTTCTAAAAACTGTGGAGGTCTAAGGTTCTAAAAACAATCTGGGTTCACACGCCATTCCAACTCATTGTAGAAACCATGCATAATTTATTCCCACCCTTGAAAAATGTCATCTACCTATTTTACAAACACTACCCAATCTAGAGCCCATGGATCCTAATGGGCAACGCAGTAGTATATATTTATTTGCATTTTACATGCTGCCCCCAATTTATTTTGTAAGTGAGTGATCATCAGCAAATGTCTTTATACTGTCATGTACATGAAAGTTAATCTACAGAGAAATCTTTGTCTTTAATTAAAAATGAGGTTTGTATCTTCATAACTGAATTAAAGAACACATTACTGTGAATTGATTCCTGTTCCATTACTAATATGCACAGAATTAATTTAGATTATGCTCATTTACTGATGGGAAATAAAGAAAGAAAAACAACACATCTATAAAAAAACTCATAAAATATAAAAATTTTGCACAAGGAGTAGCCTCCATAGGTGTGATATGTTGCACTTTGCTTCTGCAGAAATCTTCAGACCCTTCAAAAATATTGTTCATGTTATTCAAGAATGCAAATCAAAGACTTCCTGGACTGAAGCTGATAGACATGCCTGGATTGTCTCAGAGCTCAGTGGCTGACGTACCACTTTCCAAGTGAGGGCCTGGTTCCAGAAAGAGGAGCCCTCCTCCAGACTGAAGAGAGTGCCACCTATTGGAGCACCGAAGGCAGCTGCCACTCCAGCAGCAGCACCCGCAGACACAAAGTCACGCTTGTCCCTGGGGGGAGGCGCAGAAAGACAACCTGATCAGCAGCAACAAACTGGAACCACACATCAATTCACAGTTCCGCAGCACACAGAGTCCCTCATTCACACAAGGACTTTGGAGGACTGCATGGCTTCAGTGAACAAGAGTGCTCTGAGAGCACAATACCCCCGCTGGCAAATCCTGCTTTGGTACAAGCGCTTGCTACATTCTGATAACATTTCAAGGTACGTGACTGTTGATTCCAGATTGCAGACACCAACTCATGAAACTGGCAGTGTCTAGATTTGTCCATCAAGGGCCACAACTCTGCTAAAATGAGTCAATCTTGTGCAATATTACAATTTGTGTATAACCAATCTGAAACAAGGATTTGTACCACAAATGGTTGATTTCAGAATGCTCTCATGAAACTGATGGAGTCTAGATTTGTTCATCAAGGACCTTAGACCTGGAGCTTAGGCCTAGTGGCCGGCAATCACCTTAGTATTTATTCTGCTTAATGCTGATGAATTTTACCTTAAGCTTAGTTTTTATGGCTGACTGATTCTGTTTTCTTTTTCTCTCTGTCCAAGATGCAGCTGGAT